>NW_028270174.1:1829317-2429317 GCF_037043375.1 Chiloscyllium plagiosum
AGGGTCTGGGAATAAAGGATAGAATGTGATGCCTTCTGACATCTCCTGGACAACCGGCTGATGAAGCTGAATTGTTGACAGCATAGAATGATGAAAATTCAAGTTTTTGGGGATTAGCCAGGGTGTGCTTCTTCCGGTTTTACCAAACAGAAACACTTGTACCTTGGAAACTCCAGGTTCCTGGGAACTTTGTCTGAGCAAAGGATTTCAGGAGTCTTGCAGTTTCTGAGGTGTCTTCCTTACACTTTTCTGGATTTGTAAAACTAAATTCTAAGACAAGGAGAAGTTGCTAAGCAACCACTAGCACAAAGGCCCTCTAGCCCTTTCAAAAGGAGGATTGTGGAGAGATATTGGGGGACCGGTAACAGCTGTTCATTCCTGATCTAATCATGGCTTACAAGGGAAATTAGAGATCATGTTAAATTCAAGGGAAAAGCTTACAAATCGGCCAGACAAAAAAAAACAGGTGTGAGGAGTGATGAAGCAGATTAGAATTTAGCAAAGGAGGACAAAGGAATTGATTAAGAAAGGGAAAAGAGTATGAGAGTAACCTTAGAACTGTGAGAATCTCTATAGTGCAGAAAAAGGCCATTTGGCCCATAGGGTCCGCATCAGCCCCCCACAACCTTCAAAACCGGACCCAGGTGCTGTGAGGCAATAGTGCTAACCACCTGCTACATTCTACCAGCCCCATCTCTTGAGGAACATAACAACTGACTGCAAAATTTCCAAATACATCTAATGAGAACAATATTGATGAAGACAAATGTGGCATTCTTGCAGTCAGAAGCAAGAAAGTTTACATTGGGGAAGTGAACGCATTGGAGAAACAAATGCATTCTTTGGCTCAGTTTACACAATGGAGGATACAAATACATTAGGAAACACAGATTAGTGACAGGGAGGTACTGAAGGATATCAGTATTAGTCGGGAAATAGTGTTGGGAGAAATTGAAGGCAGAGAAATCCCCAGGACCTGATAATCTACATCCCAAAGTACTTAAAGCAGTGGCTCGAGAAATAGTGGATGCATTACCATTCCACCGGTCATCAGTATTAGGGAAATGCCAGCACCCATGATAAATGATTTAATAGCAGAGAAGCTGGAAGAAAGTGACAGGATCATATTTACAAAAGGGAAATCATGCTTGACAGATCTGGAATTTTTTGAGAATATAGCTAACAGAATTAATGAAGGGGAGCCAATGAATGTGGTTTATTTGAAATTTCAAAGGCTTTTGACAAAGCCCCACATAAGAGTTCAGTGTATAAAATCAAAGCAAATGGATTTGGGGGTAATGGATTGAGATAGATAGAAAACTGATTGGTAGACAGGAAACAAGGGTAGGAATAAACAGGTCTGTTTCCTAATGGCAGGCAGTGACTTGTGGGCTACTGCAATGATTGGACCGCAGCTTTTCACAATATATGTTAATGATTTAGTTGAGGGAACGAAATGTAATATCTCCATGTTTTTAGACACCACACGGTTAGATGGAGGGTGAGCTGTGAGGCGGATGCAGAGTTGCTTCAATGTGGTTTGGACAGTCTAAGGGAGCAGGCAAATGCATGGCAGATCAAGTATAATGTGGATAAGTGTGTGGTCATCCAGTTTGGCAGCAAAAACAGAAAGGTGGATGATTATCTGTATGGCTGTAAATTGAGAAGGGAATGTGCAATGAGACCTAGGTGTCCTCATACAGCAGTTGGTTAAGGTAAACACACAGGTGCATCAGGCAGTGAAGGCGGCAAACGGTGTGGTGGTGTCTTCTTAGTGAGAGAATGAGAGTACAGGAGCAGGGATGTCTTGCTGCAATTACAGGAGGCTAAAACTGCTTAGAGCCCCCAACATTCCTTGACAGATTGATTAGAAAATACTTTCTTCCTCTATTGCAAACAGTCTGAAATATACATAAGAAAAACAGAGCAATCTAATTTCTCGCCCCAAAAACCAATATCAAAGGTACAAATACTTAAGACAGTTTCAAGCCAAGAAAGAGAATATGTTGAGAGGGAAGAGCAAAAGTTCAAACTCCTCATCCCCTCAAAATTCTGACAAAGTCACCAAAAGAAAGATTGAGAGCTAGAGACTGTTGCACTGGAAGAGAAAGGGCAACCATGAATCAATAATTCATGAAAATCAGCATCAAGAAAGGAAAATGGTTCAGATATAGATTACAAACTCTATTCCTGACAGACTCCATTCACCGGTCAGAGGTTTGGTCCTGTTAATAAAATAGAACTGAGGTTACAAACCCAGGATATAAGTATTAGACTGGAGTGGAACCCAGATTACTGGGGCAAATTTTCAGGGCAGAGCACTGGAATGGTTCACTTCTCTTATAGTCATTGAATGGGGTGAATGCCTTCAGTGCAGTTTATGAGCAGAAGACTGAGTTTAAACCAACTTCATCTTTTCAGTGTTTAAATCTAGTATCATTTATGGCTTCATTTATAACTAACAACTCTCCAAGAGACTCTTCAAGAGAGATGAGCATAGTGACCATCACTAAGATCATGGAGGAGTAGGTGCAAGGAAGCTGAAAGATCTGAAGGTGGATAAATCACCCAGACAAGGTGGCCTACACCCCACGATTCTGAAAGAGATAGCTGAGAAGATTGTGGAGGCACTGGTAGTGATCTTTCAGGAATTACTGGAGTCAGGGAAGGTGCCAAAGGACTTTGGAAATGGCTAATGAAATATTCTGCTTAAAAAGAGAAAGTCTGCAAGACGGAAAACTATTTGCCAGTTAGCCTGACCTCTGTCGTTTCGAGCCCATTATTAGGGATGAGATTGCAGAGTACTTGGAAGTGCACGATAAAGTAGGATTAAGTCTGTATGGCTTTGTCAAGGGGAAGTCACACCTGACAAATCTGTTAGAAATCTGAGGGGACGAGCAAGTTAGACAAAGGAGAGCCAGTGGATGTGATCTATTTGGATCTCCAGAAGGCCATTGACCAGGTACTACACAGGAGGCTCCTAAGTAAAAGTCCATGATGTTGAGGCAAGGTACTGGTATGGATAGGGGATTGGCTAACTGGCAGGAGACAGTAGAGATACAGGGGACTTTTTCAGGATGGCAGTTAGTGACTAGGAGTTCTGCAAGGGCTAGTGTTGGGATCATAACCATTCACATTACAGAGGAACCTCAATTATCCAAATATCTAATTATCCAAAGATCAAGGTCTCGCAAAAACATTACATCAAAGTAGTAAGTGTATTTGATTTACCCATACTGAAGAACATGTAAAAATACTGGCAAAAACAAAGAAACACAAGCACCTCAAGCATCAGCGACTGGATATTTTTAAAATAAGGATTAGTTACACAGCCCTTTGCAAAAGTAATTGTTTTACAGGGTATTCCCGTCACTTTACTGGGCGGTTCATTAAAGAAAAACAGCCAAGAAAGTAAACGCATGTGTGAGGGCGGCACTTCGGTCTTTCTATCGCAACAAATGAGTTCCCAGAAATTGACAAATGCTCTTGCAATCGTAAGAGCTGTTCAGAAATTTGTTCAATGGTGGGATTTTATATGGTGATAATAAGGGTTTAGTTCTTCTCAGTTTAACCTGTAATTTGCAGAATGCAAAGAGTAGTTTGTTTAAAAAGCAGATGCATTAAAATTATAGATTTAAACAAATTCTCTGGTAGAGCACATCACTTGTTTAAGGTAAAATTGATTACCCAAATAATTAATCATGTGAATGAAATAGTGCCCACCCATCTCATTCAGATAATTGAGGTTCCTCTGTATACTTTAACAATGAGGATATTTTGCTAAGTTTGCAGATGACACAAAGATAAATAGAAGGATACGTAGTGTTGGGGAAGCTGTAGAAGGAGTTGGACAGGCTGAGAAAGTGGACAAATAACTGCGGGATGGGATACAATGTGGGCAAGTGTGAGATTATGTAATTTGGTAGGAAAAATAGAGACACAGACTATTTTCTAAACAAGGAAAGGCTTCAGAAATCTAAGGCACAAAGAGACTTGGGAACCCTAATTCAGGATACTTTTAAGGTTAACACAGGTTTAGTTGACAGTTAGGAAGGCAAGCGTGATATTCACATTCATAGCAAGAGGGCTAGAATACAACAGCAGGGATGCACTGTGGGAAGCTATACATGATTCTGGTCAGACCATATTTGGAATATTGAGTGTAGTTTATGGCACTGTTTCTAAGGAAGGAGGTGCTGGCCTTGGAGATCCAGGGGAGGTATAAGAGAATGATGCTAGGGATAAAAGGGCTTGACGTGAGCAGTAGAGGATTCTGGGTCTGTACTCAAGAATTGAAAAGAATGGGTGGGTGGTGGAGAATCCCAGTGGAACTTCTGAAATACTTGGAAGCTTGGATAAAGCAGATATGGAAAGAATGTTTCCACTAGGACAGACAAGGACCAGAGGGCACAGCCTCAGAATGAAGGCATGCCCCTTTAGAACTGAGGTGAGAAGAAATTTTTCAGCCGGAGAGTGGTGAATCTGTGGAACTCATTGCCACAGAGAGCTGTAAAGATCAAGTGACTGAATGTATTTAAGACTAAAAGATAGGTTCTTGATTAGTAAAAGAGTCATGGATTATAGTGAGAAGGCAGGAGAATGAGGTAGAAAAACAGATCAGCCACGAGTGAATGGCTGAACAGACTCAATGGGCCGAATGGCCTAAACGTGCTTCTATATCTTATGGTCTTAACCACAAGATGGGAAATACACTGTTCCATTGTTAGGGGTTTCAGCAAATGCACCTTCACCTGTGGAAGGATTCATGCTCCTGCTCAATCACAGTTTGCATTTCCCAAAAAACCTCACCACCATACAACAAGTTCTATTTATTTACGGAGTTCTGCCTCATTTCTTGTACATGGAGGTTAGAGTCTTTTAAACACAGTGGTTTAGAACTACAACTTGAGAAGTGTTGCTAAAAACCAGCAATAATTGTGCATTATGCCAAACAAATGTTTGTGCAATTTTTATACAGAATGAAATACAGCAAACTTTATTTCAACTGCCACTCAATAAACCACCAAAAATTGTATACCTCAAATAAATAACTTTACTGTATTATTGCAATCTGCAATGCCAAGCCCTCTGCCAGTAAGTTTTATTTAAGGCAAAGATGCAGTTATTTAAGCGATTTACGGTGTAAATAAAGTACAACAGTGATGTGTATAGTCCCTGCAATACATTTCTATTATTTAGTGTGTGTTTTTACATTGATTATGTGAACCTCTATATCTGGAATATTTGATCAAACAACTCACTCCTGTTCCCCACCAGGTGCCAGTTAATATTAAGTTTGCTGTACTACTGTTACATTGAAATGAATCCCTGGATTTTTTTTTAATAAAATGGGAGTATCACCAAAAACAAAAAGGGTTGACAACCCCAATATAGAAAGTGAGGACTCTTCAGTAAAAGAAAGTTCTGACCAGTGAATTCCTCTGACAGACTTGTTTTAGCAATTGAAAATGATACACATTCCAGCAAAAAGACAGACATTCATAAACAAGAGCATCTCCTTGAACTCAGGACAGTGTATTTAGCTTTATACTGAAGACAAAGGAATCACAAGGTTCAAAAATAACAAAGCCATCATCTCAAATGAAGGAATTTTTAAAAATCCAAATTTAACAATTGCTTACATTTTTAATCATGATAAAGAATAGATTGCCCAATTTTACTTACTGTACATTGACAAATTAGATATTTGTTAGTGACAAGTAAAGCTTTACAATTTATCTGTACAAATTTCACTGTAAAGATACGTACTGACGTTAAAGTTAATGGTTACACTTTACAAATGATCTTTACATCTCAAAACATCTTATGCCATGATTAAAGAATAAAAAACGTTATACTTCTTTCTTCTTAATGATCAACGGACCCACATTATCACCCGTCAATTCGTTGTGTTTGTTGTGAGACCCGTCACAAACTGGGAACTATAAAGAGAAAATAAAACCAGTCAGCTGCCGATTACAGAATCCAGTACAAGCCTACAATCGGTTTTGGCTGTAACAGCAAACATGATATTTCCTTCAAGAGTACAACGTTAGAGGCAGCCCAGTTTTAAGAATACATTAAATTACAGAAATGCTAAAGAAAGATTCCTACCACTGTCACAAAACTGCGAAAGTGTTACCTTCCGAGAACTAAATCAGAGATAAATTTTCATATTGGTCAAGTTATCAATTAATCACAAACTCTCAGTTTGTAGTAATGAATGACTTTGATAAAATGTTTTAGAGGACAGAAATTGCATAGGCCTGCTTCTGCCTCTCACTCACTAGCTCTAAACTAACCACAGGACACTCCATTTCAGCCTTATAACTATGATAAAGGCTCATAACTTTATTATTGCTTGAGAATCTGGGTTCTGGACTGGATGAATGATATAGATTTGTTTGACTTCTACTTCTATAATATATGTTAATGCAGGGCCAAGATATTTGTCTCATAAATGGTGTTGGTGCATCTGGTGTTTGATTATACATTTACTTTAATAAGATAGCTAAATCTTTGGAGGTGTATTGTTCAGTGCATTAGAAAAAAGGGTAGAAGGAAATAAAAATTGCTGTTGCCAGCAGCACAAACCCAATAACACAAAGTCAAAACCATTCAAAAGAAAAGGCAGAGTGCACAGAGATAAAGACAGATGTGCTATTAGTTTAGCAGGCTCCACAAGAAAACATCTTCCTGAAAGACTTAAAAGTCACCAAGACAGAAGCTTCAGAGACAAAAGGTTTTTGAAGTGCCAAACAGGAAATCATCATACAAGCCTGTTGAAGACCTCAGCTGGGAGAGGGGAGAGGGGATTAAAGCTATGCCAACTAAGAAAGAGATTTTAGCATGGAGGCAGGATGACACTAAATTGAGATTGGAGTGCCTGTAAAGGTTGCTATGTGATAAAAAAGGTTGAACCTGTCCTTTGGATATGTCTAATGAGTTTGTTTCAAATACTAAAAAAACACTAATAATCTATCAAGCCATCTTAGACTGAGATTGGGGTCTGCCTTTTCTAGCTTTACCATCAGCTGGGATCACACCAAATATTATGTTTGATATGAAAATGGAAAATGCTACAAAATAGTCAGGTCATGCAGGATCTGTGGAGAGAGTGTAAACATTTCAGGTTGATGACATTTCAAAACACAGAGGAAAGACAATATGAGCAAGTGAAAGATGGAGTAGGGACGAAGACCGAAAAGGTCTGTTAAAGGGCGGAGAGTAGGAGAGATTTAATGACAATGTGAATGTGTAAAGAAACTGAAATAACTGCAGAGAGACTAGGTTACAGTCTAACAGGTTTATTTGGAAGCACTAGCTTTTGGAGCGCTGTTCCGTCATCAGGTGGTAGTAGTGTATAAGATCACAAGACAGAATTCATAGCAAAAGATTACAGTGCCATACAGTGATATATTTAACAAACCTGGATTGTTAAGCCACATCTTTTAGAATGCAGGTTTTGGTTAATTAATTGGCTGTGTGGAATGCTCTGCCCCAGAGGGCAGTGGAGGCCCACTCTCTGGATTCATTTAAGGAAAGAGTTGGATGGAGCTCTCAAAGATAGTGGAATCAAGGGTTATGGAGATAAGGCAGGAAGAGGATACTGATTAGGAATGATCAGCCATGATCATATTGAATGGCGGTGCAAGCTCGAAGGGCAGAATGGCCTACTCCTGCACCTATTGTCTATTAATATGTAAATTCCAGAATTTCTTTTAAGTCACCTTCAAGATAACTTAAGCTTTTATAACAAAAGGTGACATCTCAGTTCAAACAATGCATTAAAAGGTGCTCAGAGGCATGATACTTTGGCGAGACCAAGCAGACGCTAAAACAATGGATGAATGGACACTGCACAAGAATCACCAGGTAGGGATGTTCCCTCCCAGATGGGGAGCACTTCAGCAGTCAGAGATATTTGGCCTCAGACCTTCTGATGACTATCCTCCAAGGCTAGTCATAACATAGGGATACATAACAATGCAAAGTGGCCAAGCAGAGGCTGATAGCCAAGATCAGTACCCACGCAGATGGCCTCAACTGGTGACCCCACTACACTATACACGCGCACGCCCTCTTTCATATACATACTTTCTCATATGCACAAACATATAACCTCCCCACTCTCACCCATGCACACTCCCTCTCACACGCTTATACTCCATTGGACCCACACACGTGAACATACACTCATGTGCACTCACATGGACACACACTTGCAACATGCAGATGATACCAAAATTGGAGGTGTAGTGGACAGCGAAGAAGGTTACCTCAGATTACAATAGGATCTTCATCAGATGGGCTGAGAAGTGGCAGATGGAGTTTAACTCATAAATGCAAGATGCTGTATTTTGGGAAAGCAAATCTTACCATTAAGTGTATAAATCCTGCTAAGGTCCTAGGGAGTGTTGCTGAACAAAGAGACCTTGGAGTGCAGGTTCATAGCTCCTTGAAAGTGGAGTCGCAGGTAGATAGGATAGTGAAGGTGGCATTCGGTATGCTTTCTTTTATTGGTCAGAGTATTGAGTACAGGAGTTGGGAGGTCATGTTGCGGCCGTACAGGACATTGGTTAGGCCACTGTTGGAATATTGCATGCAATTCTGGTCTCCTTCCTATCAGAAAGATGTTGTGAAACTTGAAAGGGCTCAAAAGATTTACAAGGATGTTGCCAGGGTTGGAGGATTTGAGCTATAAGGAGAGGCTGAACAGGCTGGGGCTGTTTTTCCTGGAGCGTCAGAGGCTGAGGGGTAACCTCAGGTTTACAAAATTATGAGGGACTTGGATAGACTAAATAGACAAAGTCATTTCCCTGGGGTCAGGGAGTCCAGAACTAGAGGGCATAGGTTTAGGGTGAGGGGTGAAAGATATAAGAGAGACCCAAGGGGCAACTTTTTCCACACAGAGGGTGGTACGTGTATGAAGTGAGCTGCCAGAGGCTGGTACAATTGCAACATTTAAAAGGCATCTGGATGGATTTGGAGGGATATGGGCCAGGTGCTGGCAGGTGGAACTAGACTGGGTTGGAATATCTGGTCAGCATGGACCGAAGGGTCTGTTTCCATGCTGTACATCTGACTCGCATGCATGCACACAAGTCTATGGGTGAATTTGTATTTGGAAATGTTTTTTTTGAGAAAAATTGAATGTACAATCTGCAGGCTGTCCATACATGCAATATTTTGTAAGTTCCACTTTAAGAAAAGAACCAGACTGACTCAGATTGGGGTATAGACAAGATTCTGTCTGAGCTGAGATGTCATCTTTTCTTACAAAATCTTAATTTGCCTCGAGAAGCGGACTTAAAAGAGGTTTGGGATTTACATAATATAGAAACCTGCATTCTAAAAGAAGAAAGACTTAACAATCCAGGTTTGTTCAATATATCACTGTATGACACTAATCTTTTACTATAAAATTCTGTGTCTTATGATCTTATATTCTACAAACAACTGATGCTCTGAAAGCTAGTGCCTCCGAATAAACCTGCTGGACTATAACCTGGTGTTGTGCAATTTTTAAACTTTGCCCACCCCAGTCAAACACCAGCTCCTCCACATCATGCACAAAGACTGGTATTCAGTCACCAAGTCACCCTTTGTTTACTTGCACTTAGTACACTGGCTATGACCAGCCAGCTCGGAGTCAGTCACCTGATTAAGTCCCCTGTTTATATGTTTTTATTCACAACAGTCCCAGGTTTGGATGGGGCTCAGGCAGCAGGAGTTGGAGTCTGAGTCCAGGCAGCAGCAGCAGCCCTTAAGCCAGGTTGAGGGCCCAGGCAGCAGCAGTATCCCCTGTTTATATTGGTCAGCCAGGGCTTTTGGAATAGCCTGGGGTTAACAACTCCAATTAAAAGACCTCATTGTCAACAACATCCAGCTGGTTCCAATCACTACAGAAACAAAATGTGTAGATGAAGGAATAGCTATTGACATGGTTATATTTCTGAAGGGTAATTGATTGGAAACATTAATTAGGCTCTCCTCAGGTGCTGCCTGACTTGCATGTTTTTATATCACATTTCCAACCTCTGACATATTTTGCTTTTCTATTAATAATCCCTTTGATTTATGTGCAACAGCACTGGTGTGACAGCATTGACACAATGGAAGAAACATTAAGATATTCATTGTCTTACCATTGTCAACCCAGGAAATTTTGGATGGAAAGATGAAAACCTATTTATATAAACACAAATCTATTTCCAGGACTTTCCAAAGTCATTAAGTATCTTTGAAGACTATATTGCAGTTTAATACAGTTCTAATCTGTAACAATGGTCCTTTAAACCGTCCTTGCTGCTTGATCGAAAACGTTGACAAGATCAATGGGAAGAAGGTCCTTCTAAATAATGTGACTTTTTGCATTTGCTTAAACAAGTAGACAAGATTTCAGCTCTTCTGAAAGACTGCATTTTTTGCCAATGTGGAATGTGCATCTGAACACCAGGTCATTCCACAAGTGTCATGCTTCATGGTGTTATATTCTACAACTAGCTGATGAAGGAGCAACCATGTCTTACACCCATTACCTAATTTAATAGTCACTTCTGCCATTTGTGCAATTGTACTCAGGATTAACTGTGATCTTGAGGAGGGAAAGAAAAATAAAAGCCAACACTTTATTAACAAATCCTATTCAACTCATTTCAAAATAAGTTAAGATTTGTTTGAATAATAGACTTTGGTTTTGCTGCTTTCAGCATCCTGATTGAAGCATAACATTAGCATGAATTCAGACAGTTAAAAATAGATCATACGAGTTTATTTCAGTCAAATGTCAGCTACCCATTGCCTTGATAAATATTATCGTACAATATCATAAATAGTAAAAAGTGTGTGTAAATAGTAAACAGCAGACTAAGTGAATGTATGTGAACAAATTGCAAATAATCCTGGATGAATCTGTTGCAAAATAAACTGACTTTCATTTATTAATCAAGACTCCTGGTTTTATTTCTTTTGTGAGACCAGTTAACTATTTAAACCAAGCAGGTTCTTTCTGTGCTCATTATTCACTCTTTGTAATAAGTTTACTATGATTAGAGATTATTGTTTATGTTAACTTTTAAAATCTCATGTTCTTTACAATCAATTGATCATGGACAAGGGTAAATAGATTGTATGCTATTCGTTTTCCATTCAACTCAAGGAAAAGTCTGATTAAAGAAGTTAATTAATTTGCTATACTGTCAGAATTTAATTTTCAGCATGCCTGTGTCTAATCTGACTCAAAATGCCCATCATTACCGTCTTTGATCGCCAACACCTGCAGTATGCTGCCTTGGTGAACTGTAGATCTTCAATGTTGATTTCATTCACAACTTTGGGATTTTCTTTCTGGATCTTTAGATTAATCAGGCTGTCTTTCTGCTGTTTCTTTCGGGGAATGAATGGTCGTACAGCAAGGTACCCGAGCAGTGCCAGAACTCCAAGAAATGGCAGCAATCGCAGCCATTCTGCAACTGTGGGCAAGAGGAGGTGGTTCAATTAGCAATTAAATCTGAAAACAGCAGTTTGGTAAATGTATGAATTTACACCAAATTATAAATGATTTAATGAGTAGCACAGATATTAAAAGTTATGCAAAATGAACATTAAAAACTTGGAAGAGAGAGAGGGGGGGGGAAGGAGAAAAATATTGTGAAATTCTGCAGAGAACTGTTTAGCAATTATATTTGAAACAAATTTATTGTTACCGCCATCTACCTTAAGTGGAGAAGATAATTGGTGTCTGAAAAGAATGGGTCTCAAAACTAGTGCTTGGATTTTAATGAAAATATATTACAGATCGGGAATGACACGGGAATGTTTGAAGTGAAGTTTCTGATATTGAAGTTAATTTATCATTAAAAATGGACTTACTTTGATATTAGCCAGACAGCTAAACCTCATTGTTGACTTTACTTCATTCTTTGCAGTAGCATAGTCCCAAAGAACCACAGCATTGCTCTCATTAAAGACACACAACTGCTGGTGGTTTACCAGAGGGTCACCCTGCCTCAGGTGAGAAGAGGTACAGAAGGGAAGACCTTCACAGTCACTTCAACTAGTGGGCAAATTGAACCTGTGCTATTGGCATCATTCTGCAATGCAAACCAGCTATCCAAATCAACTGAACTGCTAAGAATGAACATTACAACTAGAACAGTGTTGAAAATAGAATACTTAGAGATCTTTAAGAAAGAGATACTGTATTATGCCACTGATTTAGAACATCTCGTTTCCTTTGTAAATTTTTTGATTATAGTAAAATAATAGCAAAAGTGTAGAGATGGCTCATGACTGAAAACATTTAAAATGCTGCTGACATTTCTGTTGTTTTCACAAATAGTTTAACTGGTTGGCAGACAAGAAACAGAGCAGGAATAAATGGGCCTTCTTCCAGAGTGGCAGTTAGTGACTAGTGGAGTATCACATAGATCAGTAAATTAGATGAAGGAACTGAATATAATGGCTCCATATTTTCCGATGACGCAAAGCTGGGTGGGAGAGTGAGCTGTGAGGAGGATGCAGAGATGCCTCAGGTGTGATTGGACAGGCTTGAGTGGGCAAATGCAGAGCAGATGAGGTAAAATCTGAATAAATGTGAGGTTAACATTTTAATGGCAAAAACAAGGATGCAGAATGACGATAGAATGGGAAAGAATGAAGTGCAACGAGACCTGGATATCAGCGCATGCCAGTCACTGAAAGTAAGCATGCAATTGCAGTGGGCAATAAAAAGGTGGCTAATGGCATGTCGGCCTTTATAGAGAGAATATTAGAGTACAGGAGCAAAGAGATCTTGCTACAATTGTACAGAGCCTTTACAAGACCACACCCAGAATATTGTGCAGAGTTTTGATCTCCTTATCTCAGGAAGGCTGTTATGGCTATGGAGGAAGTGAAACAGATGTTTACCAGATTGATTCCTGGGATACAAAATGAACTGGGACAATATTCACTGGAGTTCAGAAGAGCGACTGGGCAATCTCAAAGCCATGGAGGAGGCTAGGAACACACAGTATGGAAAGTTATTTAATTGGGGTAGGGAAATTATACTGCTATTAGACAGGAAGTGTGGAGTATAAATTAGGAACAATTGTTCTATGGGAAATGCACAACAGAAATGTGGAGGCTGTTAAAGGAGCACTTGCTGCGAGTGTTGGATAACTTTGTCCCATTGAGACAGGCAAGAATTGTAAGGTGAAGGAGCCTTGGATGACAAGAGAAGAGAAGCTTCTCATCAAGACGAAGAAGGAAGCTTATTTAAGGTTGAGGAAGCAAGGATCTGGCACAGCTTTAGAGGATTACAGGGTAACTAGGAAAGAACTCAAAAATGGACCGAGGAGAGCCAAGAGGGGGCACAAAAAAGCCTCGGCAGAAAGGGTTAGAGAAACCCAAAGGCGTTCTATACTTGCGTGAGAAATAAGAGAATGATCAGAGAGACGGTAGGGCTGATCATGAATCGTGGAGAGAACTTGTGCCTGGAATCTGAAGAGGTAGGAGAGGCCATAAAATGAGTTTTTTTGCTTCAGTGTTCACTAGAGAGGGGGATAGTGTGAACACCGTGGCCCAGGTTAATAGGCTTGATCAGATTGACATTTTAAAAGGTGGATGTGCTGGAAATTTTGGGAAGCATCAAGATAACCAAGCCCCCAAGACCGTACAGGATATACTCAAGTTTCCTACCGGGGGGGGGGGGGGGGGAGCGAGGAACAAGACTGCTGTGCCACAGGCGAAGATCTTTGCGTCCTCACTCTCCATGGGAGTAGTATCAGATGATTGGAGGGAGGCGAATGTTGTTCCCCTGTTCAAGAAAGGGAATAGGGAAATCTCTGGGAATTACAGACCAGTCAGTCTTAAGTCTGTGGTACTGGAAAAGATTCTGAGAGATAGTTATAAATCCTATTTGGAACAGCATAGTTTGATTAAAGATAGTCAGCATGGCTTTGTGAGGGGCAGGTCATGCCTCATAAGCCTTATTGAGTTCTTTAAGGATGTGACGAGATAGGTTGACAAAGATCGAGCAATGGATATGGTGCATGTGGATTTCAGTAAGGCATTTGGTAAGGCTCCCCACAGTAAGCTCAATCAAAAATGAGGTATGGGATACAGGGAAATTTGATGGTCTGGATACAGAATTGGTTGGCTGAAAGAAGACAGTGAGTGGTAGTGGATGAAAAATATTCCGCCCGGAGGTCGGTGACCAGTGGTATCCCGCAGGGATCTGTTCTTGGGCCTCTGCTCTTTGTAGTTTTTATAAATGTCTTTGATGAAGAAATGGAAGAGTGGATCAGTAAGTTTGCTAAGGACACGAAGCTCAGTGGTGCTGTAGTTAGTGTCAAGGGCTGTTGCAGGCAACATGACATTGACAGGATGTAGAACTGAGCTGAGAAGTGGCAGATGGAGTTCAACCTGAATAAAATGGGAAGTGATTAGTTTTGGAAAGTCAAATTTGAAAGCTGAATACATGGTTGAAGACAGGATTCTTGGCAGTGTGGAGGAACAGTGGGATCTTGGGGTTCACGGAGATAGATCCCTCAAAATTGCCACCCAAGTTGATAGAGTTTTTAAGATGACTTATGGTATTTTGGCTTTCATTAATAGGGGAATTAAGAGCCACGAGGTTTTGCTGCAGCTCTATAAAACCCTGGTGAGACCACACTTGGAATATTGTGTTCAGTTGTGGTCGCCTCATTATAGGAAAGATGTAGGTGCTTTAGAGAGGGTGCAGAGATTTACCAGGACACTGCCTGGATTGGCGGGCTTGTCTTATGAAGAGAGGTTGAGTGAGCTTGGGTTTTTCACACTGGGGAGGAGGAGGAAGAGAGGTGACTTGATAGAGGTGTACAAGGTAATGAGAGGCATAGATAAATAGCCAGAGACTTGTCCCCAGTGCAGAAATGGCTGTCATGATGGGTAACAATTTTAAGGCAATTGGAGGAAGGTATGGGGAGATGTCAGAGGTAGGTTCTTTACACAGAGTGGTGGATGTGTGGAATGCACTGCCAGCAGTGGTAATACAGTCAGAGACATTAGGGACATTTAAGCAACTGCTGGACAAGCACATGGACGGCAGTAAATTGAGGGGTTTGTAAGTTAGGTTGATCTTAGATTAAGATAAATGCTTGGCACAGCAACATCGTAGGCTGAAGGGCCTGTACTGTTTTATGTTCTCAACCTGTAAAATTCTGACAGGATTAAACAGGGTACTCGCAAGATGTTCCTGATGGCAGGGGAGTCCAGAACCAGGAGTCACAGTCGAAGGATACAGGGTCGGTCATTTAGAACTGACATGAGGAGACAATTCTACACCAAGAGTGGTGAGCCTGCGAAGTTCTCCATCACAAAAAGCAGTCGAGACCACTGCACAAATGTTTTCAAGAAGAAAATAGATATAGTTCTTAGGGCTAAGGAAAAAGTGAGAACAGGGCACAGAATTGAATGATCAGCCATGATCATAATGAATGGCAAAGCAGGCTTGAATGGCCTACTTATGCTCCTATTTTCTATGTTTTCACGACTGAATTTGTACTCAGTTTGAGAAAAAGACGGGCGCGCTGGAGACTATTTAAAAATTTAAATATAAAAAGGACATGAAATCAGAGCAGACTGAAGTGAATGAGCAAATTAGGCCAAAAGGATAGAACTATATAGATGCAGTGGCTTACATTTAAGGGGCTATTTCAGAATGTACAGAATAGATGCATTTGAAAGAGAATGAAAAATCCCAGTTAACTAGAAATATTTAAATATAGTATCAAACGCAAAGAAACAGCAAATAATTGTGCAAAAATCAAAAGACTGAACAGATACAACAAACAAATAAAACTGAGGGAAAATTAGAGGACGAGAGGAACCCAGATAGAAATATAAACAGATAGTTGCCAAAAAAACCTGAACTTTTCAAAAGGAAAAAGCTACAAAGTAAGCATTGATCCTATAGAAAAAAAGTCTGCAACAGCTATTTTTCTACTGTTCTTTACTACAGAGGATACAAGTAACATCTCAGAAGTAGATACAAGTCAGGAAATGGAACAAGGAGGAACACAGAAGTACATTCACCAGAAAAGCAGTACTGAACAAGATTTTGTGGTTGAGGGCTGACAAATGCCCTGATCATGATGAGCTTGCACCCTCGAGTCTTAAAAAAATTGGCTCGTGAGAACATTGATGTGTTGATTCTAATTTTCCAAAATTGCCTTGATTCTAGTACAGTATCACTGGGAATCGAAGACAAGTCTAACTCCTTTATTCAGAAAGGGAGGGAAAAAAGAAAAACGTTAGCTTAACATTGGTCATAGGGAAAGTGTTAGAAGCTACTACTAAATGAGTTTCATTAGTAACAAAGCACTCTACATTGCTTTGTGAAAGGGAAATTATGTTTAATCAATCTACTGTCGTTCTTCGAAGAAGTAGCACAAGCTGTGGATAGACCGTGCTGAAATTTCAGAAGGTGTTTAACAAAATGCCACATCAAAGGTTATTGTGGAAAACAAAAGCTCATGATGTATGGGGTGGATTATTTGTATGGATAGAATATTGGCTAGGGATCAGGAAGCGGAGTAGGAATAAATGCGTTGAATTAAGCTTGGCAAGATGCAACACATGATGTACCACTGGGATTGATGCTCAAACTGCAACAATTTAAGTGACTTGGACGAAGGCGCTTTTGACAAATTTGCTCATGGCACAATAATAGGTAGGCAAATAAGTTGTGAAGAACTTGTAAGAATATAGGAAAGCAAAAACAGAATATGGATAGATTAAGCAAGTGGATAAAAATCTAGTAAAATGTGGGAAAATTTGAAATTGTCCATTTTGGCAGGAAAAAACAAAAGCATATTATCTCAATGGTGAGAAACTGCAGAGCTCAAATGTTGGGAGAATCTGGGTGTCTTCATATATGAATTACAAAAATGTATTTGCCTGTACAGCAAGTAATTTGGAAACCAACTGGAATGTTATTACCTATATTGCAAGGAAAAATCAATAATAAAAATAGGAAGGTTAAGCTTCAGTTATACTAACATACGTGAGAAATCATCTGAAGTACAGTATTGGTCACCTTATTTAAGGAAGGATATAAACGTGTGGAGGCAGTTTAGAAAAGGCTTACCAAACTAATATGTGGAACAGACGAATCTATGAGAAAAGATTGGATAGATTAGGCTTATATGCACCAGAATTTAGAAGAGCAAGAGGTGACTTGATTGAAACACAGGAGGTCTTGAGGAGTGCTGGCAGGGTGGATGGAGAGGGGCTGCAAACTCATAGGAAAATATAGAACAAAGAGTTCCTGTTTGAGGTAGCTGTACATGGATTCTAATTAGGCAATGGGTGAAAGGTTGGGGGGTAGATAGGAATATGGATTTGAGGCTACAATCAGATCAGCCATAATCTTGCTCCTGGTTTGCATGGCAAATAGAAAGTTTATACACAGTTTCTAGGTGATAGAAAAACACAGCTTTGAAGGATACTATTCGGCCCACTGAGTCTGTACGAGCTCTTTCAAATGTGTGCAGTTTGTGATCATTGTGAATTTAAGGTCTGCATGGTCATTTTAAAACAGAAACTTGCGCTAAGTACAATTTCAAATCAGAACTCTAGTATTCAGGCAACTTAATTTAAAATTTTGCACGGTAATTAACAATCTATAGCAAATCTTACAAACATTTATAATTATGGAGCAAAATATTGCATCAGATCTCAAAATTGAAAATCGGTACCCACTGGTTAATGGACGCAATAAGACCTGCATTTCGATAGCACCATTCACAAGCATTGGGTATCCCAAGGCACTCTAAGCCAAGTACTTTTAAATTAATCATTAATATAATGTTTAATTGAGGCAATTCTGCTCTCTGTTGACTACATTTAAAACTACCCATTCCATAACTCTCTGGCCAATCTTCTCAATTAGATCCAGTTCATTTGATGAAAATGGTTATGGTTTGACCTCAAATTCCACTGTTCACCCGTCTAGTATAAACCATTCTGCCATATGCTGAACAAACAGGACAGACCCTCCCTCCTCGCCAACCCCATCAGATCACACAGTGGAAGCAGCAGCCCCTGCCCCTCCACCAACACATCCAAAGCATTCAATTCCCTTCATCACCAATGCAGTGGCAGATGTGTAGCAGATGCAATGCAGAAATTCACCAAGTCTCCTTCAATAGCACCTTCCAAACCCACAAATCGCTGCCATCTGATGTACAAGGGCAGCAGTTACAAAGGAACACCAGCCCCAACAAGATTCCCTCCCGACTTGGAAGATACTGTTCGTCATTCAGTGTCACTCAGTCAAAATCCTGGAACTCCCTCCTTAACAGCACTGTAATGGTTTGCGAAGTCAACCTGCTATTGCCTCAAAGGCCATTATGGACAGGCAACAAATGCTGGGCCAGCAACTTTTGTAAATAGACATAAATAACGTACAAGATTTATGCCAAATCCTCATTTAGCAAACTTTCCCATTTCTCAATGCCAGCTCCTTTTTATTGGGCAGGGGGGGGGGGGGGGGGGGGGGAGTAATTGCTCAGTGACACAATGGAGGCTACCTGGGTTAAGAGATTATGAAGGATTGTTGCAAACCTGAAATGCTAATTTCTCTCTCCACAGATACTCCTGACCTAGAGAGAGAGGAAGAGGTCCAATATTTTCAGTTTTCTTCTCCCCAGAGTTCAGACCTACCCAGTTCCTGAATACCAAGTGACACCACTTCAATGGTATTCCATTGGTTATACATTGCTTCAACATATCTAGTTGTTATGAGAAATGTAACTTTTTCCTTTCTTAAATGCTCTCACGGGATTGAAAATTACTTGCTCCCATTCAAGTTGCAAGGTGCCTGATGAGTCCAATGTTAATATGCTGACACTGCCAGTGCTGCTTGAACAGCTGGGTAATGAGAGCTGTCAATAGACTTCAACCAATGCCTTAATGGACATTGCTGAAGTCCACATTGACAAGGTGCTCAACTAGGCTCCATATAATAGACTGGTCAGAAAGGTTAGATCACTTGGAGTCCAGGGAGAGCTAGCCATTTAAGTAACATTTGTGCCCAACAAATGCCAGGTTATGATAGTCACCAATTGGAGACAATGTAACCACTACCCCTTGACCTTCAATGGTGTTAACCATCACTGAATCCCCCACTATCAACATCCTGGGGGTTATCATTGACCAGAACTTCAAAAGGACTCACCACAAATACAGTGGCTACAAGAGCAGGTTAGAAGCTAGGAATATTGCAGCAAATAACTCACCTCTTAATTCCCCAAAGCATCTCCACCACGTGCAAGGCACAAGTCAGGAGTGTGATGAAACACTCCCCACTTGTCTGTATGAGTGCAGCTCCAGCAACGCCCAAGAAGCTTGACACCATCAAGGACAAAGCAGCCCACTTGACTGGCATTGTATCTATAAGCATCCATTCCCTCGACCACCAATGCTCAGTAGCAGCAGTGTCTACTATCTACATGATGCACTGCAGAATTTCACCAAACATCCTTAGACAGCACCTTCCAAACCCACATCCACTTCCATCTAGAAGAACAAAGACAGCAGATATATGGAAACACCACCACCTTCAAGATCCCCTCCAAGCCACTCATCATCCTGACTTGGAAATATATCGCCATTCCTTCATTATCACTAGGTCAAGATCCTGGAACTCCCCCCAATGGCATTGTGGGTCAACCCACAGTAGGTGGACTGCAGCAGTTCCAGAAGCCACCGCAGCACCACCTTCAAGGCAACTAGGGACATGCAATAAATGGTGGCCAGCTAGCGACACCCACATCCCACTATTGAATGAAATTTGGATACAAAATTGGTTTGAAGGTAGGAGACAGAAGCTAGTGGTGGCAGGCTGCTATTCACACTGGAAGCCTGTGACCAGACGGGTGTTGGGTCCACTGCTTTGTCATTTTATATAAATGATTTGGATGTGAATACAGGGGGTATGGTTAGTTAGTTTGCAGATGACACCAAAATTGGTGAGATAGCGAACAATGAAGAGGGTTATCTTAGAGTACAAGGGGACCTTGATCAGATAGACCAATGGGCCAAGGAATGACAGATGGAGTTTAATTTAGATAAATGTGAGGCTTTGCATTTTGGCAAGGTTTTTCAGGGCAGGTCTCATTCACTTAATGGTAGAGTCCTGGGGAGTTTTACTAAACAAAGAGACCTTGGGGTGCAGGCTCATTGCTACTTGAATGTGGAGTCACAGGTGGTCAGGAAAGTGAAGGCAGTGCTTGGTATGGTTGTCATTATTGGTCAGTGCATTGAGTATAGGCATTGGGATGCCTGGTTGTGGCTGTGCAGGACATTGGTTAGGCCACTTCTGTGTTCAATTCTCATCTCCCCAGTATAGGAAAAATGTTAAACTTAAAAGGGTTCAGAAAAGATTTAAGAGAACATTGCCAGGGTTGGAGAGTTTGAGCTAATAGGGACAGTATGAATAGGATGGAAGTATTTTCCCTGGAATGTCAGAGACTGAAGGGTGACCTTATAGAGGTTTATAAAATCAAGAGGGGCATGGATAGGGTGAATAGCCAAGGACTTTTTCCCAGCATAGGGGAGTTCAAAACTAAAGGGGATAGGTTTAAGCTGAGAGAGGTAAGACTTAAGAGGAATTTGAAGGGTAGCATTTTCACATCGAGGATGGTGCGTGTACCAAATGAGCTGAGAGGGGAAGTGGTGGAGATTTATACAATTACAACATATAAAAGGGCATAGGAATAAGGGATGATAAAGATATGGGCCAAAAACTAGCAAATGGGACTAGCTTAACTTAGGATATCTGGTCGACATGGAGGAGTTGGACCGAAGTGTCTGTTTTCATGTTGTACATCTCTTTGAGTTGATGAGTAAGTTTACCTCTTCAAGAACGGTGTGGAAGATACAAGTGAGAACAAGACACATGGTTGGTTGGAGACTGAAAACTCTCAGGATACAAAATCATTCAGTGCAGACGCCAAGGGAGGAAAGCAGTGAAGAAATCTGGATGATTAAGTGTTTGTCATGCTTGAGACTGCTAAGGTGGTGAGGGACCAGAACAAGATGAGATACTCAACAAGAAGCAGAGTGTAGAGAGGAGCCACACCAAGTTATGAACTGGTGATACCTGCGACACAGGCACTCCATGTTGTCAGGGAGTGCTTTGAGCAAGTGTGTCAGCCATGGAGCCAGTTCCCATTTGGTGTCATCAGATGGGAGTGGCTAATCTTCAAAAAACAAAACAATGCTTTCATGTTCCATTGGAAGTCTCCTATTGTATCCAAGTTCCATGTAGAGGGGTAACTTTGAAAGGTGACATGCTGTGTGCAACATTGAGAGATTAACATGTCACTGGTATCAGATTGCCTTTCTTGCTTTCTTGTTACTGGATTTGGAGGACGTTGCTTAGATGCTGCCAATGGTTCTTCTGCAGATCTTCAGGGGGGTCTACTGTATGTTGTCTAAGCCTCTGAAGCATTAGGAGCAGAGGGCTCACTGCTGTGTGGCAAACCATGACCGTATTCCTGTCTCAGATCCTGCTGCTCAAATATTCCTTCTTCCATCAGCTGAAAAGATAAGCTAGTATAGTGAGAGGTGAATGATGAACTCTGTCATCTATGCCTATCAAAAAGGATGCTCTTAGGATATCAAGAAGTGTTAACATTTTCCAGGATCTCACATTGATCTTGGCGGTTTACTAGTTGCAAGGTGAAGTTGATTTTCCAGGTCAAGATTAGTGTGGTGCTGGAAAAGCACAGCAATTCAGGCAGCACCCGAGGAGCAGGAAAATCGACGTTTCGGGCAAAACCTGCTGTGGTTTTCCAGCACCACTCTAATCTTGACTCTGACCTCGGTCCTCACTTTCGCCAGTTGATTTTCCAAGTGTTTAGTGAACAGTCCATCCTGTTCGGCTCTTTGCGGAAAAGGCTGAGAGAGCACGCACACACTGAGACACAGAGACAGGAGCAGCCTGCAGCACAGTGACTGACGCTGGGGTATTCATCAGGGGTCGAGTGTGTGGTGCTGGTCAGGTCAGGTCAGGTCAGGTCAGGCAGCAACCCCAGGAGCAGGAGAATGGACGCTTCAAACAGGAATGACCCAGTGTACCCGCCCATCCCCCTCCAAGGCTCACCCCGAGACCAGGCCCGCATCCACGGATCACCGACCCTCGGCCTCGAGTAGTCGCTCTCTCCCATCCCCCCCGCGCACGGACCCGTGACCGGGGAACCCCACATTCGCTCAGCCCGCAGCCTCTCACCTGTCAACCGGGCGAATCCACCCAGAGTCTCGGGGATGGGAATCCGCTTCAGGTAGGCGGGCAGCTGCACTTTGATGATCCTAGCGATTGTGTCAAGCACCATGTTAGCAGGGGCCGCGCTCCGCTCGGGCACGGGCACGGGCTCGGGCAGCTCCGCGTATTAACGGGCTGCGCGCGCGCGCGCGCTGGGCCAAGCCCCGCCCCTTCAGCTGTGCGCCTGCGCGCGCACTCAGGGGCGGGGTGCATAACATCACCACACCGCTGATTGGCTGCCGCGTAACTGACAAATGGCTGCTTCTCATTGGTTCATGCTCATCTGACCGGAAGCGCGGGAAGCCACTCAATGAATTGAGACTGGAGCACAGTAAATCAGAAACTAGTGGAGTGATTTAGCAGGTGTGAAAGCTTCCTGTGGAGAGAAATCAGAGTTAATGGTTTGGGTCCTCGTGACTCTTCCTCAGAACTGATGGTAAATGGGAAAATGTGGGTTTTTATGTAGATGGGTGAGGCTGAGGAATAAACCATAAGGATAGAGCCGAGAGAGAGAGAGAAAAAAGAGCAGGGTTGGGCAGACAAAGGAGTGGATGACTATCTGGCTGGGAAGGTGACTAACAATAATGGGAAAGGAGCTGGTGTTGGATGGGGTGGACAAAGTTAAAAATCACACAACACCAGGTGATTCCTGATGTACATCAACTTCACCAACCCATTCCACCCTGACATTAAGTTCACCTGGACCATCTCTGACACCTCCCTCCCCTTACTGGACCTCTCCATCTCCTGAAGAAGGACTTATGCCCGAAACGTCGATTCTCCTGTTCCCTGGATGCTGCCTGACCTGCTGTGCTTTTCCAGCAACACATTTTCAGCTCTCCATCAACAGTGACCTACTCAACACTTACATCTTCTACAAACCCACTGACTTCCACAGCTACCTGGACTACACCTTCCCACCCTGACTCCTGTAAAAACACTATCCCTTATTCCCAATTCCTCTACTGCATCTGCTCCCAGGAGGACCAGTTCCACCATAGAACACACCAGATGGCCTCCTTCTTTAAAGACTAATTTCCCGTCCTATGTGGTTGATGATGCCCTCCAGTGCATCACATCCACTTCCTGCACCTCTGCCCTTGAACTGCACCACTCCAACTGCAACAAGGACAGAGCCCCCCTGGTCCTCACCTTCCACCACAACAACCTCTGTATACATTGCATCATCCTCAAACATTTCTACCATCTATAAACAGACCCCACCACCAGAGATATATTTCTGTCCCCAGCCCTATCTGATTTCTGTAAAGACCATTCCCTCCACGACTCCCTTGTCAGGTCCTGGCACTTTCCTCTACCACTGCAGCAGGTGCAAAACCTGGGCCCATATCTCCATCCAAGGCACCAGCGGAACCTTCCACATCCATTAGAGTTTTACCTGTACTTCCTCACATGTCGTTTACTGTATCCGTTGTTCCTGATGTGGCCTCCTCTACATTGGGGAGACAGGACACCTACTTGAGGAGCACCTCCGAGAACATCTCCAGGACACCTGCACCAACCAACCCTACCACCCCATGGCTGAACACTTCAACTCTCCCTCCCACTCTGCTGAGGATGTGCAGGTCCTGAGCCTCCTCCATCGCCACTCCCTAACCACCCAATGCCTGGAGGAAGAACACATCTTCCACCTCGGGACCCTCCAACCCCACAGTATCAATGTGGCTTTTACCAGTTTCCTCATTTCCCCTCCCCCCACCTTATCCCAGTTCCAATCTTCTAACTCTGCACAGCCCCCATGACCTGTCCATCCTCCTTCCCACCTATCCGCTTCACCCTCCTCTCCGACCTATCAGCATTACCCCCACTTCCATCCACCTATCGCACTCTCGGCTACTTTTTCCCCAGCTCCACCCTCCCTCCCATTTATCTCACTTCCCATTTATCTCACTAACCCCTCGGCTCACAGCCTCATTCCTAATGAAGGGCTTTTGCCCAAAACGTCGATTCTCCTTCTCCTTCTCTTCGGATGCTATCTGATGAAGGAGTCATGCTTCAAAAGCTATGTTTCCAAATAAATCTGTTGGACTACAACCTGGTGTTGTGTGGTTTTTAACTTTGACTAACAATCGCTAATGTGTAATGGCAGACGATGTGATAACAACACCTGCAGTGTAGGGTAGGGGGTTAGGAAATGGAAGAGCTGAAGACCTAAGGTTCCTGAAATCGATATTGAGTCATGGAGGGCTGCAGGGTCCCCTGGTGAAAAATAAGGTATAGTATTAGTACTGTTCTACCAGCTTGTGCTGAGCTTTGCTGGAGCACTGTAGCAAGCCTGAGACAGAGATGTGGCCAGAGAACAGAATAGTGTGTTTAAAGTGGCAGGCAACTGGATGCTTAGTGTGTTTTGCACTACCTGAATGCCCCCTGCCCCCAAATAGTGATATTGACCAAGGAACAAAGTGGTATGTTGAAGTGGCAGGCAACCGCAAGCTCAGGGTCAATTTTGTCGACAAAATGTAGATATTCTGCAAAGTGGTCACCAAGTCTGCACTTTGCTTCCCTGATGTAGAGGAGACTACATCATGAGCAGCAAATACAGCAGGTTTGAATGAGTGAAGTGCAGGTAAATTGCTGCTTCACCTGGATGGTGTGTTTAGGGTCTTGGACATTGAGGAGAGAGGAAGTAAATGAGCAGGTATTGCACCCTCTGCAATTGCAGAGGAAGGAGCCTGCAGGCTGTGGGGATGCTTTACCTGGACTTCACTCAATCTAGTCTATTGTATTTGTTGCTCATGATGTTGTCTCCTCTATATTGGGAAAGCAAAGCGCAGACTCAATCACCGCTTTTCAGAACATCAATATCTGTCTGCAAAACAGACCCTGAGTTTACAATTGCCAGCCATTTCAACACCACTGTGTTCCCTGACCAATCTCTCTATCTCAGGCTTGCTGTAATGCTCCAGTGAAACTCAGTGCAAGCTGACAATATCACCTCATTTTCTGCTTGGGGTCTCTGGAGCCTTCAGGACTCAATATCAATTTCAAGAATTTTAGGGCCTGAGGATCGTCTTTCATGTCCTTACCCCAACCTCCCAGGCCCTGTCATCAACAACAAAAACAGAAAATGCTGGAAAAAGTCAGTAGGTCTGGCAGCATCTGTGAGAGAAATCAGAGTTAATGTTTCTGGTCCAGTGATCCTTCTTCAGAACTGAAGGTTCAGAACCCTCTTTATAAAATAAACCTATTTTCTATGTTCCTCAGAAATCTAACTGTAGATTAGATTAGATTAGATTACTTACAGTGTGGAAACAGGCCCTTCGGCCCAACAAGTCCACACTGACCCGCCGAAGCGCAACCCACCCATACCCCTACATTTACCCCTTTAACCTAACACTACGGGCAATTTTAGCGTGGCCAATTCACCTGACCCGCACATCTTTGTGACTGTGGGAGGAAACCGGAGCACCCGGAGGAAACCCATGCAGACACGGGGAGAATGTGCAAACTCCACACAGTCAGTCGCCTGAGGCGGGAATTGAACCCGGGTCTCTGGCGCTGTGAAGCAGCAGTGCTAACCACTGTGCCACCGTGCCGCCCACTCTGAAACATACTTGATTCTTAGGGAACTTGATGGGTTAGATGAGAATAGGTTGTTTCCTGTTATGGAGAATCTAGGACCAGAGGCATGATCTCATAATAAGGGGTCGTCCATTTAAGACAGATTTTTTTTCTCTCTCAGAGGTAGTGAATTTAAGGAATTCTTTACCCCAGAGGACTATCAAGGCTGAACGGGAAACATAGGCAAAGGCAGCAAAGTGGAGTTCTTTCCTTTTCTCTTATGATGTTTTGATGTTGACATAAGATTGTTTGAACACCAATGTTCAGTCTTTCATTCACTTGTTCAGAATTTGTTCTTTCAGTATCTCTGCAACCTTTCCCTTCCTCCTCCAGCAGGGACAGGTGAGAGAAATTCAGCAAGCTGTTACTGGAGACTTTCTGGTATGTCCTTACAGGAGTGAAAGACAGAGAGAAAGATTTTTTGTGCTTTTTCTTTGCAAATTAGATGTTTCTGCTACACTGGCTCCACACCAGCATGGTCACCTGGTCAGGATCTAATCAAAATGTTGTTGTTCAGCAGTTGTCTCCCTAAACCTTTTAAGCTCTATTCTGTCTACTTCTGCTCTCGCTATTCCATGAAAAAGGCAACATTGTATGCAACTCATGATGTGCACCAGTAAACAGGATTTTAAAAAACTGCAGCCATCTCTTGCACGGTCTCCTTCTTTATTTTTGGATTGTGGACCAAAAAAAACAAGTAGTACTTACAGGTGCAGAGGGATCTGATGTCCTTGTACATGAATCACAAAGGTTAGCATATAGGTACAGCACATGGTTAGGAAGATAATTGAATTTAGCCCTTATTTAAAGGGGTTGGAGTATAAAGGGTAGGAAGTCTCGCTACAACTGTACAAAGTGTTGCTGAGGCAATACAACTATGCATAGTTTTAGTGTTTGTAAAGTTCCAAGAAGAACCAGGAGGCCTAACGTTAAACAGCAGTCTTCTTATTTAAAGAGGGTTTTTTTTTGTATTGGTGACAGTCCAAAGAATGTTCACTAAATTAATTCCTAGGAAGAGTTTTCTTATGTGGAAAGATTCAGCAGTTTGGACCTAACCTAGGAGTTTATACATTTGAGAAGTCAATAATTGAAATGTAACATTCTGAGGGCCTTGATAGGATAGATGTTGAGAGAATGTTTCTTCTCATGGTGGGTGGGGGGAGCGGTACTAGAACTGGGGGCCACAGATTAATTATACATGCTTGAGAGATGTGTAATAACATCTCTGAATAGGTTGATTAGAAAAATAGTTTTAATGGATCTTCCCTTTAGGGCAGAGATGGGAGGAATTTCTTCTCTCAAGAGATGATAAATCTTAGAATTCTGTTCCTCAGAGAAAAGTGGAGGCAGAGTTAGACAGGTTTTCCATCTACAACGTTTATGGGAGGCAGGTAGCAAATTAGTGTGAAGACCACATCAGATTAGCTATGACTTTAGTGAATGGTATAGTAGGTTTAAGTGGACGAGTAGCCAACTCCTGCTCCTAATTCTGATGATTTTATGACACATGGACAAGAGCAACTGATGTGTTGGAACACCATCACATGTATCTCTTGGACAGTGAGAGACAAAGGTTTTTTAAAAATTTGTTTGATAAGAATAAGTAAACCCAACCTTGATTTGTGATCACAAGACACATATTATTCAGTCCATCTTTACTTATTTATTGTGAAAGTTCCTACAACCATCCCCCCGCCCAATTGTAGCAATTAATTATATCTTAAATAATTCCATTGTCCTCACTTATTTCATTTGACCTGAAAGTGAATTTGAATCAAGCATTGATCACTCATTGTACAAAGAAGTACTTCCTCATATCATTTTAAATTTACCGGCTACAGGTTTCAATTTGACCCATTCTTTAAATTTTACTTAATGTAACATTACAGTTTAACACTTTAATTTCCTTTACTATCTTATACAAATATGCAAATTTGAAGCAGAGTAGGCCTGCTCCACCTTGCAATAAGATCACAACTGATCTGTTTGGAGAAACTGGGGCTGTTTTCGTTTGTAAAGAGAAAGTTGAGAGAAGATTTGATTCTGTTCAGAATTCTGAGATCTGGATACAATAATTTAAACTCCCATTAGGCAGATGATTTAAAAAACATGAAAATGTTTTAGGGCTATGAGGAAAGACAGGAAGTGGAATACATCTCTTAGGGAACTGGCAGTACATCAAAGAGCTGAATTGTCTTGTGTTGCAACCATCGCATGATTATTATTTATCACAGTGCCGTTCATGGGATCTTGCTGTATGAAAAATGACTTCAACGTTTCCTACATGTCAAGAATGACTATACCTCAAAAGTCTGTCTCTGGTTGTGAAGTGCTTTGAGATATTCTGACATTGTGAAAGGTGATATGGAAATTCAGGTCGTCCTTCCTTATTATGGGAAAATCAACAGTTGAAGTGTCATTAGCATCAGTTTACATGTTAGTGGTTCTGTAATATTGGTTTCTAAAGCAAGTAATTTATGAACTAACAGTATGTGACCAGCTTGCCCAAATTTAACCTCCTTCTTTGAGGCATCCTATAAATTAAGATGTGGGCAAACTTATTTGCTGTTTAAATTTCTTAACCGACAGAGCATGTGGAATGGTTTTGGGATTCATACTACGGTAAAGTTTCACTGCTGTGCAATTCATTATCCATTTGACCTGTGGTGACTCTTTCTAAACTATGACAGGATTGATTTCCTCCATCAACAATGACAAAATGTTGCACTGCCAACTATCAGGTAGCTATGAACACTTCATGTTACATGTCAATTATCACAACAGGAATTGCTTAGAATGTGAACTTGCTACAATAACCACCAAATGTTATATTTATTCCAGAATCTTTAATGTAATGAAATGTATTGCAGGAGTGTTATAAAATAAAGTTCAGAATTACATTGATTCATATCAGGAAATATTACTGAAAAATTAGGTTTTAAGGAGATACCTATAGGAGGAAAGTGAAGTAGACCTAGACAAACGATTGAGGCCTAGGTAATATGTGAAACAGTTAAATTCAGGAATGCAGAGATACCTCAGAGGATGGTGGAACTGGAGGAGTATACACAAAGAAGAAGTAAGGTCATAGAGGGAAATGAACACAAAGATGAAAATTTTAAGATAAAATCAAGGCTGAATAGGCTTCTCCTAATCCTATTTGCAGTATCCTGATGAAATTAACACTCTTTAAGATCTTAATTAGTGACCTTATCCCACCAAGAGATGCCTAGGATATGTAAAGGTGGAAACTGTCCAGCATTTTCATCTGCCTAACGTGGCCAGGTATCACCACTGGAGAGGAGTGTGCTGAAGTCACAGGCTTGGCAAACTTGCAGTTTGGTGTTCTCAGGCAGGTTGCTGTTCTACACTCTGAGTACATGACAACTGCATCCTTTATAACGGATGTGTAGGTTTCAGCAGCATGTGACGGATTGCTGGATATGCAAAATGTCACAGGTCAGCTGGCCACCACTGCGTAGCCATTGGTTAGGATTACCTAGTCGCTGTTATCCAGGCACTGATTCCAACAGCAGGAGAAGGTGAAAACTGCAGATGCTGGAGATCAGAGTTCAGAATGTGGTGCTGGAAAATCACAGCAAGTCAAGCAGTATCTGAGGAGCAGGAGAATTGACGTTTCAGGCATAAGCCCTTCATCAGAACTGATTCCACCAGTATTTGCTTCATGGTCAACAACATTGTTTATCAAATTGTGACCAATAGTCAGTTCCTCACCAGTAAAAATTGCCATAGTCTTACTGGACTGTAGGGCTGCTCTCTCATTAGGGTCAGCTGAAGGAAGTTGAGAAGGAGAAGGAGAATCCTTCATGGTAACCTCAGCCAGTGTGAGAATTTAACCCACGCTATTGGCATCACTCATTGCTAACCAGGTCAGGTCTACTCTGGGATTGGTGATTCACCCCAACCAAACCTGTGCTGTACTGGGTAGGAAGATCACTGAGAATGTCGCATTCCTCAGGGATACGATCACCTATGTGCAGGACTGAGGGCTGGACACTTGCTTCATTAGCCTTGTCCAGGAGAAAGCCTTTGACAGGATATCGCACATGTACATGAGAGAGGTTCTCTCCAAAATGGGCTTTGGGGAGGGAATCTGCAATTGGATCCGACTGCTCTACACCAACCTTGTTAGTGCAGTCTTACTCAACAGGTGGAATTCAGAAAGCTTCCTGATCAGATCTGGAGTCAGGCAGGGCTACCCACTCTCTCCTGCCTTGTTTGTGTGTTCTATACAGCCGGGAGGAGAAAGTGAGGTCTGCAGATGCTGGAGATCAGAGCTGAAATGTGTTGCTGGAACAGCGCAGCATCCAGGGAACAGGAGAATCGACGTTTCGGGCATAAGCCTGAAGAAGGGCTTATGCCCGAAACGTCGATTCTCCTGTTCCCTGGATGCTGCCTGACCTGCTGCGCTGTTCCAGCAACACATTTTCAGCTCGTTTCTGTTCTCTACAGCCATTTGCTGAGTCCATCAGGAGGGATGCAAGCCTGAGAAGGGTGACTATTCCTGGCAGCGGGGGCCTACAGGTTAAAGCCTCCCTATGCATGGACGACGTCGCCGTTTTCTGCTCAGATCCACTGTCAGCACGCAGACTCATGTGCATCTGTGACCACTTTGAATGGGCATCGGGGGCCAAAGTAAATCGAGGCAAGAGGAGGCAATGCTCTTTGGACATTGGGCCCCTATCTCCTTCACCATCAGTACAGGCCACCTGAAGGTGCTGGGTATTTGGTTCGGAGGGGCTGGGGCATGTCACCAAAGTGAGGGAGAAACTGGACAGATGGGAGCAATGGTCTTTTTCCATCGCAGGTAAAGACCTGGTAGTCCAGTATGAGGTACTCAGTGTTGTCATACGAGGCGCAGATCTGACCTATTCCCCGAACCTGCGCCGCCGCAGTCACCTGGGCCATCTTCCACTTCACGTGGAGATCAAAGATGGACCGTGTCCAAAGAGACACCATGTATAAAGATTTGGAGAAAGGGGGAGAAAAACACACCCAACGCTACCCTCACCCTGATGGCCACCTTTGTGTGTAGCTGCATCAAGCTGTGCATGGATCCCCGGTACGCAACACCAAATGTCACTATGTGCTGAGGTTCTACCTGTCCTTGGTGTTGCGAAGGATGGGCCTGGCCTTGCTGCTTCAGAATGCTCCAAATAGTTAGACTGTTCTGTATCACCAGTCATTCATGGAGAAGTGGTGGAGGCTGGTACAATTGCAACATTTAAAAGGCATTTGGATGGGTATATGAATAGGAAGGGTTTAGAGGGATATGGGCCGGGAGCTGGCAGGTGGGACTAGATTGGGTTGGGATATCTGGTCGGCATGGACAGGTTGGACCGAAGGGTCTGTTTCCATGCTGTACATCTCTATGACTCAATGACCACAAATCCATCAGGAAGTGGTCAGTATGTAGTGCCCTTGAGACCCTTTGGGAAGAGAAGAGGGCTGATCCTGTTGAGTGGTTCCCTGGGCAGACTGTCAAAGTCAGTGAAAGTGAGGACTGCAGACGCTGGAGATCAGAGTCAAGGTTAGACTAGTGCTGGAAAATCACAGCAGGTCAGGCAGTATCTGAGGAGCAGGAAAATCGACATTTCGGGCAAGAGTCCTTCATCAGAACTGTCAAAGTCATTTGGCAGAATGCCTCATCGTCAGAACTTTAAAACAAGCACCAAGACATTGCTTGGTTGGTAGTGAGAAAGGCTCTGCCTGTGAGATCCTTTAAGCACACCCGGTCTCTGCGCCACCATACACTGCCTTCGAAGCAGCTGTGGAGGGGACGAGACTGTCATACACCTCCTTCTGAAATGTGCCTATGCAAAAGAAGTCCAGGGACGAATGCAGTGATTAGATTACATAAGATTAGATTAGATTAGATTACATTACAGTATGGAAACAGGCCCTTCGGCCCAACAAGTCCACACCGACCCGCCGAAGCGCAACCCACCCATACCCCTATACCTAACACTACGGGCAATTTAGCATGGCCAATTCACCTGACCTGCACATCTTTGGACTGTGGGAGGAAACCGGAGCACCCGGAGGAAACCCACGCAGACACGGGGAGAACGTGCAAACTCCACACAGTCAGTCGCCTGAGTCGGGAATTGAACCCGGGTCTCTGGCGCTGTGAGGCAGCAGTGCTAACCACTGTGCCACCGTGCCGCCCACAGTGGTGTTTATCGAAGTTTGGCCCAAGCAGCTGTGGGATGTGGGATGCCATGCTCTACACTCTGTTCGCCGGGACACCCACCGAGATGAAAATCAATTGTGCCTGGAGGATCACCAACTCGGTAAAAGACGCTCTGCCCAAAACTTGCTGGTCTTCCAGTTGAAGGAGTCAATCATAGACCATAAGAAATAGGAGTGGAAGTAAAGCCATTCGGCTCATCAAGTTCATTCCGCCATTCAATCATGGCTGATGGGCATTTCAACGCCACTTATCCGCACTCTCCCTGTATCCCTTAATTCCTTGCGAGATTAAGAATTTATCAATCTTTGCCTTGAAGGCATTCAATGTCCCGGTCTCCACTGCACTCTGTGGCAATGAATTCCACAGGCCCACCACTCTCTGGCTGAAGAAATGTCTCCTCATTTCCATTTTAAATTGACCCCCTCTAATTCTAAGGCTGTGCCCACGAGTCCTAGTATCCCCGCCTGATGGAAACATTTTCCCAGCATCCACCTTTTTTAAGCCATGCATTATCTTGTAAATTTCTATTAGATCTCCCCTCAACCTTCTGAACTCTAATGAATAGAATCCCATGATCCTCAGCCATTCATTGTATGTTAGGCCTACCATTCCAGGGATCATCTGTGTGAATCTCTGCTGGACACGCTCTAGTGCCAGTATGTCCTTCCTGAGGTGTGGGGCCCAAAACTTGACACAGTACTCCAAATGGGGCCTAACCAGGGCTTTATAAAGTCTAAGTAGCACCTCATTGCTTTTACATTCCAACCCTCTTGAAATAAAAGACAACATTACATTTGCTTTCTTAACCACGGACTCAACCTGCAAGTCAACCTTTAGAGAATCCTGGACTAGCACTCCCAGATCCCTTTGTACTTTGGCTTTATGAATTTTCTCACCGTTTATAGAATAGTCCATGCCCGTGTTCTTTTTTCCAAAGTGCAAGACCTTGCATTTGCTCACATTGAATTTCATCAGCATTTCTTGGACCATTCCCCTAAACTATCTAAATCTTTCTGTAGCCTTCCTACCTCCTCAGAACTACCTGCCTGTCCACCTAACTTCGTATCATTGGCGCACTTCGCCAGTCTCTTCATCTAGATCATTAATATATAAAGTGAACTGCTGGGGTCCCAACACTGAACCCTGTGGGACAGCACTTGTCACCAGTTGCCATTCTGATAAATAACCTTTTATCCCAATTCTCTGTCATCTGTCAGACAGCCAATCCACAATCCATGCCAGTAGCTCACCTCAAACACCATGAGCCCTCACCTTACTCAGCAGACACCTGTGAGGTACCTTATCAAAGGCCTTTTGAAAGTCTAGGTTGATAACATCCACTGGGTTTCCCTAGTCTAACCTACTTGTTACTTCAAAGAATTCTAACAGGTTGCCCTGAATGAGTGTTGCAAACTGGCACATTCTAAGGTCGAAGACTATGTGCTGATGGACGCGCTGAAGCTTGGGACGCTGCTGCCAAGGCGCAGTGGGGAAAGACCACCGTGTTAGGTCCCTCTGCCGAAGAATAAGGGGGACCCATTCAGTAATTGGGCCCCGCAGTCACCTCAGCTATAGACCAAGAGATTGTTTTTAAATATAGAGTATGGTGGACATCAAAGACTTAATTTGTCGTCTGTAAGTATAAAGAGTATAGATCTGAGCGGGTTCATGAACTATCCATGTACCAAAGATTTATTTTCTATGAATAAAGTACATTTTTGAAATTTAAAAAAATTCAAACCAGCTGTCCTTTCCACATGAATTCATTCATAGTACCTGCTAGAAGCATACTGACATATACCTCCAGCAGACCAATCAAGTCCCGTAGATCAGAGTAGAACTCAACCGGTAAGCCATTGCTTCCAGGAGTTTTATTCTTTTCAAAGGACTTGAGGGTCTTGGTCAGCTCATCCAGGGATAGTGGCTGGTCCAGCCTCTCTGCAGTCACCCAGGCCATCTTCCACTTCACGTGGAGAGCAAAGATAGACCATGTCCAAAGGGACTCAATATAAAGATCGAGAAAAAGGAAACAAATACACCTAACGCTACCCTTACCCTGATGGGCACCTTTGTGTGTGGCTGCATCAGGCTGTGCGTGAATCCCCAGTATGCAAGCACCAAGTTTGCATATATACTGTGGTTCTATCTGTCCCTGGTGTTGCAATGGATGGGCCTGGCCTCACTGCCGCAGAACGTACCAAGTAGTTGGACCGTTCTGTATCACCAGTCTTTGTGGAGAAATTTGTTGAGTAAAAAGGCCATCAGGAAGTGGTCAGCACGTAGTGTCCTTGAGACCCTTCGGGAAAAGGAGAGTGCGGCTCCCTGCGGAGACTGTCATTTGGCAGAATGCTCATCGCCAGAACTTTCAAACATGCACCAAGACGTTGCTTGGCAGATGGTGAGAAAGATTCTGCCTATGAGATCCTTTAGGCATGCCCGGACCCTCTGCACCACCGCACACTGCACTTGAAGTGGCTGTGGAGGGGACGAGACTGTGACACACCTCCTTCTGGAATGCAAAGGAAGTCTGTAGAGAAGTGAAGTGTTTGTCAAGGTTCGTCCTGAGCAGCTCCGTGACGGAGATTCCGTGCTCTATGGTTTGTTCCCCGGGACGCACAACAAGATGTACATCTATTGTGCCTGGAAGACCATCAACTCAGTGAAAGATGCTCTTTGGTTTGCCCGAAACTTGCTGGTCTTCCAGTTGAAGGAGTTAACCCAAACTGAGTGTTGCAGACTGGCACATTCCAAGGTCCAGGACTACGTGTTGAGGGACGCGCTGAAGCTTGGGCAGCTGCTGTCAAGGCGCGGTGGGGAAAGACCACCGTGTAAGGTCCCTCTGCCGAAGAATAACAGGGTTCCATTCAGTAATTGGGCCCTGCTGATGTCTCACTTAAAACCAAGAGGTTGGATGGTTAACATAACAAATTGCCCTTCAGCCCTCCAAGCCTGAGCCGATCCAAATGTACTGTCTAAACCTGTCGGTCAATTCCTAAGCATCTGTATCCCTCTGCTCTCCACCTACTCATGCATCTTAAATGAATATACCGTGCCTGCCTCTACCACCTCTGCTGGCAATGCGTTCCAAATGCCCACCAACCTCTGTGTGAAGCACTTGCCGCATGTATCCCTCTTAAACTTTCCACCTCTCACCTTGAAAACGTGACCTCTCGTTATTGAATGCTTCACCCTGGGAAAAAGCTTGTGTCTATCCACCCTGTCTATACCCTTCATGATTTTGTAAACCTCAATCAGGTCCCCCCTCAATCTCCTTTTTTCTAATGGAAACAAACCTAACCTACTCAACCTCTCTTCATAGCTAGCACCTTCCATACCAGGCAACATCCTCGTAAACCTTCCCTGCACCCTCTCCAAAACATCCACATCCTTATGGTAATGTGGCGACCAGAACTGTACACAGTATTCTAAATGCGGCTGAACCAATATCTTGTACAATTTTAACATGACTTGCCAGCTCTTATACTCAATACCCCATCCAATGAAGGCAAGCATACTATATGCCTTCTTGACCACTCTATCCACCTGTGCAGCAACCTTCAGGGTACAATGGACCTGCATTCCCAGATCTCTCTGCCCCAAAACTTTTCCCAAGGCTCTTCCGTTGTATAATTCGTTCTAGAATTAGTCTTGCCTAAATGCATCACCTCACATTTGTCTGGATTGAAATCCATCTGCCACTTTTCTGCCCAACTCTCCAGTCTATCTATATCCTCCTGTATTCTCTGACAGTCCCTTATGCTTTCTGCTACTCCACCAATCTTCGTGTCATCTGCAAACTTGCTGATCATACCAACAGTTCCCTCTTCCAGATCATTTATGTATATTACAAACAACAGTGGCCCCAACACTGACCCCTGTGGAACACCACTGGTCACCTTTCTCCATTTCGAGAAACTCCCTTCAACTACTACTCTCTATCTCCTGTTGCTCAACCAGTTCTTTATCCACCTAGCTAGAATACCCTGCACACCATGTGACTTCACTTTCTCCATTAGTCTACCATGGAGAACCTTATCAAACTGCTTACTAAAGTCCATGTATATGACATCAACAGCCCTTCCTTCATCTATCGACTTGGTCACTTCCTCAAAGAACTCGATTAAGTTGGTAAGGCACGATCTCCCCCGCACAAAATCATGTTGCCTATCACTGAAAAGCCCATTCTTTTCTAAATATAAATATATCCCATCCCTCAGTACCCTCTCCAGCAACTTTCCCACCACTGACGTCAGGCTCACTGATCAGTAGTTACCTGGAATATCCCTACTACCCTTCTTGTACAGGGAGACAACATGAGCAACCTTCCAGTCTTCCAGCACCTCACCTGTATTTAAGGATGCCACAAAAATATGTGTCAGGGCCCCAGCTATTTTCCCTCTCGCCTCCCTCAGCAACCTGGGATAAATCTCATCCGGTCCTGGGGATTTGTCCACCTTAATAACTTCTAGCCTACCCAACACATCTTCCCTACTTATGTCAACATGATGCAGACTAATCAAACTTTTATCTGTAATCTCAAGATTCATCATGACTCTATGTTCCTCTGCTGTGGTTCTGTTCGCCGAGCTGGAAGTTTTTGTTGCAAACGTTTCGTCCCCTGTCTAGGTGACATCCTCAGTGCTTGGGAGCCTCCTATGAAGCGCTTCTGTGGTGTTTCCTCCGTCATTTATAGTGGCCTGTCCCTGCCGCTTCCGGTTGTCAGTTTCAGCTGTCCGCTGTAGTGGCCGGTATATTGGGTCCAGGTCGATGTGTTTGTTGATGGAGTTTGTGGATGAGTGCCAAGCTTCTAGGAATTCCCTGGCTGTTCTTTGTTTTGCTTGCCCTATAATGGTAGTGTTGTCCCAGTCAAATTCATCTGCGTGTGTGGCTACTAGGGATAGCTGGTCGTGTCATTTCGTGGCTAGTTGATGTTCGTGGATGCGGATCGTTAGCTGTCTTCCTGTTTGTCCTATATAGTGTTTTGTGCAGTCCTTGCATGGGATTTTATACACTACATTAGTTTTGCTCATGCTGGGTATCGGGTCCTTCGTTCTGGTGAGTTGTTGTCTGAGTGTGGCTGTTGGTTTGTGTGCTGTTATAAGTCCTAGTAGTCGCAGTAGTCTGGCTGTCACTACAGCGGACAGCTGAAACTGACAACCGGAAGCGGCAGGGACAGGCCACTATAAATGTCGGAGGAAACACCATAGAAGCGCTTCACAGGAGGCTCCCAAGCACTGAGGATGTCACCTAGACAGGGGACGAAATGTTTGCAACAAAAACTTGCAGCTCGGCGAACAGAACCACAGCAACGAGCACCCGAGCTACAAATCTTCTCACAAACTTTGAACATCTATGTTCCTCTCCTCAGTAAACACTGAAGCAATCTAATCATTCAGAATCTCACCCATTCACTCAGATTCGACACACAGCCTTCCTTCATTATCCTTTAGTGGACCAATCCTTTCTCTAGTTACCCGCTTGCTTCTTATATAAGAATAAAATGCTTTGGGATTCTCCTTAATTCTGCTTGTTAAAGCTATTTCATCACCCCTTTTAGCCCGCTTGATTCCTTGTTTAGGACTTGTCCTATTCCTCCAGGGCCCGTTCTGTTCTTAGCTGCCTTGACCTTATGTACGCTTCCCTTTTACTCTTGGCTAATCGTACAATTTCTCCTGTCATCCACGGTTCACGAATCTTGACCTTCCTATCCTTTGCCTTCAACGGGACATGCCTATCCTGCACTGCCGTTAACCTATCTTTGAAAGCCTCCCACATCTCAAATGTGGACTTCCCTTCAAATAGCTGTGTCCAATCCACATTTCCGAGCTCCTGCCTAATTTTGATATAATTGGCCTTGGCCCAGTTTAGTACTCTTCCCTTAGGACCACTCTCATCTTTATCTCCGAGTATTCTAAAACTTACAGAATTGTGGTCACTGTTGCCAAAGAAATCCCCCACCGCAACTTCTACCACCTGACCTGGTTCGTTCCCCAGTACCTGGTCCAATATGGCCCCTTCCCTCGTCGGACTATTGACATACTGCTCTAGAAAACTCTCCTGGACGCTTCTTACAAATTCTACCCCATCCAGACCTCTGACTCTAAGTGTATCCCAGTCAATGTTGGGAAAATTAAAATCTTCCATCGCACTAGCCTCTTTCCATAATCTGTTTAATTATTTGTTCTTCTACCTCATAATCATTGTTGGGAGGCCTGTAATACAGCCCCAACAATGTAACTGCACCCATCTTATTTCTCAGCTCCACCCATCATGCCTCACCACCCAAGACCTCCACAGTGTCCTCCTTTAGCACAGCCATGATATCATCCTTGACCAGCAATGCAACTCCACTCCCCTTTTTACTTCTATGCATAAAGTATATTTTTGAAATTAAAAAAATTCAAACCAGCTGTCCAGCCAACTAAACTAACCAACGCTCCCCTCTTCTGCTGGCCATTGAATTATCCAGCTATGGATTACCTTCTAACTGGTCTCTGTTATCTGGCCAGGCAGTATCTGCGGACAGAAATCCATTAATCGGAAGGGTGACTGGACCTTAGAGTCATAGAGATGTACAGCATGGAAACAGACCCTTCGGTCCAACTCGTCCATGCCGACCAGATATTCCAACCCAATCTAGTCCTACCTGCCAGCACCGGCCCATATCCCTCCAAACCCTTCCTATTCATATACCCATCCAAATGCCTTTTAAATGTTGTAATTATACCAGCCTCCACCACTTCCTCTGGCAGCTCATTCCATACACGTACCACCCTCTGCGTGAAAAAGTTGCCCCTTAGGTCTCTTTTATCTTTTTCGCCTCTCACCCTAAACCTTTGCCCTCTAGTTCTGGACTCCCCCACCTCAGGGTAAAGACTTTGTCTGTCTATTTACCCTATCCATGCCCCTCATGATTTTATAAACCTCTACATTGTCACCCCTCAGCCTCCAACGCTCCAGGGAAAACAGCCCCAGCTTATTCAACCTCTCCCTATAGCTCACATCCTCCAACCCTGGCAATATCCTTGTAAATCTTTTCTGAACCCTTTCAAGTTTCACAACATCTTACCAATAGGAATGGGTAGTCTACATCAGTAGAGAATGCCACGTTGAGATTTGGTGGACGTATTTACAGCTATAAATGGTTTGAAAAGAGTAAATAGGGAGAAATTGTTTCCAGTGGGGAAAGCTTGGCTATCCAGATGACTTACATCTAAATAAAAGCACAATACTGCAGTTGCTGAAAGTGTGAAACAAACAAAGAGAAACTGCTGAAGAAACTCAGCAAATCTGACAGCATGTGTGGAGAGAGAAACTAAATCAACGCCAGTTCGATTCTTCTTCGGAACTAAAGAAGAGTGCGGAAGAAGAATCAGACCTGGATTTGAAATGTCAACTCAGCCTCTGCCTCCACAGATACTGCCAGACTTGCTGATTTTCTCCAGCAATTTCTCTTTCCTTGACTCAAATTTAAGGTGAATGGCAAAAGAACTATAAGTAACATGAGCAAACATTACTTGTTACACAAAAATAGAAATTGCTGGAGAAACACAAGAGGTCTGGCTGCATCTCTGAACGGTAAAGTGTTAATATTTCAAGTCCAGTGACATTTCTTCAGAACTCAACAGAACTGGTTCTTTGCACAGTGGAAGTGACTTCCATGAAGGGGAAGACATCCTCAAAATAAATGATTTGGAAATGCCAGTGTTGGACTGGGGTGTACAAAGTTAAAAATCACACAACACTCAGTTATAGTCCAACAGGTTTAATTGGAAGCACTAGCTTTCGGAGCGCCACTCCTTCATCAAGTGGTTGTGGAGGACACAATTGTAAGACACAGAATTTATAGCAAAAATTTACAGTGTGATGTAACTGAAATTATATATTGAAAAATACCTTGATTGTCTGTTAAGTCTTTCATCTGTTCTAATTGCATGATAGTTTCACTTCTTTCATGTGTAAATCACAAAACTTTTTTTTAAAAGTTGCATTCTCAGGTTAACTGAAACAACTGGTGTTAGCTAGAATTCATGCAGTACTTTGAATGTCTGTGAGAGAGTGTAATATGTGTGTGCGTGAGTGTAAAGTGTCTGAGTCTCTGAGAGGATGCATGTGTGAGTGTATGTGTCTGTAAGGGTGTGTGTGTGTCTGTGTACATGTGTATATATAGGAGTGCCCAAGTGTGTGCAAAGTGCAATGGTGGTCACCTGTAGTGTGACATGAACCCAAGGTCCTGGTTGAGGCCCTCCCGATGGGTACGGAACTTAGCTATCAGCCTCTGCTCGGCCATTTTTTGTTGCTGCCTGTCCTGGAGTCCGCCTTGGAGGATGGTCACCCAAAGGTCCGAGGTTGAAAGTCCTGGTCCACTGAATTCATGTAAAATTCTGTTATCTCACTTTTTAGATTAGAATTAATCTAAACGTCATGGCATAGACAGAGGACACAGAGGGCTAACACTCTCAACATATTCTGGATCAGTGGTGCTGGAAGAGCACAGCAATTCAGGCAGCATCCGAGGACAGGCAAAATCGACGTTTCGGGCAAAAGCCCTTCATCAGGAATAGCCTATCGCAGCTTTATTCCTGATGAAGGGCTTTTGCCCGAAACGTCGATTTTGCCTGTCCTCGGATGCTGCCTGAATTGCTGTGCTCTTCCAGCACCACTGATCCAGAATCTGGTTTCCAGCATCTGCAGTCATTGTTTTTACTCTCAACATATTGTATAGCTAACACCAATTGTTACAGTTAACCTGAGAATGCAACATGAAAGAAGTGAAACTATCATGGCATTAGAACAGATGGAAGACTCAACAAACAATCAAGGTATTTTTCAATGTATACTTTTAGTGACATCAACTGTAAACTTTTGCTATAAATTCTGTGTCTTACAATTGTGCCCTCCACAATCAGCTGATGAAGGAGTGTCACTCCGAAAGCTAGTGCTTCCAATTAAACCTGTTGGACTATAACCTGGTGTTGTGTGAATTTAACTCAAAAGAAATGAACATTCTATCAGCTACAGAAATAGCCAAAAGCGTTAATTTTGATTTCTCTCCACAGGTGCTGCTGAGCTTTTCCAGCAATTTCTATTTGTGTTCCAACATTCGGACGTAGGTACCTTCCTGTAGCCCAGGTACCCGCCAGCTCTGGGAGACTTGGACAGTGGCATGATCTGCGCAAACTCAGTGAAGGCTCAATGCTGTGGCTCTGGAGGGAGACACCGCCGCGTGCACGCAGCTCACTCCCGGGTCATGAACCCGCGGCTCGGGGCCGCGTATGGCTACAATTGACGGGAGGAGCGGGCGCTGCTCGTCTCGCGAAATGTCCTATGGCACTGTCCGTCCAGATGCTGTAGCCTTCCGCCCTGCCTCAACACTCGGTTTCGCGGACTCTTTCTCGGGCGGTGATGAGGGCGGGAGCGAAGTGATTTGTGACCGTGGGGGCGGGGGAATGTAGTTCCGGTGGCGGCCATCTTGTGGCGAGGAGCCGCTAGACGTAGCGGATCGCTGGACGTGGGATCCCGAGCCGGGGGCCCAGCCGCCGGGACAGAGCCGGACAACAGCAACAAACCGCCATCTGCTCACAGTCTCCCGCCTTACCAACTTTCCCATCCCAGCGGCTGAGGCCGGACAGCCCGCCCGCCCGCGGGATGGCGTTGAAGCGGATTAACAAGGTAACGGAGGGATGTAGGGCCTCTCCCGGCTTTAGCTGGTTCTTGCGCCTGGTCTGGAAACGGGAGAGAGATGAGAGAGGAGCCCAGGCGCGGAACCGGTCTCCCACCCCTCACATTCCTCTAGTGTAACCGGAGAGAGACCTCAGTTAGGGTGGGATCGAGAGACTGGACTGTCCGCCCAGCCCCATGCACACCCCCATCCCGCTTTCCCCACACCCCCCCCCCCAGTCCCACCCCCACATACCCGTCCCACCCCCACATACCCAACCCCCCCCCCCCACTCCCAGTCCTACCCACCCCATTCCTGAAGAAGGGCTTATGCCCGAAACGTCGATTCCCCTGTTCCTTTGATGCTGCCTGACCTGCGCTTTTCCAGCAACACATTTTCAGCGCAACCCACCCCCGTCCCACCCCCCACAACACCCCCCCCGTCCCACCCCCCACAACACCCCCCCCGTCCCACCCCCCACAACACCCCCCCCGTCCCACCCCCCACAACACCCCCCCCGTCCCACCCCCCACAACACCCCCCCCCGTCCCACCCCCCACAACACCCCCCCCGTCCCACCCCCCACAACACCCCCCCCACAACACCCCCCCCACAACACCCCCCCCCACAACACCCCCCCCACAACACCCCCCCCCACAACACCCCCCCCACAACACCCCCCCCACAACACCCCCCCCACAACACCCCCCCCACAACACCCCCCCCACAACACCCCCCCCACAACACCCCCCCGTCCCACCCCCCACAACACCCCCCCCGTCCCACCCCCCACAACACCCCCCCGTCCCACCCCCAACAACCCAGTTCCACCCCCAGTCCCACCCCCACCCTGACACCCACCCCATCCCCCACCCACCCCCAGCAACCCTGAACCTGCTTCCCCCAGTCCCTGACACTGCTCCTGCCACTCCCATCGACCCCACTCCTGCCACCACTTATCCCCCCCGCTCCTGCCATCCCCCCCTCTCCCCTCGCCTGTTCCTGCAACCCCCCCCCATCACGCCCAAGGGTATGCGGCTCCTGGGCCACAGCCTCTGCCGAACCGTAACCACCAGATGCCAGGAGGGGCGCTGCCTCATCTTCCACCTTGGGTCCCTCCAAACACATGGAATCAATGTCGATTTCACCAGTTTCCTCATTTCCCTCCCCCTGCCTTATCCCAAATCCAAGCTTTCTAATTGCCACCAACCTCTTGAACTGTCTCACATGTCTGTTTTCCTTTCCATCTATCTACTCTGCCCTCCTCTCTGACCTATCACCTTCACTCCCGCCTTCATCTACCTATTGTATTCCCAACTACCTTGTCCCCAGACCCACACCCGCATTCATCTTTCAGCTCCCTTAGGCCACTAGCTTCATTACTGATGAAGAGCTTTTGCTCAAAAAATTGACTCTCCTACTCGGATGCTGCCTGTCCGGCTGTGCTTTTCCAGCGCCACACTCTTCGACTCTGATCTCCAGCAGCTGCAGTCTTCACTTTCTCCAGTGAAGACTATTCACCAGTTCTTTAGCTCTAATTCTGCCCCTTGAAGAATATATAAAACTCCTTTTTGCAAATCGTTGTACAATGCACTTGTATCATCTTTTCAAACAGCAGAGTCCACTTGATACAAGAAAAGAATTCTTCACAATTTTACCAGTTATCATAAATGTGTACCCTCTAATTTCCAACTCATTGTGAACAGCAGAATCTTGCGATCTACTCCAACAAACTTCTTTACAACTGAATATCTCTTAAATCTCTCTTTAACTTTCTCTGCTGTGAGATCAACCTCTAGTTTCTCCAAGTAACTGAAGTCCCTTGTCACTGGTACATTGCTCAAATCTCTTGTGCACTATTTCCAAAACACTTCTGAAAGTGTGGCATCCACTGTTGGATATGCTATACTAATTGAAATTTAACCAGAGATTTGGTAAAGGTTAAGCACAACTTCATTGTGTTTGTATGCTGTGTCTATTTCGATGTCAGTGATCCCATTTTTAATCATGTCAACTTGCTCTGCTGCCATCAAAACTTTGTGTAGATGTGCTCTGTTAAAATTGTAACATTTAATATATGCTGCCTCTCCATTTTCCTTCCAAAATGTCACTTCACACTTCTCTGCATTAAATGTAAAATTACATGCTCATTACCATCCTTCTTTGTGATATTGGTGTTATTTACCAATTTTGTGTGCCTCACATCCAAGACTGCTCTTGTTGATAACATATTAATGATTCAGAGTTCCTACTGCCAATTCCTGGGTGACTCTCCTGTATATTTTCCTCTGTTCTGAAAACAAAAAGTCACTACTGAAGGAATTTAGTTTTTAAATGAAATTCGAATTAAAAAGTGACCAAGAAGTTGGATATTTACAAACGGTGTATTATGTGCACATATTTGCATTGCTTAATAGTCACTAGTTTGCGGAGCATATATTGTTGGAAATGGTGTGATGGGCAAATGTCATTCCAAATGGCCACTCTTTGATTCACAACTGTGACTTGGTTTTCATTTCTTAAATCCAGGAACTCGCTGACTTGGCTCGTGATCCTCCAGCACAGTGTTCTGCAGGGCCAGTTGGAGATGACAGTGAGTGTTTTAAATGAAATGGTAAAATCAAAAGTGTTTCTTAATATAATATGGGTGTTTTTTGAGTTCCATATAAAGTGGAACCTGGGTTTCTATCAACTGAGAGAAAACATCAAAGAGACTTAAGAGCTTTGGCATGATTGCATCAGGTGTCCTTCACTGACTGTTTAAATATTTTATAATCTGTTCAAGGTGTTATTACACACCTCTTTGGTAGGTGGGACTTGAACAGAGGGCTTTTGGCTTAGATGTAGGGACTTACCACTGTGCCACAAGAGCCCCATCACTGACCATTTATAAATGACCTCATGGTCAGTGCTTGTCCTGTCACTGTCAGCTGCGGTCTTGTTTGAATGCAGCCACTAAAGAATAGCGTTTTCTGTTAAAGATTGGCCAAAGGTTTAGAAGCTTTTTAATCTTGGCTATTTAGCCTACATGGTCACTTTGCAGTGAAAACTTTGGTTTGACCTTGGCATCAGTCAGTGTCAGATTCTTTTTTAAAACAAAAACCATATGCCTGGGCAATGTGGACTGGATTTTGTCCCCATGGCATTGGCTGATTCCATTTCTGGATATATTGCACCCCACCTTTCATGTTTGGATGAACTTTATGCCAAATTTATCCAACCAAATAGTTTACTGAATACTGTTGTATACCCAGTGCTTACTATCTCTGTACAAATTGGTAGATAAATAATATCAGAAATAACTCTATACACATGAAAAGAATTTAACTGGGATGTTCACATTTTACTTTTGCAACTTCACAATTTGTTCCCTTCAGTGAAAATTATATTTACAAGAGTTAGTGAAATATTTTAACAAGCAGGTTTATTGCATATATTTGTCAAACTAATGTAGACAGTATCCCAAAGTAGAAGCTACTTTGGTAGCTAAATACAGTGGTATGAGAAAAGTCAAAATCTATGTTATGAGGAATGACTAGAAGGAAGTGTTAGCATTGTGTAGCACCAAAGAGCTTCATGTCTGAGGAATTAATTGAATATGTGGGAGCATAACTATTGGTACAAGGGTAGATTAGGCACTTCTATATTTAAATTGTTTTCTTTAGAGAGTGAGTCATCGAAATGAAACAGCACAGAAAAGGAGCATTCAGGCCATCACGTCCGTGCTGACCCAAATTTCCTTTCTAATCCCATTTTCCTGCTGATGGGCCATGGTCCTGCAGCTTTCAGCACTTAATGTGCAGATCTAAGTACTAGTTTTAAGAGTTTAGGGACTCTACCTCCACCAGCAACTCAGGCAGTGAATTCCAGATACCCATTAACCTCTGCAATAAAAGTTTTTACTCATAAAACCCTCTACTCTTTCTGTCACTTCGCTTGAAACTATGACCCCTAGTTTTTGATCTCTGCCAAGGAAGTAGGTTTCTCTTATCTATCTCTACTGCTAAGTTTTGTACACCTCAGTCATGTCATATCATCCCTCAGCTTTGTCTATTCCAAGGAATATAATTGCAAACTCTCCAGTCTCTCTGCATGCCCATACTTTTCCAGTCGTGATAATGTTCTAATATCCTGTAACGTCGGTGACCAGAACTGTATGCAATACTACATTTGAGGCCTCACCAGTGTCTTACACAGTTTCGTCATTCTATCCCTACTTTTGTATTATATTCCCCTACCAATGAAGGAGAACATTCCATATGCCTTCTTTACAACCTTATGTACTTGTGCTACTACCTTTAGAGACTTGCACGCTAAGATCTCACCCTTCAATGCTCTGAACCATCTGACAGTAAAGTGAAGTGATGGGATTAGTGTCAGTGGAGCAATATTTGTTTCTAGTAGTTTGATCACACTAGTTGGTTTTTGTTCCCTATTTCAACACTACAGTCTCAGGCAGCACTTGGGCTTTTCTCTAGTGATTACCACTTCACCCTTCTCAAAATATAATTGAAAGAATTCATAGGAGGGATGCATGTCTTCATATGGATTGTTGACAGGCTTCAAGGCAATTATTGTTTAGAATTAAAATTTGATTCTGAGCCACACATTCGGAGATCAAGATAATAGGACTGGTGACCAAAGGTTTGAGTGCTAACTTTCAAGGTGTATCTAAAAGCAGGACTTTAGGAAGAAAATTCCAAAGATAAGGGCAAAATTATAAGCAAAGCCAAACTGTTTATATTTAACTGCATATGCCAGCACATGAAGTCCAGATTTCGATTAGCTTTGATTAGTAAAGATGGACAGAAGTCTGATCCAGCCATTCTACCATGATTGATTTCCAACTCATCATCATGTCAAAGATCTGTAATTGGCAAAATAAGTGTTAGCAATTTTTTGTTTTGCTTAGTTGATGAAAAGGAAAAGTAGTTCTTCTGATGTTCCTGGTTCAAGGGATCAATTTCACTTTTTTTTTCACCAGTAGATCTGCCAATGCACGAGGGTGGGATTGTTTTGTGAAACCTGTAGAATTACTTAGGGTTCACATTGCAATTTTTAAAAGTAATAAAGTCCTTGGGATTTGTAAAATAGAAATTTGTGTTTTTAAAATAGAACTATTTGTGCTCCCTTTCATTTATACATGTATTTCTCATTTGCTGTTAAGGTAAATTGCTCTTAAGTCTCATTGGAAAAAATATATATTGTTAGAATAAATCAGTAAGGTTTTATGAAAGGAAAACATTTGCAAATCTTAGTTTTAGAGATGTAACTGGTAGGCTAAGAACCATTGGATACTTGGATTTTCAAGAAGCATGTGCTAAGGTGCTACACAAAGGGTTAATACACAGCATTTGGGGATTTTTTATTGAACTAGACTTTGTTAAAGGGACAAATGGGACATATTCAGGTTGGCAGACTGACTAATGGAGTGCCACAAGGATCTGTGCTGGAGTCTGATGATTGCAAACTATATTGATGAATTGGCCAAAGAACAATATACTTAAATTTGCTCATAGAGCACTAGGTGGGAATGTAAACCATGAGGAATGCACAAGGTTACAGCAGTGTCAACATATAAGGGTGTGGACAGCGTTGCAGAGTGAGTATAATGTAGTGATGTGGAGTTATTCACTTTGGTTATAAGAATATTAATTTTTAAAAAATGATATTTGTAAATGTTGAAGGAAAATTGTGTATTTGTAGATGGAACACACAAATTAGGGTGCAGATAGAGCAAGGCAATTGCAGTGCACGACATACTCATCTTTATTGCAACAAGAATGAAGTACAAGAATGAATCTTGTCACAGTTGTATCAGGTTTTGGGATGATCATGCCTGGAATATTATGCATAGTATTAATTTCATCTTTTAAGGAAAGATGTACTTGCATTGCAAGCAATAGTTTTCCAAAAATCCTTAGATATTGGCGAAATACTTGAGGATTGGAAAACTGTTAGTAAGACAACCGTATTCAAAAGAGAAGGATTCAAAAAGCAAGTTAACTGTAGGTCAATTAGCCAAACATTTATTGGAAAAGTGTTGAAATCAAATATTAAGGAAGTAATAGCAGATTATTTGGAAATCCTGATTTAGTCAAGCAGACTCAGCATGGCGTCAAGAGCTCTGCAGCACGGAGACATGCCTTTTGGCCTAAACTGGTCCATGCCAAACAAAATGCCCATCCACTCTAACTCCGTTTCCCTGCACTTAGCTCATAGCCTTGCAAATCTTCCCTATCCATGTATTTTTACAAATACTTTTAAATGTTGCCAATGGACCCACCTCAACCACCTCTGTTGCCAACTTATTCCATTTGCATAACACCCTCTATGTTTAAAAAAAAGTTACCCCTCAGACTCAGTTTTAGTCTTCCCTGTCTAAACTTAAACGGACACCCTCTAGTCCTCGATTTCCCCAACCCTGGGGGACAAAGACTGAGTGCATTCACTCTATCCATGCCCCTCATCTTACACACTTCTATAAGATACCCCCTCGGTCTCCTATGCTGTAAAGAAAAAAGTCCTAGGTTGTCCAACCTCTCCCTATAACTCATCGTTCAGTCCTGGCAGCATTCTTGTAAATTTTTCCTGACCCTTTCCAGCTTAATAACATCCTTCCTATATCAAGGTGACCAAAACTGAACACAACACCAAGTGTGGCCTCACCAACCGCAACACAATTTCTCTTTGAATAAAAAGTTGGGAAGTTGTCTGATTAATTTATTTGTGTTCTTCAAGGAAGGCTCCATCAGAATGGAGAGAGGGGACCCAGTAGATGTGTTATATTCATATTTCCAGAAGGCTTTTGACAAGGTACCTCACAAACTGACACGTCATTAGGAAGGAGGACGCATATGTCAAGTATAGACAGTTGGGATTGCTGGAATCCCTAGAGGAGGCAAGGACAGGAGGAGTATACTCAAGGTAAATTGGGAGAGGACATGAGATAATTCTGGCAACTCGTGTTAAGGAGAATCCAAAGAAATTCTACAAATACATTAAGTAAAAAAGAGTGAATAGGGACCCTTACAGATCAATAGGGCTGTCTGTATGGAACTGCAGGAGATGGGTGAGATACTAATAAGTATTTTGCGAAAGTTTTTACTGTGGAAAAAGATTTGGAAGGTAGAGAACTTGGCGAAATAAATAGTGATATCTTGAAAAGTGTCCAAATTACAGAGGCGCAGTTGGTGGATGTCTTAAAATGCATAAAAGTGAATGAATCCCTGGTGCCTAAGCAGGTGTATCTTTGAATTTCATGGGAAGCTAGAGAGGTGATTGCTGGCCCCTTGCTGAGATACTTGTTTTATTGATGGCCACAGGTGAGCAGCTGGAGACTGGAGGTTGGCTGATGTGCCATTATTTAAGAAGGATGGTAAGGAAAAGCCAGGGAGCAACAGACTAGTGAGCCTTATGTCAGTGGTGGGCAAGTTGTTGGGAGGGGATTCTGAAGGATAGGTTTTATATGTATTTGGAAAGGCAGGGAATGATTAGAGATAGTTAACATCGCTTTGTGTGTGGGGAATTGTCTCACTAATTTGAGTTTTTTGAGGAAATGACAAAAGATTGAAGGCAGAGCGATGAAAGTTGTCCATGTGAACTTCAAGGCATTCTACAAGATTTTGAATTGGAAACTGGTTGCCAAGGTTAAATCATACGGAACATGTTCCCCTAGCCAAACTGTTCCAGTATAGTTGCAACACTGGTGTCTACCTGACAATGTAGAAAATTACCCAAGGATATTCTATATCTACAAAGCAGGACAAATCCAACCTGTCCAATTACTGCCCCATCTGTTTATTCTCGATCATCAGTGATGAAAGGTGTCATCAACAGTGCTATCAAGCAGCACCTGCTCAGTGATGCCCAGTTTGGGTTCCTCCAGGACCACTCAGCTCCAGACCTCCTGGTCCAAACATGGACAAAAGAGCTAAATTCCAGAGGTGAGGTGAGAGTGACAACCCTTGGCATCAAAGCTGCATTCAACAGAGTGTGGCATCAAGGGACCCTAGCAGAACTGGAAGCAGTGGGTATCAGGGAGAAAACTCTCCAGAGGTTGGAATTATTCCTTTCACATAGGAAGATGTTTGTGGTTGTTGGAGGTCAGTCATCTTATCTCCAGGACATCTTTGCAGGAGTTCCTATGGGTAGTGTCCCTGGCCCAACCGTCTTCAGCTGCTTCATCAATGACCTTTCCTCCATCATAAGTTCAGAAATGGGGGTGATCACCATTCATGACTCCTCAGATACTGAAACAGTCCCATCTTTGAATGCAACAAGATAGGGACAATATCCAGGCTTGGGCTGACAATTTGAAAGTAACATTTGTGCCACACAAGTCCCAGGCTATGACCACAAATAAGAGACAATCTAGCCACCATCCCTCTGCATTCAGCAGTGATAGCATCACTGAATCGCCAACGTCATTAGGTGTTACTGTTGACCATCAAACTGAACTGGATTCATCACATAAACACAGTGGCCACGAGAACAGGTCAGAAACTAGGCATACTGCGACACATAACTCACTTGACCCCACAAAGCCTGTCCATTATCTCCAAGCCACAAGCATGGAGTGGGATGGAATGCTCCTCACTTGTCTGGATGAGTGCAGCCCTCACAACACCCAAACGTGACATTATCCAGACAAAGCAGCCCACTTGATTGACACGACATCTACAAGCATCCACTCCCTCCACCACCAATGCTTAGTGGCATCAGTGTGTACTGTCTACAAAATGCATTGCAGAAATTCACCAAAGATCCTCAGATAGCACCTTCCAAACCTATGACCTCTTCATCGTGAAGGGTAAGGGTAGTAGATGTATGGGAATACCTCCACCTTCAAGTTCCCCTCCAAGCCACTCACCATCCTGACTTTGGAATAGATCATCGTTCCTAGGTCAAAATCCTGGAATTCCCTCCCTAATGGCACTATGGGTCAACCCACAGCACGTGGACTGCAGCGGTTGAAGAAGGCACCTCACCAGGTAGACAGGGTAGTGAAGAAGGCATTTGATAAGTTTCCCTTTATTAGTCAGTGAATTGAATATCAGAGTTGGGAGGTCATGTTGCAGCTGTACAGGACATTGGTGAGGCCACTTTTAGAATACTGCATTTAATTCTGGTCACCCTAACATAGGAAAGATGTTGTGACACTTCAAAGGGTTCGTATAAGATTTACAAGGATGTTGTCAGGGTTGGAGGATTTAAACTATCAAGAGAGGGTGAATAGGCTGGGGTTGTTTTCACTGGGGTGTTGGAGGCAGTGAACGTCTTAAAGGTTTATAAAATTGAGGGGTGTGGATAAGGCCTTTTTCCTAAGAGTCCAAAGCGAGAAGGCATAGGCTTAAGATGAGAAGGGAAAGATTTAAATGGAACATGAGTGGGAACTTTTTCGCAGGGGTGCATGGATGGAATGAGGTGTCAGAGAGTGGTGAAGGTGGGTACAGTTAGAAAAATTAAAAGTCATATGGATGGGTACATGAATGGGAAGGATTGAGAGGCATATGGGTCAAATGCTGGCAAGTGGAACTAGATTAATTTAGGGTATCTAATTGGCACCGAAGAGTCTGTTTCCGTGATGTACAGATTTATGATTCTAAGAGCCCACGGTGTTGGAGGTCGTATGCATTAAAAAATTGGCTAGTGGGCAAGGAAAAGCAATTGGGATTAAGGGGTTCTTTTTCGGTTTGTGACCTGTGACCAGTAGGCGTCCACAGGGATCAATGTTAGGATCACAACTGTTCACATTGGAGGATGCAGTAAATGTATTCGAGCCAAATTTGCTGATAACACAAAAATTAAATGGGAAGGAAGGTCGAAAGAAGGATACAGTTTTACAGAGAGACGTTGATAAGTCAATTAAGTAGGCAAGCAGTTGGTAAATGGATTATAATGTGGAAAAATAAGTTGTTTTGGAAGGGAGAACGAGAAAATTAAATATCATTTAAATGGAGAAAAACTGCAGCAAGTTGCAGTACCAAGGGACTTTGCTATACTTGTGCACAAACCAAAAAGCTAGCACAAGGTGAACACTTAATCCACGAGGAAAGATCACAGATTATTCCATCTACACGGAAGGAACCTCATAGGGTGTAAGCTGTAGAAGGTACATTTCTATCCTCTTTTAATAGTTTTCATGCTCTGGATAGAATATTGGCTTTCAAAAAATAGCATTCTGGTGCTGAATGGCTTGCATGCCTTCACAAAATCGCACATTGATATGCTCACTTTATTTGTGCCATAAAAATGGTTTAGCTTTGCTCATTCTGTAAATATATTTCATTTTTTAAATAATTTCTCAACAATTTTAAGCGGGATTTCCTGGTGTTGTTTTGGCACTGAGGCAAGGCATACTTAGTCTCTAATTTTAAACGAAGCAGTATCATCATTACTTCAGTAAGCAGTATCTCATACATAGAAATGCGTAACGCAATTATGAAAAGGATCTTGGCAGCGGTATTAGATTTTTTTTTGCTGCTTTGATTGGCTACTTTTTTTGTGGAATTTATAGAATGAGGAAATGACATCCATATTCAGTATCATTTCTGTTCATAGTCATGCTGCAGATGGAGAGAAAACAGACATCGACAGGTCGCATCTATTTTCCTCAAGCACCTTTCAATTTCCTTTGGAAAATTATAATTTTGAACTTCCTGAGCAAATATTTCTAGATTATTAAGACTGAATAAAACAACATTTTTCCTCAAGTTCCAACTGTGTCGCTAGTCCCAACCCTTAATCTCCTTCCCGACATTAACTTCACCTACCTTTGTCTAAACCTGTCATAAACTAGTGGACCTTTATGAAATCTTCCCTTAATCTCCTTTGGTGCAAGGTGAACAACTCCCGGTTGCTCCAAACTAACTTTGTAGCTACAAAATATTCCTTGTCCTTTCCAATAAATCTCTGCATCCTCTCAAGGTAGTTGTCTTTTCGAAAGTGTGGTTACCAGATTTGGCCAATACTCTAGTTGTGGCCAAATCTGTTATCTTTAGAAGATTAGTTGGAGCATTTGAAAATAGATGTTGGGGGTTATTATTTTGTGGTTTTGTTCTAGCATATCTGAAGCTTTCTATATTTGTGCTGATTATACTTAATTCTGACTGGTCAGTTTGATCCACTTTTGGGAGTGTAGAGTAATCATGTCCTGCTTACTAGTGAGTTTGCCTGGTTGGGCTTTAGAGTGTTTTTTAAGGTTTCGTTCTTGAACAAATAACTGTTTCCATTTTGAATGGATTCGCAATCTCAATAGCAACATATAATGGATATTGCTGCGAAAACTATTTGCTAATACCTATTTATTTGGGACGAGAAATGATGTTTCTTTTGGGTACGTGACTCACTACCATTTAGAAAATGTGCAAAGGTTCGATTTAATGTATACTGACATCCCAAGTAATGGCACATTTCAGTAATGTGTGGTGTGCATTTTATTATCCAATCTTTAAACTCAACATTGAATGACTGTACAAAGCTATTGTTTCCCTTCAACCCTCTGTATTGGCTAATGGAGCATGCAACAATCCAAAGTGATTTACATTTCATACTAATGGCCAGTATTTCTTTCTTCTTAGTGTTTCACTGGCAAGCCACAATCATGGGACCTGTAAGTATTTATTCAAAGTTTGGTATACAGATGTTTATTATTAAAGGATTGTAAAATTAATTTTCATTTCTTTCTCAACAGAATGATAGTCCATATCAGGGTGGAGTCTTTTTCTTGACAATTCACTTTCCTACAGACTACCCTTTCAAACCACCCAAGGCAAGTATAGTTGTTAAGTGGTGATGTTTAAAATGTGGACAATCTGACAACATTGTGTTTAAATCAAAGCATTGGAGTAAGGAGGGATAACGAAAGAGTTGGGTTGGTGTGACACATGTTAAATTTCCAAAATAGCTGGATGGATAATAGACCAATTATGGTTCTTGCAGTTAATCTGTATGTTAATGGGTTGCTCCATTTCCTGACTGTCATGGTTCGTATCCTCTGAGTTCCTGAATGAAATTCAGATCCACCGTGGGCGGCACGGTGGCACAGTGGTTAGCACTGCTGCCTCACAGCGCCTGAGACCCGGGTTCAATTCCCGCCTCAGGCGACTGACTGTGTGGAGTTTGCACGTTCTCCCCGTGTCTGCGTGGGTTTCCTCCGGGTGCTCCGGTTTCCTCCCACAGTCCAAAGATGTGCAGGTCAGGTGAATTGGCCATGCTAAATTGCCCGTAGTGTTAGGTAAGGGGTAAATGTAGGGGCATGGGTGGGTTGCGCTTCGGCGGGTCGGTGTGGACTTGTTGGGCCGAAGGGCCTGTTTCCATGCTGTAATGTAATCTAATCTAATCTAAATCTAATCTAATCTTATCCTGTGTTTCTGCACTCTTTAAGAAACTGAGTTATAGAATTGGTTTTCAAGATTTATAATGTATCAAATTTCATCGCGCTTCTGTTATTGCTGATGTTTCAATAGACATGCAGTCCCTATCAAGATGACCAATATTAACCTGTTTGATGTTGGATGGCATCACAGCTGGAGGGACTTCTACTCGGTCTTTCCAGTAGTTGTCTTACTATAAGGAGCTTTTCAATTTAGGATTGCAGCGCTTAAGTTGTCAGCTGAATTGGATCAGCTGACTAGTAAAAATCATACCAATGTGTGTGGCTTAATGTTAGTGAATTTTATCTTTCATCCAATAGGTTAATTATGGAACCTTTCTGACTTCATTAATAAACGTTACCACACGATTGAAAAATCAGCAAGTGACCCACTGTGAGGCGATCATTTTTAAGCTTTTTTTTCTGGTTGGAGGAACTAGGAGGATTTAAATTAACTTAGCAGAGTGTGGGGAACCAGGAGAGAATATTGGAAAGTAACACCATGATGCACCATGAGAATGCTAAAGTTGAGAAAAATATGCTAATAGGTTGAATAGAATAAGGCAGAATGTATCAAATTCTCAATCATTTATAGTGTGCATAGATGAACGTGCTTGTTTTTGCAGGTACAGATCGCCATGTAAGATTATGATGATGTGGTGAGAATGGAGACCCAGCTTTTGGGAAAGTGGGTGTTCTATATGTTAAATATTGTTGGTTGAGATTTTTGCTTGGAAGAAAGCCAACAAGGAGGTGGTGTTTTTGTTTAAGTAGGACATTACAGATTGGAGGAAGATTCTGTTCAAAAGTAGATTCGCGTTGTCACGCGCTAAGTTTAAGAGTGTTAAGTACATTGCTTGATGCCGTCTCCAGGTCTCAACCCTTAAGAAGAATTGTGAGGCACAAATCTGCAACAAAGTTACAGAGTTGTCATAGTGGTTGTGGGAGACGTTAGTTACCACTCTATGTAGTAGGAGAGTTTAGTAGGACAAGCATTCCTAGATTGCTAGACCTTGAAAATGTGATGGGCCAAGTAGATCACGTGACAGTGGGGAATATTTAGGGGTCCGTGATCATTGTATCCTAAGGTTTAGGAAGACAATTGACAAGCAAAGAACTGACCTCGGTTGGCGGGGGGAGGGAAGAGAATGGAATTGGAACTAAAACTTGATGCGGAGAAAAGCTATTGGTAATAGCACATACTCAAGGTAGTTTCCCAAAGGGAAGGGTAAGAGTTCCCTGCATTATAAATGAGATTGAAGTTAAGTTACCAAAGGAAATCAGGTAGTAAACAATTGAGAACCAACCTGAGTATAGAAAGTTCAGATGGAGGTGAAGAAGCAAAAAGACTGGCAGCTAACATCAAAAGCAATTCCAAAGTTTATGTAAATGCATCAATAGTAAAATGGTTGTAAAGGTGTATGGCATAGATTTTAAGTGATGAGTGGAAAAACTTGTTCAATTTATAGTTAGGGTCCGGAATGCAGTGTCTGGAAATGTGGTGGAGGCAGGTTCATTTGAGACATTTGAGTGCATTGGGTGATTATTTGAACATAATTAGTGTTCAAAGTTATGGGGAAAAGGCAGGGGATTTGCACTAGGTAATAGAACTGGTGCAAGCCTAAAGAGGCCGCCTTCTGCTCAGTTTTAAGATTTTTTTGACTGATTAGTAACCAGAAAAGGGAGTTAAACACATAAGAGGCATGGCAGAGGTATTAAATGAATACTGCACATTTGTGTTATTCAATCAGGTACATATTGCCTAGTGTAAACTCTGTCACTGGAAGGGTTTAAAATTGATGATCAGGTATTGCATAAGCTGTCAGTAGTTCAGGTTGAGAAGACACTGAGTCTGTGAGATGCATAGCAAGGAGTTCAAGAAAGTGGAAGTGAAACTTTTCAGAGGCGATTTCAATAATCTTTCAATCTTCTCTGAACATGAAGATGGTGCTGGGGAATTGCAAACACTTTTTTTTAGAAAAGGTCACCCCAAGAATTACATGCCGGTTGGTTTATTAACATCGGTGGTGAGAAGCTCAGAATCAATTTATTGGGATAAAATTTGTAGTCATGCAAAAATATCAGGTGATTTGGAAGAGACAGTACGGATTTATTAAGGGAAAACTGTGTCTAATGAATTGGCTGAAGTTTTGAGTTGGAGGGCAACTTTTGTACGTGGGATTTCAAAAGGTGTTTGATGTGGTGGAACAGACTTAAAGGGACAGTAGCAGCATGGCAAAAAGATGGTTGAGCAGTAGGGAGCAGCGAATGTTTTTCAGGTTGAAAGCTTAGTGGAGTTCCCTCTTTTGGTAATGGGACCCTTTCAGAAATAGTGGCTAATTATCCTTTAAATATGGATGCTGGTGTGATGATGGGTGAGGAAGAGGGGGGCCCTATTTCTGTTGTGGGAGGGAAGAGAGGGGATGTGAGCCAAAATGAGGGAGATGGGTCAGATGCAACTGAGGCCACTGTCAACCATGGTGGGGGGAAATCTTTGGTTGGGGAAGAAGTTGGACCCTTTGGAGGCTGCATTGTCGATGCTTGTATTGTTAGAACAGATGAGATGGAGGAACTGGAAGAATGGAATAGTTCAGGTTGTAAGTTTGCTCACTGAGCTGGAAGGTTTGTTTTCAGGCTTTTAGTCACTGTGCACATAGTCACTGTAACATAGTCAGTGAGCCTCTGGTGAAGTGCTGGGTGTTATGTCCCGCTTTCTATTTGTGTCTTAGTCTCTTAAGGTGGGTGAGATACTTCTGGTTCTTTTTCTCAGGTTGGTAAATGGGGTCCAAATTGACATGTCTATTGATGGAGTTCTGGTTTGAATGCCTGGCATCTAGGAATTCCCATGCGTGTCTCTGTTTAGCCTGTCCCAGGATGGATGTGTTGTTCCAGTCAAAGTGGTGACCTCCTTCGTCTGTATATAAGGATACTAATGATAGTGGATCATGTCTTTTGGTGGCAAGTCGGTGTTCATGTATCCCGGTTTTCTGCCTGTCTTTCCGATGTAGTGTTTGTTACAGTCCTTGTATGGTATTTTGTAAATGACATTCGTTTTACTGGTTGTTGGTATAGAGTCCTTTAGGTTCAGCTTCCGCTGTTTGTGTTAGTAGGTTTGTGGGCTACCATGATGCCAAGGGGTCGTAGTAGTCTGGTAGTCATTTCAGAGGTGTCTTTTTATGGTAATGTGGCTAGAGTTTCTGGGAACATTTTCTGCTTGTTTGCTTTTGTTTAGGAATCGGTGGATTATGTCTTTTGGGTACCCATTCTTGAAGAGAAATACCTATACAGCATATTCAAGAAGAACAGATACCCAATAAACATAATCTACCAATTCATAAACAACAAACCCATACAAGCAGACACAATGTGCCCAGAAACTCTAGCCACATTACCATATATCAAAGACATCTCTGAAATGACTACTAAATCACTCTGACCCCTTGGCATCATGGTAGCTCAGAGATGTGGCAGTGAGTTAAACAGAACTGCAGATGTTGGAAATCAGAACAAAATCATAAATCAACTAGAAAAACTGAGCAGGTCTGGTAGCATCTGTGGGGGGAAAGGGTTAACATTTCAGATTCAGGACCCATCTCCACTGACACTCAGCAGCAACAGTGTGTACAATCTATATGATGCACTGCAGAAATTTGCCAATAATCCTTCTACAGCATCTTTCCAGCCCATGACTGCTTCAATCACAAGCACAAGGATAGCCTGCGAGTTCCACTTCAAGCCGCCCGAAATTGTCACTTGGACATGAAACATCATTCCTTGAATGTGATTGAGTGAAAATCTTGGAATTTGCTTCCTAGTGACATCGTGGGTCTACCTACTCCACCTGGACTGCAGTTCAAGGAACCAGCTCCAGCTCACTACTACCATCTCAAAAGGCAACTACAAATGAGCCCAGCCAGCAACACCAATGCCTCACCCATGAACAAAATAAAGGAACACAAGACCTGTGAATGTATACGTAAAAGTCATGTAAGGTGGTGGAACAGGTAGAGAACTGTTAATAAAGAGTGCAGTCAGAGGTCCACAGCACAGAAAAAGGCACACTCAAGTCTGCCAGTCAAAAATAAGTAGCTTATTATTCTGATCCCACTTTCCAGCTCTTGGCTTGCATGTCTTGGAATGTGCACATCTAAATACCGCTTAAATGATATGAGAGTTTCTGCCTCATTGTGTTCCAGATTCTCACCACCCTAAAGGAAGAAAGCATTCCTCTTAAGACCTGTAAAATTCCTGTCAGTTACCTTAAGTTTATGCCTCTTTGAGATTAACCCTTTCACAAAGGGGACAAGTTCCTTCCTGTCTATGCCACTTATAATTTTATACATCTCAGTTGTGTCCTGCCTCAGTCTCCACTGTTCCAAGGAAAACCCTAGTCTATCCATTTGTGGGGCACAAAACTACTCTCCATATTCCAAATGCAATCTTCAGCCATTCATTCCTGGTGAAGGGCTTTTTCCTGAAACGTTGATTCTCCTGCTCCTCGGATGCTGCCTGACCTACTGTGCTTTTCCAGCACCACTCTAATCTTGTCCATCATCTTCAGTACCACTTTTGCCTAACTGCTTTTGGTTTCCTGTTTTCTGCCTCCTCTTCTTAAAGGGGGTGTTGCATTTGCTGTTTTCCAGTCTGCTGGGACCCTCCCTAACTCCAGTGGTTCCTGAAAGATCACTGCCATTGCCTCTACAATCTCTTCAGCTATCTCCTTCAGAACACTTGAGGTGTAGCCCATGTGGTCTGGTGTTTTATCCACCTTCAGATATTTGTTTCCCAGCACCACTTCCTTAGTGATCTCCACTATACTCATCTCTGCCCTCTGATTCGCGAGAAGTTCTATCTTCCACAGTGAAGACTGCAAAATATCTATTTGGTTCCTTTCATTTATGTTCCTCATTACTAATTCTCCAGCCTTATTAGATTGCTGGGAAACATTTATTCCTACTTCTCTCTAACCTTTTAGACATCTAAAAAATTCTGTGGCAATTGTATTTTATATTACTAGCTTACTCTCCTATTTCATCTCCTGTTTATTGCCTTCATTATCTTCTGATTTTTTTTTTAAAGACTTCCCAATCCTCTGGCTTCCCAATACTCTTCACCACATTGTATGTTCCTTTTTTTTGCTTTTATGCTGTCCCTGACTTGCATTGTCAGCCATGGTTGCCTTGCATGTCAGTATGTTTCTTCTTCCTTGGGATGAATTTCTGCTGTGCCTCCTGAAATACCCCATGAAACATTTGGATAGGTATAGGAATAGGAAGGGTTTGGAGAGATGCTGGTAGGTGGGACTAGACTGGGTTGAGATATCTGGTCGGCGTGGACAGGTTGGACCGAAAGGTCTGTTTCCATGCTGTACATTTCTGTGATTCGCATGCATGCATGCACACAAGTCTATGGGGTGAATTTGTATTTGCAGATACATTCAATTTTGCTGAAACAAAATGCACAATCTGCAGGCAGTCCAACCCTTAGGTCTCTCTCATATCTTTCCCCCCCTCACACTAAACCTATGCTCTCTAGTTCTGGACTCCCCCACCCCAGGGAAAAGACTTTGTCTATTTATCCTATCCATTCCCCTCATAATTTTGTAAACCTCTATTAGGTCACCCCTCAGCCTCTGACGCTCCAGGGAAAACAGCCCCGCCTGTTCAGCCTCTTCCTATAGCTCTAATCGTCCAACCCTGGCAACATCCTTGTAAATCTTTTCTGAGCCCTTTCAGGTTTCAAAACATCTTTCCAATAGGAAGGAGACCAGAATTGCATGATCCAACTCGTCCATGCTGACCAGATATCCCAACCCAAGTCTTTTCCCTGGGGTCGGGGAGTCCAGAATTCGAGGGCATTGGTTTAGGGTGAGAGGGGAAAGATATAAAAAGAGACCTAAGGGGCAACTTTTTCACACAGAGGGTGGTATGTGTATGGAATGAGCTGCCAGAGGAAGTGGTGGAGGCTAGTACAATTGCAACAGTATGGACAAGTTGGACCGAAGGGTCTGTTTCCATGCTGTACCTCTCTCTGACTCTGACCAGCTCCTCCCTCATATCTTTCCTTTACCAAGCTGTAATTTTACAACTAATTCCAGCTTTCCCCCCTCAAACTATAGGGTGAGCTCGATTTATGTAGGGGATCCTTCACTTTAAGCTCCCTAATGAAGTCAGTCTTATTAAACATCACCACATGCAGAATTATCTGTCCCCTAGTGTGTTCAAATGTAAGCTCCTCCAAAAAATCATCACATAGACATTACGCAAATTATTTTCCTCAAGATCTGCTATCAACCGGGATTACCCAGTCCACCTACATATTGAAGTTCTCCGATTATTGTAATAATGCCTTTCTCATGTGCCTATTCTATCTCCTGATTTATTTTCTTTCCCACATCCTAACTACAGCAAAGAGGCCTGTACACATCTCCCAAAAAAGGTCTTTATTTCCTTTGCAGTTCATCTCTACCCAGACAGATCTGCACTTTCCAACTCTATATCACTACTTGCTATTGATTTAATTTCATTTCTTAGCTGCAAGAGGATCAGGTTGCCTGCTTCCTAAGACTGAGATACCCACAATATCATACCTGGCAATTTCAATCTCTATAACCAGCTCCATTTGCATTTTTGTATATTGTATGCATTTAAGTACAACTTCCTTAGTCCTGCATTGACTGCCCTACTTCTCAATGTTGTCTGCTCATCACTTTATTCCATAATTTTCCATGCAACTGAATCCACGCCCCCACTGTTTAGTTTGAAGCTTTATTTACTGCCTTTATAATGTGATTCACCTGGACTCTGTTCCATTGGAACAGCTCCTTCATTTCTCAGTACTGGTGCCAGTATCCCATGAATTTGAACCTTTCTCTCCCATTCCAATTTTTGAGCCACACTTACCTTTTTAAACTTGTTGACCATGTGCCAATTGCCTCATGGCTCAGATAATATTTCAGAGATTATTACTTTTTTGCTTCTGCTTTATAATTTAGCCCCTAACTGCTCATATTCTGTCAACATAATCTATTTCCACTTGGTACTTAAATGAACCATGACAATGGATCTCTCCCCTTACTCTCCAAGTTCCTCTGCAGCACACATATGATGTCCTGAACCTGGGTAACAGATAGTCAACACAGACTTTGGGAATTGTGACCCTGGCCACAAGAGAAGAGTGTTTATTCCTCTGATTACCCATTCTTATAACTAACAACTATTTTTCTTTTCAACTCTTCCACCCCAAACGCGCACACCCCAATTTCCACACATGCGCACACCCCAATTCTCTCTCTCGCACGCACCCAGGTTTTCTTCCTGCAGCCCTCATTCTCCTCCACATATCAATATTCTCAAATCTGTTAAATGAGCTCAAGACTGAGGCTCCTTCAGCACTACCTTTTGGATTTCTCTGCCTGCCTTGCTCATAGTCACATCCTCCTGTCCCAGACCACTGACTGAATTTGAGGTTGTTAATCTAATCCTTAATGCTCCCTTGGTCCTACTGTTCATCACGTATATATATCTTATATCTTATATATATCTTGCGATATATGCTATTCTAGTCTTCGTTAATAGCCTCCCTGTCTGCTCTTATGTTGTCTATGATGAACTTTTATAGGATGCTAATCTGACCACAGCTAGAGTGCAATTCCTAGTCTGATGCTATAGGAAAGATGTGAATGCCTTTGTCATCCTGTTTCCCTATCCCCGTATCAGTTGAAGCAATAACTCAGACACAGTATGGCTTTACTTCCATCATCTTTATTCCGGGCCCTAGAGGGAGAGAGAACGATCATCCATGTTAGTAGAGACCTGCGTTATTGGTCTTCTCTTGAAATGCAGATTCTTAATGGATGAAATAGTCGCTTACAGGGCACGGCCTCGAAATAAATGGCTTTACATAAGGAATGCTTTTTCACCTTCTCAACCCACTTCCCTTGCCTCCAGCACCTCATTGTTTACTGCAAGCTCTTATCTGATCCAAGTCATGCTAGTTGAGCCTTTGTCCCACACAACCCAAAACCTGACTCTTTCCCTACCTGCTCATACCTTATACACTTTCTCACCTTGGAGAGAGTGCCAAAGTTTTATGAGAATGGTGTCAAGGATGAACCACTTAGGTTAGGAAGAAAGATTGGAGATGGGACAGTTTTCCTTGGAAAAATCTGAGGAGATTTAATAGAAGTTTTCAAAACTGCATGATCTGGACAAAGTAGGTAGGCAGAAACACTCGCAAGGACATTGAGAATAAAAGAGCACAATTTGAAAGTGTTTTGTAAAAGAAGCAAAGATGAAGTGAGAAGACTTTTCACCACAAGCAGTTAGGATCTGAATTGAATTGTCTGGAAATGTGGAGGCAGGTTTAATTGAGGCTTTCAGGAGAGCATTTGATGACCATTTAAGTAGTACCTATCTCAGCCTTTTCCCTTTAACCTTGCACATTTTTTCTAAGTTCAAATGTTTCGTTTGTGTAGACATGAAGGCATGAATGGCCTCTGTTTGAATCAGAATAATTATGATTTCTGACTACAGGTGTCAATGGATTTCTCTATTTCCATTCTATTTAAAATATGGAATAAACTTGCATTCACTCAGCGCTTTACAATCTCATAGCTATTAAAGTATTTCAGAAGTGTTGTTACTGTTTTCTGTAGGCAGACCGTAGCCAGTCACCCACAAACAGTGAACTCATTGGCTGATTGTTGTAATTGAATATGTACTCTATACAAATAAAGTTTGAACTTGAATTCCACTTTGTTTACTGTTGCATCCAAAAGACCAAATCTTTGGCAGTGTTGAGCTTCCTTGGTGTTGTGTTCAAGCCTCTGAAGTAGGACTTGAAACCACAAATATCTGAGATAGAGATGCTGTCACTTCAAGTTGATATTTGGGGACACAATTGAAATTGCTCAGGGATTATAGACAACTAGAAACTAGAATTTAATCTAAACTTTGCAAACTAAATCACAGTTAAAGGGTAGAGTCCTTTATATGGATTTTCTAGTTGCTACGGATCTAGAGAAGATATCTGCTTCACTATAAACTAACTTGCTCTTAAGCAAAGGAGGTTACCTCAGAGTACAACAGGATCTTGATCCAATGGGCTGAGGAGTGGCAGATGGAGTTTAATTTAGATAAATGGGAGTTGCTTCATTTTGGGAAGGCAAATCTTAGCAGGACTTGTACGTTTAATGGTAAGGTCCTCGGGTGTGCTGCTGCACAAAGAGACCTTGGAGTGCAGGTTCTTAGCTCCTTGAAAGTGGAGTGAAGATGGATAGTGAAGAAGACGTTTGGTGTGTTTTTCTTTTATTGGTCAAAGCATTTAGTATTGGAGTTGGGGGGGGGGGGGGGGGGTCATGTTGCGGCTGTACATGACATTGGTTAGGCCACTGTTGGAATATTGTATGCAATTCTAGTCTCCTTCCCATTGGAAGGATGTTGTGAAACTTGAAAGGGTTCAGAAAAGATTTTCAAGGATGTTGCCAGGGTTGGAGGATTTGGGCTATAGGGAGAGGCTGAAAGGCTGGGGCTATTTTCCCTGGAGAGTCGGAGGCTGAGGGGTGATCTTATAGAGGTTTATAAAATCATGAGGGGCATGAATAGGGTAAATAGACAAGATTTTTTTGGGGGTGGGGGAGTCCAGAATTAGAGGGCATAGGTTTAGGGTGAGGGGGAAAGATATAAAAGAGACCTAAAGGGCAACTTTTTCACAGAGGGTGGTACATGTATGGAATGAGCTGCCAGAGGAAGTGGTGGAGGCTGGTACAATTGCAACATTTAAAAGGCATTTGGATGGGTATATGAATAAGAAGGGTTTAGAGGGATGTGGGCCAGGTGCTGGCAAATGGATTAAGTTGGGATATCTGGTCGGCATGGACGAGTTGGACCGAAGGGTCTGTTTCCATGCTGTATGTGTCTTTGACTCTATGATGTTGTTTGGGTCCTTTTTCATCAGAATATTGATTCCATTTGTGCACAATTTTGAGTGGGCTAAGACCTGGAGGCGCTAAGTGTTTCCTAGTTAAGGTTACTATTCTAACTTCTCTACCAAGGATCATTCTTAGTTGGGGTTAATTGCAGATTTTTCTCCTTTTTCAGTTCTTCTGATTTATCTACCATTTCACGACTAACATTTTTAGCTTGCTGAATTGTGCTTTTTATCATGGGTTGCAGCAACTCTTCACTTATGAAGAGGCAACCAAGTATTCATGAGCCTTTTTAATTTTCACGATTGCATAATGTTTTGGCATTGATTAATTGTTTCTATCAAATTAATAACAGACTAAAGTTTGTGAATGCGCTATTGTCTCTGGTGCAGGTTGAATAAAGCTTTTTTTCTTGCAGGTTGCGTTTACTACAAGAATTTATCATCCAAATATTAACAGTAATGGCAGCATCTGTCTTGATATTCTAAGATCACAGTGGTCCCCTGCTTTAACTATTTCTAAAGGTACAGTGAAACTAATTATTTGTTACTTTTTGAAGAACACAATCTATAGCGTAGCAATTCTCTGGGAAAAGTGCTAAGAGTCCTGCAACAATTGTTTGTAGGTTTTTGAGCTTTGCCTGCTGATTTCTAGTTGTAAAAAGAAAGTAAACAGGTAATGAAGGAAATTATTTGAATTGCTGGCAGCAGATTCTTGGTCATTTTTCTGCATTGGCAGTATTTTTAAATGCACATTGGAAAATGTAAGTGTTGGGACAACATAACTATATTTCTGAACTATGTTAATAACAAAGCTGGAAGATATCAAATTGTTTGGACACCTTGGTTTAAATAGGGTTCACCAAGGAATGAGGTCAATTATTTCATGTCTATAAGTTACCTGTTGATTCCAAAAAGTCAAATAACCTTGGAAAAACATCCAAGCAAGGCTTTTATGATATGAGATAAATTGAGTTTATTGGCTTTAATTGCTTGAAAACCTGTTTGGAAGAGTTTGTGGAGTCCTGTACTACAGCCTGCTGAGCCATCCTTTCTGATCAGGAAAAGGGAAAGGCTTCTAAAACTTGCAGTAGCCTTTCACCTGTGCCAATGTGTGCCCTGTCAAAGTTGAAGGGACCCTTTCTTGGCTGTGCTGAACCAAAACGGATTGTTTGTTAATGGTGAAAATATATTTCCCTAACTCTGGGTTCAGTGAATATAACCAGTTAAAATGGTAACTTTAATATTTTGTCCTAATTTTATTTTGCTATCTGGATTTGTTTTTCTGGTGGGTAGTTTGCCTTGCAGTTTCTGGTCAACTTTCCTTCAACGTTTAAAACTTTAAATGTTGCTTTTTAATTGCTAAATTTTATTAAACAGTTTAATTTTGGGAACACCTTTATCAACCTCCTTTCCCCATAATTTTTAAAATTGCAACAAGCTGGGTAAAAACTTTGTTATGGTGAAATAATGAGTGACTTTTCAGCTACTTTCAGTTATCCCTAAACTGAGCCAAATAAAATGGCTAATGGTTATAAATCAAGTTCATAAAAGTTAGTAAATGGTTGAGATGAAACTTCCACTCATTACCTGCAACCAGTTTATAGGAACAAATTTATTTGGTCTCTTTTGTATCTAGTTTAAATTATTTTTCTTCAGAGACAGTTTCTAGAAATATTAATTGAATGTTAGAGACTTTTGTAAAGGACTATGGAATATTTTACAAAGGTTCTTACTTTAATTACAATAAATCTTTCCTTATACCTAGTCTAATTGTATGGCGTTGCACAATTCTTTAGCAGATCACCGATCTATTGCACCTAATCATAAACAAATTTATTCCAACCTAGGCAAATGTATAGGCACATTTGTTTTATTTCAGCTGACTAGGTCATTCTTCTAATTTGACTGGTAGCCTTGACTTCCACTATCTTTTTCAGCTTCAGCAACCACAACCAAGTAAGTCTAAACAAACAAGCACAACTGAATAACTCATAAGTTAGGTGCACTTACAGTTAAGTTTGACATTCTTAAAATGATGATCCTCAAAATTAGGATATTCTACTTTGTTAGTTCTCAACTTGTCACTTTAATATGTCACAAACACTTAAATTGATTTTGTTGATTAAGTAAAATCAGGGCTCAGATCTGCATCGCAACCTGTGGCAGGATTCTGCAAAAGTTGCACCTTGTCATAAAGGGACAAGCATACACACATTATAACATTTACTTGGCCCCAGTGTTTAAATGATCCAAGAACTAACAAATAGCTCCATCTGTTGTGCCTCCATTTTAGTGTGTTCAACGGTACTTGAAGACACTAAGTCTTACTCCTTTCATCTCCTTTTGACAATATTAAACTTCTTCGGTGCTTCCCTATTTCTAGTCTGTCTTCCCCTCCTTCGCAGCCATGATGCACCTGATAATTGACACACCAAAATTTGAGGTGAAGCTGATAACTAATGGCTCACCATACTGTAAAAATAATGAGATTGCAGACATATCTCTCCACTTGCAACTAACTACAGACACATTTTGATCTTGAATGAACAAGTGTGTTTTGAACAATTTTCAGGGCCTAGGGACAGGAAGCAATTTTTATTTTCAACCTGTCATAAAAACACAATGTAAGAAATGGGAATGGACCATTTAATCCTTCAACTTATGTCATTCATTAAGACCATGGTTGATCTGAGTAACTGTCACTTTCCTTCCTGTGCCTTTACATCCCTTTAGAGAAAAAAAAATTCCTGTGTCAAAAAGCCCTTGTCAATAACACAGTCTTGGTTATATTAAATCTCCCAACCACCACCTGTTCACTTGGGGGGAAGAGAATTCTAAACACTCCCAGGAATTTCTTCATCTCCATATCAACTAGGAGAGTCCTGATTTTGATTTTGAAATTGTGTTCAATAGCTCAGTTTTCTCCTCAAGATGAAGCTTCCTCTCACCTCTGTCAAGCCTCCAAATCTAGAGAGAGATTATCTCTCCCCTAAACTCCAGAGCATGAACCAAATGGTCTACTCCTGTACCTTTGTTCCAGTACTTCAATGAGTACAGGCCCAATCTGCTTAACCTGTCCTCTAGGTTCAGTCTCACCTGTGCTTTTCAAATCCTTGATTCAACCTTTGGATTTTAATTTTCCTCCATTCTAAGTAAACATTATCTAAAACTAATAATCCAGCTGCCCTTAAACAATACCCAGCTCCCTCAAACATGCACTGTATCACAATTATTTACTTTTTGAACACTAAAACCACCTTCCCATTTAGACAGTTTAACCTGCACATTGCAATGAGCAGTACATGAAAGATGTTCCAACAGTAATGGTTTAAACATTGTGGTGTTCTGTCAATGTGTAATGCTGAAACCAGAGGATATGGTGCATTTGGATTTTCAAAAAAATCATTTCATATTATGAAACATGAGATTATTATGTAGTGCTCGTGGGACAGGTAATGTATGAACATGAATTAAAAATTGATTAATGAACAAAACAAAGGAAGACTACTAACTAGAGGGTGCACTGCAAGGAATAGTATATAGATTTTTACTTACAATTTATAACAATAAAGATCTAGCATTACGTATGCATCTTCAGTTGCTGATAGTACAAAGTTAAGTTGGAAGATAAGCTGTGAGGACATCACAAAGACTAAAAGGATTTTGACATACTACATGAAGTAGCATGGCATAAGGATTATAATTGGAACAAAGAATAGTACAGCACAGGAGCAGACACTTCACCCCAACAAGCCTGCACTGACGCGTTATGCTTTTCTAAATAAAGGAAACCTTTTGACTCGACACTATCCATATCCCTCTATTCCCTGCTTTTCATATCTGTCAGGCTGCCTCTTAAACATTGCTATTATATTTGCCCAGATTAAATTTCATCTGCCACTTCTCTGCACAACTTTCCAGGCTGTCTATATCCTGCTGTATACTCTGGCAATCCTCCTCCGTATCCACAGCTCCCCCAACTTCTGTTTTCTATTAACTTACTAATCAAACCACTACGTTATCTTCCAAATCATTAAACAAAGAAATAACATTAGCTAGTCTCTAGTCCTCTGCGACTTCACCTGTGACTGAAGAGGGTGCAAAGATGTCTTACTAGGCCCTAGCAATTTCCTTCCTCCCCTCCATCAATATTCTGGGATTGATCCCGTCAGATCTTGGGGACTTGTTTACAGTAGTGATTTTCAAAACACCCAACAACTTTTTATATACCAACATTCCTTAGAATATCAAGATACCCCTCTCTGGACTCACCATTTACCAAGTGCTCTTCCTTTGTGAATACCAATGCAAAGTATCTAAGGACCTCACCCACTTTCATTGGCTCCATGCATAAATTCTCACCTTTATCCTTGAGTGGACCAACCCTTTCCCTAGCTAACCTCTTGCTCCTTAAAGACTTATGAAAAGCCTTGAGATTTTCTTTAATCTTGTTTGTCACTTCATGGCTCCTCGTATTTTCACAATTCTAAAACAAGCTAAAGATCCGAACTCTGGTGAAAGCACATTCCAGTTTACAACCAAAAGATTAATTTCATGATAGGCAGTTGAAGGGATAACCACGTTGCATTGGGTACTTCTTGAGTTTTAATTAGATTTGTGCAAAGTTAAGTGGTCACCTGATACTTTACATTTTAGAACTACTTATGGTATCTCAAATATAGAAATGCAAAAAGGTGTGAAGCTAAAGAAGACATGAGATGTATAATATGTAGATGATTCATTCAGACCCGTGTTTTGGTGGAACCTGGTGCAAAGTTGTATTGGGCTGTGAACTGTCATGGCTATAAGCATCTTGGCACAAATAATTTCAAGTTGCAATTTTATCGCAAAAGAAGCTTTAGGAAAATCATATCCAGTACATGGACAGTAGAATTTATCCTTTTAGGACAGTTTGTAATTGAGTAATTGCACATGGTGAATGCTTACTAGTGAAATCTGTGGTATCATAATTTCATGTGTTTTATTACTTTGAAAGCAAAAACCTTCAAAAGAATGTTGAGTAGTATTAATTCAAATTTCAGTTTTCTAATTTTTCCAAGTATAATTTCTCCAAATACCGATGTGGTAAATGTTAACCTTTGACAAACTGAAGACTGAGAATATTCAAAGTTGTTATGTGTCTTGTCTCATTTAGAGGCAGGTGACTTCAAACTAGAGTAAAGTAACTGTGTGTTTCAGAAGGGTGAACGTTTATAGAAAAAAAACTTGAATTGCTGATATTTATTTTGCAGTACTATTGTCCATTTGTTCACTGTTATGTGATCCAAATCCTGAGGACCCGCTAGTGCCAGAGATTGCACGTATATACAAAACAGATAGGGAAAAGTGAGTATTCTTGCAAGTTGCATTTTCAGTGTCAAACTTTGATTTAGCATTTTAAATGTGCAGTTTTTCAATATTTATTTGCAATCCCAAATTGGTATGGAATACCCATTTTTGGAATAGTAAAATATTTTAATGCACTTAATGTATTCTTCAGGAATACTAGCTCCTTCATTGCTATCAGTCATCACTTTCATGCTGAAAGCTGTTGTGGATTACTGTTATGTCTGCATGATCTCAAATTAAAATGAGAGAAAAGTATGTTCTCAACAGTCTACTTAAGATCTAAAGTGCAATAAAAGTTTTCTAAGTTTTATTTAACTGTCAGTGTGCCAAGTAACAATTCCTAGATTAGGGTTCCTAAACTGTTCATGTGGTATGTTCTGATTGCAGCCATTTCCAGTTAACCTATTTAAGTGATCGTTGTTAAAGTGCGATCTCTGTTAATTGTGCAACCTTTTCTAAATGCTCACCCTCTTAACCAATTTGGGCATTTTTGTGGCTCTACGCTGTACGTCAAGGTTGGTCAAAATATATTTGAGGTCTTTTGGTGTGTCTACAAGTACTGGTAGGCAATTGTTGAAGACTACCAATGCCACTCTGCAGCTATCTTCAAAAGACCTTGCTGCCTGGAATATTGAAGACTGGCAATGCTCTGTGCTAGTTGTATACCATTTATAGTACTCAGATAAGCAGTGTAAAGTTCTGTTTATGATTATCGGTTGTTATACTAGGAAAGGCTTCCAAACCTTGTGATGTTGTCTAAACTAAACCAAATCCAAAGACTTTGAAAGCCTTGGTGCTCAACTAACCATCAGTGCATTAATATTCTGCATGAATTTCGAAGTAGAGACTGCTGCAATGGTCAAAGGACTGAAAAAGAGGATGCATGGTCTGATTTTGAGAATGCTGTAGAAGAGATACTAGTTGTGATGTTATAGGTTTTGAGAGTTTATTCATTTTAAAATTCCAAGAAGAATCGAAATAGGTCATGGAAGTCACCTGACTGATTTGCTCATCCAAAACTGTGAAGTAAGATTCACAAAGCCCATGACAGTTTTCTCTGAAGGTGAGTCTTTATTGAAAGCAAGAACTGCCTCAGAAGGTCCTGAAGAACCTAGCTTGTACATTTGCTAGAACTGGATATTCTGGGAATCTGATGTTTTGCTGAAATTGAACAAAATCTTTGAGAGAAAGTGAGGGCTGCAGATGCTGGAGATCAGAGCTGAAAATGTGTTGCTGGAAAAGCGCAGCAGGTCAGGCAGCATCCAAGGAACAGGAGAATCGACGTTTTGGGCATAAGCCCTTCTTCAGAAGAAAGCACATAAGCCCTTCTTCAGAAGAAGGGCTTATGCCCAAAACGTCAATTCTCCTGTTCCTTGGATGCTGCCTGACCTGCGCTTTTCCAGCAACACATTTTCAGCTCTGAAATTGAACAAAGTCAGGATTGCTATTTTAACACATTTGATTTATGAAATTGATATGGAATTGTAAGGAGGATCAATTCGCTCACCAACTTGCTTCAAGGTATTCCTATTGGGAACAGGTTCTATTAGCCTCATTGCTTTAATGCTATCTGCTGTCCAAAACTTCCCAAACTGTATGACATGCTCCAGTAGCAAGTGCAAAAAAAATGTGCTTTCAAGGACCACCCTTTACCATTTTAATGTCCAGGTGTTAGTCAGCACTTTAATGCAGGCATTTATTTGGATATTGGTACAAAATAGGAAAGGGTTAGACAAGCCTGAGCTAATACTAATTGATAGTGTCTGACATCGATATTAACTGGAATCGACATATTGAATCCTTTTGGTGCTGTGCTTTAGATTTACCTAAAGACAGGTGGTAACCCAGGATGACCAGTGATTGTCTACATGGAGTCTAGTTAGTGTTCTTAGATAATGGATGCTGTGGTTTCTGGTGGTGTCAACTGGATGGTGGGTAATACTGGAGTAGATATCTTGTCAAATTCTTTAAAATTTTAAGTCTGTTAAGTAAATGCAAAACTTATGGGTACAGGAAATCTGATATAAAAAAGTGCTGGAGAAACCCAGCAAATCTGGCAACACCCATGGAGAGTGAAACACTTAACATGTAAAGTCTCATGACTCTTCTTTAGAACCAATTCTGAAGAAATGGTGTCATGGGACTTGAAACATTAACTATTTTTCTCAATCTGAGTGCAACCCGACCTAAATTTTTCCAGCACCCTCTGTCTTCTATTTTAAATGTTGGTTAGATTTTATTGATGTTAATTCAAACTTTTTGACCCTACTTGTGGCCATTATTACAGATTTAATGTGATAATCCAAAAAATCATTATTTTTATATTTTTAAGCATGACACTGTTAAAATCAAGGGCCAATCAAATTGCTAGCGTTACGTTTAGGTCATATTTAAATATAATCGGTTTCACTTCGTAAAGGACATGAGTGAAATGTGTATTTTTATTCTGGTAGTGCTTTGATCACTATACAAACTTTTTCAGATTTAGGGTTCCCAGTTCCTTCAGTGGGAGTTGAACTCTTATTTCTGATCATTAGTCCAGGATGCTTGATTACTTGACAGTTATATAACTTAGGATACTGTTGCTTGGTTTACTGCTGAATATGTAATGATTTGTTTGTAGCATTTTAAGATCACATACCTGATTTTTGCCAGTCTTCAAGGGAAAGGAAATCAAATTTGAAGTTGGGAAGAGTAGAAGAGGATTTGGTTATCTCTTTGTAATCAGTACCCTCCACTAGAAGTGTGTCTTGATTTGCCTATCCTGTTCAACAAGTTGGCTTGCAAAATAATGAGAAAGTGAGGACTGCAGATTTTGGAGATCAGAGTCAAAAAGTGTGATGTTGGAATGACAGCCGGTCAGGCAATATCCGATGAGTAGGAGAGTCGACATTTCAGGCATAAGCTGTTCATCAGGAATGTCATTAGTGTACCCCTTTATTCACTGTTCTATATGGAAGCAGAATTTGAATATCATGGATGCTGGAAATGAAATAAAACAAAATATAAATAAAGCATTTGGCAAGTATGGCAGTATCTGTGGAGAAGTAGTATTTCAGACCAATTCTTAAAGCAGTGTGATACTGTTATATTGCCCTAGTTGTTGAAAGCATGTTTAAGTTGTAAGGCAGTTGCTGATTATGTTGAAGCTATCCATATTCCCATGTGAATGAATTGGAGAAAAATCTATGGTTCTCAAACCTTGTAATTTGTAGGTCTGACATTTGTGCTTGTTAACCTTAATAGATATAACAGACTAGCAAGGGAGTGGACAGAAAAGTATGCTGTGCTCTAGGGTAAGGTATTTGCAAATTCTGAAGTCTGATGTGCGTGCACGGCAAGATTCTCTTACACTAAATATTTCTGCATGCTGTTTTATGGGGTGATCAAGTATGAACTAACTCAGCAGGCTAAATTTTTGTTTGGCAAGTGGAAAGAGAAGCAGGAATTGACCAACCTTTTCTCAATTGGTGCATAATCAAATGATTGCTTGTTAAGTATTAGGATGCTTTGGAGGTTTTGCTGGAGTACATGGACTACAAAAGTTCAAGAATACAGCTCACCAACACATTCTCGAGCAACTAGGTATGGGCAATGAATGCTGACCCAGACCCATGCCCATGTCCCACAAGTGAATAAATTCAAAAGTGCTTGATGCTTTAGGCACTGCTGGAAATGGGACTAGATTAATTTAGAACATCTAGTTGGCATGGGTGAGTTGGACCAAAGGGTCTCTTTCTGTGGTGTATAACTTTGATACTCTTTCACACTAGTGCTAGAGTGCAAAAGTACTGGGGTCTTGTATTTCTAAACCACCAGTGAATACAACTGGATATTTTAATAGCTGGTTTTAAGTTCTCACTATCAAAAGCACCCAAGTTCAGCTTTAAGGTTACTGATACAGCCTCTGTAGCACTGGTGTTTTTGCCAATGCATATTGTTTTGCATCATTAGTACTGTGGAAATATAGTGCAAGTTACTTGTTGGATAATTAAGAATGTGACACGTGGACTAGTATTGGCTAACCTTATTCTCTAATCTAAATTAAGAGATGGTTAAAAAATCAGATCGAGATAAACAGGCCAATCAAGCCACTAGTTATGAGAAGATCCCTGGAATCCATAATTGAAGATCACCCTTCAAGATGATCAATCCACTAAGATATTTAAGATTAAGCAATGCTTGACAGTTTGGGTTTTTTTAAAAAAAACTCTTAGACACTATTTCCCTTTTATGAAGCCGTGCTGACCAAATATTCTGCTGTTATTTCCTTCACAATTGATTTCAATACTGTTCCAATAGATGTTAGACTAAGTACCCTATGGTTATCATCTTCTTGCCCCTCTCTTTTTGAATAGTGGTATCATGTTAGCAGTTTTCCAATCCTCTGGTACTTCTCCAGCAAATAAATCTTTTGAAAAATTACAACCAATACATCCACTGTAGGCCCCTCTTTTAGGATCCTAGGATGCAAGCAAACGAACAAAGCCAGGAGACTTATGTGCCTTTTAGTTCCATTAATGTGTTTAATTGTACTTCTCAGTACTTAATTCCTCCCCCGTAATCTTTCGTACTACTATACGATATCTGCTGCTGCTTTAGGATATTCATGAAACGCAGGTGCACTTTTTCCAGTATTGTGCAAAGTATAGAATTGAGTGGAATGGATGCTAGATTTTAATTGCCCCTGAAGTATACTGTAACTTAAAATTATAATGGTTTTCCTAATATATCTTAATGTCAGGATACTAAACTTCCTCAGTGGGCTTGAATTGCTTAAAAATATTAGTTTTGTGCACAACGCACAGCAAGTGTACAAACATAGAACATTACAGCACAGTACAGGCCCTTCAGCCCTCAATGTTGCACCAACCTGTAAAACCAATCTGAAGCCCATCTATTCTACACGATTCCATTTTCATCCATATGTTTACCCAATGACCATTTAAGTGCCCTTAAGTGGCGAGTCTACTACTGTTGCAGGCAGGGCATTTCACGCCCTTACTCCTCTGAGTAAAGAAACTACCTCTGACAACTGTCCTAAATCTAACGCCCCTCAATTTAAAACTGTCTCCTTGTGCTAGCCATCACCATCCAAGGAAAAAGGCTGTCACAGTCCACCCTATCTAACCCTTTGATTATCTTGCATGAATCTACTCAGTCGCCTCTCAACTTTCTGTCTAATGAAAACAGCCTCAAATCCTTCAGCCTTTCCTCATAAGACCTTCCCTCCACAACTTCTCACTTCTGTCATTGACCGGCCCTAATCTTACTCTAGTCACTTTTTTAATGATACACCTATAGAAAGCTTAAGGGTTTTCCTTGATTCTATCTGCCAAAGATTTCTCATGTCCCCTCCTGGCTCCTCTTAATTCTCTCTTTCGGTCCTTCCTGGCTAATTTGTAACTCTCAAGTGCCCTAACTGAGCCTTCACACCTCACCTTTACATTAATCTCTTGACAAGACATTCAACTTCTTTCGTAAACCACGGTTCCCTCGCTTGACAACTTCCACCCTGCCTGACAGGTGCATACTTATCAAGGAGAAACAGTAGTTGTTCCTTGAACAAGCTCCACATTACAATTGTGCCCATCCTCTGTGGTTTCCTTCCCCATCCTATGCATCCCAAATCTTGCCTAATGCCATCATAATTGTCTTTTCCCCCCCAGATATAACTCTTGCCCTGCGCTATATACTTATCCCATTCCATCATTAAAGTAAACATAACTGAATTGTGGGCACTAGCACCAAAGTGCTTACCTACCTCCAAATCTAATACCTGACCAAGTTCATTACCCATTACCAAATCCAATATGGCCTCACTACTTGTTGGTCTGTCTACATACTGTCGAGTGTGTGGTGCTGGAAAGTCACAGGAGGTCAGGCAGCATCCTAGGCGCAGGAGAGTCAACGTTTCAGGCAAAAGCTCTTCATCCCGATGAAAGACTTTTTGCCCAAAACGTCAACTCTCCTCGGCTGCTGCCTGACTCTGCTTTTCTAGCACTCCACGCGCGACTCTAATCTCCAGTATTTGCAGTCCTCACTTTCGCCTATCTACATACTGTGTCAGGAAACCCTCCTGCATATATTGGACAAAAGCGGACCCATCTAAAGTACTTGAAAAATAGTGTTTTCAGTCAATATTTTTAAAAGTTAAAGTCCCCCATAACAGCTATCCTGTTACTTTCGCTCTTATCCAGAATCATCTTTGCAATCCTTTCCTCTACACCTCTGGAAATTTTCAGAGGCCTACAGAAAACTCCCAACAGGGTGACCTCTCCTTACCTGAGTAGATGAGTCCTCATCAAACATCCTTTCTGCCACCGTAATACTGTCCTTGACTAACAATGCCACACGTCCCCCTCTTTTACCACCTTCCTTGAAACATCTAAGTCCCAAACCCGGAACAACCTTTCCGTCCCTGCTGTATCCATGCCTCTGAAATGGCCACAGCATCGAAATCCCAGGTCCCGACCCATGCTGCAAGTTCACCCACCTTATTCCAGATGCTCCTAGTGTTGAAGTGGACACTGCCTGCCGGTATACTCATGTGACCTTGAAACCTTATTTATGACCTCACTACTCTCAACCACCTGTACACTGGAGCTGTAATTCAGGTTCTTTTTCCCATGCTGAATTAGTGTAAACCTTCCCAAGGTTCAATAATTCTGTGTAAGCCTGCAGTTATAAGAGGGCTGTTTTGGCACAGTAGTGGTGTCTCTACCTCTCCCCCAAGAGGTCAGGGTTCAAGCCCCATCTGCTCCTGATGAGTCATAACATTTCTGATCAGGTTGATTAGAAAATATCTAAATTTGCAGCTATCGGCTTATTCTTTCTCCATCTGTGTGCAACCTACATCTCCACTCTCCAAATCCTCACCATGGTCATCCGACATCTTGGCAATTCTGCCTCCTGTTCCGTTCTTACCTAATATTGGTTGGAGAATTGCCTACTATTCCTGCTGCTACACAATTGCTTCTAGCGTTTCTAAGGATCAACCCTTGACCCTGACCTATTTAAAGCTTGTTTGCACTTCAGAGACATCAGATCACAAAGTCTTGGAGTAGAATTAGGCTATTCAGCCCATCAAGTCTGCTCCATCATTTGGTCGTGGCTGATATGTTTCTCAACTCCATTCTCTTGCTTTCTCCCTGTAACCCTTGATCCATTTACCAATCAAGAACCTATCAACCTCTGTCTTAAATAATTTGACATCCCTCTGTGCCAATGAGTTCCACAAATTAACCACTGAAGGAATTCCTCCTCATCTCTGTTTCTTCAGTCTGAGTCTGTGCCCTCGGGTCCTAGTTTCTCTTACGAGGCCTTTTAGCATTGCATAACCTTCAATGAGATCTCCCCCCCACATCCTTATAAACTCTGAATACAGACCCAAAGTCGTCACCTGCTCCTCATATGACAGACCCTTCATCTCCAGGATTATTCTTGTACCACCTCTCGACCCACTCTAAGGCCAGCATATCCTTCCTAAGAAGAAGAGGCCTAAATTGCTCACAATATTCCAAATGCAATTTTACCAGAGCCATATACAGTCTCAGCAATACAATGCTGCTCTTATTTTTTAACTTCTCAGTGAATGTCAACATTGCATTTGCCTTTCTAAATGCCAACTGAGCCTGTATATTAACCTGAAGAGAATCCTGAACTAGGACTCTCAAGTCCCTTTATGCTTCAGATTTATGAAGCCTTTCCCTATTTAGAAAATAATGTATGCCTGTCTTCTACCTACTGAATTACTTTGCCACATTATATTCCAAATGCCACTACTTTGCCCACTCTCCTAACCTGTCAGTCTTTCTGTAGCTTCTTGCTTTTTCAACCTATCTTTGTGTCATCTACAAACCTAACAACAGTGTCCTCAGTTCCTATATCCTGAACCTGAAGCAAAAAGACTTTTATGAACTGACATCTGACTTTGCACCACCAGCTTATTCTACTCCTTCACAGTTTGATAAGGAGTTTGATAATTTATTAATATCTGGTAATAGATGAGAAATTTCCAACACTTGGGGAGACCAAAGCTGTTGCTTTCTGTTCATTTGTTACAAATTCTTATTCCTCATAACAATTGGAGACTAAACCAGTCTGTTGAAGCCTTGCTGTCATATTTGGCCCATGGTCATATTTGCATTATTGCTGTGAACTTCCCTAGCTCTAGACTTGACTATTCTCAGGCTCTTCTGGAAGATATCTCACATCTACCCTTTGTAAATTTGAGGTGATTGAAATTATGCCCTCAAATTAATTTCTGTTCCTTTATCACCCTTGTGCTCCTGATCAACTTTGCTGGAAAAGCACCACAATCTCTACTCCTGACCTCCAGCATCTGCAGTCCTCACTTTCTCCTAGCCCTCCAGATGTGCTTAACTAAGGCCATTTGAGCATGCTGAAATTAAATCTTAGCCTTCAGCTCTGGAATCCCTCTCTCTGCACTGACTAACTTTCTACCATTCTTGCTTTCTTAAAACCTACTTATTTGACCAAGGTTTTCAAATCATCTGGCCCAATATCTCCTTATATCTAATTTTGCTCCATAATATTCCAGTGCTTGTGAGGATAATTTAATATTAAAGTTTTATGGTTTTGGCAACAAGATGGCAATATTGTAACTTGTATGCTTGTTCCTTTTCCTGAGAGGAAATGTTGCATTTACGTGAAGTTACAGTTTAGTCACATGACTAAAGGGTGATTATCATATACAGGGTACAATCACAGACTTCAAAGTACCAGTGAAATAACATTTTAGGTATAGCTGGGTCTGCAGATTCAGAGATGCATAGTTTCCAAATGGATGCATGTGTATGAAAAAATTGCAGCAATATCTTGACTTCACTATTAGGAGAAATGCGCAGAGGGTTCTACATTTTATACTTTAGGGAACACTGAAATTTCAAGAACTACAATATCTTAGTTCTAAAAATGGAGACAGATATCCAGAGATGGAGAATTGTATGGCCTTTTTTGTATTTATTTTGAAAACCATGTTGGAATTAAACGGGGTAAATTTTATTGAATTAAGTAAGGGAGAAATGGGAGCTTGAAAATGTAATCTTGCTAGAGAAAGATTAGCAATGGAGCAATTTTTGTGTTTTGATTAAGAGAAATTAGTTTCTGGATAGCCTTACATAATCATCTGATTTGAAGCATGAGGTGCAGAGTGAGCTGCTGGCTAAAGTGCAGCTTTGTCGCTTCTGTTTGTAAATGGCTTTGATATCTGTCGTACTAAAGTGTAATTAACTTCTCAGTTTGCAATTCTAGGCTCCCACTAAACCCATGTTGGGATAGGTGGGGTGCAGACATGGTACTATCACATCCCTCTTTTCTCATTCTGTCAGAAGTGTAACCTATAGTGGAGGGAAAATAATGTATTTTGACTGACCCTAATCTTCTGCTTCCAAGTGTCTACATGGCTGACCATTGAATCTCTGCTCAATTGTGCTTAACATTGAAGATTAAATTTGTTATTTTGATCAATATGCTTGAGTCTACATCTAAAACCAGCAAAGGTTTAGTGTGTACTGCAAATTTATTGCATAGGAGTTTAACATCTTTTTTTCTTCCTCCATTTGCAGGTATAACAAACTAGCCCGGGAATGGACTCAGAAATATGCAATGTGATACCTTGGAATTCAAATATCTTACGTTATAGCTGGAATAAACTTTAAATTACTGATTTTTGGTTTTCTATTTGGCTGCCCCTTATAAGATCACATCTTTCATCCCCCATCCACATGCTCTTGAAGGCAATTTAGTACTTCTGCTTCGACAAGACCAGCACTCTGAATTTTTAATGTAGTTTCATCATTCATCTGAAACTCTGACCTCCCTTATAAATGGAGCATGTGTTAAGTGGCCAATACTTTCACAATAACTTGGTTATGAGACTAAAAGCATTCCTCATTGCTGTAACAGTGGTGATTTTTAATCTGAAATTGAACAAGTCAGCAATTAAACTCCACTCTTAAAGGATTGCTGCTTCGTCAGAAAACATTTTTCATTTTCCCCAGATAAAATTACCTATTTACTTTATGCTCATAACTTTGTTATCAATGGTGGATTGGTACAGGATGTCATAGTGTCAGCATTAATTAAAATATTGGCTGTATTTTATGCATGTTAATAAAAGGAATGACTTGAGGTTTTTGTTGGTTTTGCGCAGAATGAAAATGGAAGTTACTGTCTCTCTACCTTACCAAATGGATTAGCTCAGATCATTTTTGTAAATTTCATTTATAGTACTGCTTTTAAAAACAAAATTACAGCTATTAGTTAATCTGTTATCCAGAACACACTTATATGGCACTGAATTATGATTCAAATCTTTTGGTTGACTGATCAACTAATAGCTCATATTCATTCGGTTTTTCTTTTTAATAAAGTTGCATAAACCAATTTTTGAGCAGCCTGAATGAATGCAGTACAACTTGCTTTCTTAGCTTGTGTATCTTTAGTGTGGAGCATTTGAGATTTGTAAACATGGAGTGGAGCCTCACTGATTGTAAGGTTGCAATTTGAAATATTTTGCCAAGCAATTCCAACTAGTGGTGTGAAATTCCTTAATCCTGTATTATGGCTCTTGTTCTAGATTAAGGTCATGCTTAATGTGTGGTAACATTGATTTTTACCTTTGCCAAAAAAAGTAGTTAGAAACTAATGGGCAGATGTATGCTTACATGATTGCAGTGTGTACTGTTTAAATGATATGTCGCACGTGCTGCTAAGAATAATGTTTTTATATAGCTATTCAAAACTACATTATGGGATTATCTCTAGTTTCAATAGTATGCTGCCCTTTCTTGAGAGACTAACTCTTATCTGCTGAATGATGACTTGGTTAATGGAAGTAAGGAGCTGGAACCTGAAATTCAAACTTCCCTACAGTCTTCCCCACCCACCTACCACTTGGCATTTGAGTTTTTATAGTCTGAAGTCTCATTTTCATTGGATAAAGGAGGATTACTTACTGTTTAATTGTCCTTTTAAATTTTTTCAAAGTTTACATTTGTTTAGATTCAGGAATTTGTAACCTCTTAAAGTCACAAACCTATACAATTTTGAAGGTGTAGTAATTGAAATACCACTAAAATGAAAATTCAGCAAGGGTTTCAAAACTGTATTAACAATTGATTTTTGATTTAAATTTGGCATGTTTTATGCGTCTGACTTTAAAATGGAAACTATAACCTGCTAATTTTGGCCGTGGCATTTATATAGTTAATGCTTTAATGTAAACTTTGTCAATAATACTTGTTCCAAACTAGATAATGATCTGTGATTGTAGGATACCTAAGAATAATCTGAGCACTTAATTTGGAAAAGATGTGAATAATTTAATGGTTTGTAACATAACTAAACAATTCAATTAATGCTGTGCAAAATTCCACATCAAATCCTATTTACTTCTCAAATTTTGCATAGCATCCCAGAAATTGAATTTTCTCAGCAACACATCACTTAACACAATAAATCATTTGCCCTTACCTTGACTTTCTATAATAAATGGTAGTGATCTTGATGTTCCAAGATTTCATTTATTTTAAATGTGATCTTCCTGTACATTCTTAGTATTAGAATGGGTTTCTCTTGATAACAATTTACTGTTTGATTATATTTCTTGAAGTCCTAGTTTAATCCTTCTACTTTCCCAATTCCAAACCAACAATGTTGTAGTTAAATTAGCAGTGATAGACTTCTTGGTGTTTTCAAACACTGTTGAATTCTTTCATACATTTGTTTGCAATTCAGCTGCTATTTGCATTCCATGTTTGTTTTTCCCTCACTCTTATGTAGCAAGAAGAGCTTCAGATTTATCCTAGTTGAAGAATTGGAGAGTAGCGCAAATTTTCTTTTAAAATTGTTTCAGATTAGAAGTGTTTAGTGCGCTGCGGCCATGTACATTTCACTTGGTACTGCCCCGAAATACAAATCCTACAGAATTGAGGTCATGCATTGTTCAAAAATAGGGCAATGATTTTGTGTTCTACTCTTCAGTACTTGACTGATACACTACTCTTTCAGTTTATCTACACACATGCGTAAACACCTACCTCAGATCATTTCTGCACTTCACCTGTTTTTGCATACTCTTCATACCTGCTCTAGGGACTATATTTAAGTCAGTGAGTTATATTGTCAGGCAGACTTTGGTTGTCATGAATCCATATATTTTGATGAGAAATTGGGTGAACTAGGTCTATATTCACTGGTGTTGAGGAAAGAGAACGGATCTGATTAAAATGTATGAAAGTCAAAAAGGACTAGATAATTTAGGTGCAAGGAGGATGTTTTCCCCCTCGATTGAGTCAATTACCAAGGGTCACCGTCTCAAAATATTGGATAGGTTATTTAGGACTGATGAAACATTTCTTTACTCAAAAGATTGTCAACCAATGTTGGGCCACTTTTGGAATATTGTATGCTGTTCTGGTCTCCCTTCTATCAGAAGGATGTGAAACTTGAATGGGTTCAAAAGAGATTTACAAGGACGTTGCCAAGTTTGGAGCGATAGGGAGTGGCTAAATAGGCTGGGGCTGTTTTCCCTGGAGCCTTGGACGCTGAGGGGGGTGACTTTATGGAGATTCATAAAATCACGAAGGGCATGGATAGGTCTTTTCGTCTGGGTGGGGGAGTCCAGAACTAGACGGCATAAGTTTAGGGTGAGAGGGGAAATGTATAAAAGGGACTTGAGGGGCAACGTTTTCATGCAGGGGGTGGAGCGTGTATGGAATGAGCTGCCAGAGGAAGTGGTGGAGGCTGGTATGATTACAACATTTAAAAGGCATCTGGATGGGTATATGAATAGAAAGGGTTTAGAGAGAGAGAGAGAGGCCGTTGAATTGAGTTTATTGTCACATATACTGAGGCACATTGAAAAGCTTTGTCTTGCGAGCAATACAGGCAGATCATATAATTAAGTAGCATAAATAAATAAATTGTAGGTAAACAGTGGCAAAAACAAAAATATAGGTACAGGCAAATGTTAAGAGTTTGTCCATTCAGTATTCTAACAACAGTAGGGTAGAAACTGTAACAAAACTGGCTGATGTGTGTGTGTGTGTTCAGGCTTTTGTACCTTCTCCCTGATGGTAGAGGTTGTAGAAAAGCATTGCCAGGGTGTGATGGATCTTTGAGAATGCTGGCGGCCTTTTCTTGATAGCAGGCCTGGTGAGATGGATTCTATAGATGGGAGGTTGGCTTTTGTGATTGTCCGGGTTCTCCACTCTCTGTAACCATATCCGATCTTGAATGGTACAGTTGCCATACCAGGGAGTGATACATCCAGACAGAATGCTGTGGATGGCATACTTAAAGTTGACAAGGGTACTCGCCGTCATGCCAAAATTCCTTAGCTGCCTGAGGAAGAAGAGACGTTGTAGGGCCTTTATAACCAGTGTGTCCATATGAAGAGTCCAAGAAAGCTTCTTGTAGATGACCACTCCCAGGAGCCTGACACTCCACTCGTTCCACTGGCAAATAGACTAGATTAGGTTAGAATATCTGATCAGCTTGGATGAGTTGGACCAAAGGGTCTGTTTCCGTGCTCTACATCTCTGACTATTAAAGTAGGCCTGAGGAGGTGACCATTTAAAATAGTGACTGTTAGCTCTTTGGAAAAGCTACAAATACCATTCTCCCTCTCTATCTATACCACATGAGCTTGCAAATTCTTTCTTTTATTGCTATTTATTCAATTTTAATTTCAGGCTTGCTGTTGAACCAACTGCTGCTACCCATTCTAAGGAGCGCATTCTTGATCATCATGCAGTAGGGTGTAAAATAAAGTTTCCCCCTCTGGTCCATTTTCCAAATGTTTTCGAAACTTAAATTTTGAAGTTTTCAATTTCAAGCTGTCTTTTGCAAAGCAAATAGTTCAGAAATTTTTCACAAGTTATCAAAAATGTGTCAGTTTGTGTGAAGTGGGAAACTTACTCTGCCAGGTTTCTTTGTAATGCAGAAGTAAAGTAGTCAGGAAATAGCCTGTGTTAATTTAGATGCTACTAAAATTGACTATCTTGAAGTATAGGTAGGTTGTTATTGACTGCGTTTTCAAAATATCTGAATAAAGTAATGAACAGTAAGTTGATGAATCAGCAGTTTAGTGGTGTGGGTTTGTCCCCATTACCCTTAACTACATTTTAATACTGATATCCTGATACAAATTTATGAAGTCAGCCCTTATGTAGAACTTGATGTTCAATACTTCTGAATAACTTTTATTTTAAGGCAGTAGTAGGATGTGCCAAAGGACTTTCAGTCCATTAATTACTGTTCTCACCAATGTAATGAATTTAAGTCTTGCTTAACCATGTAATTTCAGATCTCATGCCAGCAATGCCTTTTTGCAAGATGTCAAACCAAGGTCTTGATTTTGTCTTCAGCTGGCTGTAACTTTGTCCTATGCTACAACTCCCACCGCCCAAAACCCTGCACTGGGTACCCTCACCATCTGTTCCACAATTCCACTATCTCAGCTCAATGAAGACCATGTTCTAGTCCCCTTCAGTTCCAAACAGCAATCATTGGCTCAACACTAATTTTGTTTCTCTCCACAGCTGGTCTGAGACCTGCTGAATTTCCCCATTTTATTTCCCATTTTGTATTTTGCTTTTACTTTGCCTTGGTATCTTGTCAAAGCAATGTCCCTCAACAGCACCTAAAACAAATTTATGTTGCTATTTGTAAGAGATTATTCTCTACACCTTTGCTGAATTGTGGCAGTGACTGTACCTTTAATGATACAAACGTGGCATTTATTGTTAGTTAGTAATTGTCACCCACCACCACCATGCACGTTTTAGCCTGACAAAACATTTAGCTTACCATTAATATAAAAAATGTTTCGACTTCTGAAAAGTTTGAAATCCCAAGTAGGAGGCAATTGGGAGTGAGGACACAGGTTCATTAGAAGGACTAGATTTTCAAAAGTCAAACTGGGTAACATTTGAACGAGTGACATATTAAGAGTGACCCACAGCAGTTTTTGGGGAGGGCAGATGTAAGGTTATGCCCAGCCAGATTTGCCAACACTACTGTCCACTTTATAAAGTGTTGAAAGTTTGTGACCCATTTAAGTTGGGGAGATTCCACTCTAAAGACACTAGGGGAGGAATGTTACCTTGTTCTGGCAAAGATGAACCAAAATTTCCAGAGATTGTAAATGTTTAAGATTGTAAATGTTTAAGAATGTACACAATACACCTGTACAGTGATGATCATCATACTCCAGGAAGGATGCATTTGTGCTTGAAAGGATGTAGGAGAGGTTTATCAGGCTGTTACCTGGGCTGGAATAATTCAGCTTTGAAGAGGGACTACAGAGGCTGAGGCAGTTATCTTTGAGCAAAGACATATAGGGTCGATCCCAACAAGCAGACCCATACATTAAAGGTAATTTAAGGAAGAATTTTTTTTCCAGCTGGTGTGTGGCAGGTATCTGAATCTCAGTACCTGAAAGTATCCTAAAAATGGTATCTATCTCACAATGGGGGAAATGTTTACATGAACGACCTAAAGATCAAATGCTGGAAAATTGGACTAGAACAGATGGAGCACAAGCAGTGTGCTGGAGAAACTCAGCAGGTGGTGGGAGGGTCACTGAGTGCCCAGTGCTGTACTGACCAGGTGGTCAGAATTAAACCTCGCCCCCGGGGGTCAGAGGTGACTGCAAGGTCAGGGGTCACCGAGCCGTTTTCTCGGGGCCAAAGGCGATGGCGGGGGCTCGGGTTCCTCTTCGGGCCGTTTCCCCCTCCCCGGCCCCGGCCCGCTTCCTCCTTCCCCTGTTGCTGGTAGCGGCCGCGGCCTGTGAGCGGACCGCGCTCCGGCCGGAAGTTCACAGTTTGGCGGGAAGCAGCTGGAAAATCCGCAATGCGAACGGCAGCGTCCGGCTGTCGGGGGCCACGGTCCCCGGGAATGTGCACAGCGCCCTGCTGTCCCGGGGCGTCATTGAGGTGAGACCGGGGACTCGGGGCCTACCCAGAGCACAGCACCATAAAGGGATGGGCGGGGCCAGGGAGGTGGTTAGCACTGAACTGGGGGAAACATTGGCCTTGGGTGGTTAGCACTGAACTGGGGGAAACATTGGCCTTGGGTGGTTAGCACTGAACTGGGGGAAACATTGGCCTTGGGTGGTTAGCACTGAACTGGGGGAAACATTGGCCTTGGGTGGTTAGCACTGAACTGGGGGAAACATTGGCCTTGGGTGGTTAGCACTGAACTGGGGGAAACATTGGCCTTGGGTGGTTAGCACTGAACTGGGGGAAACACTGGCCTTGGGTGGTTAGCACTGAACTGGGGGAAACACTGGCCTTGGGTGGTTAGCACTGAACTGGGGGAAACACTGGCCTTGGGTGGTTAGCACTGAACTGGGGGAAACACTGGCCTTGGGTGGTTAGCACTGAACTGGGGGAAACACTGGCCTTGGGTGGTTAGCACTGAACTGGGGGAAACACTGGCCTTGGGTGGTTAGCACTGAACTGGGGGAAACACTGGCCTTGGGTGGTTAGCACTGAACTGGGGGAAACATTGGCCTTGGGTGGTTAGCACTAACAGTGGGGGAAGCACTGGCCTTGGGTGGTTAGCACTAACAGTGGGGGAAACACTGGCGTTGGGTGGTTAGCACTGAACTGGGGGAAACACTGGCGTTGGGTGGTTAGCACTGAACTGGGGGAAACACTGCGTTGGGTGGTTAGCACTGAACTGGGGGAAACACTTGCGTTGGGTGGTTAGCACTGAACTGGGGGAAACACTGGCCTTGGGTGGTTAGCACTGAACTGGGGGAAACACTGGCGTTGGGTGGTTAGCACTGAACTGGGGGAAACACTCGCCTTGGGTGGTTAGCACTGAACTGGGGGAAACACTGGCGTTGGGTGGTTAGCACTGAACTGGGGGAAACACTGGCGTTGGGTGGTTAGCACTGAACTGGGGGAAACACTGGCCTTGGGTGGTTAGCACTGAACTGGGGGAAACACTGGCGTTGGGTGGTTAGCACTGAACTGGGGGAAACACTGGCCTTGGGTGGTTAGCACTGAACTGGGGGAAACACTGGCGTTGGGTGGTTAGCACTGACAGTGGGGGAAACACTGGCGTTGGGTGGTTAGCACTGAACTGGGGGAAACACTGGCCTTGGGTGGTTAGCACTGAACTGGGGGAAACACTGGCCTTGGGTGGTTAGCACTGAACTGGGGGAAACACTGGCCTTGGGTGGTTAGCACTGAACTGGGGGAAACATTGGCCTTGGGTGGTTAGCACTAACAGTGGGGGAAGCACTGGCCTTGGGTGGTTAGCACTGACAGTGGGGGAAACACTGGCGTTGGGTGGTTAGCACTGACAGTGGGGGAAGCACTGGACTTGTGTGGTTAGCACTGACACTGGGGGAAACACTGGCCTTGGGTGGTTAGCACTGAACTGGGGGAAACACTGGCGTTGGGTGGTTAGCACTGAACTGGGGGAAACACTGGCCTTGGGTGGTTAGCACTGAACTGGGGGAAACATTGGCCTTGGGTGGTTAGCACTAACAGTGGGGGAAGCACTGGCCTTGGGTGGTTAGCACTGACAGTGGGGGAAACACTGGCGTTGGGTGGTTAGCACTGAACTGGGGGAAACACTGGCGTTGGGTGGTTAGCACTGAACTGGGGGAAACACTGGCCTTGGGTGTTTACCACTGAACTGGGGGAAACACTGGCGTTGGGTGGTTAGCACTGAACTGGGGGAAACACTGGCGTTGGGTGGTTAGCACTGAACTGGGGGAAACACTGGCCTTGGGTGGTTAGCACTGACAGTGGGGGAAGCACTGGACTTGTGTGGTTAGCACTGACACTGGGGGAAACACTGGCCTTGGGTGGTTAGCACTGAACTGGGGGAAACACTGGCCTTGGGTGGTTAGCACTGAACTGGGGGAAACACTAGCGTTGGGTGGTTAGCACTGAACTGGGGGAAACACTGGCGTTGGGTGGTTAGCACTGAACTGGGGGAAACACTGGCGTTGGGTGGTTAGCACTGAACTGGGAGAAACACTGGCTATGGGTGGTTAGCACTGAACTGGGGGAAACACTGGCGTTGGGTGGTTAGCACTGAACTGGGGGAAACACTGGCGTTGGGTGGTTAGCACTGAACTGGGGGAAACACTGGCGTTGGGTGGTTAGCACTGAACTGGGGGAAACACTGGCGTTGGGTGGTTAGCACTGAACTGGGGGAAACACTGGCGTTGGGTGGTTAGCACTGAACTGGGGGAAACACTGGCGTTGGGTGGTTAGCACTGAACTGGGGGAAACACTGGCTTTGGGTGGTTAGCACTGACAGTGGGGGAAACACTGGCGTTGGGTGGTTAGCACTGAACTGGGGGAAACATTGGCCTTGGGTGGTTAGCACTAACAGTGGGGGAAGCACTGGCCTTGGGTGGTTAGCACTGACAGTGGGGGAAACACTGGCCTTGTGTGGTTAGCACTGAACTGGGGGAAACACTTGCGTTGGGTGGTTAGCACTGAACTGGGGGAAACACTGGCGTTGGGTGGTTAGCACTGAACTGGGGGAAACACTGGCGTTGGGTGGTTAGCACTGACAGTGGAGGAAGCACTGCCCTTGGGTGGTTAGCACTGAACTGGGGGAAACACTGGCGTTGGGTGGTTAGCACGGAACTGGGGGAAACACTGGCGTTGGGTGGTTAGCACTGACACTGGGGGAAACACTGGCGTTGGGTGGTTAGCACTGAACTGGGGGAAACACTGGCCTTGGGTGGTTAGCACTAACAGTGGGGGAAGTACTGGCCTTGGGTGCTTAGCACTGACAGTGGGGGAAACACTGGCCTTGTGTGGTTAGCACTGAACTGGGGGAAACACTGGCGTTGGGTGGTTAGCACTGAACTGGGGGAAACACTGGCGTTGTGTGGTTAGCACTGAACTGGGGGAAACACTGGCGTTGGGTGGTTAGCACTGAACTGGGGGAAACACTGGCTTTGGGTGGTTAGCACTGACAGTGGGGGAAACACTGGCCTTGGGTGGTTAGCACTGACAGTGGGGGAAGCACTGGCCTTGGGTGGTTAGCACAGACAGTGGGGGAAGCACTGCCCTTGGGTGGTTAGCACTGAACTGGGGGAAACACTGGCCTTGGGTGGTTAGCACTGAACTGGGGGAAACACTGGCCTTGTGTGGTTAGCACTGAACTGGGGGAAACACTGGCCTTGGGTGGTTAGCACTGAACTGGGGGAAACACTGGCGTTGGGTGGTTAGCACTGAACTGGGGGAAGCACAGGCCTTGGGTGGTTAGCACTGACAGTGGGGGAAACACTGGCCTTGTGAGGTTAGCACTGAACTGGGGGAAACACTGGAGTTGGGTGGTTAGCACTGAACTGGGGGAAACACTGGCGTTGGGTGGTTAGCACTGAACTGGGGGAAACACTGGCCTTGGGTGGTTAGCACTGACAGTGGAGGAAGCACTGCCCTTGGGTGGTTAGCACTGAACTGGGGGAAACACTGGCCTTGGGTGGTTAGCACTGAACTGGGGGAAACACTGGTGTTGGGTAGTTCGCACTGAACTGGGGGAAACACTGGCATTGGGTGGTTAGCACTGAACTGGGGGAAACACTGGCGTTGGGTGGTTAGCACTGAACTGGGGGAAACACTGGCGTTAGGTGGTTAGCACTGAACTGGGGGAAACACTGGCGTTGGGTGGTTAGCACTGAACTGGGGGAAACACTGGCGTTGGGTGGTTAGCACTGAACTGGGGGAAACACTGGCGTTGGGTGGTTAGCACTGAACTGGGGGAAACACTGGCTTTGGGTGGTTAGCACTGACAGTGGGGGAAACACTGGCCTTGGGTGGTTAGCACTGACAGTGGGGGAAGCAGTGGCCTTGGGTGGTTAGCACTGACAGTGGGGGAAGCACTGCCCTTGGGTGGTTAGCACTGAACTGGGGGAAACACTGGCCTTGGGTGGTTAGCACTGAACTGGGGGAAACACTGGCCTTGGGTGGTTAGCACTGACAGTGGAGGAAGCACTGCCCTTGGGTGGTTAGCACTGAACTGGGGGAAACACTGGCCTTGGGTGGTTAGCACTGAACTGGGGGAAACACTGAACTGGGGGAAACACTGGCGTTGGGTGGTTAGCACTGACACTGGGGGAAACACTGGCGTTGGGTGGTTAGCACTGAACTGGGGGAAACACTCGCCTTGGGTGGTTAGCACTGAACTGGGGGAAACACTGAACTGGGGGAAACACTGGCCTTGGGTGGTTAGCACTGAACTGGGGGAAACACTGGCGTTGGGTGGTTAGCACTGACACTGGTGGAAACAGTGGCCTTGGGTGGTTAGCACTAACAGTGGGGGAAGCACTGGCCTTGGGTGGTTAGCACCGACAGTGGGGGAAACACTGGCCTTGTGTGGTTAGCACTGAACTGGGGGAAACACTGGCGTTGGGTGGTTAGCACTGAACTGGGGGAAACACTGGCGTTGGGTGGTTAGCACTGAACTGGGGGAAACACTGGCGTTGGGTGGTTAGCACTGACACTGGTGGAAACAGTGGCCTTGGGTGGTTAGCACTAACAGTGGGGGAAGCACTGGCCTTGGGTGGTTAGCACCGACAGTGGGGGAAACACTGGCCTTGTGTGGTTAGCATTGAACTGGGGGAAACACTGGCCTTGGGTGGTTAGCACTGAACTGGGGGAAACACTGGCGTTGGGTGGTTAGCACTGAACTGGGGGAAGCACTGCCCTTGGGTGGTTAGCACTGAACTGGGGGAAACACTGGCCTTGGGTGGTTAGCACTGAACTGGGGGAAACACTGGCCTTGGGTGGTTAGCACTGAACTGGGGGAAACACTGGCGTTGGGTGGTTAGCACTGATACTGGGGGAAACACTGGCCTTGGGTGGTTAGCACTGAACTGGGGGAAACACTGAACTGGGGGAAACACTGGCCTTGGGTGGTTAGCACTGAACTGGGGGAAACACTGGCGTTGGGTGGTTAGCACTGACACTGGGGGAAACACTGGCCTTGGGTGGTTAGCACTGAACTGGGGGAAACATTGGCCTTGGGTGGTTAGCACTGAACTGGGGGAAACACTGAACTGGGGGAAACACTGGCCTTGGGTGGTTAGCACTGAACTGGGGGAAACACTGGCGTTGGGTGGTTAGCACTGACACTGGGGGAAACACTGGCCTTGGGTGGTTAGCACTGACAGTGGGGGAAACACTGGCCTTGGGTGGTTAGCACTGACAGTGGGGGAAACACTGGCCTTGGGTGGTTAGCACTGACAGTGGGGAAACACTGGCCTTGGGTGGTTAGCACTGACCGTGGGGGAAACACTGGCCTTGGGTGGTTAGCACTGAACTGGGGGAAACACTGGCCTTCGGTGGTTAGCACTGACAGTGGGGGAAGCACTGGCCTTGTGTGGTTAGCACTGACACTGGGGGAAACACTGGCGTTGGGTCGTTAGCACTGAACTGGGGGAAACACTGGCCTTGGGTGGTTAGCACTGACAGTGGAGGAAGCACTGGACTTGGGTGGTTAGCACTGAACTGGGGGAAACACTGGCCTTGGGTGGTTAGCACTGAACTGGGGGAAACACTGAACTGGGGGAAACACTGGCCTTGGGTGGTTAGCACTGAACTGGGGGAAACACTGGCGTTGGGTGGTTAGCACTGACACTGGGGGAAACACTGGCCTTGGGTGGTTAGCACTGAACTGGGGGAAACACTGAACTGGGGGAAACACTGGCGTTGGGTGGTTAGCACTGACACTGGGGGAAACACTGGCCTTGGGTGGTTAGCACTGACAGTGGGGGAAGCACTGGACTTGTGTGGTTAGCACTGACACTGGGGGAAACACTGGCCTTGGGTGGTTAGCACTGACAGTGAGGGAAAACATTGACACTAGAGAGGGTCAGAACCGATACTGGAGAGGACAGCTTGCACGGGGCGGGGGCGAGGCACGGCACAATTCAACCAATGTTATCAATTTTTAAAAAATTGTCAGTCCTTAAAATAAAATCCAAAGGATGTTATCTCAAATTTTAGAAGAATATCAAAAGAAAACTTGCAAAAGTGTTCATCTAACTCCTGTGTTTTTACTTGCAGGATCCTTATTATAGGTTTAACGATGATGCCTATAGATGGATTGTGTTGGAAAATTGGACATATAGTCGGATATTTATGTTACCGCCTGATGTCAGGTGAGCTTTGCAGTTGCTGAGAGTCTGAACTGTGGAACTGAGAAAATCAGTGGTTGCTGGGACTGGTAACTCGAGTAGCATATATCTATAACCTTGTGATCTGTTTATTTAGAATTAGATTCTTGCACATTGACATTTGGGGTAGGTTGGACAAGCGAGACTTGTATCTTCTGGAGCAACAGAAATTGCTGGAGAAACTCAACGGTTCTGGCAGCATCTGTGGAGGGAAACAGAGTTAGTTAGTGTTTGAATTCAGTGACCTTTCTTCAGAACAAGAGTCTCTTTGGTGTTTGGTAGACTAGGTGAGTGTTTTCATTAAAGTGGCGATCTTGAAGGAATCTTGACAAAGTGGATTTAGAGAGGGGATTGCTGGTTTGGAAAACAAATCAAACAGTGACATCACAGGGAAGTCATGTGTGGATTGATTTTGGATTTTAAAAAATTCACAGGCACAGATTCATTCATACAGCACAGAAAAGACCCTTCGACCCATGAATTTGGCACCAACATAACTACCACTAAAAGTGCATTAATCCCAATTTCCTGCACTTATGTTTTTATTTGGAGGAAGGGATTAACTGAGAAACAACTGGACTAAATGAAAGTCAGGGCCAATGTTATAAAGTAACAAACAAAGGATGATAAGCGTTTGGAACTCTTCCACAAATGGTAGTGGATGCTGTGTCAGAGTTAGATAAATTTAGAATAGGTGTAGGGATATGGACTAAAAACCATGGAGCCACGATCAACCATGATCTCATTGAATGGTGAAACACGCTCAAGGGTTGAATGACCAAATCCTGTTCCTTTTTCCTGATGTAAGTAAACAATGTAGGGTAAGGGAAGTAAGTCAATTGTATTCTTACATAAGCATAATTGCTTTTTTTCTAATGAAAGGGAGTAACTGAGGATCTTAAGTGAAGTCATGGCAGAGAGCTTACAACTGTGAAATGCTCCTTTTGTGCTGTGTGGCAAATCATGGAAACCTCAGTTGTCCCTGATGACCACGTGTACAGGAAGTGTCTCCAGCTGCAGGTGAAGCTCATTTTGGAGCTGGAGCTGCGAGTGACCTCACTGTGTAGTGTCTGCAATACTGAGCAAGACATGGGTAGCACGTTCAGTGAGGTGGTCAGACCGCAGCTGCAGACTGAGTAGGCAGAAAGGGCATGGGTGACACCCAAGCAGAGTAGAGGAAGGCAAGTATTGGAGGTGTCTCCATTTGGCCATCTTCCTGTCTAACACACATACTATTTTGGATACTGTTTGGGGAGATGACTGCAGGGGAAGGTGGCGGAAGTCAAATTAGAAGTATCCTTTATTGTCAGGTGTACTCAAGTACGGAAGTACAGGGGTACAGTCAAAAGTTTACAATGACGCCCCAAATGGCACCATCTTAGGTACAAAGTACCTAGTTATTTATCTCAGATACAAAACATAGAAATAAAGGGAAAAAGAAAGGAAAACAAGCTACATTACTTATAGTTCATTGTATATGTTAGAAAAATGAGAATAAAGTTAAAAAGATGAGCATTACATTCAGATCAGCGCAGAGGGCTTTCACCCTGGTCTGCCCAGGCTCTCAAGCCACTGACCGCCTGCACCAGTTCCCAATCAACTATCCAGTCTGCTTGGTCCTCCAGCCACTGCTGCCCCTGCTCTGCTTGGAGGCCCTAGCACCATGGATGTTTCTGCTGCACAAGAAGGGAGGAAGAAGAATGACAGGGCTATAGTGGCAATTGTAAAAGGACTAGATAGGCATTTTTCACATCCATCAAAGTTTTACCTGCACATCCACTAATATCATTTATTGTATCCGTTGCTCCTGATGCGGTCTCCTCTACATTGGGGAGACTGGATGCCTCCTAGCAGAGCGCTTCAGGGAACATCTCCGGGGCACCCGCATCAATCAACCACACCACCCTGTGGCCCAACATTTCAACTCCCCCTCCCACTCTGCCGAGGAAATGGAGGTCCTGGGCCTCCTTCACCGCCGCTCCCTCACCACCAGACGCCTGGAGGAAGAACGCCTCATCTTCCGCCTCGGAACATACTGCTTTTCTAACGCAGTATGTAGATTGTCCAACCAGAGGGGAGGCCATATTGGATTTGGTACTCGGTAATGAACCGAGACAAGTGGTGGGCTTGTTAGTGGGTGAACATTTTGGTGATGGTGACCACAATTCTGTGACTTTCACCTTGGTTATGGAGAGAGATAGGTGCGCACAACAAGGTAGATTTTATAATTGGGGGAAGGGAAATTACGATGCTGTAAGGCAGGATTTGAGGAGCATACGTTGGGAGCATAGGCTGTCAGGGAAGGATGTGGTGGAAATGTGGAACTTTTTCAAAGAGCAGATACGACGTGTCCATGATATGTATGTACCTATCAGGCAGGAAAGAAATGGTCGTGTGAGGGAGCCTTGGTTGACGAGAGAGGTTGAATGTCTGGTAAAGAGGAAGAAGGAGGCTTACATAAGGTTGAGGAAACAGGATTCAGACAGAGCAGTGGAGGGATACAGGATAGCCAGAAGGGACCTGAAGAAAGGGATTAGGAGAGCTAAGAGAGGGCATGAAAAATCGTTGGCGGATAGGATCAAGGATAACCCCAAGGCATTTTATGCGTATGTGAGAAACCAGAGAATGACGAGAACGAGGGTAGGTCCGATCAAGGACAGTAGTGGGAGACTGTGTATTGAGTCGGAAGAGATAGGAGAGGTCTTGAACAAGTACTTCTCTTCAGTATTTACGAACGAGAGGGACCGTATTGTAGAAGAGGAGAGTGTGAAATGGACTGGTAAGCTAGAAGAGATACCTGTTAGAAAGGAAGATGTGTTGGACATTTTGAACAACTTGAGGATAGACAAGTCCCCCGGGCCTGACGGGATATATCCTAGGATTATGTGGGAAGCAAGAGAGGAAATTGCAGTACCGTTGGCAATGATCTTCTCGTCTTCACTGGCAAAGGGGGTGGTACCAGGGGACTGGAGAGTAGCGACTGTTGTGCCCCTGTTCAAAAAAGGGAATAAGGATAACCCCGGGAATTACAGGCCTGTTAGTCTTACTTCTGTGGTAGGCAAAGTAATGGAAAGGGTACTGAGGGATAGGATTTATGAGTATCTGGAAAGACACTGCTTGATTAGGGACAGCCAGCACGGATTTGTGAAGGGTAGGTCTTGCCTTACAAGTCTTATTGAATTCTTCGAGGAGGTGACCAAGCATGTGGATGAGGGAAGAGCAGTGGATGTAGTGTACATGGATTTCAGTAAGGCATTTGATAAGGTTCCCCATGGTAGGCTTATGCGGAAAGTCAGGAGGCATGGGATAGAGGGAAATTTGGCCAATTGGATAGAAAACTGGCTAACCGGTCGAAGGCAGAGAGTGGTGGTAGATGGTAAATACTCAGCCTGGAGCCCAGTTACAAGTGGAGTTCCGCAGGGATCAGTTCTGGGTCCTCTGCTGTTTGTAATTTTTATTAATGACTTAGATGAGGGAGTCGAAGGGTGGGTCAGTAAATTTGCAGATGATACGAAGATAGGTGGAGTTGTGGACAGTGAGGAGGGCTGTTGTCGGCTGCAGAGGGACTTAGATATGATGCAGAGCTGGGCTGAGGAGTGGCAGATGGAGTTCAACCCTGCCAAGTGTGAGGTTGTCCATTTTGGAAGAACAAATAAGAATGCGGAATACAGGGTTAATGGTAGGGTTCTTAGTCAGGTGGAGGAACAGAGGGATCTTGGGGTCTATGTACATAGATCTTTGAAGGTTGCCACTCAGGTGGATAGAGTTTGTAAGAAGGCCTATGGAGTATTATCGTTCATTAGCAGAGGGATTGAATTCAAGAGTCGTGAAGTGATGTTGCAGCTGTACAGGACTTTGGTTAGGCCACAGTTGGAGTACTGTGTGCAGTTCTGGTCGCCTCACTATAGGAAAGATGTGGAAGCTTTGGAGAGGGTGCAGAGAAGATTTACCAGGATGTTGCCTGGAATGGAGAGGAAGTCGTACGAGGATAGGTTGAGAGTTCTCGGCCTTTTCTCGTTGGAACGGCGAAGGATGAGGGGTGACTTGATAGAGGTTTATAAGATGATCAGAGGAATAGATAGAGTAGACAGTCAGAAACTTTTTCCCCAGGTACAACAGAGTGTTACAAGGGGACATAAATTTAAGGTGAAGGGTGGAAGGTATAGGGGAGATGTCAGGGGTGGGTTCTTTACCCAGAGAGTGGTGGGGGCATGGAATGCGCTGCCCGTGGGAGTGGTGGAGTCGGAATCATTGGCGACCTTTAAGCGGCATTTGGATAGGTACATGGATGGGTACTTAATCTAGGTTAGAAGTTCGGCACAACATCGTGGGCCGAAGGGCCTGTTCTGTGCTGTATTGTTCTATGTTCTATGTTCTATGTTCTAACACTTCAACCCCAGGGCATCAATGTGGACTTCAACAGTTTTCTCATTTCCCCTTCCCCCACCTCACCCCAGTTCCAAACTTCCAGCTCAGCACTGTCCCCATGACTTGTCCTATCGGCCTATCTTCTTTTCCACCTATCCACTCCACCCTCCCCCCCGCCCCCGACCTATCACCTTCATCCCCTCCCCCACTCACCTATTGTACTCTATGCTACTTTCTCCCCACCCTCACCAGCTTATCTCTCCAGGCTCTCTACCTTTATTCCTGATGAAGGGCTTTTGCCTGAAACGTCGATTTTACTGCTCTTCGGATGCTGCCTGAACTGCTGTGCTCTTCCAGCACCACTAATCCAGAACCTAGATAGGCATTTCTGAAGCCACAAAAAGAAGAGTCCAGGATGGTATGTTGCCTCCTGGTCAGGGGCATCACTGGCTACAGAGCATGGTGAAGGTGGAGCGCACACAGACATACATATATTGGTACCAATGACATAGGTATAAAAAACGATGAGGTCCTAAAGACAGAATTTAGGGAGATAAGAGGGTTGATCAAGTATGTTCCAGGGCATTGTGGAAAGCTAGGGAAGAAATTGCAGGCCCCTGGCAGAGATATTTGTGTCGTGGTTCTGTTCACCGAGCTGGGAATTTGTGTTGCAGACGTTCCGTCCCCTGTCTAGGTGACATCCTCAGTGCTTGGGAGCTTCTTGTGAAGCGCTTCTGTGATCTTTCCTCCGGCATTTGTAGTGGTTTGAATCTGCCGCTTCCGGTTGTCAGTTCCAGCTTCACAGGAGGCTCCCAAGCACTGAGGATGTCACCTAGACAGGGGATGAAACGTGTGCAACACAAATTTCCAGCTCGGCGAACAGAACCACAACAACGAGCACCCGAGCTACAAATCTTCTCACAGACTTTGAAGAGATATTTGTCTCATCTACAGCCACAGGTGAGGTGCCAGAAGACTGGAGGCTGGCTTATGTTGTGCCTTTATTTAAGAAAGGCTGCAAGGAGAAGCCTGGGAACTATAGACAGGTGAGTTTGATGTCAGCAGTGGGTAAGTAGTTATATGGAATGAGCTGCCAGCAGAAATGGTTGAGGCAGGTGCACTAACAATGTTTAAAAGGCATTTGGACGAATACATGGATAGGAAAGGTTTAGAAGGATATGGGCCAAGTGTCGGGAAATGGGATTAGTGTAGATGGGCATTTTGGTGTGCATGGGCCAAAGGACCTGTTTCTGTGCTGTATGACTCTATAACTCTCAGCAGTTGGAAGGAATTCTGAGAGATTGGATTTACATGCATTTGGAAAGGCAAAGACTAATTAGGATAGTCAGCATGGCTTTGTGCGTTGGAAATCGTATCTCACAAGTTAATTGTGTTTTTTGAAGTGGTGACAAAGAAAATTGATGAGGGCAAAGCAGTAGACATTGTCTAAATGGACTTCAGTAAGGCTTTTGTTAAAGTTCTCATGGTACACTGGTTAGTAAAATTCAGTCAGATAGGATCCAGAGAGAGCTTGGCTATTGGATACAAAATTAGTTTGATGGTAGGAGACAGAGGATGTGTAAAGGGTTGTTTTCAGACAGGAGGCTTGTGACCAGTGGTGTTCCACAGTGATTGGTGCTGGCTCCATTGTTGTTTGATACTTGTATAAACAATTTGGCTGAGAATATAAGAAACATGGTTCTTAAGTTTGTCGATGACACCAAAATTGGTGATATAATGGACAGTGAAGAAGGTTATGTAAGAGTTCAGAGATCTTGATCAATTAAAATAAGCGGTATCGTGGACAGTGAGGAAGTTTATCAGAAATTGCAGCAGGACCTTGATCAGCTGGGGAAGTTGGTTGAGAAATGGCAAATGGAGTTTAATACAGTTAAGTGTGAGTTCTTACATTTTGGAAAGTCAAATCAAGGTAGGAGCTTCACGGTGAATGGTAGGGCCTTACAGAGTGTAGTGAAATAGAGGGACCTTGGAGCTCAGATGCAAGGTTTTCTGAAAGTGGAGTCACAGGTAGACAGGGCAGTGACAGGACAGGCTTTTGGCGCACTGGCCTTCATTAGTCAGGGCATCGGGCATAGAAGTTGGGAAGTTATGTTGTAGTTGTACAGGATGTTGGTGAGGCCGCACTTGGGATATTGTGTTCGGTTTTGGTCACCTTGCTATAGGAAAGAAGTTATTAAACTGGAAAGAGTACAAAAGGAAGTTACAGGATGTTGCCAGGACTCAATGGTCTGAGTGAGAGGGAGAGGTTGGACAACCTAGGACTTTTTCTTCAGAGCATAGGAGACGAGAGGGGATCTGAAAGAAGTATAAAAGATCATGGATAGGGTGAATGCACTCAGTCTTTTTCCCAGGGTTGGGGAATCAATGACTAGAGGGCATCAGTTTAAGGTTAGAGGGTAAAGAATAAAAGGGAATCTGAGGGGCAACTTTTTTATACAGAGGGTGGTACGCATATGGAATGAGTTGCGAGCAGAAATGGTTGAGTTGGGTGCATTAACAACATTTAAAAGGCTTTTGGACAAATACATAGATAGGAAATGATTAGAAGGATATGGGCCAAGTGCAGGGAAATGGGATTGATATGGATAGGCATTTTGGTGGGCATGGACCAGTTTGGGCCAAAAGGCCAGTCACTATGCTGTAGGACTCTATGACTCTAATTGGGCCAATGGACCGAGGAATGGCAGATGGAGTTTAATCTGGTGTTACATTGTGGTAAAATGAACACGGGCAGGACTTGCACAGCTAATCATAGTTCCCTGGATAGTGTTGTTGAACAGAGACACTTAGCGGTTCAGATGTATTGTTCCTTGAAAGTTGCATCGAAGGTGGACAGAGTGGTAAAGAAGGCATTTGGCATGCATTGCTCAAACTATTGAGTATAGGATATTAATGAGGCCACTTTTGGAATACTGTATACAGTTCTGGTCGTCTTGATGTAGGAAGGATATAATGGAGTTGGAAAAGATGCAGAAAAGATTTACAAGGTTGTTGCTGGAAGTGGAGGTTTTGAGTTATGACAAGAGGCTGGATAGGCTAGGACTTCTTTCACTGCAGCATGGGAGGTTGAGGGGTTACCTTATAAACGTTTATAAGATAATGAGCGGCATAGATAAGGTGAACAACAAAGGTCTTTTCCCTAGGCTGGGGGAGTTCAAAATTGGAGGTCATAGTTTTAAGGTGAGAGGACAAAGATTTAAAAGGGACCTGAGGAGCAACCTTCTCACATAGAGGCAGGTTTATATGTGCAATGAACTGCCAGAGGAAGTAGTAGATGCAGGTACAGTTACTACATTTAAAAGACATTTGGACAGGCAGTGAATAGGAAAGGTTTTGAAGGATATGAGGAGAAAGTGAGGTCTGCAGATGCTGGAGATCAAAGTTGAAACTTTATTGCTGGAACAGCACAGCAGGTCAGGCAGCATCCAGGGAACAGGAGATTCGACGTTTCGGGCATAGGCCCTTCTTCAGGAATGAGCAGAGAGTGTTCAGCAGGAGAAGATAAAAGGTAGGGAGGAGGGACTTGGAGGAGGGGAGTTGGAAATGTGATAGGTGGAAAGAGGTCAAGGTGAGGGTGATAGGTCGGAGTAGGGTGGAGGCGGAGAGGTCAAGAAGAAGACTGCAGGTCAGGAAGGCGGTGCCGGGCTGGAAGGATCCGGCTGAGACAAGGTGGGGGGAGGGGGGATGAAGAAACTGGTGAAGTCCAAGTTCATCCCCTGCGGTTGGAGGGTTCCCAGTCGGAAGATAAGACGCTCCTCCTCCGACCGTCGGGTTGTTGTGGTTTGGCGGTGGATGAGTCCAATGACCTGCATATCCTCGGTGGAGTGGGAGGGGGAGTTGAAATGCTGTGCCACAGGTTGGTTGGGTTGGTTCGTCCGGGTGGCCCAGAGGTGCTCCCTGAACCGCTCCGCAAGTAGGCGGCCTGTCTCCCCAATATAGAGGAGGCCACACCGGCTGCAGCGGATGCAGTAGATGATGTGGGTGGAGGTGCAGGTGAATCTGTGGCGGATATGGAAGTTTCCCTTGGGGCCTTGGAGAGAAGTGAGGGGGGAGGTGTGGGCGCAAGTGTTGCACCTCCTGCGGTTGCAAGGGAAGGTGCCGGGAGTGGTGGTTGGGTCGGTGGGGGGTGTGGATCTGACAAGGGAGTCGCGGAGGGAGTGGTCTCTACGGAAAGCTGATAGGGGAGGGGAGGGAAATATATCCTTGGTGCTGGGGTCTGTTTGGAGGTGGCGGAAGTGACGGCGGATGATGCGCTGTACATGGAGATTGGTGGGGTGGTAGGTGAGGACCAGTGGGGTTCTGTCCTGGTGGCGGTTGGAGGGGCGGGGCTCAAGGGCGGAGGAGCGGGAAGTGGAGGAGATGCGGTGGAGGGCACCGTCGACCACGTCGGGGGGGAAATTGCGGTCCTTGAAGAAGGAGGCCATCTGTGTTGTACGTATTTTGAACTGGTCCTCCTGGGAGCAGATACGGCGGAGACGAAGGAATTGGGAGAATGGGATGGCGTTTTTACAGGGGGCAGGATGGGAGGAGGTGTAGTCCAGGTAGCTGTGGGAGTCGGTAGGTTTGTAGTAGATGTCCGTGTTGATTCGGTCGCCTGAGATAGAAACAGAAAGGTCTAGGAAGGGGAGGGAGGAGTCCGAGACTGTCCAGGTGAATTTGAGGTCGGGGTGGAAGGTGTTGGTGTAGTGGATGAACTGTTCAACCTCCTCGTGGGAGCACGAGGTAGCGCCGATACAGTCATCAATGTAGCGAAGAAAAAGATGGGGGGTGGGGCCAGTGTAGTTGCGGAAGATGGATTGTTCCACATACCCTACGAAGAGGCAGGCATAGCTGGGGCCCATGCGGGTGCCCATGGCTACTCCTTTTGTTTGGAGAAAGTGGGAGGATTGGAAAGAAAAGTTGTTCAGGGTGAGGACCAGTTCGGTCAGTCGAAGGAGGGTGTCGGTGGAAGGGTACTGGGTGGTACGGCGGGAAAGGAAGAAGCGGAGTGCTTTGAGTCCTTCGTGATGGGGGATGGAGGATATGAGCCAAATGCAGGCAAATGGGACTAGTTTAGTTTTGGGAAACCTGGTCAGCATGGTTGAGATGGTCCAAAGGGTCTCTTTCCGTGTGTATGACTCCATAATATATAGTAATCTTTGGATTACTTCCAGTGCCGCATACTACCGAGTTTGGGATATGGGCGACACGGTGGCATAGTGGCTAGCATTGCTGCCTCACAGTGCCAGAGACCTGGGTTCAATTCCTGCCTCGGGCTATTTTCTGTGTGGAGTTTGCACATTCTCCCCGTGTCTGCGTGAGTTTCCTCCAGGTGCTCCGGTTTCCTCCCACAATCCAAAGATGTGCAGGTTAGGTGAATTGGCCATGGTAAATTGCCCATAGTGTTAGGCGAAGGGGTAAATGTAGGGGAATGGGTCTGGGTGGGTTGCTCTTCGGAGGGTCGGTGTGGACTTGTTGGGCCGAAGGGCCTGTTTCCACACTGTAAGTAATCTAATCTAATCTAATCTAATCTAATCTAAACTTACTCCTGATGATGATGTGGCTGGAGATATGGTGCAGGAGGGAGGGCTTGAGATTTCTGGGACATTGGAATTGTTTTTGGGGGCTGGGGGCTGCAGAACTATACAAGGTGGATGGGTTGCACCTGGACCAGAATAGGACCAGCATCCTTTGGAGAGGTGTGCTACTGCTGTTGGAGGGTGTTTTAAGTTAACTTGGATGGAGGAAACAGGGACAGGCAGCAGAGGAAGGTGGCCGAGCAGAGACTGATAGCTAAGTTCGGTACCCATAGGGAGGGCCTCAACCGGGACCTTGGGTTCATGTCACATTACTATTGCACTACACACACACACACACACACAGATATTCCTACACACACACATACTCTCACATACACATGGACACAGGTACACACAGACGCGCACACAGACACCCACACACACCCTTATAGACACACACTCCCACACTCACACATGCACCCCCTCACAGACTTAAGACACTCTGCACTCACTACACACACGCACACACTTTCTCACACTCACAACCCCCCCCCCCCCCAGACAGATACACACACACACAGACAGACAAGGACCCACATGCACACATATATTTTGTGGGGTGAATTTGTACTTGCAGAGTTACATTGCACTTTGCTCAAAAACTGCATGCATTCATGTAGAACTCTGAGCTCAAAAACTGCATGAATTTATGTAAAACTCTGTTATCTCACTTTTTAGATTAGAATCAATCTAAACATCAGGTCATAGACAGAGAACACAGGGGGCCAACACCTTCAACATATTGTCTAGCTATCACCATTGTTAACAGCTAACTCGAGAATGCAACTTTAAAAAAAAGGGTTTTGTGATTTACACATGAAAGAAGTGAAACTATCACTGTATTCTAACAGATGAAAGGCTTAACAGACAATCAATTTTTCAATGTATAATTTCAGTTACATCACACTGCAAATTTTTGCTATAAATTCTGTGTTACGATCAAGCCCTCCACAATCACCTGATGAAGGAGCGTCGCTCCGAAAGCTAGTGTGCTTCCAATTAAACCTGTTGGACTATAACCTGGTGTTGTGTGATTTTTAACTTTGTGCACCCCAGTCCAACACCGGCATCTCCAAATCATGGATGGGGGGATAGTGAAGTGGAGGGGCTGGTGGCTGGTGTTGGCGTTAGCGGGATCTAGAGAGAACAGTCAGTAGGTGGAAATGAATGGCCAAACTTAGAACTGACAATAAAGGAGTCAAGAAGGCACACAAGTTATGGACCAAATGAGGCAGAAGGGAGTTTTGCAAGGTTCGATGGTAATTATTTTAATGCAAGGTGTCTGATTAAACAAGGTAGTCGAGTTAAAGGCACATGATGGGAAGATGATATCATTGCTATAATGGAGCCATGGTTGAGTGAGTGGCAGGATTGACAGCTCAACAGTGCAGACTAAAGGGATGAGACAGGGAAGGAGATAGAAGAGGATGGGATGTCACTATTGATCAGGAACATTTTTGGATATTTTTACGATGGGGCGGATGAATTCTTGTTAAACAGTGGACTGAAAAGGTTATTGGAGATGGTTGAGAGTGTGATATAATCATGACTTGAATGGCAGAGCAGTCTCGAGGGACTGAGTGACCTACTTCTAACCCTTATGTTTGTAAACAATATCTGCAGTGTGTTACATCTCGAAATTTTACATGGAGTGTCACAATCAGGACGTTAAGCTTCAAAAATGTCTGCACCATGGTTCTCTGGTGTCCATTCGGCTCCCTTATCTCCTCATTCCTGCTATTCACTTCCTTTGCTTTGTCAGACGATCTGATTGATGTCCAATTTTTGGGTGATTCCAAATTTCTCCAGTTAAACACTGGGGAGGGCGAAGCCTTTGTCCTAATTGACCTGAACACAAATTCTGTTTCCCAACCCCAAGTCCATTGACTGCATCACACAGCATTTCAATCTGATGCACACTGTTTGGAACTTTGGAGGCTTATTTGATTCTGAGCTAAATTGTTTAAAGTAGATATATTAATGATTTTACATTTACATTTTTAAAAATTCTAGAGTATGGAATCCACTTTTGCTGTCTTCTGCCTTCAGAGAATTTTAAGAGACAGATAATTATATAGCAACTTTCATATTTTGGCAGGAAGAACAACAGAGGCAATATAAAATATGGAACTACGTTCTCGGAGGAAACATGTGGGAGTCTTTGGCTATTTGAGTGGGCTGAATTGTGGAGTTGAAGCTCCAATCAAATCAGCCATGTTCTTATCAAATGGCTTGGCAGGTTCAAAGGGCAGAATGTCCTCCTCCAGCTCCTGGTTTTACGAGTTGAATATAGAATCATTGAAATGAAACCATGTGAAAAGGCCATTTGCTGTTTGTATTTTTGGGGTACAGTACTGGTTTTCTTTCTGTTGTGTTGCTTATAATCTAATTTTCCCTGCTGCTGTTCAGATTTAGCATGGAATGCAGGTGCGTGATTGGACTTTGATTTGCTAAGCTAACTTTAAAACATGGGGGATCTGTTTAAGTTTGAAACCTGGTTCAAGAGGGGCAACAGGGACCTTACTGTAATAAGACAAAATAAGATTTTATCAAACTAATACATGCATCATTTTGTTATAACAGTAAATGGAAGAGAATAAATCTAGTTTGTGATGGACTCGATACTGTTGCAACTGTCCTTATCAACAATATCACAGTTGGGACCTCAAACAACATGTTTAGTCGATATGTGAGTTAAACTTTACAAAACTCATTTAACGCTCGAACTTTAGCTTAATTTAAAAATTAATTTTAAAATATTTCTCTTCCACTTTTTTTGGATTTTTAAATTTCATTCAAGGAATGTGGCACTGATTGGGTTAGCATTTATTGCTCTTCCCTAATTACCCATACCTATCTGTGTTTGCTGGTTGTGTTTACTTGTCATTTTTAAGTTTATTCCAATTATGTACATATATCTGGCAATCTGAGAATAGCTTTAATTCAACAATAGTTCCCAAACACCAAAAAAGAGACACATCTCAATGTTTTGTGTAGATTATTGGCAGAATGGCATTGACAACTCTATCATTTTATTCTAAACCCCCCCCCCCCTTGGATTGTACAGTTCTCCAGCTGGTGTGGGAGTTCTTATAATCACCTAACTCTCAATGAAGGGAAGCAGCTGCAGTTTGTTCATCCTTAAATTTAATTCCCTCTTCCCCGTCCAGTGGAAAATAATTTAATTTTGCCCTAATTCTTTTTTGATAAGACACTAAATGTTAAGCACGAGATGAAAATGAATGCTTTTACATTGATTTAGCTATCTCTTCTTCCAGAGTATTTGAAAAAATAGATTTTTATTTATTCATAATTCAAAAATGTTACGAGGAAGAGTAGGAGAGACAATGTAAGATAAATTATGCAATTCTAAAGGGGCTGTAGGAGCAGAGGGAGTCTGTCTTCTGGGTATATGTGCACAACTCATTGAAGGCAGCTTGAGAAAGTAGTTGAGGCATAATGGATCCTGTACTTTACAAATAGAGGCATAAATTACAAAATCAAAGATGTTACTATAAACCTACATAAATCATTGTTCAGCTACAGTTAGAACATAGAACAATACAGCACAGAACAGGCCCTTCGGCCCACGATGTTGTGCCGAACATTTGTCCTAGCTTAAGCACCTATCCATGTACCTATCCAATTGCCGCTTAAAGGTCACCAATGATTCTGACTCTGCCACTCCCACAGGCAGTGCATTCCATGCCCCCACCACTCTCTGGGTAAAGAACCCACCCCTGACATCCCCCCTATACCTTCCACCCTTCACCTTAAATTTATGTCCCCTTGTAACACTCTGTTGTACCTGGGGAAAAAGTCTCTGACTGTCTACTCTATCTATTCCCCTGATCATCTTATAAACCTCTATCAAGTCACCCCTCATCCTTCACCGTTCCAATGAGAAAAGGCCTAGCACTCTCAACCTATCCTCGTACGACCTATTCTCCATTCCAGGCAACATCCTGGTAAATCTCCTCTGCACCCTCTCCAAAGCTTCCACATCTTTCCTAAAATGAGGCGACCAGAACTGCACACAGTACTCCAAATGTGGCCTTACCAAGGTCCTGTACAGCTGCAACATCACCTCACGACTCTTGAATTCAATCCCTCTGCTAATGAACGCTAATACGCAATAGGCCTTCTTACAAGCTCTATCCACCTGAGTGGCAACTTTCAAAGATCTATGAACATAGACCCCAAGATCCCTCTGCTCCTGCACCTTACTAAGAACCCTACCATTAACCCTGTATTCCACATTCTTATTTGTCCTTCCAAAATGGACAACCTCACACTTGACAGGGTTGAACCTCCATCTGCCACTCCTCAGCCCAGCTCTGCATCATATCTAAGTCCCTTTGCAGCTGACAACAGCCCTCCTCACTATCCACAACTCCACCAATCTTTGTATCGTTTGCAAATTTACTGACCCACCCTTCGACACCCTCTTCCAAGTCATTAATGAAAATTACAAACAGCAGAGGACCCAGAACTGATCCCTGCGGAACTCCACTTGTAACTGGGCTCCAGACTGAATATTTACCATCTACCACCACTGTCTGACTTCGACCAGTTAGCCAGTTCTCTATCCAACTGGCCAAACTTCCCACTATCCCATGCCTCCTGACGTTCCGCATAAGCCTACCATGGGGAACCTTATCAAATGCCTTACTAAAATCCATGTACACCACATTCACTGCTCTACCCTCATCCACATGCTTGGTCACCTCCTCAAAGAATTCAATAAGACTTGTAAGGCAAGACCTACCCCTCACAAATCCATGCTGGCTGTCCCTAATCAAGCAGTGTCTTTCCAGATACTCATAAATCCTATCCCTCTATCCTTTCCATTACTTTGCCTACCACCGAAGTAAGACTAACTGGCCTGTATTTCCCGGGGTTATCCCTATTCCCTTTTTTGAACAGGGGCACAACATTCGCCACTCTCCAGTCCCCTGGCACCACCCCCGTTGACAGTGAAGACGAAAAGATCATTGCCAACGGTTCTGAAATTTCCTCTCTTGCTTCCCACATAATTCTAGGATGTATCCCGTCAGGCCCGGGGGACTTGTCTATCCTCAAGTTTTTCAAAATGCCCAACACATCTTCCTTCCTAACAAGTAGCTTACCAGTCCGTTTCATACTCTCGTCTTCAACAATACAGTCCCTCTCATTTGTAAATACTGAAGAAAAGTACTCATTCAAGGAGCATCTCATCCCCCTCCCCAAATCCCCATGACCCATGGGTGCACGAAAAAGGCTTGGCAGGAAGGATTAGGGAGAACCCAAAGGTATTTTAATTCATATGTGAGGAATAAGAGAATGATCAGGGAGAAGGTAGGGCTGGTCAGGGATAGCATAGGGAACTTGTGCGTGGAGCCTGAGCGGATAGGGGAAGCCCTAAATGAGTTTTTTGCTTTGATTTTCACTAAGAATAGGGACCTTGTTGTGAATGAGAACTTTGCGGAGGTAGGAGACAGGTTTGAACAAATCAAGGTTGATGAAGTTGATATGCTGGAAAGTTTGGCAAACATTAAGATTGATAAGTCCCCAGAGCCAGACCAGCTTTATTTGAGGTTCCTCTGGGAAGGGAGAAAAGAGGTTGCTAAGCCGCTGGCGAAAATCTTTGCTTCCTCACTCTCCACAGGAGTCGTACCTGAGGATTAGAGGGAGGCAAATGTTGTTCCTCTTTTCAAGAAGGGGAATAGGGACATCCCTGACAGTTACAGAGCAGTCAGTCTTACGTCTGTGGTCAGCAAAGTTCTGGAAAGAATTCTGAGGGATAAGATTTATGACTACTTGGAAAAGCATAGCAGGATTAAAGGCAGTCAGCATGGCTTTGTGAAGGCAGGTCATGCCTCTCAAATCTTATTGAGTTCTTTGAGGAGGTGACAAGACAGGTCGATGTTGGTCGAGCAATGGATGTGGTATATCTGGACTTCAGCAAGGTATTTGGATAAGGTGCCCCATGGTAGGCTCATTCATAAAGTCAGGAGGTATGGGATACAGGAAAATTTGGCTATCTGGATTCAGAATTGGTTGGCTGACAGAAGGCAGAGAGTGGTTATAGATGGAAAGTATTCTGCCTGAAGGTCGGTGGTGAATTGTGCCCCGCAGGGCTCTGTTCTTGGGCCTCTGCTCTTTGTAGTTTGGATAAATGACTTGGATGAGAAGGTTGAGGGGTGGGTTAGTAAATTTGCCGATGACACAAAAGTTGGAGGTACCGTTGATAGTATCGAGGGCTATTACAGGCTGCAGCGTGACATAGACAGGATGCAGAGCTGGGCTGAGAAATAGCAGAAGGAGTTCAACTGGATAAAAGCGAAGTGATGCATTTTGGAAGGTTGAACTTGAATGTTGAATATAGGATTAAAGACTGGATTCTAGGCAGTGTGGAGGAACAGAGGGATCTTGGTGTTCGAGTGCATAGGTCCCTCAAAGTTGCCACCCAAGTGGATAGGTAAAAACAATGACTGCAGATGCTGGAAACCAGATTCTGGATTAGTGGTGCTGGAAGAGCACAGCAATTCAGGCAGCATCCAAGGAGCTTCGAAATCGACGTTTCGGGCAAAAGCCCTTCATCAGGAATTCCTGATGAAGGGCTTTTGCCCGAAATGTTGATTTTGAAGCTCCTTGGATGCTGCCTGAACTGCTGTGCTCTTCCAGCACCACTAATCCAGAACCCAAGTGGATAGGGTTGTTCAGAAAACATATGGTGTTTTGGCTTTTATTAATGGAGATCGAGTTTAAGAGCTGCAAGGTTTTGCTGCAGCTCTACAAGTCCCTGGTGAGACCACACTTGGAATATTGCCCAGTTCTTGTCACCCTTTATATAGGTAACATACGGAGGCTTTGGAAAGTGTGCAAAGAAGGTTTACCTGGATGCTGCCTGGACTGGAGGGCTTATCTTATGAAGAGAGGTTGACTAAGCTTGGAATTTTCTCTCTGGAGAGGAGGAGGAAGAGAGGAGACCTGATCAAGGTATACAAGATAATGAGAGGAATAGATAGAGTCAGTAGCCAGAGACTTTTTCCCCTTGGCAAGATTGACTGGCACGATGGGTCATAGTTTTAAGATATTAGGAGGAAGGTATAGAGGAGATGTCAGAGGTAGGTTCTTTACGCAGAGAGTTGTGAGTACATGGAATGCATTGCCAGCTGTGGTCAGTAGGGACATTTAAGTGACTGCTAGATATGCACATGAACAGCAATGAATTAAGGAGTGCGTAGGTTAGGCTATTTTATTTTAGATTAGGAATAATCCTCGGCACAACGCCATGGGCCGAAGTGCATGTTCTGTGCTGTACTTTTCCATGTTCTATTACCCCATGTTTACCATGACAATTTTACCTAACCTGTGGGAGGAAGCCAGAGCACCTGGAGAAAACTAAGGCAGACACAGAGAGAATATGCAAACGCCACACAGACAGTTACACGAGGCTGCTATTGAACCCGAGTCCTTGGTGCATTGAGGCAGCAGTGCTAGCCACAGTGCCGCCACATATAAACAAACCCTTAGTTGAAGGATCAGTAACAAGGGGGCACACTTAAGGTGAAAGGTAGAAGGTCGAGAGGAGACTTGAGGAAAGACCCTTTCATGCAGAGGGTGGTAGGGGTCTGGAGTGCATTGCCTGGCAGAATAGTTAAGGCAGGAAATCTCACAACTTTTAAAAAGTACTTTGGTGAGCATATGTAGTGTCATAATATTCAAAGCTATGAATTGAGTGGAATGGAGGGCTCATGAAGATTTGATGTACATTTGGATGGGCCAAAGGGCGGCTTCTGTGCTGTACAATTCTATATCATCCCACCTTTCTATACTAATTGACTCCTTGATCTATATTGCAACACAGCCTCCTATTGACATATCACCAACCCTCTCTTGCTTACAGATACTATACACTGGAATATTGAGCTGACAATCCTGTTTTTTTCTCGCTCAACTATGACTCTGTAAGAGCAATGATATCTCATTTCCATGCATGAATAGGCTTGGGCTGTTTTCCCTGGGCCGTCGGAGGCTGAGGGATGACCTTTTAGAAGCTTATAAAATCATGAGGGGCATGGATAGGCTAAATAGACAAAGTATTTTCTCTGGGTTGGGGGAATCCAGAACTAGAGGGCATAGGTTTAGGGTGAGAGGGGAAAGATATAAAAGACACCTTCCCTTACTAAATCCATTCTGACTTGTTCTAATCCGACCCTGCACTTCCAAGAGTTTAGAAATCTCATCCTTAAGGATGGATTCTAGATAATATCAACAATCGAGGTTAGGCTAATCGGCCTGTAATTTTCCATCTTTTGTCTTGATCCTTTCTTGAACAAGGGGGTTACAACAGCGATTTTCCAATGATCTCGCACTTTCCCTGACTCCAGTGACTTTTGAAAGATTACAACCAAAGCCTCCACTATTTCCTCAGCCACCTCCCTCAGAACTCTAGAATGTAGCCCATTGGGGCTAGGAGGTTAATCTGTTTTTAGACCTTTTAGCTCTTTTAGCACTTTCTCTTTTGTAATAGCCACCATACTCAACTCTGTCCCCTGACTCTCCATAATTGTTGGGCTATTACTCATGTCTTCCACTGTGAAGGCTGATGCAAAGTACCTATTAAGTTCTTCAGCTATTCCTTATCTCCCATCACTAGCCTTCCAGCATCAGTTTGGAGCACCCAATGTCTACTTTTGCCTCTCATTTGTTTCTTATGTATTGAAAGAAACTTTTACTATCATTTCTAATGTTACTGGCTAGCCTACGTTCATATTTGACTCTCTCCTGCCTTATTTCTCTCTTTGTTATCCTCTGTTTGTTTTTGTAGCCTTCCCAATCTTCTGATTTCCCAGTGCTCTTGGCCACTTTATAGGCTGTCTCTTTTTCTTTGATACATTTCCTGACTTCCTTTGTCAGACATGGCTGTCTAATCCCCCCCCCGCCCCCCAAAAAAAACCCCAGATAATCTTTCTTTTCTTTGGAATGAACCTCAATTACACCCAGAAACTCCTGCCATTGTTGTTCTACTGTCTTCCCCGCCTGGCTCTGCTTCCAGTTGATTTTTGTCAGTTCCTCTCTCATGCCCCTGTAATTACTTTTATTTAACTGCAACACCATTACTTACGATTTTGCCTTCTCTCTTTCAAACTGCAGACTGAACCCTACCATATTATGATCGCTGTCTCCTAAGTGTTCCCTTACTTTAAGATCTTTTATAAAGTCTGGCTCCTTACATAGCACTAAGTCCAGAATAGCCCCTCCCTTGTGGCTCCATCATAAGCTGCTCCAAAAAGCCATCCTGTTAGCATTCCATGAATTCCCTTACTTTGGATCCACCGGCAATGTTATTCACCCAGTACACCTGCATTTTGAAGTCCCCATGATCACCATGACCTTGCCTTTCTGACATGACACATCTCTTTCCCGATACATCTTGCACCCCTGGTCCTGACCACTGTTAGTAAGTCTGTAGATAACTCCCATCATGGTTTTATTGCCTTTGTGGTTCCTCAACTCCACCCACACAGACTCCACACCATCTGACCCTATGTCATTCAGTGCCATAGATTTAATTTCATTCTTATCTAACAGGTCAGCCACGCCCCCTCTGCCCACCTCCCTGTCTTTTCGATAAATTGTAAATCCTTGGATGTTTAACTGCCAGTCCTGAACCCCCTGCAACCATGTCTCTGTAATGCCAGCCACATCATAATCATTCACGATGATTTGTGCCGTTAATTTATCTACTTTGTTACGAATACCACGAGCATTCAGGTAAAGTGCCTTAATGCTAGCTTTCTTATCATTATTAGAGATGTTGAAAATCATAAGATGTCCTAAGTTCTCGTTCCTTTTTGCTGTATTCCTGGTCTGTCTCGAGTTTAAACCCACCTGCACACATGCTATGCTGCTGCCTCTCTTTCCATCTAACTCCATACTCCCTGTTGCTTTCCCTTTTCCTCCCCCCGACTCAGAAGTTTAAAGTGCTACTAACCACCCTATTTATCCTTTTCACTAGAACACTGGTTCCAGATCTGTTCAGATAGAGACCGTCCCAACGGTACAGATCTCCCTGGTTCCAAAACTGATGCGAATGTCCCATGAAATGGGGTCCCTCTTTCCCACACCAATCCCTTAGCCACGTGTTTACTTCCCTAACTTTCTTATCTCTATGCCAGTTAGCACGTGGCTCAGGCAGTAATCCAGAGATTATGACCCTTGAGGACCTGTACTTAATTTCCTTCCTAGTGCTTGATAATCCGCAAACAATCCAAGTGCTGGCAAATAGGACTATATTAGTTTAGGCAAATAATGATTGCTCAGATGAGTATTTGTGTAATCTAAAGACTTTCTTTGGCTCAAAGCTTGAAGTTCATTATTGACATTAGTGTAATTAAAATGAGAGGATTTGTTGCTACAAAATACATTTATCATTATTCCTAAATTTCTGTGTAAAATGACTAATCAGCAGTCCAACCATGCATTACCCGTCAGATTAAGGGACAGGCATGCTTATAAGCTGGTCTCTCATTCACTCAGAAGAGTACTCAGTGGAAGTGATGTGACATGTATGAAGGGAAAATTGATGGGAATGTGAACTTAATTGTCCGATGTGCCTTGGTGAAAACATTACATAGAACATATAGTGTAGAAACAGGCCATTCAGCCCAACTAGTCTATGCTTTACATGAGCCTCTTTCTACCCGACATCATCTCACCCTATGTGCACAACTTTATATTCTTTTGCACCCTTATGCCTTTATCTAGCTCTTCTGTTGAAGCATCTTCACTATTCTTAACCAGATTTTTAAAAAAATCTTAGAAAGCACCTTCCAGCTCATGACCACTACCACTTAGAGGGGCAAGGGCAGCATGTGGAAACATGGGAACACACTATGTGCACATTCTTTGAACCACACATTGTCCAGTCTTGTGATACATCAATTTGCCTTTTGTGTCACTGGGTCAAAATCCTGCTATTTCCTCCCTGATGGTGGTGTGGGTCAACCTACAGCATTTGGACTGCAGTGGTTCATGAGCTCAGCTCACCACCATCCTTTCAAAGGGCAACTAGGGACAGGCAATAAATTCTGGCCCAACCAGGAACACTTATATCCCACAAGTGATTTAAAGAAACACAAGTTTCTACTGTATTCCCTTTTGGATTTATATGGATTATCTTAAATTTATGATCTCTAATTTTTGTTTGCTCCAAATCCAAAGATGTGCAAGTTAAGTGAATTGGCCATGCTAAATTGCCCATAGTGTTCAAGGATTGGAGAAAGGCCAATTTTGACGGTATTAGGCAAGAACTATCAAAAGCTGATTGGAGGCAGATGTTCACAGGTAAAGGGACGGCTGGAAAATGGGAAGCCTTCAGAAATGAAATAACAAGAATCCAGAGAAAGTATATTTCTGTCAGGGTGAAAGAGAAGGCTGGTAGGTATAGGGAGTGCTGGATGACTAAAGAAATTGAGGGTTTAGTCAAGAAAAAGAAGGAAGCATATGTCAGGTATAGGCAGGATAGATCGAGTGAATCCTTAGAAGAGTATAAAGGAAGTAGGAGTATACTTAAGAGGGAAATCAGGAGGGCAAAAAGGGAACATTAGGTAGCTTTGGCAAATAGAATTAAGGAGAATCCAAAGAGATTTTGCAAATATATTAAGGACAATAGGGTAACTAGGGAGAGAATAAGGCCCCTCAAAGATCAGCAAGGCAACCTTTGTGTGGAGCCACAGAAAATGGGGGAGATACTAAATGAATATTTTGCATCAGTATTTACTGTGGAAAAGGATATGGAAGATATAGACTGGAGGGGAATAGATGGTGACACCTTGCAAAATGTCCATATTACGAGGAGGAAGTGCTGGATGTCTTGAAGCGGTTAAAGGTGGATAAATCCCCAGGACCTGATCAGGTGTACCCAAAAACTCTGTGGGAAGCTAGAGAAGTGATTGCTGGGCCTCTTGCTGAGAAATTTGTATCATCAATAGTCACAGGTGAAGTGCCAGAAGACTGGAGGTTGGCAAACGTGGTGCCACTGTTTAAGAAGGGCGGTAAAGACAAGCCAGGGAACTATAGATCAGTGAGCTTGACCTCAGTGGTGGGCAAGTTGTTGGAGGGAATCCTGAGTGACATGATGTTCATGTATTTGGAAAGGCAAGGACTGATTCGGGATAGTCAACGTGGCTTTGTGCATGGGAAGTCATGTCTCACAAACTTGATTGAGTTTTTTGAAGAAGTAACAAAGAAGATTGATGAGAGCAGAGAAGTAGATTGATCTCTATGGACTTCAGTAAGGCATTCGACAAGTTCCCCATGGGAGACTGATTAGAAAGGTTAGATCTCATGGAATACATGGAGAACTAGCCATTTGGATACAGAACTGGCTCAAAGGTAGAAGACAGAGGGTGGTGGTGGAGGGTTGTTTTTCATACTGGAGGCCTGTGACCAGTGGAGTGCCACAAGGATCTGTTCTGGGTCCTCGACTTTTTGTCATTTACATATATGATTTGGATGCGAGCATAAGAGATACAGTAGTGGACAGTGAAGAGGCTTACCTCAGATTACAACAGGCTCTGGACCAGATGGGCCAATGGACTGAGAAGTGGCAGAGGGAGTTTAATTCAGATAAATGCAAGGTGCTGCATTTTGGGAAAGCAAATATTAGCAGGACTTATACACTTAATGATAAGGTCCTAGGGAGTGTTGCTGAACAAAGGGACCTTGGAGTGCAGGTTCATAGCTCCTTGAAAGTGGAGTTGCAGGTAGATAGGATAGTGAAGGAGGTGTTTGGTATGCTTTCCTTTATTGGTCAAAGTATTGAGTACAGGAGTTGGGAGGTCATGTTGCGGCTGTACAGGACATTGGTTAGGTCACTGTTGGAATATTGCGTGCAGTTCTGGTCTCCTTCCTATATGAAAGATGTTGTGAAACTTGAAAGGGTTCAGAAAAGATTTAGAAGGATGTTGCCAGGGTTGGAGGATTTGAGCTATAGGGAGAGGCTGAACAGGCTGGGGCTGTTTTCCCTGGAGCGTCGGATGCTGCGGGGTGACCTTAAAGAGGTTTACGAAATTATGAGGGGCATGGATAGGATAAATGACAAAGTCTTTTCCCTGGGGTCCGGGAGTCCAGAACTAGAGAGCATAGGTTTAGGGTGAGAAGGGAAAGAGATAAAAGAGACCTCAGGGGCACTTTTTCACGCAGAGGGTGGTAAGTGTATGGAATGAGCTGCTAGGGGAAGTGGTGGAGGCTGGTACAATTGCAACATTTAAGAGGCATTTGGATGGGTATATGAACAGGAAGGGTTTGGAGGGATATGGGCCGGTTGCTGGCAGGTGGGACTAGATTGAGTTGGGATATCTGGTCGGCATGGACAGGCTGGACCGAAGGGTCTGTTTCCATGCTGTACATCTCTATGACTCTATGTGTAGATAAGGTGCATTAGTCAGGGATAAATGTAGAGTGATAGGGTAGGGGAATGGGTCTGGGTGGATTACTCTTCGGAGGGTCGGTGTGGACGTGTTGAGCCAAAAGGCCTGTTTCCATACTGTAGAGATTCTATGATTCTATTATCCTATGATAGCTGGTCGGCATGGACAAGTTGGACTGAAGGATCTGTTTCCATGCTGTACAGCTCTACCACTCTGTGACTCTAAGTGAATAAAAATACATGAGACCCTTGATCAGCCATTCTTGAGGGAAGTTGGGGAACCACATTGCTGTTAGTCTGGTGCTGTAAATATACCAGACTGGGTTAGGATGGCAGATTTTCTTCCCTCAAGGACTGAAGTGAACCAAATGGGTTTTTCCAATAATGCAATGACTTCACGATCATCAATAGAATCATACAGCATGGAAAAAGAGCCTTAATAATTAGTGATTTTTATTCATCCAGATTTATGTAATCAGTTGAATTTAAGTTCCCCAGCTATTGTGGCAGGATATGAGCCTGTGTCTATGAATTATTAGTCCAGGCAATAAAGCCATTTAATGAAGGTGATTTTAAAAATCAGCCAGGCTGATATTTAATTACTTTCTCCTTCACATTTGCAAATGTGTGTCTGATGAAGATGTTGAGTTTGTTTGCAACTTCATTCCGGATCAAGTTCAAGCCCACTTAAGACAATCACTTGGGAAGGGCATTATAAACCTACTGCTCTATGTGGATCCAACACAATTGATTGCTGCTTCCTGGATTCCTCTTCACAGAACCTGGTACCAAGTGAAATCTCCCATATCATTTCTTATGTTGTTGAAGTGGTTTATTTCCAGTACTTTAAAGTGAATAAATAAGTTTGCATTTATTATCAACAAAGATATCTGCCTGCTTTAAAATAAAAATTGTAAAGGCCAATCTGTTTCTGAAATGTGAGCCTAACATTTTCACAAGTCTTTGATTTTCCTCTTTTTCTTAATTACTTCAGACTTTTGATTCTACTGATGTGATCAGAGAAAGAAACTTCATCGAGGTCCACTTTTCATCTGCAGTCTCTTATGCAGCACAGCAGAGTTCACAACATAACAAATACCCAGTGCCTCCGGAATGTCCTCCTTTACAGCAAAGAGGAGAATGTCACGTCAACTTTATCAGAAAGGTATGACCCAAGAAAACTCAATTGAGAACGTTTTAATTTTTAACTGAACTTTATGGTAATCACGATGGTGAAACAGTCAGGAATACTCATTGTTAGTCTTTTGAGTCCACACATGCACCTTTAAGTAGAGGCATCAGAAGTTGCTTCCACAGCATGTGCTGGTGAAATGTATCCTGTACCGCAATTATTTCAAAATCATGAACTGAAGAGATTTTGCACTGTTGTGCTTATTTCTAATGATGGACCACAAGAATCTCAAGTACAGGTTCACAATCATTTATTCATAACACTAAGATAACCTGGACAGACTAACTCGCACAGTTAAGATAACTCACCTGCAGCCCAACAACCCTGCTGGAGGCATTTGGGGATAGTCAATAACTGCTGGCTTAGCTTGTAATCACATGAAAAATAAATAATCTAATGTTATTGTTTTGGAAGAATTGCAGAGAAATTATACCTCTGGCATGAAATGTTATATAGAAATTTTAGGGAAGAACTTAGGACATGTTGAGAGTATCGTTGTGGCACCCTGGGCATTATCAACAGGGGCATAGACTACAGAGGAGCAAGGACGTTATGATAAACCTGTGTTTAAAAACAAAAAAAAATCATTCAGCCAGTAAGGTAATTGATGAAAGAAGCAACGGTGACATGAGGAAAACTCTTTTTGTGCAGTAAGTGGTTAGGGTGTGAAAGTGTATTTTTGTTAATCCATGGGATGTGGATGTCACTGGTTGCCCTTGCAAGGTGGTGATGAGCTGCTTTCATGAACCACTGCAGTTTGTTTGGTTTTGGTAAACCCACAGTGCAATTATAGAGTCATAGAGATGTACAGCATGGAAACAGATCCTTCAGTCCAACTTATCCATGCCAACCAGATATCCTAAACTAATCTCGTCCCATATACCAGCACTTGGCCCATATCCTTATAAGCCCTTCCTATTCATATACCCATAAAGATGTCTTTTAAATGTTGTAATTGTACCAGACTCCAGCAATAGCTCTGGCAGCTCATTCCATACTTGTACTACCCTGTGCGTGAAAAAGTTACCCCTCAGGTCCCTTTTAAATCTTTCCTCTCTCCCTGAAACCTATGCCCTCTAGTTCTGGACTCTCTCACCCCAGGGAAAAGACCTTGTCTGTTTACCCTAGCCATGCCCCTCATGATTTTATAAACCTCTAATTTAGAGAGGGACATCCAGGATTTTGGCCCTGCAATATTGATGGACCACTAGGGATGCCCTCGGAGTGCCTGCTGCAGATACAGTTATGGTATTCAAAGGGAACTGGCTTATTATCTGAAAAGGGGAATGTACTTTGGAGTGTCTCTACATGAAGCTTAACCTTCTGAGAGCCAACGCAGACATTAACGGCCATTGGCCTCGCCCTGTGTTGCAGTCATTCTATGACTCTTTAAAAGTAGTGTTGTTTAAATCCAAGCTGTAGGCTAGACTGATAGTATTAAATTATCCACTAAGCCATCTTGAGAACAGCTTGTGAATGTTAAGGTTAGAACTTCCTTTGCAAGTAAATGGCTGTTAACATTCTGTTTGTGCACCTGCTTGATCAGATATAATTAGTTTTGCAAAGATACTTACCACATCAATTAATTCTTGATACAACTTTGTGATGTTGGAATGCATCAAATGTATAATATGCACCTCTTGGAAATGTAGCATTTTATTTTCTGATTTCACTTTTTCTCTTCTGCTTGTTGACATTGTCATGATCTCCAAAAGATTCAGTAATTTACTGAAGAATATAACAGCAAGGTTCTGTGGTTTAAAACAAATTAATTTTGCTGTAGAGGAATCAAATTAACCAACGACTACTAAATTTAAAAAATGGTCTTATCTAATTACTTTTAAGTAGTTTTCTATGTAAAGTGCTACAAAACATAACCATAGATATTCCAGACTAAAATCCCCTTCCTCTTTCCACTATGACTCTCCTACGAAGTCCCCGGATACCTTGTCAGTTTGTTAAAAGTTATCTGGTTTCTTGTGATTAGCTCCAAACTTTACCACACCTGCTTTGTAAGGTCTGGAACTTTAAAGGTCAATCCTGAACTTCAGTCTGAATTTCTGCATGTCGTAACTTCAGTTTGCAATCTCGTATCAAAATAATGAACGTTGCTAAATGTTTTGAAACATATCGGGTAACAGTAACTTAAATAACTTGGGCTGACGGTATTATATGTCCCGTGAAGTTTAGAAGAATATAAGATGATCACATTGAGATGTATAAAATCTTAAGTGACTTCAAATGGTAGGTGCTGAATAGCTGTTTCTCTCGGCTGGTGTATCTAGAATTGGGTGTCTCGGTCTCAGTGTAAGGGTTTGTATTAGCACTGGGATGAGCAGTTTCTTCACTCAGAGGCTTTTGAATCTATTGCATTCTATGTATTAAAAAACTGTGGATGCTCAGACATAGAGTCCATTCAAGATTTAATTGATAACTGTGGAAAGTTGTAGCTGGAGTAGAGGATTAGCTATGGCATTGAGTGGCTATATAGTGTGCTCCTATTTCTTGTGCTTGTATGTGATAGTGTTCTTCATTTTGTATAGAACATAGAACTACGTAGGGAGCAGAAACTGGAATCCTTTAAGTGTTGTGCAGAATTAATAATTACACCTCATCTCATGCACTTCATGTTTCTGAATAATCTTTGTCCATTGATACTTAAGAGTCGAAGAGGGAAGGGCTGATTATTCCAGACTTGCTTATAGAAGTACAACTGGAAGTGCTTGTAAGGGCCTTGATTTCTTTTAAAGCTACATATAGGAGCTCTAAGCTTCTTGGAAAATTCCTTTAGTATTTATACGAGGAAAGCAATCTGATCCCTAATATGCAAACGAACAGCAACAATGAATTGGTTTTCATTCCCTGTCACAAGTTTAACGTTTTGAAACTAACTGCTCCCACATGGAATATTGAACAGTACAGTACAGGCCCTTCAGCCCGCCATTTATGCGTTAACCTTGATACTATGCTAAACAAATCCCATCTGTCTGGACGTGATCACGTCCCTCTGTTGTAGTAATGTTTATAAAACTCAAATTTAGTAGCAAGTCGATCAAACGTAGAAGCAAATCAATCAAATTTATTAAATCAAAAGGTTTTGGGAGGGACAGTGTGATTCTGACCCTAATTGCAGGACTTGACCATGTCATCTCTCCCCGAACAACAGGTACAGCAGTTATTATAGTCTGGATGACATGTACAACAAAAGCCCGCGAAAGATGATTTCTTGTGTTCTGTGCGTGTGCACACAGAGATCACTAGTTTGACCCACCTGGTGAATTGGTCAATAATCACAAGGCAATATGTCTTCCCATGGGATTGGGAAAGCAGTCCTGTAAAATCTATCTGAACATGCTCCCAGGACCCCTTTGAGCATGGCTGGTACCCCATTCTAGTTTTAATGGGCCTGCCTGGGTTGTGCTGGGCACACGTCACACAGCAATGACAGAATCAAGCTATATCTCTGCCCATGCCCCTCCACCACCATTCCTTCCCAATGCTGGTTATCATAGCATCATGCCCCACATGGGAAATGCCATGGTGTAATTGCATAAGAGTATGTTGGATGCACGCTGGGGGCAGGACCTTGTCATTCAATCTCCAGATACCTTCCTTGTCTGGCATGGCCCCCTGCACCTTCCGCCTGGTGCATTCACCCTCGGGGGTATCACCGTGCAGTTGGGTAATGTTTATAGTGGGGTCATTCTCAGCAAAGGATGGATGTCTTCCGTCTCTAGAGCTGATTAAAATTGTGCCACTCAGGATTCTGTTTATCTGATTCCTTCTGATGGGCCTTGACCTTCAACACCGTAGCCTCCAATGGGAACTCGCTGGTCTCCCGTAAGGTCTTTATTATCTGCCCATGCTTGACAGGGGTGTCCCCTGTGGTGACAAATCCTCATCTTCCCCAAACCGTCATGTAATTATGGGCAATCCCAACCACGTATCTACTATCAATGTAAATGTTAATATTCTTCCCTGTCATCTCCGTGAAGGCCTGGGTGATGGCCACTAACTCCGCCAACTGGGCTGACAGATCTCCTTGCATTCACCCAGCTCAGATAACTTGTAGTTCGGCGTTCACTACTGCCCATCCCATTCGTGGCAAACCGTTTACATATTTCCGCGAGCCATCCACGAACAGGATCTCGTCTGGTGCCTCCGTGGGGTACATCCTTTATCCCACTTTCCTCTACTTTTTCATCCACATTCCCCCACATGTGGTTCGCCATTGCCTAACATCCCTTCTGCTGGGTTTTCCTGGATATCTCATACAATGTTAATGGATTTGGTTGGTGGCAAAAGAACAGCCTCCCATTTTGCCCTTCTCCTGTTAGAGACCGTGCGTAATTTTCCTGTTTTTAACATTTCTTCAAGGGTGTGTTTGGTATGCAAAACTATATACCCTCACTTCCCATGTGGCACAGTCTAAAGCAGCTATATATCTGGGCAAGCCATTCACTTTGGGACCCTCAGCAATAGAGTAGTACCCTATAGATCGCTGTTTATCACCATGGAGCTGGGTTACTACTGCTGAGTAAAAACCTCCCTCTTCATTGCAGTAAATGTGAAAGTCTTAACTAGCATCTAACCCAGGAAACATTCTGGTAAACCACTTTTGGATCCTCTCCAAATCCTTAACATCCTTCCTATAGTGTGGCAACCAGAACTGTATACGATACTTAAGATGTGGCCTAACTAAAATTTTGTAGAGCAGCAACATGACTTACCAAATTTTATACTCTGTGTCCCAATCAGTGAAGGCAAGCATGCCATATGCCTTCTTTACCATCTTACCTACTTGTTTTGCCACTTTCGGGAGCTGTTGACCTGCACACTAAGATCCATCTGTATATCACTGCTCCTAAAGGTCCTGCCATTTACTGTGTATGTTCCTTTTGCATTCAACCTCCCAAAAGCACTTGCTTGGATTAAACTCCATCTGCTATTTCTCCACCCCCAATTTTCCATTGTTCCCTACCCTGCTGTATTTTTGACGAACTTTCTCACTATCCATAACTCCTCCAATTTCCATGTGCTCTGCAATCCTACTAATCAGACCAGCTAAATCATTTATATGTAGAGGTTCCAGTCTTGATCTTTTGGAACACCACTGGTCACTGATTTCTAAACAGAAAAACACCCCTCTACAACTAACCTCTGTCTTCTATGACCAAGCCAATTTTGTATTCAACTTACCTCTTCACTGTGGATCTCATGTGACTTAATCCTCTGGGCCAGCCTACCATGAGGTCAAATGCTTTAGTAAAGTTCATGTAGACAACATCCACTGCCTTACCCTCGTCAACCATCTTTGTCACTTACTCAACAAACTCAAAGGGAAATTTGATAGGATGCTATTGAGACAAGACCTACCCCACACAAAGCCATGGTGACTATCCCAAATAGATCAATTCTTTTCCAAATGCAATTAAATCCCATACCTAAGAATCGTTTTTCAATAACTTCCTACCACTGATGTAAAGTTCACCAGCCTTGAATTTCCTGAATTTTTCCTGTTGTCCTTCTTAAGTAAAGGAACAACATTCTCCAGTCTTCTGAAACCCTGTCTGTGGCTGAACAGATCCCTTCAAGACCCTAATAATCTCCTCCTTTGCCTCCCTCAGTATCCTGAGATAGGTCCCATCAGGCCAAGGGAACATATCTATGTTCATGTTTTTCAAGACATCCACCTCCTCCCCCCCCCCCCCCCCCCCCCCCCCCCCCCTCAATATCAACATATACCCTCTGATCTTAACATTCACCATGTCTTTCTTCGTGAATGCCAATGCAACATACTTCCTGTGGCTCCATGCATGATTTCCCTCTTTTATCCTTGAATGGACCGTACCCCTTCCCTAGCTTCTAAGGGAATGCCTTGGGACTCGCCTTAATTCTATTTGTCAAGGACATTTCATAGCCCATTTGATTGTAAGGAGAGGCTATATAGGCTGGAACTATTTTCCCTGGACTGTAGGAGATTAAGGGTTGCGTTTATAGAAGTTTATTAAATCATGAGGGGCATAAATAAGGTGAATAGCCAAGGTCTTTTCCCTACAGTAGGGGAGTCCAAAACTAGAGGGTATAGGTAAAAAACCTTAACCTATACCCTCTAGTTTTGGACTCCTCTACCGTGGGGGAAAGATTTATAAGGGTCCTGAGGGGCAAAGTTTTATGCAGAATGATGTGTGCATGGAATCAGCTGCCAGAGGAAGTGGTGGTGGCAGGTACAATAGCAACATCTAAAGTACATTTGGACAGGTACATGGATAGGAAAGCTTTAGAGCAAAATGGGCCAAACATAGGCCAATGAAACTAGTTTAGGAAACCTGATCAGCATGGGTGAGTTCAACTGAAGGGACTGTTTCTGCGCTATCTACCTCTACGACTCGATGTATGTGAAAGAATGTGCATTTATTTAGCATCCTATCAAATTCCACAGAATCATCCTAAAGACTTCACTGTAGTCTTTTGGTTTAAGGTGGAGTCACGTGTTATGTAGGTGAAACTGAGTTGCCATTTGTGTATTTCAAATTTGGTGACGCAAGAAAGGATATCAGCCAATGCAATGTGGTCTCCCTGCACTATCCATTAGAACACATAGAAATGACATAACATTTCAATCAAAAGCCAAGACCTCTGACAAGCTTATAAAAGCCATATTGTCCCAGCTTACATTACTTTACATTCTCCTTTTCAGTCATGATCTTGTGCATGTGTGGAGTATAGAGGTTTAGAATGATGGTTCTACATTCACTGTTTCCTTGAGAATGATCCCCAGATAGCTCGTTTCTTCCTATTCTCACCAGAGAAGGGCGGCAGGGTGGCTTAGTGGTTAGCACTGCTGCCTCACAGTGCCAGGGACCCGGGTTCAATTCCTGCCTTGAGCAGCTGTCTGTGTGGAGTTTGCACATTCTCCCCGTGTCTGCGTGGGTTTTCTCTGGGTGCTGTGGTTTCCTCCCACGATCCAAAGATGTGCAGGTTAGGTGAATTGGCCCATAGTGTTAGGTGTATTAGTAAAGGGTAAATATAAGGTACAGGAATGGGTCTGGATGGTTTACTCTTCGCAGGGTCAGTGTTGACTTGTTGGGCCGAAGGACCTGTTTCCTAACTGTAGGGAATCTCATCTAATCTAATCTAATCTAATCTAATCTAATCTAATAAACATCCCATTCTGTGGTTTCAGCATTATCCGATGGAAATTACAGACTAGCTCCAAGTATGGTTACAGTGAAATCATTTTAACTGGAAACACTAATTTTAGGAGAAAATGCCTCTCAGACAATATTTGTGAATAGACCCACTTATGACAATTTTTTTAAAAAAGCACTCTTGCTTTTATCCTGCCATTCTATTAGTATTTAGGCAAACATTCAAATAGCCTGTTCCTGCTCTAATTCATATGCACTGAACTACAGGTTCCTGAGATCACAGTTAACAAATGCAGTGAAATGAATACTTTTGATTTATTTAACACCTTTTGTGCATTAACTTTTAGGAGCAATGCTCTTTCAGCTGGGACTGGGGTCCATCGTTTCCTACACAGGGAATCTGGAAAGATATAAGGATTGAGATGTTCAACATCTGCCACCTGACATATCTCACAGCAACTACTATTTATGGTATGAGGTTTACTAATTTTGTCATGAAGTGTGAAGATCTTTTATTTAGTTGTATTTAATGTCATTTAAAGAACCAGTGTATATTTCTGACATTTTGAAAGTTTGATGGAACCATTTTCTTTTCTCTTTGGTAGAACATAACTCTTCATGGTGTCATTTTAACTCATTTAAAATACTTTAGTTGCAGAAGACTGTAATTTAGCTTATAGAATCTGCTTGTTAAGTGCTTTACTAACCTCCAAGTTGTTTAAGTCTTCAAGCATTGTCGCCTGTTGGTTATTGTTAAGTGTAATGTACGTTACTATTTAGAATCCTGACAGTGGAAGCAGGCCACTTGGTCTTTCGAGTCCACACTGACCCTTCAAAAAGCATCCCACCTCTGACCCTGTGCCTGTAACCCTTCATTTCCCATGGCTGATCCACCTAGCCTGCACATCCCTGGGCATTATGAGCAATTTTGCATGGCCAATCCATCTAATCAGCATATTCTTGGGCAGTTAGAGGAAACCCACACGGACACAGGGACAATGTGCAAACTCCATGCAGGCCGATGCTCGAAGGTAGCGTTGAACCCAGGTCCATGGCATTGTGAGGCAGCAGTGCTAAATTTTTAAATAGCGACATTTTGTGCATGTGTTTCAAATTGTATAATGGAGGTAATAGAAAGAACGATAAAACAAAGTTCATTGTGGCTAGATAGTAAAAAGATATGGAGGCAAGATTTGTAGAATGAGTTAAAATACAGTGAGACCATGATCTCCCTGGTTAAACAGGCTTGAGGAGCTGAATGGCCTCTTCATGGACGTCTCTTTTAATTCATTTTCAGGATGTGGGTGTTGCTGTCTGGACTAGCATTTATTACACATCTCAAATTTCCCTTGAGAAGTGGTGATGAGCTATCTTCTTGAATCTCTGCAGTCCATGTGCTGTAGGTTGACCCATAGTGTCCTTAGGACGGAGTTCCAGGCCACAGCCCAGTCACACTCAGGGAAAGTATTTAGAATTCATTGCATGTAATTAATTTCTTAATAATTATTGAAACGTTCAATAATGTGATTAGAGAAATGAAATTATGCTCTGTGTGTTGGCTGGTTTGCTCTGGTCATGTGATTAGGAGAAAATGAGGACTACAGATGCAAGAGATCAGAGTTGACAGTGTGGTGCTGGAAAAGGGCAGCAGGTCAGGCAGCATCCAAGGAGCAGGAGGATTCATGAAGGGCTTCTGCCTGAAACATCGATTCTCCTGCTGTCAGATGCTGCCTGACCTGCTGTGCTTTTCCAGCACCACACTCTAGTCATGTGCCTTTTCTGTGCAGCCATTGAGCACTCATCACTTGAAAATGATGTTAGCAATGTGAGGATTTTCAGAGCTGGTAAAAGAGTCAGGTACTGAAAGGAGAGCAAGGAAAATATGATTTCAAACAATAGTCTGTAATTTTCGATTATTTCGTGATTCAAAATGGCTGTGCATTTTCCACTCCCTCTCAACATGAAAGGAGACATGAGATAGAATTGGAATTTTTTTCAACCTTAGATGACAAAAGTATGAAAAAGCTATGGAATAAATTTTTTAAAACTTGAGCAAATGTAGCAACGCTGCTACCAGTGCTGGTGAAAGAGTGCTGCAGCCCTGATCTCAGTGAGGAGCAGAGAAGCCAGACTGTGGAAATGTTGCAGATCTTGAAGACACATTTGAACTTTAAGGTATTTATAAATAATTTGTGTTCAACATCAGAGCTAAGGAGGAGAGGGACAATAATACTAAAACTCAGATATAATAATATTATAAAGGTAAAGTTGCTATACTCTTGCCAGACCAATAGGGCTGCTGTCTCATTAGACAGAGATAGCTGGTGGTTATTTAACCTGAGCATCACCATGCCCTTGGGTGATTGGAGAGATTGGAAAGCAGAGTCCTTCATGATGACCCTAGCTGGTGCAGGGAAATTGAACCTACGCATGGTGGTGTCACTGTGCATGACAACCAGCCATCCAGCTAAACAGACCTCATGATAATGAACATACAACCACACTGATACAACTAGCTGGATCCTGAAAGCTTGGACAACTGAGAGCTGTTCTCATCTGAGATAGGATTGGACATAAGAGATTATGTCTGAGAGAGGAGAAGCGTACCCTGAAGAATCCTATTGATGTATGCAGTAGCTCTAGGATTGTGAGGAATTAGCCAGAGAATATTAATGGGTGAACAGATGAAGAACCACATTCCAAATTGAATAAGAACAACCAACTGGACAAAAAAAGCACATAATTTGCAGCCCAACCAGCAGAAATATTAAGGCCAGTGGGCAGGATGTAAGTATTGTGAGTAAATCACATAAAAGAGAAGGCAGCATGTGGAAATCAATGCTCTAACTTCAAAAAACTGAGTCACTTTGTAGTCAAGTGATTCACCAGAAAGAAGCAAAGCAAGCCTATAAAGATAGCTGGTGGCAAGATTTCAACCGATGATTCTGACAGATCCCTCTTTACTAAACAACAGATTGTCATCATCATCAGGTCTGAAGCTATTGAGTGGTTTTTGACTGTTATACTGATGATTGCAGAAGGAGAACAGCAAGTGAATGTGAACTTGCCAATGTAAATGGAGCAAATCAGTGGAGGCCCTAGAGGTGTATAGAAGTACAGAGTGAGAACTTAAGAAAGCAATTAAGAGAGCAAAGAGGGGGCATGAGAAAAACACTGAATGAATTAGCTTTATTGTCACGTACAGGTCATTCTGGTACAACACTCGTTTCGTCAGTGCGAATTGACTAACGCGATTGACAAATTGTAGATGTTGTTTGGATAAACACGAATTTCCTACAGAATGGTATAACAATTTTCTATAGCTATCTTCTACAGCACGATTACCTTTGGCGTTTTCCATAGTGTGATTTTCTATAGTGCGACGTTGCAGAGGAACACAATTGTCGTGTTATACCAGAATGCACTGAAAAGTTTACAACTTGCCACATACGGCACCAACTTAGGAGTAAGGTACCTAGGTACAGATTCTTCATTACAAATTCATAGGAAAAAAAATTAGAAAACCAAAGAAATAAAAAGTCCAGAATTACAAATTGTAGGAATACATTAGAAAATAGAGAAATAAGAAGTTCAGAATAATAGTCTTTCAATTCAGTGCACGATGGCACCTAGCCTCCAGTCCATGTTGGGTCTTGATTCCAGACTGTGCTGGGCTTCACCTTGAGGCTGGATGACTGCTCTGGAATCGCCTTGAGGCTAGAAGTCCATGCTGAGGCTACGCGGGGCCGAGGGGATGACTTGCTGAGTCCACGCTGAAGATAGGAGTTCACAACATCAGTGAGAAGGAAGAAGACAGAAAAAAAGCACAAAAGGAGAGAAAATGAGAGAAGAAACAGACAAACGGATGAGCTCCGGTTGAAGCATACTACTTTGCCACCACCTTAGAAAGTCGTTAGTATAAGTATATCAGGAAGAAGAGAATAACCAGGGAAAGAGGAGGGCTCATTAGATCTGAAGGGAAAATGTGTGTGTGTAAAGCTGGAGGATATTGGTAGAGTGTTAAACGAGTACTTCACATATGTCTTCACTCAGGTGAAGGAGGGTGTAAGAACAGAATTTGAGGGGATAATGGCCTGTGAGTTTCTTGAGTAGTTTGATATAGGGAGTGAAGAGGTTTGGAGGTTTTCTTGGGTTTGAAAGTGAAACAATCCCCAGGTCCGGATGAGTTGTATCCCAAGTAGCTGTTGGAGATCAGGGAGGAAATCATAGAGACCATGACCAAATTTTAAATGCACCTCCAGCCATGGGAGATGTGCCAGAAGACCAGAAGGCAACTAATGTGGTTCAACTTTTCAAGAAAGGTGGTGGAGATAGATCAGTGGACTATAGATCACATCAGCGGTATGGAAACAAGTGGTGCAAATTCTGAAGGAAAAAATTAATCTCCATTTAGAGAGGTAAGGTTTGATCAGGTTAGTTAACATGGCTTTGTCAGGGAGATCATGCCAACATGTCTGATGGAATTTTTCAAGGAGGTGACCTTGTGGTTGGGGGCAGTGCAGTTGCTGAAATGTATATGGATATCAGTAAGGCTTTTGAGAAGCTGGGAAACATAAGAAATTGATAAAGAAGGTAAAATCATATGGCATTCAGGGTAACTTGGCAAGTTGGATCCAAAATTAACAGGAGACTGGGTGGTAATAGAAGGCTACTTGTGTGCCTGGAACCTAATGTTCAGTGGCGTACCATAGAGTCCCTTACTGTTCGTAATATATGTAAACAATCTAGATGAAAACATGGAAGGAATGACAGACAAGTTTGCGAATGACACAAAGATTGGCTGTAGACAGATTGGTGCGATAGGTGGGACAATGGCAGATGGAATTTAACCACGATGAGTGGGAAGTGATGCACTTTGGAAGAAGGAACAAGATAAGGGCATTCTCAATGAATGATGGGACACTAGGACACTTAGAGGAACAGAGGGATCTTGGGGTGCTTGTCCACAGATCCCTGAAGGTGGCAGGGTAGATCAATAAGTTCGTTAAGAAGGCATGTGGGACACTTCCTTTATCAGTTGTAACATAGGTTTTAAGAGCAGGGAGATCGTGTTGAAACTGTACAGGACTTTGGTGAGGCCACATTTGGATTAATGTGTGCAGTTCTAGTCTCCACACCATAGGAAGGATATGATTGCATTGGAGAGGCTGCAGAGGAGATTTACCAGGATTTAGTGGAGCAGTTTAGGTATGAAGATAGACTGGATAAGTTTGATTTGGAGGTTGATATAGCTAAGTTCGGTACCCATAGGGAGAGCCTCAACCGGGACCTTGGGTTCATGTCACATTACAGGTGACCACCATTGCACTATGCACACACATAGACATTCCTACACACACACACAGATACTCCTACACACACACGCTCTCTCACACACACACAGGCACTCCTATATATACATACACACGGACACACATATACACAGACGTGCATACAGACACCCACACACACCCTTACAGACACACACTCTCTTACACACGCAGGCATTCCTATACACACACATACACAGACGCGCACACAGACACCCACACACACCCTTACAACACACACACTCTCACACTCACACATGCACGCCCTCACAGACTTAAGACACTCTGCATTCACTACACACACACACATACACTTTCTCACACTCACAACCCCCAACCCAGACAGACAGACATACACAGACAGACAAAGACCCACATGCACACATATATTTTGTGGGGTGAATTTGTATTTGAAGGGTTGCATTGTACTTTGCTCAAAAACTGCATGCATTCATGTAGAGCTCTCAGCTCAAAAACTGCATGAATTTATGTAAAACTCCGTTATCTCACTTTTTAGATTAGAATCAATCTAAACATCATAGCATAGACAGAGAACACAGGGGGCCAACACCTTCAACATATTGTCTAGCTATCACCATTGTTAACAGCTAACCCGAGAGTGCAACTTTTTTAAAAAAAGGTTTTGTGATTTACACATGAAAGAAATGAAACTAACGTTTCTAACAGATGAAAGGCTTAACATACAATCAATTTTTCAATGTATAATTTCAGTTACATCACACTAAATATTTGCTATAAATTCTATGCGTTAGGATTGAGCCCTCCATTATCACCTGATGAAGGAGCGTCGCTCCGAAAGCTAGTGTGCTTCCAACTAAACCTGTTGGACTATAACCTGGTGTTGTGTGATTTTTAACTGGATAAGTTTGGGTTGTTTTCTTTGGAGCAGAGAAGGTTAAGTGGGGATCTAATAGAAATGTATTAGATAATAAGGGGTATGACAGTGTGAATAAAAAGCAATCATTCCCTTTAGTTGAAGGTCGATAACAAAGGGGTAAATATTAAGGTGAAAGACAAGAGGTTTAGAGGGAACTTAAGAATTTTTTTCACCAAGAGAGTGGTGGGGGTCTGGGAAGGGGAGTTGAGGCAGGAAACCTCGCAGCCTTTTAAAAGATACTCAGATGTGCACTTAAAGTGTCATAAGGTATGCCCTAGTGCTGGAAGTTGGGTGAATGCAGATTTAGTGAACTTTAGTGGTAGATCCTAAAGGTCTTTACTCCTTCTGATGCAAACAGTGGTTCCTGTCAGGTGAAACTGAATTAAAGCAGCAGTTGTCTAACTAAGATTTTGATGCCATTTGGGAGATCCAGATGGTTGAGCATATCATTTGGCATTATTTAAAATATCATTCTTGAGTCTTGGGTATCGCTGGCCATGCCAGCGTTCATTGCCTGTCCCTGGTTGCCTTTCCAGTTCTGGAGAAGAATATCAGTACAGACTGCACAAAAAAGTGGTGCTGTTGTGGAAGATCTGCTAGTCAATGGATGTGGAGACATAATGGAAGAGGTCATTGCAGATCAGAGCGCGCCAGGTGAACTGAAATTGATAATGAGAAAGATACTGTTGTACTTGACTTCATACATGCTCAAAGAACTGAGAGCAAAAAACTTCATCTGGATCTGGATAAGGTGAGAAATGCAGTAACCAATAGATGTGATAGCAGTGCAGTAACTTATTAGATTTTATGACTTATGTAGCAAAGTTGTCACTTATTTTGTCATCCGAATGAAACTCTGAGAGCTCGCTGCTTAGGGTGTTATGGTGGAAAATTTCACAAAAAACTAATGACAAACAGCTCCTGCACTAATGTACCATTGTGTCAATAATAAAGTCACCTTGCAGCGTAATACCAACAGGGCAGGACTTGGATTTTTATGCAGTGCAGACAGCCAGTTGCATTGTCATTCATGATGTTAACCCAAACTAAGTGATATGTTCAGATAGATGGCTGACATCTTTGCTTGTGAGCATTTTAATCAAAACTTGTTTGGCAGAGACCATAAAGCCGTAAGAAATAGTAATAGGAGTAGGCCATTCAGCCTGTCAAGCCTGCTTCACCATTCAGTAGGATCATGACTGATCTAACATTCCTCAGGTCCACTTACCTGCCCTTTCCCCACAACCCTTGATTCCCTTAATGATCAAGAATCTATCTACCTCAGCCTTAAATAGGACTCTGCCCCAAACGGTCTCAATCCTCTGAGAAAAGAATTTTTTTCTCATGTCAAACTTAAATTGGTGCTTCTTTATTCTGAGACTGTGTGCTCTTATCCTAGATTCTCCCATGAAGGGAAACATCCTCTCAGCACTTACCTGTCAAGCCCCTTAAGAATCCTATGTGCGTCAATGACATGAGCTCTCGTTCTTCTAAATTCCAATGAGTAGAGTCTCACCCTATTTAATCTTTGATCGTAAAGCAAGTCCTCCATACTGGGGATTATTACAGTAAACCTTCTCTGAAGTGCCTCCAATGAATTAAACTTGTCCTTAAGTAAAGGGACCAGAATTGCTCACAGTACTCCATTTGTGCTTGTACAGTTGCAGTCAGATTTCCCTACACTTATACGTGAATCCCTTTAAAATAAGGGCCAACATTCCATTGACCTTTCTGATTTTCTGCTGGCCCTGTGTGCTAGCTGTGTGTTTCATGTACAGATACCCCAAAATCGCCTTTGTATTGCAGCTTTCTGCAGCTTTTCTCCATTGAAATAATACTCTGTTCTTTTGCTGTACCTTCTGAAATGAACAACTTCACATGTTCCCACATTATGCCTGACTTGCAAACCTTTTGTCCACTTAATCTATATCTCTACAAATTGTTCATATCCCTCTTGCAACTTGCCTGTTCACTTATTTTTGTATCAGCTACAAATTTGGATTCAATACATTTGTTTCCTTCCACTAGGTCATTGATATATATTATAAATGGTTGCAGTTCCAGCATTGATCCCTGTGAAACCTCATTGGCTCCAGGCCACCAACCTACAAAAGAATCTGTTATCCCACCTGCTGTTTCCTGCCCATTAGCTAATTCTCTATCCATGTCAATATACTGCCTCCAACACTACAGGCTCCTATCTTATGAGTTAGTGTTCTGTGAGGTGCCTTGTTAAATGCTTTCTAGAAGTCCAAATATAACATATCTACTGGTTCCACTCAATCCACTTTGGTTGAGACTACTTTGAAAATCTCTAATAAATTAGTCAGACACAATTTCACAATTGACAATGGAGTCTGACCATAAGCCACTTCAGATATTTTCCTTAAACTACTACTATCTGCTCTAAAGTGTCTGCAAAAAATTAAAAATCATACAACACCAGGTTATAGTCCACCAGGTTTATTTGGAAGTAAAAGCTTTCGAAGCACTGATCCTTTGTCAGGTAGCTGGTGAGGCAGGATCATCGGGCACAGAATTTATAGTAAAAGATCAAATGAATCGAAACCTGCAACCCCATTCTAAATGATTAAAGATTTAACAACAATCTAGGTTTGTTCAATACATTGCATCAGTTGTATGACACTTTGATCTTTTATTATAAATTCTGCATCTTACGATCCTGCCCCACTAGCTACCTGGTGAAGGAGCAGCGCTCTGAAAGTTTGTACTTCCAAATGAACCTGTTGGACTATAACCTGGTGTTGTGTGATTTTCAACTTTGTTCACCCCAGTCCAACACTGGCATCTCCACATCATGTCTGCAAAACATGGTATTGCATTTGCAGAAATATTACCTGAATGTGACATTCAAACAAGCAGAACAGGTATACTTTGACAACTGCTGATGAAGGAAGTTGAGGATGTTAATGCTAAAATCTTCCAGAGCAACAGCTTGACATACTCTGATTATCATCAACCCAGCAGAGATTTTGACTCTGAAAAGTAAGTACCTTGCTGAAATCGAGCAATGTAAGGAAAAAGGTACAAATCTCTAACGGTTGCCGGAAGAAGTGAAGAAAGGATGACCTTACAAGGGTATGCCTGTAGCTATAACAGAGTATTGGATGTTCGGAGATGAAGTGATAGCCTAAGAAGAACATTTTGTACAAAGGAAGCAGTCGTTAACCCTAAGTTGATAAGAAAAGTGATGCTAAAGTACATCGAGGCAAGCCATAGAGGAATTGAGCCTAGCCTGAGGAAAGCAAGAGAAGTGCTCTAATGGCCAAACAAGAGCAATGAGGTTAAGGACCACATCGACTCATGCTTTGCTTCAAATGGATACCCAGCTAAGCAAGAAAATGAGCAGTTGATGACATGACATCCCAGACAGACTAGGGGTGAAGTTTGGAGTACACTACATCACTCTCTCAGGAACTGATTGTCTTTTCACAGTCAACCAGTTGTTGTAACTACTGGGAGGTGGACCAACTGACGTCAACAACTACCAGTGAGATTGTAGAATGTCTGAAAGCACACTTCAGTCACTGATATTTCAGACATTGTGATGAGTGACAAAGACCCCCAGTTTATGAGCGAAGTATTCAGTGCTTCACAAAGGATTGGGAAATTCAACACCATACATCATCTGTAGACTGTCCCTGTCAAATGTAGAGATTGAGGTGGTGGTGCAGATTGCCAAAAGGACCATAAAGAAATCAAGAAAACTTAACACCAGCAATGATTTGGAGATGCCGGTGTTGGACTGGAGTTAAAAATCACACAACACCAGGTTATAGTCCCAACAGGTTTAATTGGAAGCGCTAGTTTTCGGAGCATCACTCCTTCGTCAGGTGGTTGTGGAGGACACAATTGTAAGACACAGAATTTATAGCAAAAGTTTACAGTGTGATGTAACTGAAATTAGACATTGAAAAATATCTTGATTGTTTGTTGAGTCTTTCATCTGTTTGAATACCATGATAGCTTCACTTCTTTCATATGTAAGTCACAAAACCTTTTTTTAAAAGTTGCATTCTCAGGTTAACTGTAACAATTGGTGTTAGCTAGACAATTATGTTGAAGGTGTTAGCCCCCTGTTTTCCCTGTCTGTGCCAGAATGTTTAGACTGATTCTAATCTAAAAAGTGAGATAATAGAGTCTTACATGGATTCATGCAGTTTTTGAGCAAAGTACAATGTAACTCTGCAAGTACAAATTCACTGCAAAAACATATATGTATATGCGTGCATGTGGGTCTTGTGTGTGTCTGTCTGTCTGGGTTTGGGGGTTGTGAGAGTGTGTGTGTATGTGAGTGTAGAGTGTCGTGTGTGTGTGTTTGTTTGTTTCTGGGGTGTGAAGGCTAACACCTAACACCAATTGTTACAGTTAACCTGAGAATGCAACTTTTAAAAAAAAATGTTTTGTAATTTACACATGAAAGAAGTGAAGCTATCATGGTATTCAAACAGATGAAAGACTCAACAAACAATCACGGTATTTTTCAATGTATAATTTCAGTTACATCACACTGTAAACTTTTGCTATAAATTCTGTGTCTTACAATTGTGTCCTTCACAAACACCTGATGAAGGAGCGGCACTTCGAAAGCTAGTGGAAGAAATGTGCCTATGCAGAAGAAGTCTGGAGAGAAATGCAGTGGTGTTTGTCGAGGTTCGTCCCGAGCAGTGCCGTGACGTGGGACTCCGTGCTCTACGGTCTGTTCCCTGGGACGCACACCGAGGCGATCATCAACTGTGCCTGGAGGATCATCAACTCGGTGAAGGACGCTCTCTGGGCGGTCCGAAACCTGTTGATCTTCCAGCTGAAGGAGTTGACCCCGACTGAGTGTTGCAGACTGGCACATTCCAAGGTCCAGGACTACGTGTTGAGGGACGTGCTGAAGCTTGGGGCAGCTGCCGCCAAGGCGCGGTGGGGAAAGACCACCATGTAACATCTGCCTGCCTAAGCACAGGGGGCCGACCCAGTAAGGGGGCTCCACTGACCCCCCTGCTAAATATGTGAATAGTAATCATACAGACCTGCATATATGAATTATTCTGTCTCTGTATGCCAAGAAATGGAATGTTTACGTATGTATGGCATGATCAATTGTACAGATCATCAGAATATTTTATGATTAAAATATATATTTGAAATTTAAAAAAAGTGCTTCCAATTAAACCTGTTGAACTATAACCTGGTGTTGTGTGATTTTAAACTTTGTGACACCAGCAAGGTGGTCTTTGAATTGAGAAATGCACCTGCTGAAAGTATAGAAACTAGTTCATTGTCACAGACCATTGAATTACCATTCCAATAGAGGAGTATACTGAAGCCAGAAGTAGTGAGGGAAAAAAATCACCGTGAAACAACAACAAGCCAAATTTCACTTTGATCAAGCTGCCAAATCATTGCCAGAACTGAGCGTTGGAGAGCAGTTCAGAGAAAGTTCGCTTGGTTGATACAAGGTATGGAAGGACTGCCTCATGAGGAGGGGTTGTATAGTTTGGGCCTGAACTCAGACCTTAGAAGGACATAGAACGTTACAGAGCTGTACAGGCCCTTCAGCCTTCGATGTTGCGCCGACCTGTGAAATTAATCTGACCCCCATCTAACCTACACCGTTCCATTATTATGCACAATTTAAAGACTGTATGCAACGTATCTCTGCATGTGCAGAAATTAATGAAAGTAGAAGCGTCTAAAATTAACAACTGTTTTGTTAGTCACGAAGAAAACAATTGTTCATAGTGCATTGGGCTAACTTCATAATTTATAATTACAAATAATTGTGTATACAATCTTATTGTTGTGAAATGGAGAATGCTTGGAGAAATGTACTGACTGACTTGCCATAAGCATGTGACCATTCTGTCTCGATATAAATACCTTTGTATGGAAATGATAGCAGCCATTCGGTACACATCACTTGTAACAGTATTGTTGTTTACAACAACAGCAACTTGTATTTATATGACATCTTTAGCATATTAAACCATCCTAAGATGCTTACCAGAGCACTTATCAACAAAGACAAATCACTTTGTAAAAAATTTAATGCTGATGTGCAAGTTTACGTTACTTTTAAAGAAGCAAATTACAGAAAAGCAAGTTGCCAAAAATGACAATGAAATGCACTTGTAAGTATGAATTTCAATGAATATGCTTTTACCAATGATAAATATTACTGTCTGGGAGGCATCCTGTGAGATTGGGTATTGGGAGATCAGAGGCACAATCCTCACAATTTCCTAGTGTGTGATTTATGCGTGTAAAGCATTCCCTAGTGCTATACCCATATTTATGCTCACGATACATATGTACTAACAATGTATTGTGCAAACATCAAACATACTGGCAAGCTTAAGAGGAACTGTGCCTGAAGGGATTAATACATAGGCTGACTGTGGCTCAGGCAGAGAAATAGGAGGTTAGTAAAGTTCTGTTATTGAAGTGTGGTTTGTGATGCATCAGTACTGGTCTGTTGCTCTTTCATGTGTTGCTCTTGAGTCTGAGGGTGATTGTGTTGAGTAGATCTCTGGAAGGAAGCCCCCCCCCACCCCCAGGTTTCCTGGCATTTTCTCACTTTAGTGAAAGTTACTCTTGTATGTTTTCATAATATTATAATAAATCCAGACCACTTTCTAAGAGCATAGTACTTTAATTGTGTAGCTGTGTGCAGTAAGAACTGTCAGTAACACCAGAATATTTCTTAATTACTTCTTCATCAAGTGAGAAAATGAAGTGATTGTGAGGTAAACTAATGGCTTTTTGATGTAACATGTTTCACTCTCAACCTGTATACCCAGAGGACAACATTTGGACATTGAAAGTTCTGTCATATTATGTTTTCTTATTTCAAATGAAGGTTAAAATGGACAGTAATGTGCCTCCTTGCAGATTGTATTGTGTGAACCCAACACGGGTAGTTGTTAAGAAAGCTGCAGTAACTAGTTAGTGCCTATTGGCAACTTTATTCATTGGCAAGCCAGCCATGCATCATAATTTAAAAGAAGATGTTGCATTTTCGACCAGCATTTGTGTACATTCACACATTGAGGCTACGTGGAATGTCAGCTGTTCCAAAACTGGACTTAATTTGCCTACCCAGCAAAAAGTTGAGACTGGAGTTAAATTCTATATTCATTTCAAAATATATCTGGTGTAAAATGTATAGGATTTAATGAACAATAAATCAATCCACCAGTAACAGGCCAAGAAAATAGAGGGCTAGAATCACGTCCAGTCAGCTTCACCAGCTTCACTTCGTTCATTTGCTGACCTTAGAGTTTCACCAGTCAGTACAGATGAAATGTTTTATCAAAACTGGTACATTTTGAATACCTCTATCAGATTGCCTATAGTTTAAAATAGTGAATATGCAATTTAATAACCTGCATAGTCCTAATCCTGCTTCATTACTTAAAGATTATTATGTATTCTAATTTGATCAGTTGTACAAATTTAACTGGTGTCGACTATTTCTGCATCAGTAAACATAGAGGAAATTCTACATAATTTCAAGTGCATTGTGTTAAGGTTAGGTGGTAGATAAGTGATAATGTCTGTGCACTAATAATTCAGAACCTCAGGCCAGTGTTCTGAGGACATGGGTTTGAATCCCACTGTGACAGATGGTGAAATTTGAGTTTAATAAAAAAGCTTGTCGAATGGTAACCGTGCAGGCATTGTTGATTGTCATTTCAAAGCAAAATCGCTTTGGGAAGGAATTCTGCCATCCTTACCCAGTCTGATCTAGGCGTGACTGCAGACACACAGTAATGTGATTGACTCTTAAATGGGAGGTGGGGATGGGCAAAAATGCTGACCTCACCAGTGAAGCCCACATTCCATGAATAATTTTTAAAAAATTATTATTGACTCTAACTGTGTGAACTGAACTCTATCCTAGCAGGTTTTGAGAAGATTTGTAGCTCAGGTTGAGGTTCTGGATGTAGGTTTGCTCGCTGAGCTGGAAGGTTCATTTTCAGACATTTCACCACCCTACTAGGTAACATCTTCAGTGAGCCTCCGGATGAAGCACTGGTGGCATGGCCTGCTTTCTATTTATGGGTTTAGGTTTCCTTAGTTTGGCGATGTCATTTCCTGTGGTGATGTCATTTCCGGTTTCTTTTCTGAGGGGGTGATAAATGGGATCTACATCAATGTGTTTGTTGATAGAGTTCCGGTTGGAATGCCATGCTCCTAGGAATTCTTGTGCATGTCTCTGTTGGGCTTGTCCTAGGATGGTCCCAGTCGAAGTGGTGTCCTTCCTCATCTGTATGTAAGGATACTACTGAGAGAGGGTCATGTCATTTTGTGGCTAGTTGATGTTCATGTATCCTGGTGGCTAGTTTTCTCCCTGCTTGTCCAACATAGTGTTTGTTATAGTTCTTGCAAGGTATTTTGTAAATGACATTAGTTTTACTTGTTGTCTGTATAGGGTCTCTCAAGTTCATTAGCTGCTGTTTGTGTGTTGGTGGGTTTGTGGGCTACCATGATGCCAAGAGGTTTGAGTAGTCTGTTAGTCATTTCTGAGATATCTTTGATGTAGGGGAGAGTGGCTAGGGTTTCTGGATGGATTTTGTCTGTTTGTCCTCTATCCTCTCTAATCTGACAGGAAGTACCTCACTGTTGTGGAGCCTGAATCCAAAATTGGCTTACACTTCGGAGGCAAAGGGTAGTCTTGGAGGATTGTTTTTGTGATTAGAAACCTGCGACCAGCAGTGTACTACAAGGATTAGTGCTGGGACCCTTGTTTTTTTATGTGCATTAATGATTTAGGTGCGTATAAAAGGTAAAATTTGTAAGTTTGCAGATGACACAAAAGTTGTTGTTGGTGGTGGTGGTAGGAGGATGATCTCAGGCTACAGTCTGACAATGATCAACTGGTAAATTGGGCAGAGCAATAGCAGGTGAAATCCAATCCCGCTAAGTGCAAGGTGATAGATTTTTGGAGGTCTAATAAGGGCATTCACAGTGAATGGTAGACCTGGGAGAGTACTGAGGAACAAAAGGACTTGGTGTACAAGTCCATAGATCCCTGAAAGTGTCAGCACAGGTAAGCAGGCAAAGAAGGCATATGGGATGCTTCCCTCTATTAGCCAGGGCATACAATATAGAAAAAGGAACTTTTGTCATAACTTTATAAAACATTAGTTTTAGACCGCAGGTGGAATACTGTATGCAGTTCTGATTGCCGCACTATCCAGAGAATATGATTACACCGGAGAGGGTTTGAAGAAGATTCACCAGGATTTTGGCTGGGATAAAATGTGTCAGTTATGAGGAGAGGCTGAGTTTGTTTCCCTTGGAGCAGAGGAGGCTGCGGGAGAATCTGTATGAGGTATAGAGTAGATTGTGAGAATCTCTTTCCCCATGGCAGATGTATCTAAGACCAGAGGGCATAAGTTTAAGGTTAAGAGCAAGTGGTTTAGCAGAGATCTGAGGAAATTTTGTTTTCACCCCGAGTTTGCTGTATAGAGAGAACATGATGCCTGAGAGGGTGATGGAATCTTACCATATTTAAGAAGCATCTGGATGAATACTTAAAATGCCAGGGCTTGGTAGGCTATGGGTCAAGTGCAGGTCATTAGGATTCGTATAGTTTGGTGTTTGCTGGTTGGCATAGACATGGTTGGCTGAAGGACGTGTGTCTGTGCTGAATGACTCTGAATCAAGTACATTTTGTGCGATAGTAAAGATGTTCTAAAGGTGAATTGAGCAAGCAACTTATAATGGAAATTTAAATACAGCTAAATTGTTAGAAAATTGATTGAACTCTTTTTTCATTTGTAGATGAGAAAGAACAGAAATGGTCAGTGGAAGTGGAGAGTTTTTATGATGTTGTTTTCTCAAAGCCAATTGAAGGTGAGCTGATGGTTAGCATTCCATCTCTACGAACGCAACAAACTTACAAAATAGTTCTTGCAAACAAAGAAGGCAGCAGAAGTAAAGTCAGGTTGGAGATTAATCAGGTGAGAAATCTTTTTACTGGAATTCTCCACTAAGTGAATATTTCTGTTACATATATAACCTGGGCGGCACGGTGGTTCAGTGGTTAGCACTGATGCCTCACAGCACCAGGGTCCCAGGTTCGATTCCAGCCTCTGGCGACTGTCTGTGTGGAGTTTGCACATTCTCCCCATTTCTGCGTGGGTTTCCTCTGCGTGCTCCGGTTTCCTCCCACATGCACAAAGATGTGCAAGTCAAGTGGATTGGCCATGCTAAATTGCCCATAGTGTTAGGTGCATTAGTCAGAGGGAAATGGGTCTGGGTGGGTTACTCTTCGGAGTGTCAATGTGGATTTGTTGGACCGAAGGGCCTGTTTCCACACTGTAGAGAATCTAATCTAATCTTCAGTTATAGGAAGACAGAAGTCAGAAATTACTAAAACAAAACTAAAATGCTGAAGAATCTAAGCAGGTGAGACTGGCAGCATCTGTGGAGAAACAATTAAAGTAAACATTTCAAATCCAAGATAGTCTCCTCTATGTTGGCTAGACTGGGTAATTGCTGTACAGGGTGCCACCTCTCTGTGCAAGTGAATGACCCTAACTTTCCTGTGGCTTGCCACCCCTTACACCATCTCACTCTTATGCTAACATGTCTGTCTTAGACCTGCTGCAGTGGCTCAGTACTCTAGGAACTGGATTTCATTTTCCATTTGAGTGCTTTACAGCCTTCAGCACTCAACATTTATTTTAACAAAAGCAGTGTGCTGGAGAAACTCAGCAGGCCTGGCAACATCTGTAGAGAGAAAATAGATCTAACGCTTCAAGTCCAAAGAAGGGTCACTGGACTTGAAGCATTAGCTCTTGTTTTCCCTCTACAAATGCTGCCAGACCTGCTGAGTTTATCCAGCAATTTCTGTTCTTGTTTGTTTCAAATGTCTGTATCTATCCAGTTGCTAAATAAACTTTTATGGTTGACTAATCCTTGACTAATCCAGGATATCTGGTCTTAACTGCAAAACTTATTCAACCTTCTGCTTTTAGTTCAACTTTTAATATTTTCAGACAATGCAGCTATATTTCTTAGCCTCTGTATTAATGATTTCCTTTTAAAGTCTACTACCAGAGACTAACCATTAGTGCATCAAGAATGTCACAGATAGAGGTACTTAGCACCTCCATAGGGGCTATAACACTGCACTTATGGCACTGTTGCCTCCTCTTAATACACAACTTGCAGCTGAGTCCAGTGTTTTCCATTTCTACCTGTTAGTTCAATAGTTAGGTCATGATACTGATGCTTCTGAGCTCAGCCTGACCAATGAATGGTCATTTACAGATGTGGAGGCTGGTAATGTGGGCGGCACGGTGGCACAGTGGTTAGCACTGCTGCCTCACAGCGCCAGAGACCCGGGTTCAATTCCCGCCTCAGGGGACTCTGTGTGGAGTTTGCACATTCTCCCTGTGTCTGTGTGGGTTTCCTCCGGGTGCTCCGGTTTCCTCTCACAATCCAAAAATGTGCAGGTTAGGTGAATTGACCATGATAAATTGTCCGTAGTGTTAGGTGAAAGGGTAAATGTAGGGGAATGGGTTTGGGTGGGTTGTGCTTCGGCGGGTCGGTGTGGACTTGTTGGGCCGAAGGGCCTGTTTACACACTGTAAGTAATCTAATCTAATCTAATATGTTCCGTGTCATCTGATGGGCTTTGAGATGCAGGTGTGATCTGGAATCTGCGTACATTGATCTGCAGAGTGACAGTCTATGGCATTGTTCATTATGTGCGTAGTACAAGCTATCCAAATGATCCTCAACTACTCTTCTCTTAGCCATGTTTTTTACTTCCTGGAAGAAAGAGTGAACGGATTGAAGTGTTGTTCCACTTCAGATCAATAATTTAACATGTTTTAATTTTTATGTACTGTCAAATCTTCAGCCTTCAGTGATCACCTATCTGTGGTGATGTGTAACTGGCTATTGAGAGAGCTTTTGACTTAGAATCATAGAACCTGTACAGTGTGAAAGCAGGACATTTGGCCCATCGGGTCTACACCACACCTCCAAAGAGTATCCCATCCAGATCCACCTCCCTACACTATCCCTATAATCCTGCATTCATCATGGCTAAATCACCAAGCCTGCACAGCCCTGGACATTACGGACAATTTAACATGGCCAGTCCACCTAACCTGCACATCTTTGGACTATAGGAGGAAACTGGAGCACATGGAGGAAACCCATGCAGACATGGAAAATGTGCAAACTCCACACAATCAGTCACCTGAGGCTAGAAACCAACCCGGGTCCCTGCCACTGTGAGGCATCAGTGCTGACCACTGAGCCACCATGCCACCCCAGACTTGACACTGATTATTCTAACTTGGACCTGTTAAGTTTTGCAGTTATTAAGAAGGGTAACCTGACCAAGCAGGACCTTCTGCAATTGGAGTATTGTAGGGAATAATTTCAAGCTCTGAAACACTCCAAAATCAACAGACATTCACCTGGAAGGTGTGGGAATGAAGGGCAGAGTGTTCTGCCAGACCATTCAAATGTGTCCAGTTTCTGATATTGTACTGATAATGAGGCAACCTTCGATGGCAGGATGATGCAACAATTTTTTAGTCTTATTGTTACTTGCATCTCAGTTACTGATTTTCCCTACAGTCATGGATTACTAAGTGTGTGATATCTTTATGTGAAGCTAAATTTACATCTTCATTACTCCTTCATGATAGGGGCATGTATGCTATGTTCTTCATTCAAAGTTCTAGTTGGATACAAAGAAAGCATTTGCCCTTGCGGGAAGTTCAATGCTAGGGACCATAAATATAAATGAATCACAGCGATCCACTTGGGAATTTAGAAGAAACCTCTTCACCCAAAGAGTGATGTGAATATAGAACTTGCTATCACAGGGAATGGATCGGATGAAAAACATCATTCATTTAAGAAGAAGCTAAGTAAGAACATGACAGGGAAAGGAATAGAAGGCTATGTTAATAGGGTGAGATAAAGAATGGTGGGAGGAGGCTCCAGTATAACACAATCACAGGCATATACCACTTGGGTTATGAATCATAGAGGTCTACAGCACAAAAAAAGGCCCTTGGGCCAATTGAGCCTGCACCAGTCAGAAACAGCCACCTAGCAATTCTAATTCCATTTTCCAGTACTTGACCTATAGTCTGCACACTTTGCCTTTAGTATATGCCACTCTGATACAAGTCAGGCTCACAATCTGTCATGTGTTCTTGGCTCATGAAACTTTGTACAAAGAGAGCTTGAGGTAAGCATTTCGTTCATCATTCCATTTGTACATTATTGTTGAAATATTTGTTTAAACATAGAAGAAGAAGAAGAAGAATACAGCGCAGTACAGGCCCTTTGGCCCTCGATGTTGCGCCGATCCAAGCCCACCTAACCTATACTAACCCACTATCCTCCATATACCTATCCAATGCCCGCTTAAATGCCCATAAAGAGGGAGAGTCCACCACTGCTACTGGCAGGGCATTCCATGAACTTACGACTCGCTGAGTGAAGAACCTACCCCTAACTTCAGTCCTATATCTACCCCCCCTTAATTTAAAGCTATGCCCTCTTGTAATACCCGACTCCATACGCGGGAAAAGGTTCACACTGTCAACCCCATCTAACCCCCTAATCATCTTGTACACCTCAATCAAGTCACCCCTAAACCGTCTTTTCTCTAATGAAAACAGCCCCAAGTGTCTCAGTCTTTCCTCATACGATCTTCCTTCCATACCAGGCAACATCCTGGTAAACCTCCTCTGCACCCGTTCCAGTGCCTCCACGTCCTTCCTATAGTATGGCGACCAAAACTGCACACAATATTCCAGATGCGGCCGCACTAGAGTCTTATACAACTGCATCATGACCTCAGGACTCCGGAACTCAATTCCTCTACCAATAAAAGCCAGTACGCCATATGCCTTCCTCACCGCACTATTTACCTGGGTGGCAACTTTCAGAGATCTGTGTACATGGACACCAAGATCCCTCTGCTCATCCACACTACCAAGTATCCGACCATTAGCCCAGTACCCCATCTTTTTGTTGTTCTTCCCAAAGTGAATCACCTCACACTTAGCTACATTGAATTCCATTTGCCACCTTTCTGCCCAGCTCTGCAGCTTCTCGATATCCTGCTGTAACCTGCCACATCCTTCCTCACTGTCAACAACTCCTCCGACTTTCGTATCATCCGCAAACTTGCTCACCCAACCTTCTAACCTCTCTTCCAGGTCATTTATAAAAATGACAAACAGCAATGGTCCCAAAACAGATCCTTGCGGAACACCGCTAGTGACGGCACTCCATGAAGAAACTTTGCCATCAACTACTACCCTCTGTCTTCTTCCATCCAGCCAATTCCTAATCCAAACCTCCAACTCACCCTCAATGCCATATCTCCGTATTTTCTGCAGTAGCCTACCATGGGGAACCTTATCAAACGCCTTACTAAAATCCATATATACCACATCTACCGCTTTCCCCTCATCAACCTCCTTCGTCACCTTTTCAAGGAATTCAATAAGGTTTGTGAGGCACGACCTGCCCTTCACAAAACCATGCTGACTATCCTTGATCACATTATTCCTATCCAGATGTGCATAAATCCTATCCCTTACAATTCTCTTTAAGACTTTGCCCACAACAGAAGTGAGACTCACCGGCCTATAGTTACTAGGGTTATCCCTACTCCCCTTTTTGAACAAGGGAACCACATTTGCTATCCTCCAGTCTTCTGGCACTACTCCTGTAGACAAAGAGGACATAAAAATCAAGGCCAATGGCTCTGCAATCTCCTCCCTTGCTTCCCAGAGAATCCTAGGATAAATGCCATCAGGCCCAGGGGACTTATCTATTTTCACCTTTTCCAGGATTTCCAACACTTCTTCTCTACATACCTCAAAGCCATCCATTCTACTTATTTGTGACTCAGTATTCGCATCGACGACAATGCCCTGTTCCTGAGTAAATACTGAAGAAAAGTATTCATTCAGTGTCTCCCCAATCTCTTCCGCCTCCACACGCAACTTCCCACTACTATCTTTGACTGGACCTATTCCTACCCTAGTCATTCTTTTATTCCTAACATACCTATAGAAAGCCTTAGGGTTTTCCTTAATCCTACCGACTAAGGACCTTTCATGTCCCCTCCTTGCTGCTCTTAGCTCTCTCTTCAGGTCCTTCCTGGCTACCCTATAACTCTCAATCGCCCCAATTGAACCTTCACGCCTCATCTTGAGATAGGCCGCCCTCTTCCATTTAACAAGGGATTCCAATTCCTTATTAAACCACGGCTCCCTCGCACGACCCTTTCCTCCCTGCCTGACAGGTACATAATTATCAAGGACACTCAATAGTTGCTCCTTGAACAAGCTCCACATATCATTTACACTCTTGCCTTGGAGTCTACTTTTCCAAGCCACACATCCTAAGTCATGCCTCACCGCATCATAATTTCCCTGACCCCAGCTATAACTCTTGCCCTGTAGTACACACTTATCCCTCTCCATCACGAGAGTAAAAATCACCGAATTATGGTCACTATCCCCAAAGTGCTCACCTACCTCTAATTCTAACGCCTGGCCTGGTTCGTTACCCAGAACCAAATCCAGTATGGCCTCACCTCTTGTTGGCCTGTCTACATATTGTGTCAGGAAACTCTCCTGCACACATTGAACAAACACTGACCCATCTAACGAACTTGAGCTATAGCTTTCCCAATCAATATCAGGAAAGTTAAAGTCCCCCATAACAACCACCCTATTACTGTCACTCATCTCCTGAATCACCTTCCCTATCCTTTCTTCAATTATTCTAGGACTATTAGGAGGCCTGTAAAACACTCCTAACAGGGTGACCTCACCTTTCCTATTCCTAACCTCAGCCCAAACTACCTCAGATGGCAAGTCCTCATCCATCGTCCTTTCCACCACTGTAATACTATCTTTGACAAGCAATGCCACACCTCCCCCTCTTTTACCCCCACCTCTGACCCTACTAAAACATTTAAATCCTGGAACCTGCAACAGCCAATCCTGTCCCTGTTCTAGCCATGTCTCCGTAATAGCCACAACATCGAAGTCCCAGGTACCAACCCACGCTGCAAGTTCACCTACCTTATTTCATATACTTCTTGCATTGAAGTATACACACTTCAAGCCACTTTCCTGTTTACAGGCACCCTCCTTGGAAATTGATGCCATGTTCCTAACCTCCCTACACTCCAGGCCCTGCACCCTGAAGCTACAATCTGGGTTCCCATGCCCCTGCAGAGTTAGTTTAAACCCCCCCCAAGAGCACTAGCAAACCTCCCCCCAAGGATACTGGTGCCCCTCAGGTTCAGGTGTAGACCATCCTGTTTATAGAGGTCCCACCGTCCCCAGAAAGAACCCCAGTTATCCAAAAACCGGAATCCCTCCCGCCTGCACCATCCCTGTAGCCACGCATTTAAGTGTTCTCTTTCCCTATTCCTCGAATCTCTATCACGTGGCACGGGTAACAAACCAGAGACAACAACTCTGTTCGTTCTAACTCTGAGCTTCCAACCTAGCTCCCTGAAAGCCTGTCTAACATCCTCGGCACTCCTCCTACCTATGTCGTTGGTGCCAATATGGACCACGACTTCGGGCTGCTCCCCCTCCCCCTCCAGGACCCGGAAAACACGATCAGAGACATCACGTACCCTTGCACCTGGGAGGCAACATACTAAACGTGAGTCTCTCTCGTTCCCACAAAACCGCCTATCTGTGCCCCGAACTATCGAGTCCCCAATTACTACTGCTCTGCTCTTCTTCACCCTTCCCTTCTGAGTAACGGGGACAGGCTCCGTGCCAGAGGCCTGAGCCCCGTTACTTACCCCTGGTAAGTCGTCCCCCCCACAAGTATCCAAAACGGTATACTTGTTCTTGAGGGGAACGGCCGCAGGGGGTCCCTGCACTGGCTGCTTCCTCCCAGTCCCCCTCACTGTCACCCATCTATCTGCCATCTTTGGAGTTACTACTTCCCTATAACTCTGATCTATGACCCCCTCTGCCTCCCGAATGATCCGGAGTTCATCCAACTCCAGCTCCAGTTCCCTAACACGGTCTTGGAGGAGCTGGAGATGGGTGCACTTCCTGCAAGTGTAATCGGCAGGGACGTCGATGGCATCCCTCACTTCATACATGTTGCAGGAGGAACATTGCACTGCCTTCACTGCCATCCCTCTAAAGCTAACTTTTATTTAAAAAAAACTGGGTCTAAAGAATACAACAAGCAAAATTCAGCAGTTTAATTTCAATTATAATAAGTTTTACAATATGTGCATTGATCCTCACACAGGAATGTGCTTAAACATGAGAAAAAACATACTATGTATTGGAACTTTATTTTCCAGGATGTTTCTGTTGATCTTTGGTGGCCTGTTGGTTATGGTAATCAGACTGGTTACAACATGACTGTTACTTTCACAATCAGCAGAGAATACCACATTGAAAAGTCCATTATGGTCAGTCATTCTCAATTATCTGTTTAAATGTTTATTTAAAATTTTGCATTATCAACTGGGTGACAAATTATGGAAAAATGAAAAGTTTTAATTGGCATAGTTCTTTTTCCCTGTGAAGGATAGGTGAAGCAGTCTTAAAATGCCATATTTTTGGTCAGTAATTTAAAAGAATATCTGTTCTTTTTATTTCTTTGCCTTCAGGAAAGAAAGGAAACAATTCTCATTTGTTGTGACTTAATCTCAATGTCGTCGTACTTCAGCCAAGAAGTTTAGAGTCTGAAAATTAAACGAAGCATCTATAATTTGCTTTGGACAGGATATGTTAGCACTAGTCACTTTTACAGGACTAACAATACACAAGTCTGGATTAATGATCCAGAGACTTCTCATCTTTATCATTCCGTTTATCCTAGCGGGGAATCTCATTTTGATTGTTATGATCTCCGCTGATGTTATTACCATGCACGTCAAATCCCAGATAGGAACCAACCTTAATAGATCATATTTTTGATTATTTTGGTGTTAACAAAGTGGTCTTTCATTGAAAGAAAAGCATGAGATGCTGTAGATTGTGCTTTAACAATATAATGGAGGTTTAGTACAAAAAAGATGGAATCATCTACTTGTGATTCAGAGTTTTTGTAAGTGTAACCCCATTAATCTCAAAACTTTCCTTTATAAACTATTTTGTTTATAAGTAAACAAAAATCAATTAATAGTGCACAAAATCCATTCACTTTCAAGACTGGTCTGTTTTTAAAAGAAATTGTCATGATTACAGAAAATAATATAGTTACACACGAAAAACCCACTGGTTATTAACTTTAAAAACTAAATCCCTAATTGTCAACAAATAACATGAAAAATTATATATACTAATCCAACAGTTTATATCTCACACACACAATCCAAAATATGTTATCGGTAATGACCAGAAAACTATAGGATTTTCTTAAAAATCTAACTGCTTCATTAATGTCTTTTTATCCTTTCCCAATCTGCCTGGCCAGCCTACATGTGAGTCCTGACCCACAGTAATTAGCATAACTGTCCTCTGCAATGAACTAGCAAACAACTCAAGTGCAGTCAAAAAGGTAGCTCACCATTACCTTCTCAAGGGAAACTAAGGATAGGTAATTAATGATGGCCTTTCCATCAATGTCCTTATCCTGTGATAATGGAGTATGCTTTAATGACTACTTGCAGACAGTTCAAGTATTCTGTCATCGGTAGTGGTGGTGGGAATCTGCTTCCAGTAGTCCTCTTTGTGAATCGCTGGCATATTAGTCATATTGCAGTGATACCTGACTCATTTGAGCTCAAAATATCTGGAAGTTCGGATAATTTAATAAACTAAAAGCCATGGGCATTGGGTTGCAGGATTGGCAAAATAATAGAAGAGTGCTCTTTGGTTGAGGGAGGCATTTTCAGGATGGCAACCTGTAACTGGTGGAATGCCACAGAGATCAGGGCTTGGGTCACAAATATTTATAATATATATCAATGACTTGGATAAAGGAAGTGAATGTGCTGTAGCCAAATTTGCATCTGACACAAAACTGCTGCAAAGATGGTGGTGAGGATGACTCAAAGGTAGGTGGAGGGCAAGTGGTGGCAATAGACAGATTAAGTGAGAGGCAGAAATTTGGTAGGTGGAAAATAATACGGGAAAATAGAAATTTATGCAGTTTGTCAGGAAGAATAGAGGCGATGAATATTATTTAAATGGAGAAAGCAGCACAGCAGGATTTGTGCGTCCTTGTGCATAAATCACAAAAACTTAGCATTCATGTTCATCAGGTAATAGGAAAGGCAATGAAATATTGGCTTTTATTTCAAAGAGAATGAAGATAGGGAAGTCTTGTTAACATTATACGAAGCATTAATCAGAGTACACATGTAATATGTGTATCTTTTCTGTCCCCTTACCTAAGGAAAGCTATACTGCTATTGGAAGTAGTCCAGAGAAGGTTCAATAAGTTGACCCTGGGTATGGAGGGTTAGTTTGGAGGAGAGGGTGAGTAGGTTGGGACTGTACTCATTAGAGTTTAGAAGACTGAGAACTGACTTGATTGAAACTACAAAATTCTTAGAGAGATTGATAGAATTGATGCAGCCAAGTCATTTCCCCTTGCATTTGAGTTTAGAAACAGAGGGTGTGATCTCAGATTAAGGGATTGTCCATTTTAGGCAGAGATGAGGAGGAATTTCTTCTCTGAGGATTGTGAATCTATGAAATTCTTTACTGCAGCGGGCTGTTGTGACTGGGTCATTAAATATATTTAAGATGTGGATGTGTCAGTGTTGGTCTGGAGTGGACAACGTTAAAAATCTCTCAATACCAGGTTATAGTCCCAACAGGTTTATTTGAAAGTACTAGTTTTCAGAGCGCTACTCCTTCAGGTAGTTGATGAAGGAGCAGTGATCTGAAAGCCAGTACTTCCAAATAAACCTGTTGGATTATAACCTGGTGTTGTGTGATTTTTAAGTATATTCAAGGTGAGATAGATAGATTTTTAATCAGGAAGGGAATCAAGGGTTATGGAGGAAAGACTGGAAAGGACTATCAGATCAGCTATGATCGCATTGAAGTACTGAGCAAATTTGATAGACTGATTAAGCTTACTTTGGCTCCTGTGTCTTATGGTCTTATTGGCAGATAAACATTAATTTTGAAATCACTATTCATAAAAAAGCTCTGGTAATTTTATTTACTTTTCCTGCCAGTTTAAGTATTTTATAATCTTATGTTTTCCATAGGTCTATTTCAGAACAGTGGAGCTGGTACAAGAATCAGTACCAGGGTCTCCTGGACTAAGCTTTTATTTTCGGATAAATGGGCTCCCAGTATTTCTCAAGGGCTCAAACTGGATTCCTGCAGATGCCTTTCTGGACAGAGTGACATTTGATGTGTAAGTTTTAAAAGTTTCATGATTAACTATCGCGATTGACTAATTTGTATTCATATATTAGTGCATAAATAATTAAATCTGGTAGATAAAGGCCATAATGTAAACTTCATTTACCATATGTTGAATTAGAGTTATGAAAGTTATTTTCCTACCTGAAATAGACTGCTTTGTTGTGGTTTGATTTACTTAGTCTCAGTCCTACGAGCTACCATGATTTTATTCATTGAAATGACAGAACTTTGCATGTTTTAGCTTTCCCATTATGGAAAGGAAGATAAAGCTTTGGATGGCGTACAGTACTGCTTGCTAAGATTGTGCAATAGTTTGCAATCACCCATTAGAAAAGATTTGAGATTTAAAATCAAGCTTTAATGGAATGCTGTGCTGTCAATGCGTTTCAGTGATGGAGGGAGTGAGTGTTAAAGATGTGAGGTAGGGTGACAATCAAGTGAGCTGCTGTGCCCTAGATGGTGTCAAACTTCTTGAATGTTAAGTAACTTAATCCTGACTTATGCCTTCTAGCTGGTAATCAGCCTGAGGGGTCAGGAGGTGAGTTACTTAACTGCAGGTCTCTCAGCTTCTGACGTGCTGTTATAGTTACGATACTTAAGTGGCTCATCCAGTTCAATTTCTCAACAATGATAACCCTTTGGCTGTTAATAGTAAATAATTTGGCACTAATCATGCCATTGAATGTCAACGGCGATGGATGGATTCTGTCTCTTTGGAAATGAGCATTGACTAGCACTTGTGTGTGCAAATGTAACGTGTCATTGATTAGCCCAATTCAGGATATTGTCCAGAGCTTGCTATATATGGACATAGATTACTTTACGGACAGCTTTCCTGAACTGCACAATCCATGTTTGGCTGTTGATTATACTACGGGCATTATCCCACGTAAGAAGTGGGATACTATTTTTAAATATAACAAGAGAAGATTTGAACTCTCAGTCTGACAAGTTATTTGAATCTGTGCAGAATAAAGTATTAAATTTTGTAATATTGAGTGCTGAAAATGAGGAATTTACTCCTTTAATAGTTCAGCAAGAAATTTGATTAAAATTGGGCACGATCTAGTGACGTTAATACATCAATGCTCAAGGTGTTAACCAAATATAGTTCTCAAGTTCTTCTCCTTGTCTGCTGTGTATATTGACGTGCTGTCAGTGACATTCGACAATTTTTGCCACAGATGAGAGACCTCATTGTCACCAGTTCCAGAAAATTCTACTGTTTGAGCATTACTATGATTGATGTTAAAACTTTAAAACTAGGTAGGAACATTTGATCACGTGAAAATCTGAATTTGCAGAGCTATTTCAGTTGGATTTGCACCATCATTTATGGCATACTGCTTACCACTTACTAATATTTTCTTCTTGTATAATTTACAGATTGGAAAACTTATTGCAGTCAGCTGTTGATGCTAATATGAATTCACTAAGAGTCTGGGGAGGAGGAGTGTATGAACAAGATGAATTTTATAATTTGTGTAATAAATTGGGCATCATGGTAAGAAATTTCAAAACAGAAAGCTGATGGATTTTATTTACATATGAGAAAGCTCCAAATCTTTAAAATCTTTGTCAAAATCTCCATGCAGCTACTCACAAAAATCATACAGTGCAGCGGGAAGTAATTCAAATCATCATTCCTATGTTAGCTTTTCTGAAAGAGCTATCAAGTTAATCTCAGTGCCCTGTTCTTCTTCCAATGTTGTGCAAATATTCCCTTTTCGAAAACTGATCCAGTTCTCTTTGTGAAAGTCCCTATACAATCTGCTTCCATTTCCCATTCAGGTATTCTGAATTATAAGAACTGCTTAAAGGGAAAAATAAAATCTCCACATCTCAGCCACTGAGGTATTGTCCAACAACTTAAAATCCGCAGTTCTTGATATGCGTAGGTGTTTTGAGAATGTTATGGTGAAAACTGTCACTCCACCATAACACTGACAGCGTTCGATTTTGAATGAAACATGATCCATAAGACAATAGTGTGAATTAATCCTGTCACTTTTTGATGAGTAATGTAAAAGGAATTACATCATTGTTTGTGTTTGTCCTCCACACAGACAGATGTAGCAATCCCAGTGGCTGCCCATTTCTCAAATCCTTTAACACCCCCAGAGCTCCCTTGAATTTTTTCAACTGTCAATTCAATCTTAAATACAGACCCAGTCTTGCTTCACAATTTTCCCAACACTCATTCTAATAATGTATCTCTTTTCATTTTTTTTTAAACAAAGTTCTCCTTATTTCTGTCTTGAATGTCTTACATTTTAACTTGTTCTAAATCCTTCAATCACTGGAGGTAGTCTTGTTCTGTCTGCTCTCTGCCATCTTCATAACTTGTCAAATTGTTTGTTACCTCCAAAACTCTTAACAAAAACATCTCACTTTTGCAGGTCTTTCTTCATAGTTGTATTGTCTCAGTCTATTTGCTATTTGTAATTCTTTATAGATTCACGGTTAGATCTTTTATATTCCATACTTTGTTCCACAGAGCTCAATATTCCACTTGCTTTAAGTATTCGTTTTCATGTCTTGTGAACCAGAACCTCTCTGAGCCATTCCCATAAAGCATCATTGTTACTTTTATTTTATTAAAATGTATCCATTCAGATATAATTTGCCATTTTTTTGCCCATTCCACCAACTTGTCACTATTCCTACACAGTTTACCTTTGGTTCTCAGAATGATTTGCTTCTGTTTTAAAAGAGATTGCTGATTCTTCAGCATGGTTGGTACAAGCAACCCAATATAAGAGGGGAGAATGTAAGAGAGCATTCCATTCCATCAATCATTATGATCTTGGCTGATCTTCTACCTCAATTCCACTTCCTTGCACAATCCTAGATCCTTGATTCTCTTAGTATCAAACATTTTATCAATTTGTCTTGAACATACTCGTTGCGCAACCATGCCTCTTCGGGTTAAAAAAGTCCAAACATTCAGAAGCTTTGGGGTAGAGATGTTTCACTTTAATTTTAAATGGCTAGCTGCTTATTCAACTATTATCCCAAGTTCTGAATTGTCCAGTCAAATAAAACCGCAGTTCAGCAACTGTCCTGTCAAACACTCGTAAAAATGTTGTTTCAGTGAGACAATGTTTAATAAGCCTAAGTCAGTTGTTTGACAAATTGAGAGTTCTGGTGAATGTGAGAAATATAATGGGAATGATACACCTTCAAAAGCCTCTAATAATCAATGAGAATGTATAATATTAGGATAAGATCACTATCATAGGGTTATTTTATTCGCAGAAGATTGTTGTTTCAGCAGCAGGAGGTGCGAGAGCATTGAGCGGAAGGCTGTCGCAGAGGTCACAAGTTACATATTTGGGCGGGGGTTGCTTTTCCCAAAACACTACACGGGTAGTGTCTCCCACCCATCCTCCTCCCCTAACCAAAAAAAAAGTTCTGTGTGTCAGTTAGTAAGGTGGCAAATGTTTTCTTTCATGTTTTATTTTTTCAGCGGTTTATTTGTGAATTTAGAAAGTGGGAATGGAGGTTAGGATAGTTGAATGTTCCTCCTGCAGTATGAGAGAGATAAGGGTCACCTCTAGTGTCCTTGTTGACTTCATTTGTGGGAAGTGCACCGAACTTCAGCTCCTCAAGAATGTGTTAGGGAACTGGAAATGGAGCTGGATGAACTTCGGATCATTCGGGAGGTGGAGGGAGTTATTGAGAAGAGTTACAGGTAGGTAGTTACTCCACAGCCACCTGAAGAAGGTAGATGGGCTACCGTCAGGAGTAGGAAAGGGAACGGCAGGCAGTGCAGGGATCTCCTGTGGTGGTCCCCTCAACAACAAGTATGCCGTCTTGGAGACTGTTGGGGGCAACTGCTCACCAAGGGTAAGCATTGGGACACAGGTCTCTGGCACAGAGTCTTTCCCTGCTGCTCAGAGGGGAAGGGGGAAGAGGAACAAAGCTTTAGTCATTGGGGACTCCATAGTTAGGGGGAACAGATCGGAGGTTTTGTGGGAACGAGAGAGACTCATGGTTGGTTTGTTGCCTCCCAGGTGCCAGGGTTCGCGATGTCTCTGATCGTGTTTTCGGGATCCTTGAACTGGAAGGGGAGCAACCCCAAGTGGTGGTCCACGTAGGCAACAACGACATAGGTAGGAATAGAGATGGGGATGTCAGGCAGAAATTCAGAGAGCTAGGGTGGAAGTTTAGAACTAGAACAAACAGAGTTGTTATGTCTGGTTTGTTGCCCGTGCCACGTGCTAGTGAAGCAAGGAACAGAGAGAGAGCGGAGCTGAACACATGGCTGCAAGGATGGTACAGGAGGGAGGGTTTTGGATTCTTGGGGAAGATAGGACCTCTACAAACAGGATGAACTAGAGGGGGGGTGCCAATATGTTGGGGGACATTTGCTAATGCTGTTCGGTTGGAGGGGGGGAGATTTAAACTAATGTAGGGCGGATGGGAACCTGCATTGTAATTCCAGTGTACAGGAGGTTGAGGGTAGTGAGATCAGGGATAGATTTACAAGGTCGTCAGAGGGCACCAGCACCAGAATGTTGGTTTGAAATGTGTGTACTTCAATGCCAGGAGGATCTGGAATAAGGTGTGTGAACTTGCAGCATGGGTTGGTACTTTGGATTTTGATGTTGTAGCCATTTCAGAGACAGGAATGGTTGCTGCAGATTCAAGTCATAGATGTTTCAGCTAGAACAGAGATGATGGTAAGAGTAGGGTGTGTGGCATTGTTAATCAAGAGTAGTATTATAGCTGAGAGAACGTTTGAGGACTCATCCACTGAGATAGTTTGGGCTGAGGTTAGAAACAGGAAAGGAGAGGTCACCCTGTTGGGAGTTTTCTATAGGCCTTCAAATTGTTCCAGGGATATAGAGGAAAGGATAGCAAAGGTGATTCTCGATAAGAGTGAGAGTAACAGGGTAGTTGTTATGGGGAGAAAGTGAGGACTGCAGATGCTGGAGATCAGAGCTGAAAATGTGTTGCTGGAAAAGCACAGCAGGTCAGGCAGCATCCAAGGAGCAGGAGAATCGATGTTTCGGGCATAAGCCCTTCTTCAGGAATGAGGAAAGTGTGTCCAGCAGGCTAAGATAAAAGTTAGGGAGGAGGGACTTGGGGGAGAGGCGTTGGAAATGTGATAGGTGGAAGGAGGTCAAGGTGAGGGTGATAGGCCGGAGTGGGGGTGAGGGCGGAGAGGTCAGGAAGAAGATTGCAGGTTAGGAAGGCGGTGCTGAGTTCGAGGGATTTGACTGAGACAAGGTGGGGGGAGGGGAAATGAGGAAACTGGAGAAATCTGAGTTCATCCCCTGTGGTTGGAGGGTTCCTAGGTGGAAGATGAGGCGCTCTTCCTCCAACCGTCGTGTTGCTATGGTCTGACGATGGAGGAGTCCAAGGACCTGCATGTCCTTGGTGGAGTGGGAAGGGGAGTTGAAGTGTTGGGCCACGGGGTGGTTGGGTTGGTTGGTCCGGGTGTCCCAGAGGTGTTCTCTGAAACGTTCCGCAAATAGGTGGCCTCCCCAATATAGAGGAGGCCACATCGGGTGCAGCGGGTGCATCCTTTTATCTTAGCCTGCTTGGCACATCTTCCTCATTCTTGAAGAAAGGCTTATGCCGAAACGTTGATTCTCCTGCTCCCTTGGATGCTGTCTGACCTGCTGCGCTTTTCCAGCAACATATTTTTCAGCTCTGATCTCCAGCATCTGCAGTCCTCACTTTCTCCTACGTTTACAATAGCAATGGACAGGGATAGGTATATACTGCAGGGAAAGAGATATAACTGGGGGAAAGGCAATTATGATGCGATTAGGCAAGATTTAGGATGCATAGAATGGGGAAGGAAGCTGCAGGGGATGGACACACTTGAGACATGGAGCTCATTCAAGGAACAGCTACTGTGTGTCCTTGATAAGTATATACCTATCAGACAGGGAGGTAGTTGTCGAGAGAGGGAGCCATGGTTAACTAAAGAAGTTGAAGGTCCTGTCAAGAGGAAGAAGGCGACTTATGTGCGGATGAGGCGTGAAGGCTTAGATAGGGAGATTAAGAGTTATAAGTTAGCCAGAAAAGGTCTAAAGAGTGGGCTAAGAAGAGCCAGGAGGGGACATGAAAGGTTGTTGGCGGATAGGATCAAGGAAAACCCTAAGGCCTTCTATAGGTATACCAGGAATAAAAGAATGGCGAGAGTAAGGTTAGGGCCAATCAAGCAGAGTAGTGGGAAGTTGTGTGTGGAATCTGAGGACATAGGGGAAGTGCTTAATGAATACTTTTTGTCAGTATTCACATTGGAAAAGGGCAGTGTTAGTGAGAATACGGAGATACAGGCTACAAGATTAGGTGGGTTTGCGGTTGACAAAGAGGAGGTTTTAGCAATTTTGGAAGATCTGAAAATAGATAAAACCCCCGGCTAGATGGGATTTATCCTTGGACTCTCGGGGAAGCCAGGGAGGAGATTGCAGAGCCTTTGGTTTCAATCTACATGTCATTGTCAACAGGAGTAATGCTAGAAGACTGGAGGATAGCAAATGTTTGTTTAAGAAAGGGGAGTTGGGACAGCACTGGTAATTATAGGCCGGTCAGCCTGACTTCGGTTGTGGGTAAGGTGTTGGAAAAGTTTATAAGAGATAGGATTTATAATCATCGGGAAAGAAACAGGGATAGTCAACATGGTTTTGAAAAGGATAGGTTGTGCCTCACAAGACCTTTATTGAGTTCTTCGAGAAGGTGATAAAACCAGGTGGATGAAGGTAAAGTGGTTGATGTGGTTTATCTGGACTTACGTACGGCGTTTGATAAGGTTCCACGCGGTAGGCTATTGGACAAAATACGGAGTTGTGGGATTGAAGGTGCTTTAGCGGTTTGAATCAGAAATTGGCTTGCTGAAAGAAGGCAGGGTGGTGGTTGATGGGAAATGTTCATCCTGGAGCTCAGTTACCAGTAGTGTGCTGCAAGGATCTGTTTTGGGGTCTCTGCTGTTTGTAATTTTTATAAATGATCTGGATGTGGGCGTAGAAGGATAGGTTAGTCAATTTGCGGATGACACGAAGGCAGGCTGAGTTGTGGATAGTGCCAAAGGATGTTGTGGGTTACAGAGGGACATAGATAAGATGCAGAGCTGGGCTGAGAAGTGGCAAATGGAGTTTAATGCAGAAAAGTGTGAGGTAATTTATTTTGGAAGAAATAACAGGAATGCAGAGTACTGAGCTAATGGTAAAATTATTGGCAGTGTAGAGGAACAGAGAGGTCTCGGTGTCCAGGTGCGTGAATCCCTGAAAGTTGCCACCCAGGTTGATAGGGTTGTTAAGAAGGCAAATGGTGTGTTGGCATTTATTGGGAGGGGGATTAAATTTCGGAGCCACGAGGTCATGCTTCAGCTATACAAAACACAGGTAAGGCCGCACGTGGAGTATTGTGTGCAGTTCTGTTCACTGCATTATAGGAAGGATGTGGAAGCTTTGGAAAGAGTTCAGAGGAGATATTGCCTGACATGGAAGGAAGTTCTTATGAGGAAAGGTTGAGGGAACTGAGGCTGTTTTCGTTGGAGAGAAGAAGGTTGAGAGGTTACTTAATCAAGACATATAAGATAATCCAGAGGGTTAGATAGGGTGGACAGTGAGAGCTTATTTCTGTGGGATGATGAAGGCTAACACGAGGGGACGTAACTTTAAATTGAGGGGTGAAAGATTTAGGATAGATATTAGGGGTAGTTTCTTTACTCAGAGGCATGGAAAGGCCTGCCTGCAACAGTAGTAGACTCGCCGACGTTAAGGGCATTTAAATGGGCATTGGGCATACATATGGATAATAATGGAATGGTGTAGGTTAGACGGGCAGCAGATTATTTTCGCAGGTCGGCGCAACATCAAGGACAAAAGGGCCTGTACTGCGCTGTAAAATTCTATGTTCTGTAAGATTAAAAAATTGACAACTGAGAGGAAGTAAGGGGAGAGAAGGAGTTAAAGCAGTTTCTGAAGATGTTTGAAAATGGGTACTGGTGCCCCAGGAAGCTCTGCTGTGGGAGTAATACAATTCACTATTTACAGTTATAGTTTGGAATCATAGTGGCCAAATTTTCAAATTGTACTAAAATAACTGCGCTTGCAAACACCAAGCACATGAGTGTTAGTAGTGATGTTTCTCAAATATATTAAAATTGCATTCTCCCCTCATATTTCTTATGCCTTCCTGTATATCTTGTGCCAACCATGCTGAGGTGTCAGGTTCTTCCTTGGTGACTATAGATTGTGAGTTTAGGCTCCAATTCAAGACTTGAGCACTGTGCCTAGGCTGGCAAGCCAGTGTCGTAGCTAGAGAGCACTGAATCTCAGACTTGCTCTCTTCAAATGACGTTCAGTCTGGAACTTTAGTATTAAAAGATCCCTGACCATTTCAAAGAGCCAGAATAGATCTGAGGGGTTGAATGTCCTCCTGTGCAGTAAGTTCTGTCTTTGAACTATGATGGCTAAGCAGATAAGGAATGCTGATTTAATTGCCTTAGATTTGTAGCTTTTCCTCAATTTTTAATTGAAGCTTCTGATCTACAAATTGATTTCATGTCCTCCTTCTCACAAAATCTAATTTTTCTGAAATGTTTTGAACTAAAAAGGAATATTAATAATAGTCTCTAGTGTATCATTCAAAGATGTGTTAAACTTGCTCATTGCCTATTGGTTCATAATGCTCCCAGTGCAATCCTCTGCAAAGTGACAAGGAAATTGCTGATTCAATAACTGTATTTACTGGAGCTATGCTTTATTCCAAGAAATACTGCCAGTTAACCTGTACCAGCTTTTTATTCTTTCAATACCTTTTTTAATGTCTTTGTTCTTCAGATTTGGCAAGATTTTATGTTTGCCTGTGCACTTTACCCAACAGACCAAAGTTTTGTTAATTCAGTGAAGGCAGAAATTACTCATCAGGTAAGTATATTAAAAATCCATTCTTGTCCTATTTTAACAAGCCATTGAAAACATGCAATGATTTTAAAGCTTTCTTAGAGTTTACTACAATGTGTAAAGTTCTGAGATAATGAGATGAAAGCAGCCTTATCCTGCTCCTAATACAGTGGTGGAAGAAACCCCGGATCACTGAAAACAAAGTAATTTGAGAGAATTGTAAAGTCTAAGCAAGCATTATCTGAACTCTGAAATCAATAGTTTTCAACCTTTTTAAACTCAAGATCACATTTTAAATTTAAGTGCAACCCAGGAATTGCCCAGAACAAAACATAGAATAAGGAGTTTATTTTTCAATGTGCTTATTCACACAAATCTTAGATCACAGGATGTATCCATGCGGCTCTTTTTGGATTTGGTTAATGTAGTTAAGAGAAGACTCAACAACAACATTTGCTTTAACATGAACACTTATTAAGTAATAATAGAAAAATGGAAATGAGGGAAAAAAAGACTCCACTATGACCATCTATTAAGTAATAAAGAAAAGATGAAAAAGGGAGGAAATGAAAGCAATGAGCCTCCTGTCCTCTTGCTTGTCAGAGACCCCTCAATCAATTGCTGGTCTGGAGGCCTAGGTTTGTTTCTAACGCCGTTTGTGATCCCAGTTCAAGGTGAAATCCAAAAACTCAGAACAAAGCTCTCTGTGTTGTACAGTGTAACAGCAAGTACAGAAAACAGTACAGGAAAGTAATTTTGATTATGCCATCTGCAGCACGTACAGGAATGTTCACAGGACTCATTCAAGGTCATGCAGTGTCAAGTATCAACAACTTCAGCTCTTCATCCCGTCCTGTACAACCAATGATGGTTACCCACTGCATGTGCACACAACATTGAGACTTCTTCAAAAGTTCTACTTTGTTTAACATTTTATGATTTTTGTCCGATGCACAATTTCATTAAAAATGTATAATTAATTGGTATTTGGCACGCTTCTGCATTAATATATTTGAGAAATATTGCTGCTAATGCACATGCTCCTTAGTGTCTATTAATTAATTAGATCTATTAATTCTAAAGCAAAAGTGTATATAATTATTAGAATCATAGAACGCCTACAGTGTGGAAACAGGCCATTTGGCCCAACATGTCCACGCTGACCACCTGAAGAGTATTCCACCCAGACTCATTCCCCTACCCTATTACTCTACATTTTCCCTCACTAATGTACCTAACCTACACATCCCTGAAGACTATGGGCAATTTAACATGGCCAATTCACCTAACCTGCACATCTTTGGATTATGGGAGGAAACTGGACCACCGGAGGAAATCCATGCAGAAACTCCGTACAGACAGTCGCCTGAGGCTGGAATCGAAACTGGATCCCTGGCGCTGTGAGGCAGCAGTGCTAACCACTGAGCAACCGTGCCACCGCATTTGTCCTCTATTGATTACGTCACAGTGTGACATGTGACTGCACATTTTCTGCCAGTGCCTTGAAGTCTGGGTTGTAGTTTGAGCTTGCTAGTTGAGTACAGCACAAAAATGAGTATCTGTCAGTTGGGATGATGCCTGGAGTTGATCACCTTCATCAGGAAGAACACTATCTCACAGAGATATGTGGAGCAAAAGTAAGCTTTCACTTTAACAGAAGCAGTAGATAAAAGCAAGTAGTTTTCTCTATTTGAAGTCTCCAAAAATCACTGTCCCTTGATCTTTAGTTCAACATCAGTTTGCATAGTAATTAACACCATATCAACTCCACTACTCTGTAAATCAAGCACCTGATAGCATCTGATACCCATCCACCAATGTCTGTTTGAAGGAACAAGCGATAGGTACCATTATGTAAAATTACTGAAATCACTTATTGAACTTCTTGCTAACTTCCTCAGATGTGCGCAGATGTTTTCTGGATGGAACCACTTTTATTTGTCTTTGACTTTTTCTCATATTTGGACAGTGTTTTAATGCAATGAGTCTGACAAACAAGATGAGTTGAGGGCACATACTAAAACATGGGGATATGATGTAATTGCTATCATTGAGACATTGTTGAGAGAGGGGCAGGATCAGCAGCTCAATGTTCCAGGATATTTGGTCCCCAGACAAAACAAGGAAAGATTGTCGTAATATTGAGCAGGGAATCAATTACAGCAGAAGGAGGGTTAGTACCTTAGAAGGATTCTCAAATAAAGCCATGTGAATAACAGTGAAAAAGTATAAAAGAGTGATCATATTGCTGGAAATGCACTCCCTGATAATCTGAGAGAAATAGAAGAGCATAGATGTAGGCAAGTTTCAGAGAAATGTAAAAGTAACAGCGAATGGTAGGGGATTTCAACTTCCCCAACATTAACTAGGTAGTGATTATGTGAAAGGTTTAGAGGGAGTAGAATTCTTAAAAAGGAGAGAGTTTTTAAAATCAATATGTCAAAGGCTTACAAGTGAGAGGACTTAATTGTAGGTAAATGAAACTGGGCAAGTGGCTGAAGTAACAGTGAGGGGGATCACTTTGCAGACAGTGTTTATAACTCATTTAGATTCAAGATGGTTATGGAGAGGACAAGAATGGACATTGTGACATCTTTGGAGCAGGTGAAACTTGAACCAGGCCTTCTGGCTCAGAGGCAGGTATGCTCCATCTGTACTGTAAGAGCCCATTAGTCACTTATTTGTGTCAGCTAGATTTCCAGCCCTGTGTTTTTTTGCAGGCATTGGTCTGCACAGATTTCTTTAGCTAAATGGGTTTAAGGAAGTAGTTTGCTTATTTTTCTTTTCAGATCCGTCGACTAAAGTCCCATCCATCCATTATAATCTGGAGTGGAAATAATGAAAATGAGGCTGCACTTGCATCAAATTGGTTCCATATTCCATCAGCAAACATCACCCTGTACTTGAATGACTATGTAAATCTCTATGTTAATAATATTCGAGAAATTGTGCTTGAGGTAAGGATCATTTAAGTCACTAATTTCCAACATGCTCAAATTATTTGGAAATAACAACCAAAATTACTGGAAAAACTCAGCAGGTGTGAAGAAGTGCCACTGGACCCAAAATGTTATTCAGTTTTCTTTCTACAAATGCTACCAGATGTACTGAGTTTTTCCAACAAATCCTATTTTAGTTGCTGATTTGGTTTTTTTTGTTTATTGCTTGGAAAATTGTGCCAATTTTATAAAAAATTAAGGAAAGTTGTGGATCCATTATTACATTGAATTTACAGCATGGACCCAAGCCATTCAGTCTAAGGTCATGCTGCTATTTGCACTTAACTACTGCGTCTCACCATACTGCCACATCATTTTATTCCTTTCTCCCTTATGTGTTTATCAAAATTTCCTGTTAGATACAAGTTAATATATCTGTAAAACACCTTTCTGAAGAGCTGAAAATATAAGGTTTGTTGGTGAACATGTATCATTTGCAATTTAAGAAAGCAGATTGTCTTCTGGATAAGAAGTTTGGAACATCTTAGGTAAAGACATGAGGGGTGAATGTTATTAAATTGCACTGTCGCTGGAGCTTGAACCTTATGTAAATCAGTCCTGATGAGGGGTCATTGACCTGAATGTTAATTCTGCTTCTCTCTACGCAGGTGCTGCCACACTTGCTGAGTATTTTCAGCACTTTATTGTTTTTTTTAAAGATCTTTCAGATAGTGTTTAAATTTTTAATTTTTTTTTAATATAATAATCTCTATTGTGTTCCTTGTTTAATTAAACTCAGTCAAGTGTGTAAGTTATATTTAAACACATTCTAAAGAAGGGTCACTGGACCCAAAACATTGACTCTGCTTTCTGTCTGTTTGTGTTGCCAGACCTGCTGATTTTCTGCAGCAATTTCTGTTCTTGTTATGATTGGCAATATTGAAGTAATGAAATAGAATGTACAAGAAGCCTGAATTTGGAAAATGTTGAGATTTCAGAGAGTTATAGGACTGGAGGAGGTTACAATAATAATATTCTGAGGTGCATGTCTTGAGATGAGACATGGCCTTCTACACATGCAGAGGCTGTTTGTTGAGGTTCTTTGCCTTTCTTATGCATTTTTCTGCTTCCAACTAATTTCCTCGCCAGATGTTCATTTTTTTTTACTAACACTGTTTACTCCTGAACTAGCTGTCAAATATCTCTCTTCACCTCCTATTAATGGCATACTGTTATGCACATATTTACTGTCTCATTCGTCTCTGCATCTGACCAGAAGGGAGCAACGCAAACTATCGGCCAATTAGCCTGATCTCACTCATTGATAAGATTTTGGAGTCCATTGTGAAAGATGAGATTTCTGAATGCTTGGAAGAGCATGGTAAAATGTTGTTGTGGTTCTGTTCGCCGAGCTGGGAATTTGTGTTGCAGACGTTTTGTCTCCTGTCTAGGTGACCTCCTCAGTGCTTGGGAGCCTCCTGTGAAGCGCTTCTGTGATCTTTGCTCCGGCATTTGTAGTGGTTTGAATCTGCCGCTTCTGGTTGTCAGTTCCAGCTGTCCATTGCAGTGGTCGGTATATTGGATCCAGGTCGATGTGCTTATTGATTAAATCTGTGGATGAGTGCCATGCCTCGAGGAATTCCCTGGCTGTTCTCTGTTTGGCTTGTCCTATAATAGTAGTGTTGTCCCAGTCGAATTCAAGTTGCTTGTCATCTGCGTGTGTGGACAAAGGGACTTGAGAGCCCTAGTCCAAGTTTCTGTCAAGGTAAACTTGCAGGTTGAATGGGTAGTTAGGAAGGCGAATACAATGTTGTAATTCATGTCGAGAATATTAGAATATAAAAGCAGGATGTATTTCTGAGGCTCTAGGCTCTATAAGGCTCTGGTCAGACCACATGTAGAATATCGTGAGCAATTTTGGGCACCGTACCTCAGGAAGACTGTATTGGCCCTGGAGTGGGTCCAGAGGAGGTTCACGAGAATGGTCCCAGGAATGAAAGGCTTTACATATGAGGAACATTTGAGGACTCTGGGACTGTACTCGATGGAGTTTAGAAGGATGAGGGGGGTTCTGATTGAAACGTGCAGAATACTGAATGGCCTGGACAGAGTGGACATTGAGAAGATGTTTGCATTGGCAGGAGAGATGAGGACCTGAAGGCACAGCCTTCGAATAAAGGGAAGACCCCTTAGAATGGAGATAAGGAGAAACTTCTTCAGCCAGAGAATGCTGAAACTGTGGAATTCATTGCCATAGAAGGCTGTGGAGGCCAGGTTATTGAGTGTATTTAAAGCAGAGATTGATAAGTTCTTGAGTATCAAGGGGATCAAAGATTACAGGAAGAAAACTGGAAAATGGAGTTGAAAAACCTATCAGCTATGATTGAATGGTGAAGCAGACTCGATGGGCTGAATGGCCTAATTTCTGCTGCTATGTCTTATGGTCTAATGATGTAATTATAACTACAAGAAACTTCTGTTTTTCAAATATTATGCACCCCTACAAGTCAGCAAGGATTGACCAAGGAGCAGTAGCTGAGGTTGAGGACTATTAGATGTTTACTCTCATTAAGAACACTGCCAATTTCAATATAGTCAGCTTGGTTTTTGATGAATTACTGCAAAGTGCAAAAGTTGCAAAGATTGAGAAATCAAAAGTAGGACCTAATTTTGTGCTGTTGCTGAAGAATCCACTAATCAGTGTAATCCCAGCTGCTGTTGTGAATGGGCAGGTTAGATCCCAGAATAAAATCTACTTTAAAAGATTTTTTAGAAATTAATCTAAAGTGGTGGTCTTTCACTGAAAGATAAGCACACCAGTTGCAGATTTGATTTTTAACAATAAAGCAGAAGTTTATTGCGCAAGAGAAACAGAAATTAACAAACTCATCCAAGCTATCTAAATATAACACAATTTGTAGGATTCAAAACACATGGAAAGACAGAATCCCACCCACTCCCCAACACTATCACTTTACAGTTACTCAAGATCCAGAGACATTCTCCTTGCCTATCAGTGCACCAGTCAGATCACAGCTGGAACAATGTGAACAGTTTTAGGACCCTTAACCAAGAAACGATAAACTGACATTGAAGGCAGGTCCAGCGAAAGTTCACTTGACCGATTGAGTGTGGTGCTGGAAAAGCACAGCAGGTCAGGCAGCTACTGAGGAGGAGGAGAGTCAACGTTTCAAGCATAAGCTCTTCATCAGGAATTTATTTCTTGTCCATTAAGCAATCTGAAATCCATGCAAATATATTCTCCAATAGCTTTCATAAGCCTTCTCCCAGATGCAGAGAGATTGTTCTAAGACCAGATGGTGTTATCTCAGAATAAGGGTCAACCCTTTAAGATAGATATTACGAGGAATTTCTTCTCTCAGAAGATTGTGAACTTGTGAAACTCTTTACCGCGGAGGGCTGTTATTGATGTTGGGCAGGCCACGGTACAGTGATCATAGGTTCAAATCATATCCTGGCAGATGGTAAAATTTGAATTCCATAAAAATCTGTGATTAAAACGTTAGTTTGATGGTGAGCATGATACCATTGCCAGTTGTTGTAAAAACGTATTGGGTTCATTAATGCCGTTTCGGGAAGGAAACTGCCATCCTTACCTGGTCTGGTCTACTTGTGACTCCAGACCCACAACAATGTGGTTGGCTCTTAACTGCCCAGTGGGCAATAAATGCTGACCTAGCCAGTGATGCCTATGTCCTGTACACAAATTTTTTAAAATGTACTTGCATTTGGAAAATAATGGATTTATTAGGGATAGTCACCATGGCTTTATACAGGAGAGATCTTGTTTCACAAATTTGATTGAGTATTTTGAGTAAGAGACAAAGATAATTAATGAGGGTAGGGCAGTGTATGTTGTCTATATGGACTTTACTAAAGCATTTGACAAGGTCCCTCCGTGGTAGGCTAATCCAGAAGATTAAGTCACATGGGATTCACAGTGAGTTAGTAAATTGGATGCAAAATTAGCTTTGTCATAGAAGACAGAGGGTAGGCAAGGAGTGGTGTTTTTCTCGCTGGAGGTCTGTGACTAGTGATATAGGCTGAATCGCTTGTTTCCATGCTGTAAATTCAATGTAGTAATGGGACCTCTGTTGTTTGTAATAAATATATGATTTGGAAGAAAATATAGGTGATATGATTGGTAAATTTGCAGACGTCATGAGAGTTGGAGGAGTTGTGGATAGTGAGGAAAGTTGTCAAAGGATAAAGCAGAATATATAACAACTGGAAAATTGGGTGGAGAAATGGCAGATGTAGTATGAGGTGATGCATTTGGGGAGGTCGAAAGTATACTGAAATTGACAGAATCCTTGGAAGCATTGATATGCAGAAAGGTGCAAGTCCATTGCTCCCTGAAAGTGGCAACATAAGTAGATAAGGTGGTAAAGATGGCATCTGCATATTTGCTTTCATTGATCAGGGCATTGAGTATAAAAGTTGGCAAGTCATGTTGTAGCTGTATAAAACTTTTTAGTTTCACCACATTTAGAGTATTGTGGTCGCTACTGTTTAGGAAGGATGTGGATGCTTTGGAAAGGGTGCAAACGATGTTTACCAGGATATTGCCTGGTGGAGTGTATTAGCTGTAAGGAGAGGTTGAACTAGCTTGGATTAATTTCATTGGAGTGTCAGAGGCTGAAGTGTAACCTGATAGAAGTGTATAAAATTATGAGAGGTTTGGAAAGGGTGGACAGAAAGAGAATTTCCCAGGATGGAAATGTCAAATACTAGAGGGCATAGGTTATAAGTGACAGGAGGAAAGTTTAAAGGAGATGTATGAGGTTTTGTTTTAAATGCAGAGGGTGGTAGGTGCTTGGAACATTCTACCAGAGCAGATGGTAAAGCAAATACTTTAGCAACATTTATGAGCCATTTAGATAGACTCATGAAGAGGCAGGGAATAGAGCAATATGGTCCATGTGGAGGCAGATGGGATTAATTTAGAAAGGCATCATGGTGGGCAGAAAGACTTGTTCCTGTTTTGTACTCAGTTCAATGTCCATTTCCCAACTGGAAACCAAAAAATGGAGCTCAATAGAATTAGACCAGCTGAATGCGGAGAGGCCCATTCTGTTGTAAAAATGCTAGTGTAATATTATGTTTCACAGCTGTTGGGTCTGCTTATAAAGAGGTCTCTGAATTCCAGCTAACATTTCTTTCTGTTAGCAGTGAGTTTCACAGGAATGAATTGGATGTGGAAGCACTTTCTTATCCATTCAATGTTGCCTGGTTTAATTTTACATTTCAGAATGAAAGGTCTGTCCCTTTCATTATTATTAATGTAGCATGCCAGTTTCTCTGTGTGCAGGTCAGGGGACTATAGATACGGCCACGATAAGAAGATTATATTAATGCGGTTATCTCTAATATGGGATGGGAGGAGTCTTGTGTGAAGCATAAACAAGATGGGCCAATGGGCTGTTTCTGTTCGATTCATTCAATGTAATTCTGTTTAATAAATGTAAAATAATGCCATACATTTTAGTAAACCTTGATTACTTTAATTGCAATGTTTGCCAAAACTGTGTTCCTCAAAAGAGAAAGCAGCTTACTGTGGCCAATTTTGGAGAGAATATCATGCTTTTAAACCATATCGCAACTTGCTCTGTGCCAAGTGACATTTTGACATAAAAGTCCCTATTGAGGATTGGGAAATAAAACAAGTTGCCTTCAGGGAAGCAGGTTGTTTTTTTATCCAGTTAGCTAAATGAATAGATTTGATAAAGATGAGCTTCACTAAACTGCCTTCCTTGTACTGCAATATCTCCACATTGCAGTGGTGTGTTTCGTAGCGGTTTGCAAGTCTACTTGTGCTGACATTAAGAATACCTTGTGTTGCTTTCCATCCTTGAGAGCTAAGAAATGTTCTAAAAATAGACAGTGATTCTATTCTAGTCATGAGCTTTGAAAAAAAAGCATGATGTAATACTACCCGTGCTTTAGGTGGTCATATCAGATGACTGTATTGATTTATAAATAAAATTCACTTGAAACTGCTTTTTCATAAGAAGTCAGTCCACAAATCCAATGCAGCTGTTATCTTCTTGGGAACCAATTATATTTGGAATCTTTACTTATTGACTCTGCAGTTCCCTTCTATCAGCCAAAACTTCATCCCCATTGCCTGATTGAACTTATTGGAATTCAGTTCTTGTGAACAGATTTCAGGCAATCCTGACTTTATCATTGAATAATACTGATTGTTCATTGCCCACTGAGTATCCTTTTACTATTGTCATTCTGAATACGCAATAGAAATTGGCGTGAAATTTGTTATTTATCTAGTATGTTATAGTATATTAATTAAAAGCACAAGTGGCAAATGAGAACTTACATTCTCTGATCACTGGTTAACTATTGTTTAAGTTAGCATTAAATTTATACAAGAATGCTGTTATAAACATGTGATTGTAAATGTACATTAATATTTATGTCATAAATATTAATGTACATTTTAGTCTAGGTGGGATGCTCTTTGGAGGGTTGGTGTAGACTCAATAGGCCGAACAGCTTCTATCTGCACTATAGGGATTCTATGATCTCCATGTTTCAGCACATCCTGTTTTTATTTCAGTATTATTATAATTAGTACAGATTTAATCAGATCAGCTGCTTTACGGTTACTTGAAAACTGTTTCCAGGAGGACAGGAGTCGTCCTTATATTGCTTCAAGTCCCACTAATGGAGAGGAATCTATTCGGGAGAATTGGGTTGCTAAGAATCCATATGATGTCCATTATGGCGATGTTCATTATTATAATTACATAGCAGACTGCTGGGACTGGACTAATTTTCCCAAGACACGATTTGCATCTGAATACGGATTCCAGTCTTGGCCATCTTTCTCTACTTTAGAAAAGGTCAGTAAGACTTTGTTTCTTTAAGTACCCCCTAAAAATACTGTTTGGTATTGTTAGACAAGTAAACAAATCACCTGAGTGAATAATGTTGATTCCCTTTTGACCAATTAAAATAATTCCATTATATCATGCAGCATATTCCAGTTCTACATGCATTCACCTGATCTGAATTTGAATCTCTCGCTTTGGAGGATCTGTTAGAGACCTTGTTAAGTCGCGGTTGGTTTGACTGTTGAAATTGTTCCTGTGACTGCTGATTTGGAATTTACCAGGAGCACTGGTGTTCTGGTTTCAGTTATTTTAGCCGGTCATTAGATATGTAAAATTAACTTTTGTGGTGACAGGAGTAGTAATTTTTGTTTATTTTTTAGCTTGCACTTTTCCCTGAGCAAGGTATTGGTGTAGCAACATAATAAGAACTTTGTGATGTTAGTGAGCAGCATCTCTGTACTGCCATCAGGCTTCACGTGTTGAACATTTCTTTCTGCCAGTTGACTATGTTACACCATGGGAGGGTCAACTTGTATCTTCAGCACTTGTGATGCAGAGATTTTCTAAAGGAACTCTCTCTATTTAGAAATCCAGCAGAACATTTCTGTCCTTGGTACCATGAAAATGTAAAGGTTGCATAGAACCATATAGCCCTGAAGAAAACTGTTTGACTTGTATCTGTGCATGCTCTTTGAAAGGTCTACCAAATTTATTTCATACTCCCACAAATCTGTTTATTCCTTTTGAAAGTTATATCTGTTTCCATCACCTGTTGAAGCAGCATATTCCATTTAAGCATGAACTGTACTTGGACTGAATGAAATCTGAACTGAGCAACAGGTGAAATAAATTTAAGTAAATTTGCAATGTACTGCCTCAATGCAATGTTGCATTTGCTAAGATATTGGCCTTTTGTTATTGAACAGTGAAGGCTGAAAGTTGTTGACTGTGAGAAACATCAATCCTGATCTGAATTAATGTGTGTGCATATTCAAGCTTACACTTAATTTGTATTATTTTGTGTTTGTAAGTAGTAAAGTTTGGGTATTTTTTAGTTAGTGATTCTAACAAACCTTGTTTGTAGTACTGCTAAAGTCAGTTCTGCTAAAGTCAGTTCTACCAAAGTCCTGATTACAATCAGCTAAAGCAGCACAGATTGAGGACTTGACTTAAGAATTTTCCAATAGCTTTGGTTCATTGAAGGGGATTAAACATCAGACCAATAAGTGACACCAGAGTAATAATTTAACCCTCTAAGGAACAGTGAACCAAAAATCAGCTGTTTCTGATCCATGAGATGTGTGTTAAGCTACATTGTTGGAATACATCTCAACAGCTTCACACGTTTCTATTTTATTTGATGAAAGAAAACATGGCTTTGCCTATGTAATATTTGTCGAGCCTACGCTATATCCTCACTTATTGTGGAAAGCCAAGTAGTCATGCGACTAATATAAATATTTTAGACAGTGTTGAGGAAAATGAAATAGCTCTAATTCTGTTTGTTTTTAATTAACAAGGTTTCTTCTCCTGAAGACTGGTATTACAATAGCTCTTTCACCAATCATCGACAACATCAGGTTGCAGGCAACAAGAACTTGCTGTATCAAACTCAGATTCACTTTAACCTTTCTCACGCAGAGAAGACACCCCTGCAAAGATTTAAAGATACGCTTTACCTTACTCAGGTAGTGACCAAATCAGTTGTACTGTACCAGAACAATTTAATGTTTATAACTAATGATACTGAAATAGAAACATATTTATTTTCTCAATTGCAGGTGAATTATTGGTTATGTACATACAAATGTCTTAAATAGCTTAATTGGACATATATAAATAGCTGGAATGCTGGTGTTTAACAATGCCAGTTAGCAACCCTCTCAGTTCCTGGATCGGTGTGTTATACCTTCTCTCAGCTAAGCTCGGTCAACACTGGGCTAATACAGGTGTTTTATGTAACTCCCTATTAATAAAGTGGAATTGTACAAGGTTTTATTGAGCCTTAATAGCCAGGTTATTGCATTCCTACTATGAAAAAGCAGGGTTTCAGAGGAGGAGGAATTGGGGATGTAAATTGTGGATAAAGAAATGTTAACAAAAATCTAGTTGAATTTTTAATGGGAAAGTACAGACTTTTTGTGGCTATGAAGAAAGTAGGACCAGTTCAGAGATACTTTAAAATTTCCACTTTTTGTTTTGAACCTTTTGTTTTAAATACCTAAATTCGAGGACAGTGGAGCACTTATAGACAGTGCATAGATTTAGATAATTTCAGGATAGCGTCAAAGTCTTCCTTTTATTTGATTTGGTAACATTGATGATGTGCATCCATCATTAGCGTGTGCTCCTTTATGTTCTGTATATAACAAACAGGTAATGCAAGCAGAATGTATAAAAGCACAAACTGAATTCTACCGTCGAAGTCAAAGTGAGATCGTTGATGGTCAAGGATTGACGATGGGTGCATTATACTGGCAGCTAAATGACATCTGGCAGGCTCCTTCCTGGGCTTCCATCGGTAAGCATTTACCTAACAAAAAATACCTTTTTACTTTTTCCCCTCAATTTCCAGCAAAAAACCTTTCTTCTACAAACAAATAATCTCTGACATTAAAAGATCTGTTGAATGCTTTAATGTCTGCACAAAGTTATGGATGATCTAAAAACTTTCTCTTTTAAAGAGTTATTACTGGAATATGTTCACTGATACTCTTTTGGTGAGCAAGACTGATGTTTATATAATGCCTTTCACAATATCAGAATGTTACAAAATTGTGTACAGCTAATTAAGTATTTTTTAAAAGTGTAGTCACTGCTGTAATGTATTAAACACAGCAGCTGTAATGACTGGAAAAGCTATCAGAAAACGGTGCCTCCAACGATGCAGTATTTCTGCAATATTGAATTGAAGTGTCAACATAGGTTTTGTCTTTAAAGCTTTGGAGACTTGACTGCACAATTCAGCGTCAAGAATGTTTGTGGTGAGCCCTACTGAGGCCTTTCCATTGAGCATTCATACCTGAAAATCACAGTTTGATTTGTATTTTATATATGCTGATTTGATTTCCTGTTAACACATACTCAATGTTTGAAGCTACCATCTGAATATAGATTAATAAAAAAGGAAGCAATGTTATGTTACACAATTACGTTCATGCAAAATGGCTTTGGATCAATGCTAACACCTTCAACATATTGTCTAGCTATCACCATTGTTAACAGCTAACCCTAGAATGCAACTTTAAAAAAAGGGGTTTTGTGATTTACACATGAAAGAAGTGAAACTATCACTGTATTCTAACAGATGAAAGGCTTAACAGACAATCAATTTTTCAATGTATAATTTCAGTTACATCACACTGCAATTTTTGCTATAAATTCTGTGTTACGATCGAGCCCTCCACAATCACGTGATGAAGGAACGTCGCTCCGAAAGCTAGTGTGCTTCCAATTAAACCTGTTGGACTATAACCTGGTGTTGTGTGATTTTTAACTTTGTATACCCCAGTCCAACACCAGCATCTCCAAATCATAGTATTTATTGCCCATCTCTAATTGTCCTTGAGGGATTTCTAGGCCTTTCCAGAGGGCATTTAGAGCCATCCACATTGTTTGGAATTGCACGTAGTCCATAATAAGTTTTCCTTCCCTCAAGGATATTTATGAACCAGATGGATTTTATATAACAATTGAAAATTGTAAACTTCATTATAACAGAATCTAGCTTTCAATTCCAGATTTATGATTCAAATTTCAGTAGCTGCTACAGTGGGATTTTAAATACATGTCCCCAGAGAATTAACATGTGCCTCTCTATTACAAATCCAGCAACATTACTGCTATGGCACCACCTCCCCTCAAATACCCAGATCAATTATTGCAAATAGGGTGACTGAACACTTGGAACATTTTCCACTTTTAAAGACTGTTAGCTAAAATTGAAATTCATGGAATACTGTTGATAAGTTCAGGAAATTATCTGAGTGACGGGACAAAACAAAGACTGGTATTGTAATTGGCAGGAAATGACTCGAGGTATCCTGTAAGGATCTGTGTTGAGACCTCTACAGTACACTGTATTTGTTAATGGCTGAAATATTTGCATTTAAAAAACTGCATACAAAAATTACTGATGACACACAGGCAGCATTGTAAGTATTGTAGACAGAAGCATAAAATAAAAAGGAGATATTGAGAAAGTAAAGAATCGTGGAATTAAGAGTTTTGCAGAATTATTGGGGTGTAGAAAGAGGCTATTTAGTTCATCGTTCCTGCACAAGTGGGTAGAAAAAACAAACCTGGGATAATCCACTGTGGACCTCAAAAAGGAGAGACCAGGAGACTTCCTAAATGCAGGAATACTAGCAACAATGGAAGTCCAAACACTATTTGAGAGGAGGTATTCGGTACTTTGATCATTAAAATGTCATAAACAGCTACAGAAAATAATCAAGATTAATCTGAGCCTGTTTTGAAGGGTCACTGGACTCGACACATTAACAGTTTCTCTCTTAACAGACATTACTCGACCTGTTGAGTTCTTCCAGCAATTCCTGTTTGCATCAGATCTCTAGCCTCCACAGTTCTTTGTTTTCTTATGCATTTCCAAACAGTTGGCAAGAGGGAGCTTTGTGGTAAAACAGCACACTTTGTAGGTTGGGGAGGTTTGATACACAAATTGCCTTGCGGATTTTCCTAACTTTATCCTTGGTTTCAGTGATGTGTGGTGAGAAGCTGCTTTAAAATTATGCTACGACACAGAGTAAACTCTTCTGCTTAATTTAAACTAGCAACACTAAAAAGATTTATCCCATGCAGCAATCTGTGAAAATTCAAAAGGCCAAGAACTATTTAAAGTAAAACTTAACAACTTTATCTCTTAATGTATAACAGAGAGTGATAAACTAACAACTATTTACAACTCCTTCCTCTAATCTATCTTTTACCTTCCCCTTCTACAATACTAGTCAGATAAAACCCTCGATTTACAAAACAAAACTTCTTATCTCAAAACTTTTCTTCTTGGGGATTCTGCTTCATGGGTTTTTGATCAATAAAGGTACCTGTAAGAGAGCTATTTTCGGGCAGTCTCTACATGCTGGCTTGACAGTTCTCCTCCCAACTGTTAAATTTTCTCTGGTCTTAAACCCCCGAAGCATTGGATTATGTCATTGGCTTTTAAGATGGTAAATATACTGAATTCAAACTTGATTTGAATTTGGTATTTCCTTTTGGGTAAAATTTAAACTGATTGGCCTAATTCGAACCTGTTTTTGTCTCCAAGCAACCAGCTGCACTAACTGCTGGATCAAAAGGTTACATTTATCTTTTTTTCAGAACACTTAATGATGGTAGTTCAGTTGCTTTTAACTCTCGTAAGGGTACAGTACACCCACATTGTCATAACAATTATTTATGGTTTAGACTTTAACCTTTGTTTGAAGAGTATTATTGAGTATCGAAAACACTTTTCTGTTTGTGAGAGCTTTCTATGTGCATGTTGTCTAGAGTGTTACCTGATTTCCAACATGCCTCCACTTCAGAATGGATTTTGTTATGAAGCACTTTGGGTGTTCTGAAGGATGCTGTAGAAATTCATGTCTTTTTTTATTTTATGAACCACCTCAAGTGCTTTTGCTTTCCAAAGATTTGTTTTTGATTTTGTCACATTATTCCAGAGAAGATGCACTGCACTGCTCATAATTGTACTTAGCAGATTGACAGTTGTTTAAGTACTTGGGAGGTCTATTCTTCTATTCTATGATAAGTTTTGTAAATTAATATTCTGGCTAGAAAAGAGAGAGCACTGCTTTATTTGCTTACTACCCCAGCAGTCTCAGTAGTGTTTATTTTCCAGTTACTGGAAGTGTAGAACATATTGTAGGTCATCATTGCTCTTGTTAAGTAGAATTCTCCAATCTTACAATTGGTGGAGGAATGATTGCCACAAAATGAGACAACCTGTGAGATGAAATATCTGTATGGGCTTCAAGCCAGGAAATATCTACTGGCATTTGAGGTTTGGTCGTTCCAAATTAAAAGATATGTGGAGTGAGTGAAGAAATTGGAGCTAGGACAGAATCATTCATGATTGCATTAAACATTGGAGCAGGCTGGAGAGGTCACCTAGGTTACTCCCTGCTCCCTTTTATGTTCTTATTATTTTTGATAGGTTCTATGTTTGGGTTCCTCATGAAAGATGCTAGTACACACACATGTAATATAAATGTATAACAGAAAATATCCATCCAAAAATTACCTCTTTGGCTGATGTGATAACCTTATAAATTTTCGTTGTGGTTCTGTTCACCGATCTGGGAATTTGTGTTGCAGACGTTTCGTCCCCTGTCTAGGTGACCTCCTCAGTGCTTGGGAGCCTCCTGTGAAGCGCTTCTGTGATGTTTCCTCCGGCATTTATAGTGATTTGTATCTGCCGCTTCCGGTTGTCAATTCCAGCTGTCCGCTGCAGTGGCCGGTATATTGGGTCCAGGTCGATGTGCTTATTGATTAAATCTGTGGATGAGTGCCATGCCTTGAGAAATTCCCTGGCTGTTCTCTGTTTGGCTTGTCCTATAATAGTAGTGTTGTCCCAGTCGAACTCATGTTGCTTGTCATCTGCGTGTGTTGCTACTAAGGATAGCTGGTCATGTCGTTTCGTGGCTAGTTGGTGCTCATGGATATGGATCGTTAACTGTCTTCCTGTTTGTCCTATGTAGTGTTTTGTGCAGTCCTTGCATGGGATTTTGTATACTACATTGGTTTTGCACATGCTGGGTATCGGGTTCTTCGTCCTGGTGAGCTGTTGTCTGAGAGTGGCTGTTGGTTTGTGTGCTGTTATGAGTCCTAGCGGTCGCAGTAGTCTGGCTGTCAGTTCAGAAATATTTTTGATGTATGGTAGTGTGGCTAGTCCTTTGGGTTGTGGCATGTCCTCATTCCGTTGTCTTTCCCTTAGTATTCCCTGAACACCAACTAGCCATGAAACGACATGACCAGCTATCCTTAGTAGCCGCACACTCAGGTGACAAGCAACATGATTTCGACTGGGACAACACTATTATTATAGGACAAGCCAAACAGAGAACAGCCAGGGAATTTCTCGAGGCATGGTACTCATCCACAGATTTAATCAATAAGCACATCGACCTGGACCCAATATACTGGCCACTGCAGCGGACAGCTGGAACTGACAACTGGAAGCGGCAGATACAAATCACTATAAATGCCGGAGGAAACATCACAGAAGCGCTTCACAGGAGGCTAGAAAAGCTAAAAGGTCTTAAAATTGATAAATCTCCTGGCCCCGATGGGCTACATCCTAGAGTTCTGAGGGAGGTGGCTGAGGAAATAGCGGAGGCGTTGGTTGAGATCTTTCAAAAGTCACTGGAGTCAGGGAAAGTCCCGGGTGATTGGAAGATCGCTGTTGTAACCCCCTTGTTCAAGAAAGGATCAAGGCAAAAGATGGAAAATTATACGCCAATTAGCCTAACCTTGGTTTGTTGGTAAAATTCTAGAATCCATCATTAAGGATGAGGTTTCTAAATTCTTGGAAGAGCAGGGTCAGATTAGAACAAGTCAACATGGATTTAGTAAGGCGAGGTCGTGCCTGACAAACCTGTTGGAGTTCTTTGAAGAGGTGACAAGTAGGTTAGACCAGGGAAACCCAGTGGATGTTATCTACCTAGACTTCCAAAAGGCCTTTGATAAGGTGCCACACGGAAGGCTGCTGAGCAAGGTGCGGGCCCATGGTGTTCGAGGTGAGCTACTGGTATGGATTGAGGATTGGCTGTCTGACAGAAGGCAGAGAGTTGGGATAAAAGGTTCTTTTTCGGAATGGCAGCCGGTGACAAGCGGTGTCCCGCAGGGTTCAGTGTTGGGGCCGCAGCTGTTCACATTATATACTAATGATCTGGATGAAAGGACTGGGGGCATTCTAGCGAAGTTTGCCGATGATACAAAGTTAGGTGGACAGGCAGGTAGTACTGAGGAAGTGGGGAGGCTGCAGAAGGATCTAGACAGTTTGGAAGAATGGTCCAGGAAATGGCTGATGGAATTCAATGTGAGCAAATGCGAGGTCTTGCACTTTGGAAAAAAGAATAGAAACATGGACTACTTTCTAAACGGTGAGAAAATTCATAAAGCCAAAGTACAGAGGGATCTGGGAGTGCTAGTTGAGGATTCTCTAAAGGTAAACATGCAGGTTGAGTCCGTGATTAAGAAAGCGAATGCAATGTTGTCAATTATCTCAAGAGGGTTGGAATATAAAATCACTGTTGTGCTACTGAGACTTTATAAAGCTCTGGTTAGACCCCATTTGGAGTACTTGTCCAGTTTTGGTCCCCACACCTCAGGAAGGACATACTGGCACTGGAGCGTGTCCAGCGGAGATTCACACAGATGATCCCTGGAATGGTAGGTCTAACGTATGAGGAACGACTGAGGATCCTGGGATTGTATTCATTGGAGTTTAGAAGATTAAGGGGAGATCTAATAGAAATTTACAAGATAATACATGGCTTGGAGAGGGTGGACACTAGGAAATTGTTTCCGTTAGGCGAGGAGACAAGGACCCGTGGACACAGCCTTAGAATTAGAGGGGGTAAATTCAGAACAGAAATGCGGAGACATTTCTTCAACCAGAGAGTGGTGGGCCTATGGAATTCATTGCCACAGAGTGCAGTGGAGGCTGGGACGCTAAATGTCTTCAAGGCAGAAATTGATAAATTCTTGATGTCACAAGGAATTAAGGACTACGGGGAGAATGCAGGTAAGTGGAGTTGAAATGCCCATCAGCCATGATTGAATGGCGGAGTGGACTCGATGGGCCGAATGGCCTTACTTTCGCTCCTATGTCTTATGGTCTTATGGCTCCCAAGCACTGAGGAGGTCACCTAGACAGGGGACGAAACGTCTGCAACACAAATTCCCAGCTTGGCGAACAGAACCACAACAACGAGCACCCAAGCTACAAATCTTCTCCCAAAGTTTGAACTTCTAAATTTTCATTTTCCAATTCATATCACATTTGGTGAATTATCTTTTTTCAAGTGAAAATTAAAATGTAAAGTTTAAGCCTCAAAAGAGTTGATCTTTGATAAAAATGCAATAAGTCCCAAATACCTTCTAAGGCCAGAGTAATGCTGAGGTATTAGATATTAGGGACGCACTGCATTGTCTGTGATGCTGTCATTCAGGTAAGATATCGACTGAGACTCCACCTGCTTTCCCTAGTGGATATAAAAAAATCCCTTGGCACTATTCTGAAGAAGCAAAGGGGAATTCTCCACAATGTTATGACAAATATTTATTCCTGAAGTAATTCATGTTAAAAATACACAGATTAACTGGTTGTAATCAAATTGCTGCTTGTTGGAGCTTCTGTGTGCAAATTGGCTATGTTGCCTAATGTGCGACAGTGTCTAAAATAACCCATTGCCTATAAAGTGATTTAGAATTTTTGAGGTCCTGTTGTGATGCAGTAGTGTCCTATCCCTGGACTGGATGGCCCTGGTTCAAATCCCATCTGCTCCAGAATTGTGTAATAACATCACTGAATAGGTTGATTAGAAAAATAGGGGCATTGACATTAGGAAAGGTGCTATATAAATGTATCTTTCTTGTTTTCTTTGTTGCACCGTTGGTCTGTCATGGGAAGACAATTCCAATGAGCTTATCTCTTCCCTCTGTAAGATTGTACTCTGCATTTTAGTTTTAATTTGTTAGTCTATTTAGGCTTGCTAATTCTGGATTTATGTTGCTTTCTCCTCATTAAGGATTTAAAAGTGTAATACCTATCTTCATGGTTAGAATTTCAAAGCAAGCCAAAGCAAACGTAGATGTATTTTTAGTTACAGTTTTGTATCGGCTGAAAATATCTCATTCTTTCTCCTTCTCCTAGAATATGGAGGTAAATGGAAGATGCTTCATTATTTTGCACGGAATTTCTTTGCTCCTGTTTTGCCAGTTGCTTTTGAAGAGCATGGAACACTGTTCATCTATGGTGTTTCTGATTTACCTGCAGACCTTAAAGTCATGCTTCAGGTATGCATTAATTAAGGTGATTGTACAACCAAGAGATTGTAACTACGAGGAAAGACTGAAGGCTTGGTGCTGTCTTCTGTAGAAAAGAGAAGACCAAAGGCTGACTTGATAGAGGTCTTCAAGTTTCTGAAATTGTTGAGTAGGGTAACAGAGAAAAGATATTTCTATTTGTGGGGAGACCAAATTATACATTTAAGATAATCAAAAAATAAATCCTATCAGAATTCAAGAAGAAACCTCTTTAACCAGAAACTGGTGAGATTGTGAAACTTGCTAATGTCGGGAATGTTTGAAACAAATAGAATGGATGCATTAAAAGCACATTGGGTGGTTGTTCGAGAGAGGCCAGGAGGTGGATTTTTCTCAAACGTGAGCATTGACGTGGACCCGTTGGGGTGATTAGCCTGTTCGGTGCTGTAAATACTGTAAATCCCTGATGATTGATTCCTGCAGCCTTTTACGTGGGAAGAGTTGTATTTTAAACCCATTGGTTAAATGTGAATTAAGTGTCACGTGTGACTGGAACCTGCTTTAGCTAATTGTTTCAACTGCAGGAAAAGCTTGCTCATGAACTTGAGATGGTTGATGATTGTAATTTGTGTGAATTCTGTAAACTGCAATAGAGATTTTGAAAGATTCACAACGTTCTGTCTATAACCACTTGAATGCTATAAAGTCACGATCAGATTAATTTAAATCTCAGAATATGAAGAACCTCTTGAGGAACATTCTCAGAACATGAATTCTTTGAACTGAATAGCCTGTTTCGCTGCTGTATATTCTATACAGACAATATTTAACAATTCAAATGTAAACCCAACACACATTTGGAACTCTACTTGATTTACAGGCTGGGCATTATGAAAAGTGCTTGTGTTCATGTAACTATTGTTATTGTTTATTCAATCTCTCCAGCAAACCCAGTTAATCTTTTTAACAACAGCACCACTCACTGTGTATTGGAAGACTCTGTGTTTCTTTTGGAAGATGAGGTGTTACAGAGTTTAATCTTAAACCGATGCTATGGTATAAGCGGGAACTCATTGTATGAACTTTAGGTTTAATTTTATTCAATTCTTAATATTTTTACTCTGTGTAGGTTAAGGTTTACCAGTGGAATTTGATGGAGCCAGTGTGTGTTTATGCCACTGAGTCATTTATTCTTAAGGCGAGGACTTCAGCCCCTGTTTACAAGGAAATCACTGATAACCTGCTGAGGCGATGTGACTGCAGCAGATATAACTGCGTAGTAACATTTTACCTAGAAGAAAATGGAACACAGCTCGGACCTTCAAACTATTACTTATTATCTTCATTAAAAAATGCCCAGATGCTCAGAAAGCCACAAGTTAATGTAAGTAATAATATTATGCCTTCTTAAGCACCCCTATAAACTATCTAAAAAAATTACAAACCAAAAGAACTGTGGATGCTGTAAACAGAAACAAAAACAGAAATTGCTTGAAAACCTCAGCAAATGATCCATCCTCAGAACGTTTCTGACGAAGGGTCATTCGACCCCAAAACATTAACTCTGATTTTTCAAGAAAGACCTGCTGAGTTTTTCAAGCAATTTCTGTTTTTGTTGTGTGCGTAAATAAAATAATTACAGTTATGATTTGAATTGATTAAACCCTGAGCTGCATTGCTCAATATCTCCGATATCTCAAAATCATGGCCACGTTAGCTATGTTTAACAAAGTTTGTGCGAAGATTTGTAGCTCGGGTGCTCGTTGTGGTTCTGTTCGCCGAGCTGGAAGTTTTTGTTGCAAACGTTTCGTCCCCTGGCTAGGCGACATCATCAGTGCTTGGGAGCCTCCTGGGAAGCGCTTCTTTGATGTTTCCTCCGGTGTTTATAGTGGTCTGTCCCTGCCGCTTCCGGTTGTCAGTTTCAGCTGTCCGCTGTAGTGGTTGGTATATTGGGTCCAGGTCGATGTGTTTGTTGATGGAGTTTGTGGATGAATGCCATGCCTCTAGGAATTCCCTGGCTGTTCTCTGTCTGGCTTGCCCTATGATAGTAGTGTTGTCCCAGTCGAATTCATGTTGCTTGTTGTCTGCGTGTGTGGCTACTAAGGATAGCTGGTCGTGTCGTTTCGTGGCTAGTTGATGTTCATGTATGCGGATTGTTAGCTGTCTTCCTGTTTGTCCTATATAGTGTTTTGTGCAGTCCTTGCATGGTATTTTGTACACTACATTAGTTTTGCTCATGTTGGGTATCGGGTCCTTTGTTCTGGTGAGTTGTTGTCTGAGCGTGGCTGTTGGTTTGTGTGCCGTTATGAGTCCTAGGGGTCGCAGTAGTCTGGCTGTCAGTTTTGAGATGCTCCTGATGTATGGTAGTGTGGCTAGTCCTTTTGGTTGTGGTATGTCCTCATTCCGTGGTCTTTCTCTTAGGCATCTGTTGATGAAGTTGCGCGGGTATCCGTTTTTGGCGAATACCTTGTATAGGTGTTCCTCTTCTTCTTTTTGCAGTTCTGGTGTACTGCAGTGTGTTGTGGCCCTTTTGAATAGTGTCCTGATGCAGCTTCGTTTGTGTGTGTTGGGGTGGTTACTTTCATAGTTTAGGACTTGGTCTGTGTGTGTGGCTTTCCTGTGTACTCTTGTAGTGAATTCTCCGTTCGGTGTTCTCTGTACCATCACGTCTAGGAATGGGAGTTGGCTATCCTTTTCTTCTTCTCTCATGAATCGGATTCCTGTGAGTGTGGCATTGATGATCCGGTGTGTTTTTTCTATTTCCGTGTTTTTAATGATTACAAACGTGTCATCGACATATCTGACCCAGATTCTTGGGCATCATCAGAAATATGCACAGAGACAAAGAAGAAACCATGATATCATTCGACGTGACGGCACTGTTCACTTCGATTGACAAAACCCTAGCCAGAGAAACAACAGCCAACCTACTGGACATACAGAACAGAAAACAGGACGCTGAACCTATCAACAAAGACGGCATATTTAAACTACTGGACTTGTGCCTCACAACACACTTCACATTCAACAACCAGATATATGAACAAATCAACGGAACACCCATGGGATCACCAATCTCGGGACTCATAGCAGAGGCAGTTATGCAAAGGTTAAGACAAACAGGAGAAAGTGAGGTCTGCAGATGCTGGAGATCAAAGTTGAAACTTTATTGCTGGAACAGCACAGCAGGTCAGGCAGCATCCAGGGAACAGGAGATTCGACGTTTCGGGCACAGGCCCTTCTTCAGGAATGAGCAGAGAGTGTTCAGCAGGAGAAGATAAAAGGTAGGGAGGAGGGACTTGGAGGAGGGGAGTTGGAAATGTGATAGGTGGAAAGAGGTCAAGGTGAGGGTGATAGGTCGGAGTAGGATGGAGGCGGAGAGGTCAAGAAGAAGACTGCAGGTCAGGAAGGCGGTGCCGGGCTGGAGGGATCCGGCTGAGACAAGGTGGGGGGAGGGGGGATGAAGAAACTGGTGAAGTTCAAGTTTGGACTTCACCAGTTTCTTCATCCCCCCCTCCCCCCACCTTGTCTCAGCCGGATCCCTCCAGCCCGGCACCGCCTTCCTGACCTGAAGTCTTCTTCTTGACCTCTCCGCCTCCATCCTACTCTGACCTATCACCCTCACCTTGACCTCTTTCCACCTATCACATTTCCAACTCCCCTCCTCCAAGTCCCTCCTCCCTACCTTTTATCTTCTCCTGCTGAACACTCTCTGCTCATTCCTGAAGAAGGGCCTGTGCCCGAAACGTCGAATCTCCTGTTCCCTGGATGCTGCCTGACCTGCTGTGCTGTTCCAGCAATAAAGTTTCAACTTAGAACAAACAGTCCTACCACAAATTCAACCCAAACTCTGGGTCAGATATGTCGATGACACATTTGTAATAATTAAAAACACGGAAATAGAAAAAACACACCGGATCATCAATGCCACACTCACAGGAATCCGATTCATGAGAGAAGAAGAAAAGGATAGCCAACTCCCATTCCTAGATGTGATGGTACAGAGAACACCGAACGGAGAACTCACCACAAAGGTATACAGGAAAGCCACACACACAGACCAAGTCCTAAACTATGAAAGTAACCACCCCAACACACACAAACGAAGCTGCATCAGGACACTATTCAAAAGGGCCACAACACACTGCAGTACACCAGAACTGCAAAAAGAAGAAGAGGAACACCTATACAAGGTATTCGCCAAAAACGGATACCCGCGCAACTTCATCAACAGATGCCTAAGAGAAAGACCACGGAATGAGGACATACCACAACCAAAAGGACTAGCCACACTACCGTACATCAGGAGCATCTCAGAACTGACAGCCAGACTACTGCGACCCCTAGGACTCATAACGGCACACAAACCAACAGCCACGCTCAGACAACAACTCACCAGAACAAAGGACCCGATACCCAACATGAGCAAAACTAATGTAGTGTACAAAATACCATGCAAGGACTGCACAAAACACTATGTAGGACAAACAGGAAGACAGCTAACAATCCGCATACATGAACATCAACTAGCCACGAAACGACACGACCAGCTATCCTTAGTAGCCACACACGCAGACAACAAGCAACATGAATTCGACTGGGACAACACTACTATCATAGGGCACTACTGAAGAAGGGCTTATGCCCGAAACGTCGATTCTCCTGTTCCCTGGATGCTGCCTGACCTGCTGCGCTTTTCCAGCAACACATTTCCAGCTCTGATCTCCAGCATCTGCAGACCTCACTTTCTTATCATAGGGCAAGCCAGACAGAGAACAGCCAGGGAATTCCTAGAGGCATGGCATTCATCCACAAACTCCATCAACAAACACATCGACCTGGACCCAATATACCAACCACTACAGCGGACAGCTGAAACTGACAACCGGAAGCGGCAGGGACAGACCACTATAAACACCGGAGGAAACATCAAAGAAGCGCTTCCCAGGAGGCTCCCAAGCACTGATGTTGTCGCCTAGCCAGGGGACGAAACGTTTGCAACAAAAACTTCCAGCTCGGCGAACAGAACCACAACAATGTTTAACAAAACTTGTGATTTATCGCCATTAGCAAATGTTGTACTGCAATGGTAGTGTCTCTACCTTTGGGCTATAAGGTCCAGGCTCAAATCCCAACTACCTTGAAGATGTGCCATAACACCGATTCATTAAAAATACTTAGGCTAAGGTATATACCTAACATGCCCTTAAAAAAAATTTCTATGGTCGTTTCAAGAGTTATAAAATGTGCAGACATGCTTGGACTGAATTCCTGTTCCGTTTGAACAGTTGCACAGTTTTGAAGTTGTGTCTTAAAAGTATATAATTGTTTCAGCTGGGCATCAGAACAGTTGGATTTGAAGATCTTTCCCAGTGTAAGGAATTTAACTAGAAATGTTGGAGCACATTTACTTACTGAATTTCTGCAGAAACTTTCTTTTCCTTCCATGCTTGTCACTGTACATATGAACAAAAAATATGAACAGGCCATTCGGCCCTTTGAGCCTCCTGCACCATTCAATATGATCGTGGCCGATCTGATTTTAACCTTAACTCTACATTCCTACATATCTCAGATAATCTTTCATCCCCTTGGTTGTCAAGATTCTATCTATTTCTACCTTAAAAATATTTTTAAAATTCTGCACCCACTGCTTTTTTAGGAAGGGAATTCCAAAGGCTGTCAACCCTCTGAGGAAAAAAAGTTCCCTCGTCTCTGTCTTAAATGAGTGACCCCTGTTTTAAACTCTGACTCCAATTCTAGATCTTCCCACAAGAGGGAATATCTTTTTCATCCACCCAGTTAAATCCCCTCAAGATCTTGAATATTTCAATTAAGTCACCTCTGACTCTTCTAAACTTCAGAGGATACTGGCATTTTCTCAAAAGGCAATCTGCTCTTCCAAAGATTAGTCTAGTAATCTCATGTGAACTGCTCTTTAAGCACAGCGACCAGTACTGTACACAGTACTCCAAAGTGTTGTAAATGATGTGAGGCTTACATTGCACCCAGCCAACACAATCAGCCTGGGTGCTTATACCATTTTGTAGCCAGGCTGACTTTACTATAATTGACAAATTGCCTGTAAAAGTTACACCCAGCATGTCTCCACTACCATTCAACTGGCTGGAACTGCACCTACCAGGTTCTATGCTTATTCTGATCAGAGCCAGTGAATCTCTTGCAATGACTTCCCTTGCCTTGCTCCTACCTCACTGTTAGCTCTTGTGCCTCAGGATCCATCCTTGGCCCCTTCCTGTTTTTCACTTGCATGTTGTCACTCAACAGCAAATTCATAGTCAGTTTCCACATGAACAATGAATGCCTCACCTTTACATTCTCACTGCTTCTGTCAATCCTCTATCTTTGCTAACCGATCAGGCTGCTTCTCTCACTTCCAGTGTGACTTCCTCCAGCTCAATATTGGGAAGTCCAAGTCATTAACTTTGGACGCTGTTATAAACTCTGTTCCTCAACAACTGAGTCCATCCCTCTTTCTATCAACTGTCTGAAACTGAAACAAACTATTTGCAACTTGAATGTTATATTTGACTTCAAATGAGCTCCTAACCACAAATCCACTTCATAACTAACACCACCAGTTTCCATCTCAATAACTTCACCTTTGTTTTGGCCTTACTCAGCTCATCTGCTGAAACTCTCTTCCTTGCCCTTGTTATTTCTATAGTATTCCTGACCAGCTGTAAGATACAAGAGCAGAATTAGACCATTCACCCATTGGGTCTGCTCTGCCATTCGAGCACGGTTGATATGATTTTCATTACCTTACCAATAAAGAAGTTATCTATCTGTCTTGAATACACTCAACGCCTTGGTATTAATCCAGAGATTCCCCACCTCTGGCTGAAGAAAGTCCTCCTCATCTCAGTTCTGAAGGGTTCGCTCTTCACTCTGAGGCTGTGCCCTCAGATCTTAGTCTCTCCTACTGGTAGAAATATCATCTCCACGTCCACTCTATGCAGGCCTCTCAGGATTCTGTAAGTTTCAATGAGATCCCTCTCATCCTTCTAAACTTCCACCTACTACAGACCCAAAGTTCTCAACCGCTCCTCATATGACAAGCCCTTTGTCCCCAGGATCATTGTTGTAAAACTCCTCTGGACCCCATCCAATGTCAGCACATTCTTTCTTAGATAAAGGGCCCAAAACTGCTTGCAATATTCCAAATACAGTCTAAGCAGAGCCTTCATAGCCTGAGCAGTATAGTTGTGCTCTTGTATTCTGGCGCTCTTTTGAAATGAATGCTGACATTGCATTTGCCTTCCTAACTGCCAACTGAACCTGAAGATTAACCTGAAGAAAATCCTGAATTAGAACACCTTAGTTCCTTTCTGCTTCAGATTTCCATCTTTCCCCATTTAGAAAATAGACTTTGCCTCTTTTTCCTACTAAAATGCATAACCTCACATTTTCCCACATTGCACTCCAACTGCTCCTTATGATTTAGAGGAGCAGGTGTTGAACGGGGGTGTACAATGTTAAAAATCACACAACACCAGGTTATAGTCCAACAGGTTTATTTGGAAGAACTGGCTTTCAGATCGCAGCTCCTTCATCAGGTGGCTGTGGAGTACAAGATCATTCGATACAAAATTTATAGCAAACATTTACTGTGGGATGCAACTGAAATTATATATTGAAAAAGACCTGGATTGTTTGTTAAGTCTCTCATCTTTTAGAATGGGCATGTTGGTTTCAGTTCTTTTATATGTAAATCGCAGAACATTTTTTAAAAGTTACATTCTCAAGCACACTTTAACAATAGGTGCCATGTCATCTTAGATAATGCATTGAAGGTGTGAGGTGGCCTGTGTGAGGCTGTCTGTGCCCCACTGTTCAGACTGATTCTAATCTAAAAAAAGGATTTACAGAATCTTACAAGGATTCATGCAGTTTTTGAGCAAAATAAAATATAATTCTGCAAGTCCATCTGCTCCTTCTTTACCCACTCGCCTTGCCTGACCAAGTTCTTTTGCAGCCTTCCTAGTTCCACAACACTACCTGTCCCTCCACCTATCTTTATGACATCTGCAAACTTAGCAACAATGTCCTCAGTTCCTTTGTCCAAATCATTAATGTGTAACATGAATAGTTATGGTCCCAACACTGACCATTGTGGAATTCCACTAGTCACTGGCTGCCATCCTGAAGAATCCCTTTTCTCTGCCTTGTGTCAATCAGCCAATCCTCTATCCATACCAGTACCTTGCCCCTAATGCCATGGACTCTTATTTAGCATCTTGTCAAAGGCCTTCAAGAAATCCAAACTTTCAAGTCTCTCAAAGCCTCTCATATTCTTCACTTCATAAACTGAAATCATCCAGACCTCTGCTGTAGTGTCCTAACTTGCACCAAGTTCTGTTCATCTATCATCTGATTGAATCTCTCTTCTGTGTCTTTTTGTTACATTTTGATAATTCTCCTGTATGCTTTAGGACATTTTACTGTGTTGAATATCCTATCTAAGTGCAAACGTTGTTATTAGTTTATTGAGGAGTTAAGTGAATCAGCCAAACCTCTGATTCTGAGAAAAAGGACAAGGGTGCAGGTTTTAGAAACCCAGCCTTTATAATTGGAATTCACAGGCATGCAGGATCCTAGACTTTATGAATTAAGGTGAAATATTGTGTCCAATTCTAGTTACCACCCTTTAGGAAGGATGCCAAGGACTTGAGAGGGTACAGCTTTACAAAACTAGTATCAGTGCTGAGAAACTTCAGTTTTGTGGAGTGACTGCAGAAGTTGGGATGGTTCTCCTTCAAGTCAAAACAATTACAAAGAGGTGTTCAAAGGCATGAATGGTTTTGCTGAGATAGGTAAGGCAAAACTGTTCCCAGTGGTGAGGAAATTGATAACCAGAGGGGACAGGCTGCAGGTAAGTGACAAAAAAATCAGAGCTGGCCTTGGTATGTTCTAACAGAGTGAATGATGATCCAGAATACACTATGAAATAATAATGGAACTACTTTACATAACTTCCAAGTGAAAAAGATTGCGGGACTACACATAAAAGAAAATAAAATAACTAATTGGATAGTTGAGGCAGGGTGGGATGAATGGCAGCTTCCTGTGCTTTATTAATACTTGTAAGTTATTCTATTCAGACAGCAGTCTCAGTTCATGCAAGGTATGGTTCCCTTCACCAGTTCTAAATTATCCTTACATATCAGTTAAGGTTTGACAGTTTCTGAACACAGCATTTGCGTTTAGACACCTGTGACAAGCACATGAGTGGGTTCTGTAACGTGATGGCTATGCTATTGGACTAGTTATCCAGAGGCCTAATTAGAGGAGTGAGTTCAAGAGTGGATTGGAGAATTTAAATAAAATCAGCCTGCAACGAAAAGCTAGTCTTGATAATTGTGAACATGAAACTACTGGATTACTATAAAAAAAACTACTTCATGAATACTCTTAAGGAATGGAAATCTGTTGCCCCTATCTGCCTATATGTGACTCCAGATCCAATTGGATAAGTCTAACCTACTTTCTGAAATGGCTCAGCAAGCCATTTGATCGTATTCAAGGAGCTGCCTCACCGTCAAGGGCAATTAAGGATGGACAATAAATGTTGCCTCAGCTGCAAGGTTCACTCTTTTGTCTCAATTAAAAGTGATGGCCTCGTGATATTATCACTAGACTATTAATCCAGAGACCCTGGTAAATGTTCTGGGGACCTGAAATCCTGCCATCACATCTGAAAGAATTTGAATTCAGTAAATATCTGGAATTAAGGGTTTAATTGTTAGGTTATTTTTCTTGAGATTCTTACAGAGTTAATGTAACTACAATACGCCAACTTCTGTGAACAGCCAAAATTTATTAAGCAAGTACAAGCTTTTGGAGGAACCCTTAACACACTTTGCAGGGCTTGTGGAGCCATGTCAAGAGATGTCTCTCAACAAGAGAACAGTTCTCCATCATAGAGGTTTTTACATCACATTAGTAATGCCCACAAGACCACCACCTGTCACTTTCCCATAGTCACATACCACTCAAGACACAATGTAGTGATTTGATTGTTTCTGGAAGTAATGTGATTAGATCATTCCTTAACTTCAGGGTGTGTTTAGATTCTTAACTGTAGTGTTCTTATTCTGTCTTAACTGCAGGAGATGGTTATTTAAATTGTTTCTGAATAGCAGGAGATGGCAATGTAAATTTTTACATTCTGCCTGTAAGACAGAAACATACCACCATCCCCCGGGACATGCAATTTCGTAGAGGTCAGCAGAACAAATTAGCCCTTTAACATCTCATAATGATGGTCATGAATCCATTGTCGATTGTCGGAAAAACCTATCTGGTTCACTAATATCTTTTAGGGAGGGAAGCTGCCATCTTTACCTGGTCTGGCCTGCCTACACGTGACTCCAGATCAAAGGCAATGTGATTGACAGTTAATGGTGGATAATAAATGTAGACTTGGCCAGTGAAGCCCACGTGCCATGAATGAGAAATCACCTGATCAGTAAATATGCCTTTCTTTCACTCTGCTGTCCTGTGTTCCATTTCTCAGTTGTTGACAATTGTCTTATAGCCTCCCATTGCTAGTCTAGCTGTTCAGTTGTCACTGAATTGCAACTTGCAGTATTTGTCCTGCTGCTTTGTCTTGTAGGTGATAATGCAGGTTTGAAATCAGAAAAATTGTCTGAAGCTGCATTATTTTTTTTCTGTCTATAGCGTGGCTATCTGTCACTGCACCAGCATTTCATAGCCATCTCCGAGTGCCCCAGAGAAGGTAGTTGCAAGCTGTTTCTTTAAAGCTTGCAGTCCATGTGGTTTACGCGTCGGTGCTGTTAGGAAGGGAAATTTAGGGGCTTAGCGGTGAACGATATGGTGTTCCCAGCATCTGCTGCCCTTATCCTTCTGCATGTACTGTTCGTGAGTTTGGGAGGTGCCAGTTAGGTGGGATACTTTGTCCTGGATGTTATTGAATTTTTTGAGTGTTGTTAACAGTGCCCATTCAGGCAGGTGAGAGTATTCCATCACACTCCTTGTGGACAGGCTTTGGGGAATCAGGAGGTGATGGATGTAGGTTTGCTCACTGAACTGAAAGGTTAATTTTCAAACATTTTGTTACCATACTAGGTAACATCTTCAGTGAAGCATTGGCTGATACAGCCTGCTTTCTATTTGTATGTTTGGGTTTCCTTGGTTTGGTGATGTCATTTCCTGTTCTTTTTCTCAGCAGGTGGTAAATGGGATCCTAGTCAATGTCGGAAGTGACTGCCAGACTACTCAGACCTCTTGGTATCATGGTAGCCCACAAACCCACCAACACACTAAAACAGCAGCTAATGAACTTGAATGATCTTATACAGACAATAAGCAAAACGAATATCATTTACAAACTACCTTGCAAGAGGCGTACCAAACACTACATTGGACAAACAGGCAGAAAACTAGCCACCAGGGTACATCAACTGGCCACACAAAGACATGATTCTCTCTCACTAGTACCCTTACGTACAGATGAGGAAGGACACTACTTTGACTGGGACAACACATCCATCCTAGGAGAAGCCAAACAGAGACACACATAAGAATTCCTAGAAGCATGGCATTCCAACTGGAATTCGATCAACAAACATATTGACTTGGATCCCATTTACCACCTCCTGAGAAAAAGTCAACAAACATATTGACTTGGATCCCATTTACCACCTCCAGGAAGTGACATCACCAACCCAAGGAAACCCAAACACACAAATAGAAAGCTGGCCATACCATCCAGAAGCACTTTGATGATGTTACCTCATATGATGACGAAACGTCTGAAAATGAACCTTCCAGCTCATCGAGCGAACCTTCCAGCTCATCGAGCAAACCTACGTCCAGAACCTCAACCTGAGCTACAAATCTTCTCAAAACTCACCTAATCATTAGGTGAGTTATGTGTTGCATTATTCTTAGCCTCTGATCTAATCTTGTAACCACAGTATTTATCCGGTGAATCCAGTTCAGGTTCTGGTCAATGATGTCTACCAGGATATTGATATTTGGGAGTTCAGAGCTGGTAACACCACTGAATGGCAAAAGACTATGGTTAGATTGTGTCTTATTGGAGATGGTCAATGCCTAGCACTTGTGGTGTGAATGTTACTTGCCACTTGTCAGCTGAAACTTGGAGATTGTCCAGGTCTTATTGCATTTGGACATAGACTGCTTTTGTATTTGAGGTGATGTGAACGGTGCAGAATATTGTACAATCGTCTGCAAACATTCTCACTCCTGACCATCTTATGAAGGAAAGGCAACTGAAGGTGATTTGATCTCTGATGCTACACTGAGGAACTCCAGCAGAGATGTGCTGGGACTAAGATAATTGACCTTCAACAACTGCAACCAGCTTTCTTTGTGTCAGAATGACTCAATTAGCTCCAAATTTGATGGGGCTCTTTAATGCCACACACTGGCAAGTGCTGAATTGATGTGAAGTTAGTCCCTCAACACCAATAGAAATTCCTGGCATTGGCAGACCAGGAAAACCTTCACCTGAAACCTTATGATGTCAGGAAAGTTGTGTTTATGTGGAAGCATCTCCCCTAATTAGGTGTTGAGGTCAGGAATTGGTAGAACATTACAGAAATTGATTCTTTTTTTTATCACCACTTTTTATTCTTAGTTTTTGGTTAAGTTGCCCAAATGAAGTTTTGATATTTTGTTAGGAGTTAACTAAAGTTTTATGAATGTTGTCCCCACTCGGATTTCAGGTTAAGAAATGACAGACACAATTAGTATAATTTCATTTAGATGCACTTCAATGCTGGGACAGCCTATTTGTAAATTTTTATCCTGTTCTGTCATATTAACAACCTTTACTAAATTTATCTTAATAGCTAAGGGAACATGTGCTAGGGAGTCTTCCTGTATGGTTGAGAAAAAGTCTAACGGCAACATCCTGTCTTTTATTTTTAAGGCCACCATCAGTCAGCAAGGGGAGATGTACTGGATCACTCTAAAGGCCTCAGGTATTGCCCCTTATGTCTGGCTGGATATGGGAAATATCCTGGGAAGATTTGGTGATAATGGCTTCCTCATGTTGGAGAATATCAAGCTGATAACCTTTCACCCTTGGCGCCCAACCAACATTTCAGAATTAAGGAAATCTCTACATGTTCACTCACTTCCAGACATTTATTGATAGTGAATAAAGGTAGAGACTGTCTGTCTGATTTGCATAATCTAATGCAACTAATTCATCCAAGACAATATAATTTCAGTTCAATTTCTTTTATATTGGCAAAAATGATAGAAGTCGTTAATTTTCTGTTATTCTTGTTCAAAATTGGGTGTGTTTGAAATCAAAGAAAGATCAGGAAAGGCATTATTTCCTTTTGTTCTGGTATAACACACATTTCATCAACACAAATTGACTATAATATGATTGATGAATTGTGGAGACTGTGTGGATAACGTGAACTTTATACTGAAGAGGTATAGTGATCTTCGACAGTGCAAGGTTGCAGAGGAAAACAACCATCGCAGTGTACCAGAACGGCCTGTAACTGAAATTCAATTCAGTTAAAGAAAGATGTATGTTTTGAACTGACTTTTGTATCCTTGATGAAAGTGCAACACAAAGCTACCAAGTGTAAATCTTTAATTTGCAGTTCAGTATTTGAAATACCTTCTTAACCAAAATCAGCTTATTTGGATTCACCACGAGGCTGGGCCGAGTGTGGCTCCTACAAAACTCAGCAATCCACATAGCCCACGGGCTTTTAAATTGAGGACTAATTGTCAGAAATACAATGTTTAAATAAAAAGAATGTTTACAAATATTTTAAGATGGCACTGTTTAAATGCAAAGAACAGGACTGTGTTCAGGTTTGTTTGTTTTTCAAATAGGGTCAGTCAATTAATGAAACATGATAGAAATTGATGAAAATTTTGTTTTACAGACATTTAAAGTGTTAATTCCATGTGTAAAAGCTGTTTGCTTGGAGTTCTTTCCAAAGCGAAAATAAGTATTGTTAAGCTGAAGCAAGAGAAACAACAGTATTGTGGGGAGACATGGGCTCAAAGCCCACCACAGCAGCCGGTGGAATTCATATTCAATCAGCTATTTAATCAGGTTTCTCCTGACCTGGTCTGATCTATGTATGACTCCAGGTCCATGGTAATATGGTTGACTCTTTATTTCGCTCAGCAATTTCAGGGCAGTTCTCAGTTGACAAGAAAAAAAAAGTGTCACCGGCAAGGCCAGTTTTGTTAAAGTGTGGAAACAGGCCCTTCAGCCCAATAAGTCCACACGGACCCTCCGAAGAGTATCCCACCCAAACCTATTCCTGTTATTCTACATTTACCCCTGAATGATTCACCTAACCTATACATCCATGAACACTAGGGGCAATTTAGCATGGTCAATTTACCTTACTTGCACATCTTTGGATGTGAAAGGAAACTGGAGCACCCAGAGGACAGTTGCCAGAGACTGTGGGTCCCTGGTGCCGTGAGGCAGCAGTGCTTAACCAGTGAGCCACTGTGCCCCATGAAAAACATTGGTAAGTTCTACTTTTGTAACTCTGTGCATTTTTACCCAATGAAAACATTGAAACAGCTCTATCTCGCTTTCAGCCATTTGTGTTGATTGATAGTAGATGCCACTGTTCTAACCTGTTTCCGTCAACAGAAGACCTCAATGTTCAAGTCAGAGCAAGCATTGGAGGCTGTAAGGTGTGTGTAATAATTGCCAGAGACAGAAACTGGGAATGAGATTGAAAGTAAAAATGCTGAAGGTCATGTTTTCAGTGAAGCTTGAAAGACAGCCTCAACTAAGCCATTTACTTACAACTAGCATCAACACTTTGTTCAGAAACTGCTTGAATCTCTGCAGACAGAGTTTTGGTAATGATTTTGCTCTTCATATTGTTTCTCCTGCCTTTAAACCTAAGAACCTTTGTTTTTGGTTCTTTCCTCTTAAACATCTGACATTTTCCTGTAGAGACAAAAGGTTACAGTCCTGAAATGTTAATATTGTTTCTCTCTCGTGATGTATTTTGGTCATCTTACTATATCACTGAAAAATGGGAGATGGCATGGGCACAGTAATAGCTGTTTCCCTTTCTGGAAATTTAGGTCACTGCTCAGCATATTCAGTTTCAGTTTCAAAAGGTTTTTGCAAAACATTAGTACACACAGATTCACACTGACTTCAATTTAGATCTTTGGGGCTTTGTATCATGACCCTGTATAACTCTAACTCTATGAACTGACATTAATTCTCATGAACTCCCCATGTATATAAACTTAGTACAAGACATTTGACATGTTTCAAGAGTGATGGAATAAGGAATTTCTGAACCAGTTTGATTTCATATTCAGTTAGAATCACCACATTAATGATTCAAGCTGCAGAATAAAACTACCAATTTGTTCAATTTTTAATTGTTTATTAAAAAAAGCTCACAAAATTTAAACTACATTTAGCAAGAAATTTTCTAAAAAGACTAATTTAGGCAACCAAAGCTGCTGTGACTATTTACAAATATCCATTTAAGATTTTGAGAACAAGCTGAGATAAAATGTACAATCAGCTTTTTCTTAAACATGAAAATCACAATTCAGCTTAGAGATTACCAAAGCAAAACTCCATCAATTGTTTTCATTTTCTGCATTTGCAAAAAAATGAATGGCCATATGAAAAGATCGCAGACAAACTCTTGAAAAGCTTCTCTTTGTTAATACTAATCAGTACTAAGAAAGACAGACCTGTATTTCTCTAGCACCTCGCACAGTCTCAGGGTATTCCAAAGCGCTTTGCAGTCAAAGAAGTGCAGTCACTGTAATATGTAGGATACACAGCATAATCCCACAAAGTGTGTGATTACAACCAGAGTCTAGTTAAGGGATAGCTATTGCCCAGGACACTGGAGGGAAGGTACCCAATTCTCTTTCATAGGAGCTTTTATATCCTTCAGTAAGGACAGATGGTACCTGAGTTTAACATCTTGTTCAAGAGACAGCACCTCTGACAATGCAGCACACTCAGTTCTGCACTGGGATTGTCGGGCTTGACGTGTGTGTTCAGGTCTTTACAGGTGAGCTCAAGCATATTGGACTGCTCACTTTGCAAATGATAATTTTTTGGTCCATGTGTATTTTATAAAATACATACAAATCTGAGGGGAATTGAATAATAGTTATTTAAGTTTGAGAACTTGTCTTTAAATCGAAGCACTGACCTGTGTTAAAATAATGTCTTATGACAATAATCATAGCTGGAACAACGCAGGTCTCACAGATTACAAACTAGGTTGAAATCCATTAATTGCACTTGCTTTGGTTGGTCCTGATTAATCAACTGTACTGATATCCTTGCCGCAAAGTTCACAATTCAAAAGAAGTCTGGTTGTTGCTGTAACATTCTGCTGACATGTGGCTTAGTCTCCTAAATGACGTCTCCACTCCGCTGTCACACACACTGTCACACTGCTGGGATTTTGTATCAATCTGAACAACTGTTTGAAAAGATTGAGAGGTTTCAGTTCTTTATCATTCAGAAAGAAAGAAATCAAAGTGATGATTTAATTAGACACACGTGTTTTCTTGAGCTTTTAAATAAGTTGATTTGATAAATATATCATCAAGGAGTGAAATATTTGTTAATGCTACTTACTCAATTATAACACTTTCCCAAAATAATTTTATTGCTATTTTAATTCCTATGTATTCAAAATACTTAAAATTAGAAAATCTGCAGTGGTGATATAAAGATGAAACGTTTTTAGGCACAAGGAATTAACCACTAAAACTTGATGAATTAGAAAAGTTGCAATGGTGGGTCTGAAGAAATATCATAGTTGGACACAACACTTAGCTATGGCGTTATATAAGATAATACTTCACCCATAGTTAATGCACATTTACTGAAGCAAGGGAAAACACACTGAAAGCATATTGGGATTTCTTTCAAAGGATTTATTGCAAATTGAAATTATAAAACATTGAGGGAATAATTTATCACCTTATTGTACAAGTAGAACATTTAATATTTCATTAATGTAAAAGTAACCTTGAGGTTAGTCTTTCCTGAATGACCTTTGAATTTGGAAAGGAAAATATTCACCTATTGTACTTTGAATCCAGTCCAGCCTGAAAAATTAAAAATCCCTTCTCTCAGGCTTATTGTGACATCTTTGTGAAATAAGTTTCAAACCAAATCTTAGAGACTCTTCATTCAGAAAGATCAACAAGCTAATGGTATGTAGAGATATGGGGAAGAGTCAAGAGACTGACAGTAGATAATAGAGCTGGTGCAGGCACAATAAATTGAATGGCTTGTTTTGGCACTGTAATAATTCTGTGACGTTTGGTTGGAGAGGGGGTCCTTATATAATGTTACAGTTAAAGGTAAAAGGTTTACTCTACTATTTTACCACGTGTTCTAATGTAAAGCTTTTGAAGAAACATCAGAGATGGGGTGGTTAGGAAATTTCTTGGAGTCTATGCAGCCTTCGGTAGTTGAATAACTAAATGCCCAGTTCCTGAGCAAGAGGCACCCACTTCAGTGATGCTGAAAAGAGCCCAGCATTGGAGGAATGCAGAAAGTTGAAAACTAGAGATGAAATGAACTTGAGTAGACAATAATTGTTCACATTTTAGCTTCATGTCATCATTGCAGAATTTCATGTGTATAGGAATTAAAAGTTCAACAATTAATTATTACATTTTGAGAAACATGGACAAAAATTTAAAATTTGACTGAATATCAGTATCAAGTAGTAATCATAAGTTCAGCTATTCCTGTAACCCCACAGCCAAATTAATATAAATGGTTTGCTCTTACTGTTGGGTTGTTCAGTGGGTGTTGGTGAGTTACTTGTTCTGCCTGGTTCTGCACTTGCTGAGTTAGCTATTGCTTTGTGAAGAACATCAATTGCTTTGCTGTAGCCCATAGACTTCAGTGTTTCCAGAATCTCCAGGATAGTGCCACCACATACCTGCAACAAAGAAGAATAGAAAAGGTTAACGCAATGCAAAGGAGAAATCAAAACTGAAAGAGGAACTGACTGTTATGATTATTCTGTTCAGCAATCCTCTGCAGAGGGAGTGGTGTAAACCTGTACTTTCTGCTGCACCCAGATCCTGTGTCCATCACCAAGTTGACTATCAATATGTAGCCTGCCCATTATTAAAAGTAGTGGATCTTACTGTAATTCCATGAATTTGGGAAAGAGGAGGGAGCACGTAATGAGAGAGGGTGGGAAAGGCCCTTAACCATTCAGTGTAAAACTAAAACTAAGTACTTTATCAAGTTTGGTTTGTGAAGTACAAAGCCAGAGACCCCACCTCTGCATTTTTATCTCATTGGCTATCCAGCTAATTTATAAAATTACATTGCTATAAGAAAGAGAACATACATTCAGCTCACCTCATAGTTATCCAGCAGTGTTTTTGCTGGGGAATGGCTGAGTTTAAAGGCATTGATTAAAATTCCAAGACCCAGTTTCTGAGCGAGAGCCATCCAGTTCAGATTGGGTTCAGGTACCTCCAACAGTTTACACAGCTCCAGCCTTGCTTCTATATTCAACTGACCTAAGTCACCTGGTGTGCACAAACAGAATCCTTCAGTATAAAATATTATACTATCTGGTAGAATATCTGTAAAGAAGGTTAAAGATTCATACTTGATACAGGTGAGGCTTCAAGGAAAAACATAACAAATGTTATTAATACCTATCTCTTTCTCTACTACTGTGATCACTCCTTTTGCTCTGGGCTCCCCCTTTACTAACAGCATAAAACCTTTATTTTCCAGATCTTTCAGACTTGAAACATCATTGATTCTGACTTCAAAGACATTGTCAGATCTGATGGGTTTCTCCAGTTTCTGTAGTTCTTTGTTTTTATAACAAAAACCTTGTGTGGAAGGAAAGGGATGATGGTTTCACCTCTAACCTTTACAAAGATTGCCATAGTAATCCCCTTTTCATTTACAACCAATCATGTTCCTTTTTCTGGATTGTCACCCAATATGGACTTTGTTGGCTGGGCAAGCATTAATTGTCCCATGAGAAGGTAGTGGTGAACTTCGTGGGCGGCACGGTGGCACAGTGGTTAGCACTGCTGCCTCACAGCGCCTGAGACCTGGGTTCAATTCCTGCCTCAGGCGACTGACTGTGTGGAGTTTGCACGTTCTCCCCGTGTCTGCGTAGGTTTCCTCCGGGTGCTCCGGTTTCCTCCCACAGTCCAAAGATGTGCAGGGTCAGGTGAATTGGCCATACTAAATTGCCCGTAGTGTTAGGTATGGGGTAAATGTAGGGGTATGGGTGGGTTTCACTTCGGCGGGTCGGTGTGGACTTGTTGGGCCGAAGGGCCTGTTTCCACACTGTAATCTAATCTAATCTAAACTGTCTTCTTGAATCACTGCAGTCCTTGAGGTGTAGACATCTGCAGTTCGATTCTGAAGAAACTTCTGGGATTTTGATGGAATAGTAATCAACTTTCATGTCAGAATGGTAATGGTTTGGTGAGGCCACATATTGCAATCTGATCAGTGAAGCTTTACTATATATTATAACAGTGAGGGTGTGAGGGATATTGTGGAAACACTTTTTTTCTTTGTAAATATTTGTGCTTCATTACTGTGGACATAGAAAGTTACTAGAAGTAACTTGTTACTTTCTATGTCTTGCAGCATGGTGAAGTGCTGTTGCTATCATTCATTTTTCTATTATTTTCACTCAGTGTTTCTCGCTAACATTTCCTGGTCAGTTTCAGAACTGGTCAAAATGCTGCAGCAAATCTTTAACAGTATCACTAGTCTCCTTTGAAGCTGGTTTGTTGTCAGATAAATAATCTCATTTTCACATTTAGTATAATAATCATGCTATTACCTTCTGAATATGAGACTCCAGATTATAGAATTCAGAGGCTGTGCAACATGTTCTTTGTCATTTTGTAAGTATACTAAAGTATCACAAAATGCTTCTCTAAAGCAGTTGTTAGTTATTACCTTGTGGGAAAGGAGCTACTGGTGCAGGTTTCGGTTGGTATGGTTTACCATTTAGGATATCATAGACCTGGAAAAGCAACATCCATTAATAAATCAAACTGCTCACGAGCCAATATTTTAGTACCCAGAGTTATAACACACACAGTAAGAGCAGGAACAGGCCATTGTCTACTCCATTCAGTCTGGTCATGGCTGAATTTCTATTTTAAATCCATTTACCCACATTATTCCCTAAAAATGTTCTCAACAAGCAGCAGCAGCTCTCCGAGGTACCGAACTTCACAGATTGATAACCTAACTTCATAAAACTAGATGTCTTCTCCCTCAGTTGCTTTGTAACAAAGGCTAACATGCAATCTGTTTTCCTAACTAATTGCTTTTCCATAAACCTATTGTGATTTATGTACAACCAGGTCCCTCCAAATACTCCAATTTCTCCATCCTTCACTATTCTTATTACTGTAGTAGATAACCTCATACTTTACCACATTGTATTCCATCCACCACATCCTTACCCACTCACTCAACCGGTTTATAGATTCCTTTGAAGTCTTCAATCCTCTTTACACTTTATTTTCCTAGCCAACCTTTTACGATTTGGATGCATTCACTCATTCTCTTCATCGAAGTCATTTTTATACATTGTAACAGCCAGCCAGACTTTGTTTATTTATAATTTATTTCTTGTCCATTAAGCAATCTGAAATCCAGACAAATATATTCCCTAATAAAGGAATTTAAGACAGTTGGAAAGAAAGGCTTGAAAGGGGCAGTGGAAAATTTTTCAAATCATATCAAGTAGTTGTGAACTGGAATATGCTACTTGAAAGGGGCGTGGAAACAGATGCAATAATTTATTATTACAAGTAATATGAACAAATATGGAGAAGGAATTCTTTTCAGGACATCCTGGGGCTGTGATGAGCAATACTGAAATTAATATTTCTCTTTCCTTCAAATATTCAATGAGTCTGTTAGAGGTGTTGCCTTATTTCAGTCTGGTATTAGTATTCTTACCTCTTCTGAGGCTGCCATGTCTAACGGTGTGGTACCATGAAAGATTCCTTCATCATCATCATCAGCTTCAACAGATTCATCAGTTTTGTCATTTAGTGGCTCATGATTCTCGATGTGTGGATCTGCACCTGAAAAATTTAGATTCCAGACACCAGATTAACAAATAACCAACCCCTTTGTTCTCTGACCTACCATCTATAAAGAAAATCATTTTAAGATGGATTTGTTTACTTCATTGGAATACAAATCATTCAAATTATTTCATGAACAACACATTCTTAATACTGAGCAAGGTATGCCAAAGAACTACTGAACCAAGCAATAACAAATTACTAAGGGGTTCTGAGAGTAAGGAAGGCAACAGTTTCTTCCAATCCCAAAAGACCAGTGACCAGAGGAGACAGATCTAAAGTAATTCAAGACAAAGGGAAAAGAACAGAGGAAGGGGAAAACAAAAATTAATGTAATAAGCTGTGATCTGCATGGAAGGGCCAACAGTGAAAACAGACTCAACAAGAAATTCCAAAAGGGAATTGGAGAACTAGCTGAAAAGTTTTTTTAAAAAACTGTAGAGCTATGAGGAAAGAAAAGTTGCACGAATAGTTCCTTCAGCCAGACAGCTGGCCGAATGATCTCTACTAAAATCTGGCAGACTGCTTCGTGTGTGAGCTAGTCAGCATGCAATCTCAGTGTGTGCGGGAATGGGTGGAATTTAAGTGTTTCATGAGGAAGTGCTCAGACTCAGCTCTGGTTTAAAAAACACTTGCCGGTACTCACTGTAACAAGCCTCTGGTGAACCTGCAGCACAGATGCTAGAGGGTTACTCTGACAACATTTCAGTCTAATCATAGGGATGCAGGCTATTTCTCTCACAAGACAGCATACTGGGAATTCCCTGTGCAAGGTCAGATTCACAGAACTGCTCCAAGTAATGCTTTTAACATCAGCCTTTAACAAACTAGAACTGCTCAATGAAGCATCGCTTCATACACAAAACATTCCAATACATACCTGCTGCTATTAGTAAGGCACAGAGTTTGGTATAGCCTCTTCCTGCTGCTACGTGAAGTGCTGTAGACCCATCAAATGTGGTGGCATCAACTTCTGCACTGCCCTGAGGATCCAAACACATCACACATTATTACCACTTAATATGTTTGCTGTAATAGCATTAACAGCCCTCAAAATGGAGTTGCAGGTAGATAGGATAGTGAAGGCGGCATTTGGTATGCTTTCCTTTATTGGTCAGGCGTTGGGAGGTCATGTTGCGGCTGTACAGGACATTGGTTAGGCCACTGTTGGAATATTGTGTGCAGTTCTGGTCTCCTTCCTATCGGAAAGATGTTGTGAAATTTGAAAGAGTCCAGAAAAGATTTACAAGGATGTTGCCAGGGTTGGAGGATATGAGCTATAGGGAGAGGTTGAATAGTTAGAGCTGTTTTCCCTGGAGCGTCAGAGGCTGAGGGGTGACCTTATAGAGGTTTATAAAATCATGAGGGACATGGATAAGATAAATAGACAAAGTCGTTTCCCTCGGGTGGGGGAGTCCAGCACTAGACAACACAGGTTTAGAGTGAGCGGGGAAAGATATAAAAGAGACCTAAGAGGCAACTTTTTCACTCAGAGGGTGGCACGTGTATGGAATGAGCTACCAGAGGAAGTGGTGGAGGCTAGTACAATTGCAACATTTAAAAGGCATCTGGAGGGGTATATGAATAGGAAGGGTTTGGAGGGATATGGACCGGGTGCTGGCAAATGGGACTAGATTGGGTTGGGATATCTGATCGACATGGACGAGTTGGACCGAAGGGTCTGTTTCCATCCTGTACATCTCTATGACTCCATAACTTCACAGAAAATGGATTAGCTGATCATTATCACATTGCTATCTATGGGAGCTTGCTGTGTAACTGCCATATTTCCTACACTTCAAAACATCAAGCACTCTGGGATACTGCAAAAGGCTCTTACTTAAATACAAAGCCAGCATACTGTATTGAATCTGTCTGAATTTTTGTAGCTAGTATAAAGGGTACATTACCTCATTTTCATCCATGCTGCTGCGAAACGCCACTGTATAAAGAGGTGCCTCAGGAATCCCAAGTTATGTTGTGAAAGCTACAGACAGCTTCATTAGAGGATTCAGTGGTTTCTAGTTGAGCCTGAGCCCTCAGAGGGCTAACTTTGGGGGATTTTCTGCTGGTGACAGTTGTCACAGTCAGGTACAGGGCAGAAATACTGACAGCACAACCTGGATTCACCACCAGAGGGAGCCAGTTTTTAATGAATAAAAGATAATGATATCAAAAACAATGAATCAGTAATGGTCTATAATGAAAACCTTTCAGCAGCTGCATTTGATAATCACCCGCATAACATGTTTCCAGCTAATTACTACTACAATGTTGATCAGGTCCCACACCTTACCTAAACTAAGTGCTGCACAAAAATAAGCAATGATAATAAGAAACCTTCATAATCATGAGTTTCAGAATGGCAACATGATTTATTTTCAACATTGTTGGCTGTGGCTCACTGATCGACCATAAAAAGTAGGAAGAGGAGTATGCCATTCCGCCCTGAGCCTGCTCTGCCATTCAATACGATCATGACTAATCAAACATTCCTCGTGTCCACTTTTCTGTCCTTTCCCCGTAACTCGATTCCCTCAATGATCAAATCTCAGCCTTAAATATACACAAGGACTCTGCCTGACAGATCTCTATGACATGGAGTTCCAATGACTCAAGAGAAGAAGTTCCTCCTCATCTCATCTTAAACTGGTGCCCCTTAATTCTGAGACTGTGCCCTGGCCCTTCACAACTCTGAACCAGAGTGGGCTCAACTTCCTATGAAACATTTCAGTGCAAGCACGAGTTGACACACACAGTGCTATCACAGATCAGAGGGAGAGCCGCACCATTGGATGGTTGGTGTTGAGGGAGAGCCGTGCTGTCAAGAGGGTCAGTGTTGAGCATGCGCCACACTGCGGAAGGAGGGTCAAGACAATAGCTTTAAAAAAATACTGCAGATGCTGGCAACATAAAACAAACAGAAAATGCTGCAGAAACTCAGCATGTCTGGCATCTGTAGCGGTACAGAAACAGAATTCACATTTCAAGGTGAAGAGTCATATAGGACTTGAAATGTTAACTTTCTCTCGAGAGATGCTGAGTTTCTCCAGCAATTTCCCGTTTTCTCTACAACAATATAATACCTTCTAAAAATACTACATTAGCGATAAAATGGTTGAGATGTGACAAAACACACCTCCAGGAGGAGACAGCCAGCCAAGGAGATGTTTTCCTGTTCGACTGCGAGATGGAGTGCAGTGCGACCTGCCTGCTGCTCCAGAGAATCCACATCAATATCGGCTGCAATCAGCTGCCTCAGTGACGACAGACTATTCGCTAACACAGCCAGATGGACAACATTGAAACCTAAAAGAAGATAGCATAAGATTAGCAACTATGTGTTAGTTTACAAACTAATAATGCTACTTGTAACTTTTGGTTGTTGTCACAACAATCGAAGAATGATCCATGTCCTGAGCGATGGGAAATTTGGTACCAAATTAGAACTGACAGTTGGAAACAACGGCTTTTTAGAAAGAGGGTGGAGGAAGGGAAACATGGTGTCAATGAATACAGAAACTTTGTCCACACCATTTAAAATACTCAATCAAGTAAATTAACAAATGCTGAGAATTCATCTTTCTCCAGAAACACCAATGTCAGAGTTGTCAGTGAAAGTGATTTGAAAAATATGTTGCTGGAAAAGCGCAGCAGGTCAGGCAGCATCCAAGGAGCAGGAGAATCGACGTTTTGGGCATAAGCCCTTCTTTAGGAATGAGGAGGGTGTGCCAAGCGGGCTGAGATAAAAGGTAGGGAGGAGGGACTTGGGGGAGGGGCGTTGGGAATACGATAGGTGGAAGGAGATTAAGGTGAGGGTGATAGGCCGGAGAGGGGGTGGGGGCAGAGAGGTCGGGAAGAAGATTACAGGTCAAGAAGGTGGTGCTGAGTCCGAGGGTTGGGACTGAGGTAAGGTGGGGGGAAGTGAAAATGATTGGAAGAGTGACCTCTGTTCAATGTGGAACGCCCGATCAAAGCAATCAGCATCAATCTTCAATGTAAGGATCATTCACAGCATTCCAAAAATAATCAATTAATCAATCATAGATCAAGGGCTAAAGGTGGGAAACAAATGAATAACGTAACTATTACATAAGAAGAGAGGCAGACTAACCATTCTCATTCATCTACCTGCTGTTTTACTTCAAAACATTTTGTTCTTAAATATTTCAGCTTTTCATTCTCAAGCTTCTGTCTGAATGCTAAATAACAGCATTCTGTCTGCAAGTATAATTGGTATTACTTTTAGTTTTTATGCCGTATATCATGAAAACCTCAGTATCATGAATCTTAAGGGGAATAATCTTCTAAGAATCCATTACAAATCATCACTATTCACTTTAGAATCATTATAAATAGTTCAGTACAGTGGGCAGGTCCCACACCACACACCAGAAAAATCATGGACTTAAGTTCTATTTCAGAGTCTTGAGTATAAATCCCAACTCAAAACCGTGTGCAGGACTAAGCCAGCATCGCACTGTCGGAGGGTCAGCGCTGAGGGAGTGCCGCACTGTCGGAGGGTCAGTGCCCAGGGAGTGCCGTATTGCTGGAGGATCAGTACTGAGGGAGCACTGCACCTTTGGAAAGACTATTTTTCAAATGAAAAATAAAACTTTAGAAACCATCTTCCTGGTTCAATCAACATAAAAATATCCATCACCATTATTTTTAATGAAAAGTTATTCTTTCTCATTTAATACACTTAAAGAATCTCTTTGGATTCATCCTAATCTTCTCAGTCAAGGGTATCTCGTGCCCCCTTTTCACCCTCCTGATTTCTTCTACAGTAAACTCCTGTATTCCCTGTATAACTCCAGGGATTCCCTTGATCCCAGCTGCCTGTACCTGAGCCACGCCTCCTTTTTTCAGGTCAAAGCCTCAATATCTCTTGTCATCCAGGGTTCCCTATTCCTGCCAACTTTGTCCTCCCCCTCACAGGAACATAAAGACCTTGAACTCTAGCTATTTCACTTTTAAAGGCCTCCCACCTGCCAGAGGTCCCTTTGACTGCAAACAAACGACTCCAATCAATCCCTGCAAGCTCCTGTCCAATTCCATCAAAGTTCACATTGCCCCAGTTTAGAACTTGAACCTGTGGACCAGTTTTGTCCCTCTCCATAACTAGTTAAAAATTAATAGAACTATGGTCACTGGTCCTAAAGTGCTCTGCCGTTGTCTCCTCCACCACCTGTCCTGCCCTACTTCCCAAGAGTAGGTCGAGTTTTGCCCCTTCCCAAATAGGACCCTCTATTTCCTGCTTGAGGAAACTTCTCTGAATGCACTTAATGAATTCCATCCTATCTAAGCCTTTCACTGTACGGCAGTCCCAGCCTATATTAGGAAAATTAAAATTCCCCACTATGACACCCCTATTGCTCCTGCAAGTCTCCCCAATCTCCTTGCATATTTGTTCCTCTAATTCCCGTTAACTATTAACCCCTAATACAGCCTATAGTAACGTCACCATCCCCTTCTTATTTCTTAATTCCACCCACAAAGCCTCACTGGATGTTCATTCAGTTATTTCATCTCTGAATACTGCTGTGATACTCACCTTAATCAAAAATGCAACTCCCTCTCCCCTCCTTCCACCACACAGTCCTGCCTAAAGCACCTGTACCCTGGCACATTAAGCTACCAGTCCTGTCCCTCCCTCAGCCGTGTTTCTGTAATGGTTATAATATCCTAGTTTCACATACCCATCCATGCCCTGTGTTTATCAGCCTCACCTGTAGCCCTCTTGCATTGAAATAGATGCAATTTAAGCCAACAGGCATTCCTCGCTCCCTGTCATGTTCCAACCTGACCTGTCTCTTCACTTTACTCAAAGTTTGTGCGAAGATTTGTAGCTCGGGTGCTCATTGGTGTGGTTCTGTTCGCCGAGCTGGAAGTTTTTGTTGCAAACGTTTCGTCCCCTGGCTAGGTGACATCATCAGTGCTTGGGAGCCTCCTGCGAAGCGCTTCTTTGATGTTTCCTCCGGTGTTTATAGTGGTCTGTCCCTGCCGCTTCCGGTTGTCAGTTTCAGCTGTCCGCTGTAGTGGTTGGTATATTGGGTCCAGGTCGATGTGTTTGTTGATGGAGATTGTGGATGAATGGAGTTTGTTGGCATTCATCCACAAACTCCATCAACAAACACATCGACCTGGACCCAATATACCAACCACTACAGCGGACAGCTGAAACTGACAACAGGAAGCGGCAGGGACAGACCACTATAAACACCGGAGGAAACATCAAAGAAGCGCTTCGCAGGAGGCTCCCAAGCACTGATGATGTCGCCTAGCCAGGGGACGAAACGTCTGCAACAAAAACTTCCAGCTCGGCGAACAGAACCACAACAACTTCACTTTACTATTTCTGAATACAGTATCTCCTTCCAGCCTCAATTTTAACAGCAGATGGAGCTTAATTTAGATAAATGTGAGATGTTGCATTTTGATAAGGCAAATCAGGCAAAACTTATACACTAATGGCAAGGTTCTGGGGAGTGTTGCCAAACAAAGACACCTTGGAGTGCAGGTTCATAGTTCCTTAAAAGTGGAATCGCAGGTAGATAGGGATAGTGAAGAAGGTGTTTAGCATGTTTGCATTTATTAGTCACTGCACTGAGTACAGAAGAACCTCGAATATCCGAACGGAATGAGTGGGCACTATTTTGTTCGTCTAATTGATTATTTGGTCAATTGATTCAAAGCCTTTCCTCTGGGGCTCGGAGTTTTCTGTTAAGTCTGCTCCCCGTTCAGGAGACGAGGCAGCAGCACACTGCACTGCCTCGTCCAACTCCAGGGAAAGTGTGTGGGGAAAGACAGAGGGCAGGAGGTTAGTCATTCAGAGACGATGCCTGGGCTCCCATCAGTCCAGGACTGTTCTTGGCAGCATTTCAGTAAGCTGAGTTCACTTTTAATCACTGTAAACAAAAGATGCGATCACTGTTGGAAACACGTCTTTGATGTAATGTTTCTATGATGATCTTGAAATCTCCTTCGTATAATCCGATATTCGGTTCCTCTGTATAGGTGTTGGAATGTCATGTTGGGGCTGTACACTCATTGGTAAGGCCACTTTTGGAATACTGCGTGTGATTCTGGTCTCCCTGCTATAGGCAAGATGTTGTTAAACCTGAAATGGTTCAGAAAAGATTTACAAGGATATTGCCAGGGTTGGAGGGTTTGAGCTATAGAGAGAAACTGAATAGATTTGGGGCTATTTTCCCTGGAGCGGAGGCTAAGGGATGATCTTATAGCGGTCTATAAAATCATGAGGGACATGGATAGAGTGAATAGTTGCCAGAAGAAATGGTGGAGGCTGGTACAACTACAACATTTAAAAGGCATCTGGATGGGGACATGAATAGGAAGGGTTTCGAGGGATATGGACAAAATGCTGGCAAATGGGACTAGATTAGTTCAGGTATCTGACCGGCATGGACGAGTTGAACTCAAGAGTCTGTCTCCATGCTGTACATCTCAATGACGTTATCTGTGGTTCCCCAAATTAAAAGAATCAATTCTCACAATCAGACCATTGCTCGGTTACAATTTCTTGCCCTTTATGTTTAAAGCTGAATATAATATTCTGCTTTTTAAAAATAATTATTTGACTGATTAAGTCTGTTTCACCCAATTTCTTCTCATTCTTTAGCTAGTTCTTCACAACGATTCAAAGGTTGAAGCCCGTATCTGGTAATCAGTTTCACTTCACAGATTACTGGTATGGAAAGAAAATGGAAACATTGCGCTGTTACAGTACGAGCTGCTCCTCTGACCTTGGGACAGATATAGTTCTTGGACAAATTAGAGGCAGCTTGGGTGACACGGTGGCTCAGTGGTTAGCACTGCTGCCTCACAGCACCAGAGACCCAGGTTCATTTCCCTCCTTGGGCGACTGTGTATGGAGTTGGCACATTCTCCCCGTGTCTGCGTGGGTTTTCTCCGGGTGCTCTGGTTTCCTCCCACAGTCCAAAGATGTGCAGGTCAGGGTGAATTGGCCATGCTAAGTTGCCCATTGTGTGAGGTGTATTGGTCAGGGGTAAATGTAGGGAAATGGGTCTGGGTGGGTTACTCTTTGGAGGGTCGGTGTGGACTTGTTGGGCCAAAGGGCCTGTTTCCATACTGTAGGGAATCTAATCTAAGCTTCACCATAAAATCCCACCACCTTGACAGAAAACCAAACCTTTATAAATTCTACAACATTACTTGTGTGTCCATACTGATGCACAGCCAAAGATCTCAATGGTATAAATTGTAAAAGTAAACATAACCATAAAACCAAAACACTTTGAAGAATAGTTACTTATCCTAATAAAAGTGTCATGAGGAATAAAGGCCCCAATTGTCCCTTTCGCTCTAGATTATATACCCAATGTTAACATGAGCTTTAACAAATCTGCAGTGCAGCCACCAGAGGTCCCCACCTACTGTCCCAGCTGACCCTGATTTCTCCATCTACAAACCTGCATTATTTGGCAAATGGAGGAGTTCTAGTAGAGTCTTGTTCTTTTTGCTTAGGAGGACATTGAGCACCTTCACATCTCCCTGCTGTGCTGCCAGGTGTAGAACAGAGTTCCCATGGCAATCCAGGAGACCCATGTCAGCTCCAGCTTGAAGCAATAACTCCACCACCTTGGCCTGTCTTGTAACAACTGCCAGGTGCAATGGTGTCTAGAAGTAAACAAACCATCGATCAATATTACAGAGAATAAAGAATTCAGTCTCTTTGGACTGGAGCAGGAATGCAAATGGTACACCCCACTAGTCAACGTATAATTGCTTAAATAAGGCATCTGAGTAGAAGTGAACTTGATGGAAATCCATGGAAATGCTCTATTGGGTGGAGTCATACCTAACACACAGGAAGATAGTTGTTGCAGGTCAGTCATCTCCACAGGAGTTCCTCTGGGTGGTGTCCTTGGCCCAACCATATTGAGCTCCTCCATCACAAACCTCCTTCCATCACGTCAGAAGAGTGGATGTTCACTGTTTGTTGTGAAATTCTCAATATCCATCCCAATTTTGCAGATATTTAAGTAGTCCTTGTCCCCACACAGCCAGACCCTAAACAACTTCTAGGCTTGAGTTGATATGGAAAAGTAACATCCAAGTCACATTTGTCTGGCAATGATCACCCTTTGACATTCAAAGGCACAATCATCATTAGGTGTCATGGCATTTTCCCCACTTGCCTGGATGAGTGCAGTTCCAACAACACTCAAGAATCTTTAAAAATCACACAACACCAGGTTATAGTCCAACAGGTTTAATTGGAAGCACACTCCTTCATCAGGTGATTGTGGAGGGCTCGATCGTAACACAGAATTTATAGCAAAAATTTGCAGTGTGATGTAACTGAAATTATACATTGAAGAATTGATTGTCTGTTAAGCATTTCTCTGTTAGAATACAGTGATAGTTTCACTTCTTTCATGTGTAAATCACAAAACCCTTTTTTTAAAAGTTGCATTCTCGAGTTAGCTGTTAACAATGGTGATAGCTAGACAATGTGTTGAAGGTGTTAGCCCCCTGTGTTCTCTGTCTATGACCTGATGTTTAGATTGATTCCAATCTAAAAAGTGAAATAACAGAGTTTTACATAAATTCATGCAGTTTTTGAGCTCAGAGTTCGACATGAATCTATGTGGTTTTTGAGCAAAGTGCAATGTAACTTTGTACCAAAAAAATTCACCACACAAAATATATATGTGTGCATGTGGGTCTTTGTCTGTCTGTGTGTGTGTCTGTCTGGGGTGGGGGTTGTGAGTGTGAGAAAGTGTGTGTAGTGAGTGCAGAGTGTCTTAAGTCTGTGAGGGGATGCATGCGTGGGAGTCTGTGTGTCTATAAGGGTGTGTGTGGGTGTCTGTGTGCGCGTCTGTGTGTATCTGTGTCCGTGTACATGTGAGAGTGTGTGTGTGTAGGAATATCTGTGTGTGTGTGTGTGTGTGTGTAGTGCAATGGTGATCACCTGTAATGTGACATGAACCCAAGATCCCGGTTGAGGGACCTTGGGTTCCAGTTAAACCTGTTGGACTATAACCTGGTGTTGTGTGATTTTAAACTTTGTACACCCCAGTCCAACATCGGCATCTCCGAATCTCAAGAATCTTGACACCATCGGTACCACAGTCACCACTCCCAATATTCACTCCCTCCAACACTGATTCAGTAGCAGCAATATGTATTCATCTATAAGATGCGCTGCAGAAACTCTCAAAAGCTCCTCAGACAGCACCTTTGAAACCCACCTTCGCTACCATCTAGAAAGACAAGGAACGCAGATATCTTCAAGTTCCTGTCCAAACAATTCACCATCCTAACTCGGAAATATATCGCCAATCCTTCAGTGTCACTGGGTCAAAACCCTGGAATTCCTTCTCTAACAGCATTGTGGGTCTACCTACAGCACATGGACTGCAGTGGTTCAAGAAGGCAGCTCACCATTTTCTCAACAGTATTTAGGTACAGGCAACAAATGGTGACACAGCCAGCAAAGCTCAAATCCTGTGAACGACTAAAACTATGTTTGATTGTTCTTGTATGCAATGGTGCACCTCTGAAACTATCTGACGACACTGAAGTAGGAGGCTTGAAAAGTAGTGAGGAGGGATGAAAATATTAGGACCAAGGAAATTAGACAGATTATTATCATCCCGTACCTCTGGATTACTGGAGAGGGAGAAAATCACTACCTATGAAATGAGACAAATAGTCAGGCTGATGGTACATGCAATTAAGACCGCTCAGTGCCTCACAACACATTTTGGTAATTGTAATACAGAGCCCATTGAAAGGGTGACTGAACAGTGAGAGTTGCAGATTCAAATGCAGTGTCCAACAAGAGTGGACCAACAATACAGAGATCAAGAATTCAAATCTCAACATGGTTCAATTAAACTGTAAATTGAGGAAATTGTGGTTAGCATCAGCAATATGTCCAGGAAAGCTGCTGGATTGTTCTGAAAACCCATCAACTCATTACGTTACTTCAAGGTGTAATTGACCATCTTGCTCTGTCTGAATCTAACAACCTGGATCTGACTGTAGAGTAACTAGGGATGAACAATAAATAGCTGTATTTAAGAACAAACTTGCAAATGTTCCTGTCTAATGAGTTCAGACAAAAAATAATTTGAAATTCCCATCTACATTTGGGGTTTATAGAGGAGTACAGACTTCAGAACAAAAGAAGAAATGCAAACTTTGCAGAAAACGTACTTTCTTTACAAGAGTGACCCCTGATCAGACAGTGAGAAAAATTTTAAATCACAGACAGCCTGAAGTGTAGGTTCACCAGAATAATCCCAGCAATGACAAACTGTAGTAGAAACATGTCTGTTTGGGAAATCATTAATTTAAGAGTGTGTCAAATGTGAAAGTTTAGAGGACTTTATTTGTGAATTGCGTCATTGTAGCACAGAATATTTTATCCCATGGAGTGAGATATATCAGAACCATTTCACCTTTATAGGGAGATTTGGATAATAATTAAAAGAGTAGCAATGGGAGAGCACAGAGCAGTGGAATTTGTTTGGGATTAATACAGAGCTATGGGAAGACAGTAGCACAGTAGAATTTATTTGGAATTTTTCAACAAAGATCACAAACAGATATGATGGACTGAATGGTCCAATCCTTTACTTTGTTTGGTCTACCACTGCTTTGGGCTCCACAAGCTGGAAACTATACTGTCATATAAAACTGTTCATCAATTTTATAAATTATCTGGATGTAGGCGTAGAAGGATGGGTTAGTAAATTTACAGATGACACTAAGGTAGGCAGAGTTGTGGACACTGCTGAAGGATGTTGTGGGTTACAGAGGGACATAGATAAGATGCAGAGCTGGGCTGAGAAGTGGCAAATGGAGTTTAATGCAGAAAAGTGTGAGGTAGTTCCCTTCAGAAGTAGTAACAGGAATGCAGGTGTCCAGGTACATAAATCCCTGAAAATTGCCACCCAGGTTGATAGGATTGTTAAGAAGGCACATGGTGTGTTGGAGTTTACTGGCAGGGGGTTTGAGTTTCGGAACCACGGGGTCATGCTTCAGCTGTACACGACACTGGTAAGGCCGCACCTGGAGTATTGCGTACAGTTCTGCTCACTGCATTATAGGAAGGATGTGAAAGCTTTGGAAAGGGTACAGAGGAGATTTACTAGGATATTGCTTGGTATGGAAGGAAGGTCTTGCGAGGAAAGGCTGAGGGAACTGAGGCTGTTTTCATTGGAGAGAAGAAGGTTGAGAGGGACTTAATCGAGATGTATAAGATAATCAAAGGATTAAATCGAGTAGACAGTGAGAGCCTTTTTCCTCGGATGGTGAAGGCTAACATGAGGGAACATAGCTTTAAATTGAAGGATGATAAATTTAAGACAGATACCAGCGGTAGTTTCTTTACTCAGAGAGTAGTAGGGTGTAGAACGGCCTGCCTGCAACTCGCCGACGTTAAGGACATTTAAATGGGCATTGGACATACAATTGGATAATAAGGGAATGGTGTAGGTTAGATGGGCATCAGATTAATTTCACAGGTCGGCACAACATCGAGGTTGAAGAGCTATACTGCGCTATTCTAAAACATGGAGGATTAGAAAGATTAAGACAACTTATATTTTTCAAAAAAGGATAAAATATGTAAATACTGTTAGGTCAATACATGTTCAAATAGCAGAAGGAGAAGTGTCATGCAGTCAGATTCAGTCAGTGTCTGCAATTCTCACTTCAAACCTCCAATGAAACAGCTGTTTTAAATTGCATTCCCTTATGTGTACTGTCCAACCCCAGTGAATCTTGCCTGATTCTGCCCTGAGTATATGTACCTGATAAAGATCGTTCCTCATGTTGATGATATCTTGTCCGGGAAGGCTGATTATAACTTGCAAAAGATGTTGAACCACTCCAGATTGGAAATGAATAATTGCAAGATGTAAAGCTCTGTCAGTGACATCAAAAGGCAAAGAAAAATCATTGAATGTGGTAGTCTATATACCTTGAACAAAATAGTTAATGGTCCTAGAGATCTTACAATTTTACAGCACCAAAGGACATAACAACATACCAATTAGGAACAGAATTAGCCCATCTGGCCCCTTGCGTCTGTTCTGCCATTCAATAAGATTTTGGCTGATCAATTTGAGTTCTAAATTCTACATTCCCATCTATCCCCAATAATCCATCATTCCCCATCTAACAAGAATCTATCCGTCTCTCACTTAAAAATATTAAATTATTTTGCCAGCTCCACTCTCTGAGATAGACAGTACTAAAGTCATACTCATACAACTCTCCTCATCTCTGTCCTGAGAAGATGACCTCTAATTTTTAAGCAAAGTCTTCCCCCATTACTGGGCCGATCCACAAGAGGAAAGGTTTTTTCACACAGCTGGTTTTGAATTGTTGAATAATTCCACACCACAGAGGGTGTGGATTCAACATTGTGGAGGGTGCTTAACATTTTTGATTTCTGGGAGAATCAAGGAATGTGGGGAGTGAGCAGGAAAGTGAAGGCTGATGATGAGGGATGACTTTATTGAAGGATAGGTCAGTCTTGAGGAGCCGAATGGACCACTCCTGCTGCTGTTTCTTTTGATGGCATCATTGCATGTTGAATACACTAGGCAAGTCTGGCTTTTGGTACCACTCAATGCTTCAGACAGATTTTTTTTTATAAATAATGCCACACAGGGCTGTTCACCTTGAAGCCTTGTACTGTGCAGCATGAATAAAGCCTCTTGTATTTCTCACACTGCAACGTGGCTCACACTATTTACCAACACTCTTTAACAGTTGCTGTTGTGGTAAAGAGCCTCTGCAATGTGGGCGAAGCTTCTTGAGATTTGGGTGGTAAAGGGAGATTTAAAGACAAAGGTTGCTGCAATACAGGAATACAGGAAATGTAACGTTTGGACAATAAATTTCACTTTACTTTGCACTCTGAAAAAAGATGAAATTAATAAAATGGAAAAGAATACTGGCTCCGGTACCCATGGGGATGGCCTCAACTGAGACCTTGGGTTCATGCCACACTATAGCTAACCCCATTGCACTGTACACCCTCTCTCACATACACACAGTCTTACATACTCTCACACCAACACAGACCCTCTCTCATACACAAGCTGTCTCTCAAAAGCACACAGATGTACCCCCGCACTCATACCCACATGCACCCTTACACAGGCTTATACCCCATCACACTCACACATACTTGACCAAGCTTACACACACTCTTTCACTCTCCTGCATGCACAGACATATAAGTTTATGGAGTGAATTTGTATTTGCAAAATTATGTTTTATTTTGCTGAAAACTGCATAAACCATGTAAGATTCTGTGAGCCTCAGTTTAGAAATAGAACCAGTCTGACTCAACAATGGGACACAGACAGACGTTAACCTCACACCTTTAATGCATTACCTGAGCAGAGATGGCACCTTTTGTTAGAAAAGCTGAAATTATGTTGAGAATGTAACTTAAAAGGAGTTCTGGGAATTACATATTAAAAACAGTAAATAGCATATCCCAATCTAAAAGATGAAAGACTTAATGTAAATTTGTTTAATATATCATTATGGCTCCATGACACTGTAATCCTTTTGCTACAAATTCTGTGTCATATGGTCCTGTTCCACAACCACCTGATGAAGAGGCAGTGCCTCAAAAGCTAGAGCTTCCAAGTAAACCTGTCGCACTATAACCTGGTGTTGTATGATTTTTAACTTTATCCACCCCAGTCCAACACCAACTCCTCCAAATCATGACTTTGAAAATGGTCTACTGATGCAATATTCTTATTAGAAGATAGAACATCACAGCACAGTACAGGCCATTCAGCCCTCAATGTTGCGCCGACCTGTGGAACCAATATGAAGCTCATCTATCCTACACTATTCCACTTTCATCCATATGTTTATCCAATGACCATTTAAATGCCCTTAAAGTTGGCGAGTCTACTACTGATGCAGGCAGTGTGTTCTAAGCCCCTACTACACTCCAAGTGCAGCCACACCAGAGTTTTGTACAGCTGCAGAATGACCTTGTGCCTCCGAAACTCAATCCCTCTACCAATAAAAGCTGAAACACTGTCTGCTTTCTTAACAACCCTATCAACCTGATGGCAACTTACAAGGATCTATGTACGTGGACACCGAGATCTCTTTGCTCATCTATACTACCAAAGCTCTTACCATTGGCCCAGCACTCTTCCTTCCTGTTGCTCCTTCCAAAATGAATCACCTCAAATGTTTCCACATTAAACTCCATTTGCCACCTCTCAGCCCACCTCTGCAGCTTATCTATGTCCCTCTGTAACCTGCAACATCCTTCGGCATTATCCACAACTCCACCAACCTTAGTGTCATCCACAAATTTACTAACCCATCCTTCCACCTTCTCATCCAGGCCATTTATAAAAATGACAAACAGCAGTGGCCCCAAAACAGGTCCTTGCTGAACCCCACTAGTAACTGAACCCCAGGATGAACATTTCCCATCAACCACCACCCTCTGGCTTCTTTCAGCTAACCAATTTCTGATCCAAACCCCCAAATCACCCTCAGTCCAATGCCTCTGTATTTTGTGCAATAGCCTACCGTGGGGAACCTTATCAAATGCCTTACTGAAATCCATATACACCATATCAACCGCTTTACTCTGTATGGTCACCATCTCAAAGAACTCAATAAGGTTTGTGAGACACGACCGACCCTTCACAAAATTGTGTTGACTATCCCTAATCAACTTATTCCTCTCTAGATGTTTATAAATCCTATTTCTTATAACTTTTTCCAACACTTTACCCATAACCGAAGTAAGGCTCACTGGTCTATAATTACCAGGGTTGTCTCTGCTCCCGTTCTTGTACAAGGGGACATTTGCTATCCTCTAGTATTCTGGCACTATTTCTGTCGACAATGACGACATCAAGATCAAAACTAAAGGCCCTGACTTCCCAGAGAATCCTCGGATAAATCCCATCTGGCCCAGGGGACTTATCTATTTTCACACTTTCCAGAATTGCTAACACCTCCTCTTTGTGAATCTCAATCCTATCTAGATGAAAGTGAGGACTGCAGATGCTGGAGATTAGAGTCGAGATTAGTGTGGTGCTGGAAAAGCACAGCAGGTCAGGCAGCATCCGAGGAGCTGGAGAACCATTATTCCTGATAAAGGGCTTTTGTCCAAAACGTCGATCCTCAATCCTGTCTAGTCTAGTAGCTTGTATCTCAGTATTCTGCTCAACAACGTTGTCTAAGGATTTATAATTATAAACACTTGAAGCTACGTGTGTTGTTAAATAGTAAAGGTGTGATTTTAACCTTAACCAGAGTGTCGGGGTGGAGAGACCAAACTGTCATCTGAAGAGATAACAACTGTCAGCTCTCAGAGAAAGCACCATCTAACTAATAAAGGCACCTCTTAGCTAATATTCCAGAATTCACAGAGAGAACAACTCTGACAGAAGAACTGACACAAGAACTCAACAAAGAGAGGCATTCCTGATGCGACAATTCAAAGGAGTTGGTGTTCCTGAAATAAGATCAGTGGAGAGGGCATGGGGCATTCTGGAAGATGTATCCTAGCTGAGAGACTAAATTCTATTGTTCTATTATATAAGTGAGACTTGTATTTTATTGGAACAGATTACCATTAGAATTTTGTTTTATGTAGGAATAGTTAGTAGTTAGAGGGGAATTGTTTGGTGTTTTATAAATCTGTTCACTGTTGGGAGTTAGATAAATAAATTGTTACTTGTTGATTACAGAGAGAAAGGATTTCATTTCATTTAACCACTCCTTTATAACAGACTGGGGAGGAGTGAGAGGTAGGTTATACCCTTATCATACTACTTTTAACAGATTATAAGGTGAAGCAAGCTTCTCTGGGTGTTTCGGTTTTAGTTATGGGGGGGTGGGGCGGTGGGGTCAACCTCCACTTTATAACAGTACACTTTAACAATAACTCATTAGTTGTAAGTTGCTTTGGGATGACTACAGTCTGAGATAAATCATAAACACCAGCATTGTGTAAAGCAGATGGCCAAACAGCCTATTTTCTGCTGTAAAATTCTCTCGCGTATTGTCTACAATCAATCGGATGAACTTCAATGCCACCTGTAGTGAGCTATATTGCTACAAAGATAATATGATACAATAGTTTGGAATAACCTACGTATCTCCATTTTGGTCCTGAACTGCAGTAAGGTGGCGCTGAACAGCAAGCAGCATCTTGGTATCACCAGTTACAGAATAATCCAACAAGGCACTGGCATGTCTTTCAGCAAGGCTTAGGGCTTTTTCGAGGAAGCACTGATCTAAAATAAATCACCACAAAAGATTAGTCACTCCACCACATTCAGTAACATTCCATCACTGCAGTGTGCAAATATTTTGTTCTCAACATTACAGTTTTCAATGTTTCTCTCCCTATTTAACTCACCCATCAATAGGACAGTGAAGGGACAGGGGTTACAGACATTAAGAGAGGATAATTTGTATATAATTACATACAGTTTGGAATTTGGATTTCAAAATAGATGCAGGTCACATCCGTGAAGAATTTTCTTTAAGAATATGGACAGTCCTTTTGGAAGCGACTTAAATCCAAGATTTTGTCAGTACACAGATGACTCCAGACCCTTGTGATATTAACATAATCATTAACAAATAACATCAGAAGAAGCTAGGGTGACAAGTTTTTTAAAAAGTTTACCTTAGAAAACATCTGGGTGAGTTTAGGAGTCAATTTAGTTACCCAGGGGAGAAAGTGAGGTCTGCAGATGCTGGAGATCAGAGCTGGAAATGTGTTGCTGGAAAAGCGCAGCAGGTCAGGCAGCATCCAGGGAACAGGAGAATTGACGTTTCGGGCATGAAGAAGGGCTTATGCCTGAAACGTCGATTCTCCTGTTCCCTGGATGCTGCCTGACCTGCTGCGCTTTTCCAGCAACACATTTCCAATTTAGTTACCCACCTTGGAATAGGATTCAGAGAACAATTCACCTCAGCAGAAGGATTTAATATTTGAAACTTCCAAACCAACAATGTTTAGTTAGAAAATGGCAGGTTATGAGGACTGAGCATGTTTAGGTTATCAGATATGAAACAAGTTCATGCCAGCATATTTGGAAAGAATTCATCTCGGGAGGATTTAAATGAGTAAGGTGGGGGGGGGGGGGGGGGGGGGGGGGAGGAACACAGGGAGATAGTGATGAAAGAGATCAATCTGAGACTGGTATAGTTGAGAACAGAAATGAATCAGTCAGGGCAGGCAGGGACGAGGTAGGACTAATAAATTACACTGCATTTATTTCAATGCAAGGAGCCTAACAGGGAAGACAGATGAACTCAGGGCATGGTTAGAAACATGGGACTGGGATATCATAGCAATTACAGAAACATGGCTCAGGGATGAACAGGACTGGCAGCTTAATGTTTCAGGATACAATTGCTACAGGAAGGACAGAAAGGGAGGCAAGAGAGGAGAGGGAGTGGCATTTTTGATAAGGGATAGCATTACAGCTGTGCTGAGGGAGGATATTCCTGGAAATACATCCACAGAAGTTATTTGGATGGAACTGAGAAATAAGAAAGGGATGATCACCTTATTGGGATTGTACTATAGACCCCCCCAATAGTCAGAGGGAAACTGAGAAACAATTGTAAGGAGATCTCAGCTATCTGTAAGAATAATAGGGTGATTATGGGAGGGGATTTTAACTTTCCAAACATAGACTAGGACTGCCATAGTGTTAAGGGTTTAGATGAAGAGGAATTTGTTATGCATGTACAAGACAATTTTCTGATTCAGTATGACCAACTCTTGGGAAATAAGGCAGGGCAGGTGACTGGGGGAGCTCTTTGGGGCCAGCAACCATAATTGTATTCGATTTAAAATAGTGATGGAAAAGGATAGACCAGATCTAAAAGCTGAAGTTCTAAATTGGAGAAAGGCCAATTTTGATGGTATTAGGCAAGAACTTTCGAAAGCTGATTGGGGGCAGGTGTTCGCAGGTAAAGGTATGGCTGGAAAATGGGAAGCCTTCAGAAATGAGATAACGAGAATCCAGAGAAAGTATATTCCTGTCAGGGTGAAAGGAAAGGCTGGTAGGTATAGGGAATGCTGGATGATGAAAGAAATTGAGGGTTTGGCTAAGAAAAAGGAAGCATATGTCAGGTATATACAGGATAGATCGAGTGAATCCTTAGAAGAGTATGAAGGCAGTAGGAGTATACTAAAAGGGAAATCAGGAGGGTAAAAAGGGGACATGAAATAGCTTTGGCAAATAGAATGAAGCAGAATCCAAAGGGTTTTTACAAATACATTAAGAACAAAAGGGTAACTAGGGAGAGAATAGGGCCCCTCAAAGATCCACAAGGTGGCCGTTGTGCAGAGCCGCAGAAAATGGGGGAGATACTAAATCAGTATTTTGCATCAGTATTTACTGTGGAAAAGGATATGGAATATATAGACTATAGGGAAATAGATGGTGACATCTTGCAAAATGTCCATATTACAGAGAAGGAGGAAGTGCAGGATGTCTTGAAATGTGTAAAGGTGGATAAATCCCCAGGCCCTGATCAGGTGTACCCTAGAACTCTGTGGGAAGCTAGAGAAGTGATTGCTGGGCCTCTTGCTGAGATATTTGTATCATCAATAGTCACAGGTGAGGTGCTGGAAGACTGGAGATTGGTTAACATGGTGCTGGTGTTTAAGAAGGGCAGTAAAGACAAGCCAGGGAACTATAGATCGGTGAGCCTGACCTCAGTGGTGGGCAAGTTGTTGGAGGGAATCCTGAGGGACAGGATGTAATTGTATTTGGAAAGACAAGGACTGATTCGGGATAGTCAACATGGCTTTGTGCATGGGAAAATCATGCCTCACAAACTTAAAGATTGAGTTTTTTGAGGAAGTAACAAAGAGGATTGATGAGGGCAGAGCAGTAGATGTGATCTATATGGACTTCAGAAAGGTGTTCGACAAGGTTCCCCATGGGAGACTGATTAGCAAGGTTAGATCTCATGGAATACAGGGAGAACTAGCCATTTGGATACAGAACTGGCTCAAAGGTAGAAGACAGAGGGTGGTGGTGGAGGGTTGTTTTTCATACTGGAGGTCTGTGACCAGTGGAGTGCCACAAGGATCGGTGCTGGGCCCTCTACCTTTTGTCATTTACATAAATGATTTGGATGCAAGCATAAGAAGTAAAGTTAGTAAGTTTGCAGATGACACCAAAATTGGAGTTGTAGTGGACAGTGGAGAGCGTTACTTCAGATTACAACAGGATCTGGACCAGATGGGCCAATGGGCAGAGAAGTGGCAGATGGAGTTTACTTCAGATAAATGCGAGGTGCTGCATTTTGTGAAAGCAAATCTTAGCAGGACTTATACACTTAATGGTAAGGTCCTAGGGAGTGTTGCTGAACAAAGTGACCTTGAAGTGCAGGTTCATAGCTCCTTGTAAGTAGAGTCACAGGTAGATAGGATAGTGAAGAAGGCGTTTGGTATGCTTTCCTTTATTGGTCAGAGTACCGAGTACAGGAGTTGAGAGGTCATGTTGCGGCTGTACAGGACATTGGTTAGACCACTGTTGGAATATTGCGTACAATTCTAGTCTCCTTCCAATCAGAAAGATATTGTGAAACTTGAAAGGGTTCAGAAAAGATTTACAAGGATGATGCCAGGGTTGGAGGATTTGAGCTATAGGGAGATGTTGAACAGGCTGGGGCTGTTTTCCCTGGAGCGTCGGAGGCTGAGGGGTGACCTTATAGAGGTTTACAAAATTATGATGGGCGTGGATAGGGTAAATAGGCAAAGTCTTTTCCCTGGGGTTGGGGAGTCCAGAACTAGAGGGCATAGGTTTAGGGTAACAGGGGAAAGATATAAAAGAGACCTCAGGGGCAGTTTTTTCACACAGAAAGTGGTATGTGTATGGAATGAGCTGCCAGAGGAAGTGGTGGAGGCTGGTTCAATTGTAACATTTAAGAGGCATTTGTATGGGTATATGAACAGGAAGGGTTTGGAGGGATATGGGCCGGGTGCTGGCAGGTGGGACTAGATTGGGTTGGGATATCTGGTCAGCATGGATGAGTTGGACCGAAGGGTCTGTTTCCGTGCTGTACATCTCTATGACTCTAATCTCCAGTGAAGCTACAGTCAGGAATCAGCCAAGTAGGAACTGAAGAGTTGAGATTGGTGGGTGTGGGAATTGCTCTGGACTGGAGTCTCTGTAACAGATCATGTCAAGAAACACATTGAAACTTTGTTTAGCTGTTCACATTAGATCTTGCTAACTGTCTTTTTAACTTTTTGAAAGTAAGCTAAACTTTTCAAAAGTTTGTGTTCACTAGATAAACAGAATTTGTTCCGCTGTTGAAGAAAATCTGGAACCTTGTGTGAATATGTCTCAGTGACTAACCACCATGTTAAATAACTAAACAAACAAAACTATGATCCGTCAAGATAGATTTCGTTGTGGGATCTGATTTATCCGGTATTACCATCAGATGGGATTATAACTAGCAATCATTTATTTCCAGTTTGAAAACTTGTAGTTAAAACACAACACTGAAAACAACCTCTGACAGGATGCGAAAGAAAATGTAGTGCACTATTGTGCAGTGTCTCTTTAATATGACAATTGTATAAAAGCAAACTGTATAAAAGATTATTTGAATTTTTTGTCCAGTGTATTTAAAAATATAGTTAAAGGTGTTTTCTTACGTGTTGTATGCAAAGTGTAGCTACACTGGCACCATCTTGAAACACTGAATATGATGCAAGATTTTACTGCAATACAGTTCATCTTTCTCTCTTCCTCGTGTCCCTCCTCTCCTGCTTCTCCAGTCACTACTTGACATCAGCCAGGGTTTCTGTAATGGTCTCTGGTTATGGGTCTCTGCCGCTACCTCTCCTGTGATGACTGTGTTGGAGTTGGATCCTTGGGCCTGGGGATATGCATGTTCCGTCTCTCCTGTTACCCATCTGATGCTCCTTCAAACTTATCCACCAGCCTTCAGGGCCCTCCACCACAGATGTTCCACTTCTTCAGTCGCCTGGGCCTAGTTGCGGACCTGGAGCCTCAGCCTAGCCTGTGGAGCAGGGCCAGGGGTGTCAGCCCAGAAAGTGCTCCTCACTCGTCAGAGATCCCATGCTGGGGTAGATTCATGCCCGATTCATCCCGGCATTGCTGCTGCTGGAGGCCTCCTCCTTCACTCTGCCTTGGCCCCCACCACTGCCCAGACTTTAAAGAAAAAGAAACAAAGAAAAATAGAAACAAAGAGCAGAAGTAAGAAGAAGAAAACAAAACAAATGAATGAAAGTAGATAGGAGACGGACAAGCCCAGAGCTTAGCCCTGATACTCTGCCACCATTTTGAATGTTGAGGTGCATGAGAAATCAGAAAAGTAACAGTGCTGGAAATACTCAGCAGGTCTGGCAATGTCTGTGATGAGAGAAACAGAGTTAAAGTCCAGGTCAATGGTAACTTGCAGGATGTCAATGACAGAGGACACCAATGACAACATCGAGGAGAGGTGATTAGATTTTCTCTTCCCTGTTCAGCCATGGACTCTTACAGACCTCACTTAAGTTAATCCAATTGAAAACATCTGATCAGAAAATAGCTCTTTCGACTTTAATCACTAAAACACATATGACTTACTTGCTTCAGCTTCTTCGACAGTAACTGTTGAATCTGCAGAATCTGAGTTACTGAGGGTCCCGGTGGATTTAGCTGCAGCCTGGGCTGTTGGCTGGTCACTGGGTAAGGAGCTCACAGCTGTTTTTACACAATCGCAATTCTCAGTCGGGCAACTGGCAGCTGCAACACAACCAGAGTTTCCCTTAAGGAACAGTTAACACAAACAGCAGGATTTCTGAAGAACAGGATGAAGATTTTGATTGTGGGAAGGTGGTAAGTAAAAGGAATGAAATAGTGAACACAGAGGTTGGTAGATGGGGAAAGCAGCAGGGCCTCAATTATAATAAATCATATAATAATAAATCATATAAGACAATTCCTGGAGTTTTTCTCAGTGACTGAATAGAATCAGTGCTGTCCCGTGGAGTGTAAACCACCCATCCCTTCATCAATCACAACACCAGAGACAGGAACGCCACAACAATGTCTAGGATCTAAATTAATAATCCAGAGGTAATCCCCAGATTAATATCCTGGGACAAAATTTCAAATCCCAGAATAGCAATTCTTGAAATTTAAAGCCAATGACTAAAACTGGAATCGAATGCTAGTCTCAGTGGTGGTGTTCATGAAACCATCATTAATTGCAAGATCCACCTTTAGGAAAGAAAAATTTATGGAGAGAAATCTGTGATCCTTACCTGGACGAACAGCAGTGAAATGGTCAAGTAAGGCATTCAAGGGTCATCAGGGATAGGCCACTGACACTGGCCTCATCCCAACAGGAAATGAATAAATAAAAATCTACAATTCATAAATCCCATATCCACAATCTGAGTGGCCCCTGCTTGTCCAGAATCTCACACTGTTGCACTCACTGAACGTTAGTCAGAAACTATAAAATGCCTTATTGATTTGCTGAACTTTATAAGGTAACCGTTACCGTGTTTCATTCCAGCACTGGAGTTTGTTGTCCCAGGCGTGTATGTGTAACTACTGTAGTTGGAATATCCTTGAAATCCAGCAAAGTAATTGGAACCTGTAAGAAGTGGAAACGAAATCAGGACCAGGAACGATTCACAGCAGAGAATAAATCAGGACTTCTGCAAGTTCCAGCTTCCATCTACTCAACAATAACTACTGCAGACTTCTGTCAAACTGTAATTCCTTAAAAAGGCGAAAAATATCTAGAAAGTAGTCATTTGAAATTTATTTCTCCTGATTTAACTTAAAGCAATGAACTTTCTTTTGTGATTTGGAGGAGATAGCATTGGACTGGGGCGGGCAAAATTAAAAATCACACAACACCAGGTTATAGTCCAACAGGTTTTTTGGAGCGCTGCTCCTTCATCAGGTTGTTGTGGAGTATAAGATCATAAGACACAGAATTTATAGCAAACGAATACACTGTCATGCAGCTGAAATGATATATCAGTTTGTTCAATACAAATGTGTATGGACAGACCCAAGAGTTTTAGTTCATTACAATGGAAGGATAGTAAATCATAAGGGGACAGTAACATCTGAAATTCAACACATGTTCCCAGCAGCACTGACACAGTATTTGGAGTTTAACATAAAACAGTGAAACTCCAACGCATGCTAAACTCTCAGCCATAGTTCACCACTAGAACAGGCTATTACACAAGTCAACCATTTTCCTTGTTGATTGACATTGTACTCACCCCCTCCTGCTCCACTGCCTCCTCCATAAACTCCACCTCCTCCTGAACCTGCTCCACCTCCAAAATGGTCAGAGAAATTTGGTAAAAGTTTCAATCGTTTCCTTTGTACCTCCTCCTTGTCTGCGAGAGAGCAGGGAATAAACATATCATGTGTTAGCTTGAAAGTACAACGACAAACGAAAATTAAAAGATTATAAATTGTTATATTATACTTAAGATGACTTTGGCATTGTTAGAAACCATTACACACCATTTCTGATCAATGGATTCTGAAAACTTGCACTATGTATAACAACAACTTGCATTTATATAGCATCATCTATGGAATAAAACATTCCAAGGCATTTCACAGGAGCCATGATCAAATAGAATTCGACACTGCTTCGCACAGTGGAAGGTTTGGACAGATGAACAAAAACTTGATCAAAGCGATAGGTTTCTGGAGTGTCTTAAAGGAAAGGAGAAGGATAAAGAGGTTTAGGAAGAGAATTCAAGAGATTAGGGCCCTGGCAACTAAAGACACAGCCACCTGGGATTCTTAAGGGGCCAGAGTTGGAAACGAGCAGGGACCTTGGACGGTGTGGGGGGATTAAAGAAATACAGCAGGATGAGGCCAAAGAGGAAATTAAAAAGCAACTTCAGCCACTAGATTGCAGATGTGTGAAATCATTGTTTGATATTGTTTCTTTGAAAAAGAATGAAAACCTTTAGACCTTAGTCCACGACTGAACAGAATCGACACAAAAACCTTCACATGCAAAGGGAAATATGAACATGTGTTCCTTTCACAATAAGGAATCGGTCATTTCAGACTGAGATAGATGGAATTTCATCGGAGTGTTGGGAATGTTTGAAATGTTCTGCTCTTGGAAGTCATGAGAGTTTAGCAGATCTCGACCCAGAGAAGTTTGATGTTCAGACACATCAATGTGGGGCTCCTGCAGCAAGGTGGTATTCACAAAGTCAATCAACCATATTCTGATTGATCAGTGGAACAGGCTAAAAAAGGAGGCAATTGGTGTGTAACTAGAATTTGCTACAAATGGTTTGTCATTACCTTTAATCAGTGGGTAGTAGGTGAATGGTTTTGGTTCACTTGTTTCATTGTCAGATTTTCTACGAAGCTGTACAAACACAGACGCAGGTTTGGAAATGTCCACGTCCCGGTATTTTGGCGTTCTAAAAACTATAGCAAACTGTGAGGGAAGACTCGTTAGAAACACAAATATAAATAGATGATAAAAATTGGAAAATAGAAGATTTGGTCAAGTCCTGGAGATTCAAATGTCAAAAACCAAAGAGAATTGGGGATTGTCTGCTGTTTATTTACAAATGTAAACTGATGGCATGGAGAATATAAACCAGATTTTGCAAGCAACAGGTAATACATGGGTTTTATTATTTTAATTTTTGTACAGGCCCTAAGGATCTCCACTGTTCATTGCCTAATAACAGCCTCTGAGGTCGTCCTAGGCGCTGAATGCTTTTTTCAGTCCACACCAAATGTAGCAATTACTGGAGAGGGTTACAATGAAAGATGCTTTCTCTCTCTCTGCAAAGTGGACGCGCCAGCGTTGGACTGGGATGGATAAAAATAAAAATCACACTTCACCAGGTTATAGTCGATCAGGTTTATTTGTAATTTTTGGAGTGCTGCTCCTTCGTCAGGAAGCTAGTGGGGCAGGATCATAGGACACAGAACTTACAGTAAAAGATCATCTGATACGATGTATTGAACAAACCTAGATTGCTGTTAAGTCTTTAATCACTTAGAATGGGGATGCAGGTTTCGATTGATTAATATGTAAATCCCAGAACTTCTTTCAAGTCACAGTCCCGTGATAACTTCAGGTTTTATTTTTAAAAAGGCTACATCTCTCTATGAAGTATTTGTAAATCCTGAAAATTTTAAATATCAGGATTGCTAACTGTTTCCCAACTAAAATCTAAAATCTGATCGGAAGATCCTCCATTGCTCTGCAACCACCAGTGATCGGATACCTTTAGATTCTCTACAGTGTGGAAACAGGCCCTTCGGCCCAACCAGTCCAAACCGACCCTCCAAAGAGTAACTCATCCAGACCCATTTCCCTCCAACTAATGCCATTTGGATACAGAACTGGCTCAAAGGTAGAAGACAGAGGGTGGTGGTGGAGGGTTGTTTTTCAGACTGGAGGCCTGTGACCAGTGGAGTGCCACAAGGATCGGTGCTGGGTCCTCTACTTTTTGTCATTTACATAAATGATTTGGATGCGAGCATAAGAGGTACAGTTCGTAAGTTTGCAGATGACACCAAAATTGGAGTTGTAGTGGACAGTGAAGAGAGTTATCTCAGATTACAACAGGATCTGGACCAGATGGGCCAATGGGCTGAGAAGTGGCAGATGGAGTTTAATTCAGATAAAAATGAGGTGCTGCATTTTGGGAAAGCAAATCTTAGCAGGACTTATACGCTTAATAGTAAGGTCCTAGGGAGTGTTGCTGAACAAAGAGACCTTGGAGTGCAGGTTCATAGCACCTTGAAAGTGGAGTCACAGGTAGATCGGATAGTGAAGAAGGTGTTTGGTATGCTTTCCTTTATTGGTCAGAATATTGAGTACAGGAGTTGGGAGGTCATGTTGCAGCTGTACCGGACATTGGTTAGGCCATTGTTGGAATATTGCATGCAATTCTGGTCTCCTTCCTGTTAGAAAGATGTTGTGAAACTTGAAAGGGTTCAGAAAAGATTTACAAGGATGTTGCCAGGGTTGGAGGATCTGAGCTACAGGGAGAGGCTGAACAGGCTGTGGCTGTTTTCCCTGGAGTGTCGGAGGCTGAGGGGTGACCGTATAGAGGTTTACAAAATTATGATTGGCAGGGATAGGATAAATAGACAAAGTCTTTTTCCCTGGGGTTGGGGAGTTCAGAACTAGAGGGTATAGGTTTAGGGTGAGAGGGGAAAGATATAAAAGAGACCTCAGGGGCAACTTTTTCACACAGAGGGTGGTACATGTATGGAATGAGCTGCCAGAGGAAGTGGTGGAGGCTGGTACAATTGCAACATTTAAGAGGCATTTGGATGGGTATATGAATAGGAAGGGTTTGGAGGGATATGGGCTGGGTGCTGGCAGGTGGGACTAAATTGGGTTGGGATATCTGGTCGGCATGGATGAGTTGGACCGAAGGGTCTGTTTCCATGCTGTACATCTCTGACTCTATGACTCTATAATGCACTTAAAACTTGGGGCAATTTAGCATGGTCAATTCACCTGACCTGCACATCTTTTGGGCTGTGGGAGAAAACCGGAGCACCCGGAGAAAACCCACGCAGACACAGAGAGAACATGCAAACTCCACACTGACAGTCGCCCGAGGCTGGAATCGATCCTGGGACCCTGGTGCTGTGAGGCAGCAGTGCTAACCACCGAGCAACCGTGCTGCCCCACAGGAACAATGAGAACCCATAGGAACAATGAGAAATCAACCCATTTTCTACCTTGTGTAGGCAAACACTTCAACTTGAGCTGCTCCTTTTTGCCTATATTTCCCACCCAGAATATCTCTGCAGAGTTGTTACATTGCCTTTTCTATCTTTGTGTGCATGCGTTTGGAATAAAAGGGGGTATAGTTTAAATCCCATAATGCAACTTAGTTGATAAACCATTATTATCTAAAAACACCTGCCTTTGATAAAGATGTAAATTTTGAATTTTTTGAAGAGTCCTGATGAAAGTCTCTCAACTTCACAATAACAGTAAAAAAGAAAAACATTTTCAGCACACTCCTGCCATCAGTCTGAACACTTTGTAATTAAACCAAGCTTTCAAACACGCGGATCATTTATTGATGATTCAATATGAAGAAGCATTGATGCATTTTTATTTACTGTATCCAGACAGTGAAATCACTTTCTCCCTGGGACTGGCCATCAACTGGCTCAAGCCAGTCATCCCAAAACATGAATTATTACCAGCTACATCCTGTTTTACTGACAGCACAAACAATTAATTTGACAAAGCATTTCATTTCTTTTCACAAACTTGAGAACCAGCATCTCATTTTTCAAAGAGGTACTCTACAAATTTCTGGACCAAATACCGAGTCCCACAATTTCACACCGTAGTCACTGTTTACATTTTTCTCACAGACATTTTCGGCTGTCGGTCACAATTCTTCTGGGCCTAGCTTGTGTTTCTTCACTAGTTGCTGTACCATCACCTTCCACCATCATCACTTGTTGTTTGATCTCTTTTATTTTCCTTTTATCCTGTCCTCCCCCCAATCCTTTCCTTGTTACATCTCTAAAACTTTACCCAGTTCTAATAAAAGATCATCAGCCTGAAACATTAACTTCTGTTTCTCTCCACAGTTGCTAGACCTGTTAAGTTTCTCCAGCATTTTTCATCTTTATTTCAAATTTGCAGAATCCACATTCTTTCTGCAATGTCCAAACTAATTTCATTTCCACCAACAATTACTGTTTTCATTTCCTGCCTAACACCGTGGTAGTTAGCCTTCCCCCAATTTTGTACTTTTACCCGAGGACTACTCTTAAACATAAGTAACTTAAAACTTACGTTATTAGGATCACTGTTCTAGAAATGCTCCCCTGCTGAAACACTGACCACCTGACCAGGTTGATTCCCCAATACCAGGTCTGGTTTACCCTTCCCCTAGGTAGGATATTTACATATTGTTTCAAGTAAACGCCCTGGACAAAGCTAACACGTTGTCCCCCATGGCACCAAGTCAACTTCAGTCAACATAGGGAAGTTCAAATCATCCACCACAATAACCCTTTTACCTTTTTAAAGTGCCTGGGATTGGGGATAGTGTACAGATATAGAGACAGAACTGGTCAGCAGACAGAAAACAATGAATAGAAATAAACTTTCCTTTTCAGAATGACAGGCTGTGACTAGTGGGGTACCACAGGAATCAGTGCTTTGACCCCTGCTATGCCCAATATATGCTAATGCTCTAAATGAGGCTATTACATGTTACACTTCCAAGTTTGCAGGTGACACAAAGCTGGGTGGGAGGGCGAGCTGCGAGGAGGATGCAGAGATGCTTCAGTGTGATTTGGAGAAGCTGAGAGAGTGTACAAATACATGGCAGATGCAGTATAATGTGGATAAATGAGATCTTATCCAATTTGGTAGCAAAATCAGGAAGGCAGATTATTGTCTGAAAGTGATAGACTGGGAAAGGGGGAGGTGCAATGAGACCAGGGTATCTTTGTACACCAGTCGCTAAGACTAAGCAGGCAGTAAAGGTAACGAATGGTATGTTGGCCTTTATAGAAAGAGGATTTGCGCACAGAAGCAGAAATGTCTTGCCACAGCCGTACAGGATAAAGTGAGGACTGCAGATGCTGAAGAGTTAGAGTTGAAATGGATGGCGCTGGAAAAGCACAGATTAGGCAGCATCTGAGGAGCAGGAGAGTTGATGTTTCAGACATAAGCCTTTCATCAGGAATGTGGAGGGGGAAGGGGGATGAGAGATAAATAGGGGAGGTGGAGTGGGGCTGGGGAGGAAGGTAGGTGGGTAGGCAATTGATGGATGCAGGTGGGAGGTAATTGTAATAGGTTGGTGAGGAGGGAGGGATAGGTGGGAAGCAAGATGGACAGCTAGGACAGTTCAAGAGGGCGGTGCTGAGTTGGACGGTTGAATCTAGGATGAGGTGGGAGGAGGGGAGATTTGGAAACTAGTAAAGTCGATGCTGGTGCCGTATGGTTGAAGGGTCGCAAGGTGAAAGATGAGGTGTTCTTGTACAGGGCCTTGGTGAGACCACATGTGGAGTACTGCATGTGGCTTTGGTCTCTTTCTCAGAGCAAGGATTTTCTCGCTATGGAGGGAGTGTAACAAAGATTTGCCAGACTGATTTCTGGGATGGAAGGACTGATGATGGAGAGTTAAGACTATATAGTTAAGACAATATTCATTGGGGTTTATAAGAATAAAAGGTGGATCTCAGAGAAACCTATAAATTTCTAACAGGGAAAGATTTTCCCAATAACCAGGAAGTTCAGATTCAGGAGTCACGTTCTAAGGAAATGAGGAAGGTCATTTAGGTCTGAGACAGAATTAAAGTGGAATTCTCTGTCACAAAAAGTGGTCAAAACCAAAACACAGGATATGTTCTTATCATGAAAGATATAGTTCCTAAAACTAAAGGAGCCAAAGAGTATGGGGAGAAAGTGGGAAGGACCATTCCTGATACAGGGCTGTCGATGTTCCTGCTCCTCGGATGTTGCCTGACCAACTGTGCTTTTCCAGCAATACATTCTCAACTATGTTTCTATTTTTAAATATCAGAAATCATCAAGAATAAAAAGACAATGCAATGCAAGTAGCATCGTAATTCTGCCTTCACCAACCTGCCGGTGAACATCTGTTGGGCCAAAATCCCCGAATGCTTCCCAAATTCCACCATTTTCATCCTCTTCATAGAATCGAACCTGGATATCATCTGATAAAAGAGAATGTTTATCAGGTGGTGGAACATAAACCACACGGTGAAAAGCAAAATAAAAACTGCTACATTCACACCTCAGCAAAGGTAAAAGAGTAAGGAGGTTTGTAATCAGGCTGTAGAATGACTGGCAATCTGGTAAATTAAAGGGGGTTATTACAACAACACCGAATCATCTATCACATGTGTCAACACAAAAAAATGCACAGAAATTCAAACATAACAATATTGGTTGCTAAATGTCTTTGGACATCAAACAATGAAAGCACTCACTCAATTCTTTGAGAAGATAACAAGGAAACAACAAGCAAGTTAGACAAAGGAGAGCCAGTGGACTCCTCCATTTGGACTTCCAGACGGCCTTTGATAAAGTGCTGCACAGGAGCCTACTCATAGGATAAGAGCCCATGGTATTAGGGGCAAAGTACTGGCATGGACAGAGGATTGGCTGACTGGCAGAAGGCAGAGAGTGGGGGGGTAAAGGGATCTTGTTCAGGATGGCAGCTGGTAACTAGTGGAGCTCCACAGGGATCACTGTTGGGAGTATTCATTTTATACGTTAACAATGTGGATGAAGGAACTGAGGGCAGTGATGCTAAGTTTGCAGATAACACAAAGATAGGTGGAGGGGCAGGTAGTGGTGAGGAAGTGTTGAGGCTGCAAGGAGGACTTGGACAGGCTAGGAGAGTGGGTAAAGAAGTGGCAGATGGAGGAAAATATGAGGTTATGCACTTTGGTGGGAAGAACATAGGTGTAAATTGTTTTCTAAATGGGGAAAATCTTCTGAATTCTGACTTAGGAATCCTAGTTCATGATTCATTAAAGGTTAACTTGCAAGTTCAATTGGCCTTTAGGAAGGCAAACATAATATTAGCATTCATTTCAAGCGGGCTAGAATTTAAGAGCAGGGAGACTATATAAGGCTCTGGTCAGAGAGCACTTGGAATATTGTGAGCAATTTTGGACCCTGTATATAAGGAAGGATGTGCTGGTGTTTTTGGGGAGGGGGGGTGGCAGAGAAGGTTTACAAGAATGATCCTGAGGATGAAGGACTTATCATATATGGAGCAGTTAAGAATTCTGTGTCTCGACTCAATGGAGTTTAGAAGGATGAGGAGAGATCAGATTAAAACTTACAAAATACTGAGAGGCCTGGATAGTATGGACTTGGAAGATGTTTCCACAAATAGGAGAGACTAGGACCCAAGGCACAGTGTCAGAGTGAAGGGATGACCCTTTAGAACTGAGAAGAGGAGGAATTTCTTCAGCCAGAGGGTGGGGAATCTGTGGAAGTCATTGCCGCAGAAGGCTGTAGAGGCCAAATCATTGGGTGTGTCTAAGATGGAGAGAGGTTCTTGATTAGTAAAGGGTTCAATGATTATGGGAAGAAGGCAGGAGAACGGGGTTGAGAAACAAATCAGTGATGATCAAATGGGGAAACAGATTTGATGGGCCGAACAGCCAAAACCTACTCTGATAACTCATGGTATAAGATATAAGAGATGACTTATTATGCTTTCAAAATGATGACAGGTTTGAATAGAGTAAACATTAAGGTTCCCTCTGGTGAGTCAGCCAATGGGAGTCACAGATTCAAAATCATTGGAAAAAGACTAAGGGAGATGGATGAGAAGGGAAATATTTACACTTAAGAGTTGTTGAAACTTGGAACACAACTAGATCTGAAAAGATGATAGAAGCTGATTGACAAAGAATTTAAAAAGCAGTGGGAGGAGTTCCAGAGGATGAGGACACTCCAGAATTTCAGAGTAAAAGCAGGGCCCTAGGTCAAGACACAACTACTGTTTGATGTTCCAGCATAGCTAATAATAATAAGCCAAACATCCTCATTCTGTGCTGTCAGCTTCTGTAACTCTGTAACACTTGGATGGTCTTGCTTCTTGCTGTCACACTGATGAGCTGCTAATGAGTAAAACTGGGCTCAAAGTAATGGCCAATGCTTTTCAGTAATTTAATCGGCAAGCAAAGCCCTGACTTTCTGTTGTGACCGGTCTCAGTTCAATCACATTTACACCAACAGCAACTCTTACTTCCTCTTGTGTTTTGCATTAATAAGACATTTAATCTGCATTAATTCTTAAATCAAGTAAAAACAGTCCTATTAAAGTAACATTTTTTAAAGATATATAACTGTCACATATACAACAACTACAAAATCATAACAAAAACAGTGGGCAAGATACAGTTACTGTAGCTTACAAAATTCCCCTGACATCGTCACTGGAGAAACCCTAGCAGTGACCACTGCAAAGACTTCCTCAAAAAATCTCATCACTATCACTGCTGCCCAATTAGGAAAGAGAACAATGTGTGAGAGAGGTAAATAGACAGAGAACAGGAACATGCAGAGAGAGTGAACAAACAGGTCGCAAGTAATACCATGGACAGTACTTGGGGTTGAATTAATCGTTGAAAATTAATAGTTTGTAATTTTTACTTTTGTATTTTTCTTTTGTTTTTCTTTTCTTTGATTGATTAGTTAGCAGCATCAGCACAGCAGCGAGAGTGGGCCGTGCACAGAGTAGAAGCAGTAAAGCTGCTCCGGTGATTGGAGATGGTGCCAGTGAACTCTTCAAAATGGCGGCACTGGAATCTCGGAGGAGAGCAGCTGGAGAGGAATCTTGGCGCGGTGTCAGACTGGTCTGGCACTGGAGCCAGAGACTCGTGGTGACACTGAGGCAGCAGCAGAGTCAGGGACTCCTCCTTACAGTCACAGCAGGCCCAGAACGGGGCCTCCTCGCTATCAGCGGGCTGGCAGAGTCAGGGGCGAGTGTTGGATCATTATGGGACTTGGTAGTGACAAGGTGGACCCAGTGGTGAAGAAATGGTTCCTAAACACTAGGTTACAACATGGTGGAGGAGAGGTGGCAACACAAGTGTTGTTGGTGAGCCACCTCAGGGGTCCATGGTGGAGACAGCAGAACAAAGATAGACTGTCTTTCAATGATATCTTTTTATCCTTAAACTATTCAAAATAGCGCAAGATTGTGGCAACAGTTTGAAGCATTTCACTGTATTTTACTGTATTATTCTCTGTAAAATGCAAGTGACAATAAATCATTCAAATACAAATTGTCAGGTAAATTCAGGGTCATCACAGGTCAGTGTCAACAAGGAACTGGGATGTGATGGGAGTTTGGACAAGGGCAGCTTGTGGGGGGGGGCAGGGTATTTGAATGAGCTTGTGGGAGGTATTTGGATGAGCGTGTGTTTACAGCAGGTTGTGGGGGGGGGTATTTGGATGAGCGTGTGTTTACAGCAGATTATGTGGGGGGGTACTTTGATGAGCGTGTGTATACAGCAGGTTGTGGGGGGTATTTGGATGAGCGTGTGTATACAGCAGGTTGTGGGGGGTATTTGGATGAGCATGTGTTTACATCAGGTTGTGGGGGTTATTTGGATGAGGTTGTGTTGACAGCAGGTTGTATGGGGGGTATTTGGATGAGCGTGTGTTTACAGCAGGTTTTGGGGGTATTTGGATGAGTGTGTGTTTACAGCAGGTTGTATGGGGGGTATTTGGATGAGCGTGTGTTTACAGCAGGGTTGTGGGGGTATTTGGATGAGTGTGTGTTTACAGCAGGTTGTATAGGGGGTATTTGGATGAGGTTGTGTTTACAGCAGGGTTGGGGGGGTATTTGGATGAGTGTGTGTTTACAGCAGGGTGGGGGGTATTTGGATGAGTGTGTATTTACAGCAGGTCATGGGGGGTATTTGGATGAGTGTGTATTTACAGCAGGTTGTGGGGGGTATTTGGATGAGGTTGTGTTTACAGCAGGTTGTGTGGGGGGGTATTTGGATGAGTGTGTGTTTATAGCACGTTATGGGGGTTATTTGGATGAGGTTGTGTTTACAGCAGGTTGTATGGGGGGTATTTGGATGAGTGTGTGTTTACAGCAGTCGTGGGGGGTATTTGGATGAGTGTGTGTTTACAGCAGGTCATAGGGGGTATTTGGATGAGTGTGTGTTTACAGCAGTCGTGGGGGGTATTTGGATGAGTGTGTGTTTACAGCAGGTCATGGGGGGTATTTGGATGAGTGTGTGTTTACAGCAGGTCATAGGGGGTATTTGGATGAGTGTGTGTTTACAGCAGTCGTGGGGGGTATTTGGATGAGTGTGTGTTTACAGCAGGTCATAGGGGGTATTTGGATGAGTGTGTGTTTACAGCAGGTCATGGGGGGTATTTGGATGAGTATGTGTTTACAGCAGGTTGTGTGGGGGGGTATTTGGATGAGTGTGTGTTTACAGCAGGTCGTAGGGGGTATTTGGATGAGTGTGTGTTTACAGCAGTCGTGGGGGGTATTTGGATGAGTGTGTGTTTACAGCAGGTCATGGGGGGTATTTGGATGAGTGTGTGTTTACAGCAGGTTGTGTGGGGGGTTATTTGGATGAGTGTGTGTTTACAGCAGGGTGGGAGAGGTATTTGAATGAGTGTGTGTTTACAGCAGGTCATAGGGGGTATTTGGATGAGTGTGTGTTTACAGCAGTCGTGGGGGGTATTTGGATGAGTGTGTGTTTACAGCAGGTCGTGGGGGGGTATTTGGATGAGTGTGTGTTTACAGCCGGTTGTGGGGGAAGGCTGCTGCTGGGATAAAATTGGAAAAGTGAAAGACCTACCTTGGCCCTCGCTAAAAGTGGAGCTAAGATTAAGCTGGAGCTTTAACATTCGGACTGAGTGGTTGTGCCTTTCATTTAAACTGATACAAATCATTTACGCTCAATATCAAGAGAGGTATTTGGACTGAGAAACCACTCACAATCAAGAGTTAATGAAACCTTCAGAAGATCAAACTGCAGATAAATTGAGGTGTACTTCACAGACACAGTGTGTCAATTTCACTTGAGTTAAGATCATTTGGCCCAATCAGCAAAGAGAATTATAGGACATTAGATCATTTACATCAAGATATAACTATAACACTTTGAGTAAATGTACCTTTTTGAACTTTATCACACAGTAGGTAAACCTCATCTCCTCCAACTACACATCCAGCAGTCTTATCCATTCTGACAATCCTCAAATTTGATGCATTTGGTGCCTCTGGAACATTCAAAGTAAAAGTTAAGAAAGACTTTGGAGAAAAAGAATTAAAAACAAAACCACAATTTACACTTTCATTTTTGTTGTGATGGTAGTCAGAGGCTTCAGGCTCCATAAAAATGCATTTGTTGTAATCATAGAATGCTTTGCTGCTTTTGTCTGGCACAAATTAAAAAGTCAGCCTTACATTCCTATAGCAGCTTTCACAGGTTTTCCCAGATAATGACAGGTAGGCACTATTGTAGGAAATGCAGCAACCAATTTGCACAGAGCAAGATCACACAGGCAGCAAAATGACGATGACCTGACCATCTATTCTCATGATGTTGGCTCTGGCCATCACGGGGGAGTTAGTGATGCGAGATCCTTTATGTCTCTTGGAGAAAACACCCAGAGCCTTGGTTTAATGTCTCATCTGAAAGTACAATACTCCATCAAGCCTCTCCTGGACAGAGGACCAAGGATTTATGCTGAAGGTTCTGAAAAGGTGCAGGGAGAGACAGAGACCAAAAGAGCTTCTCAGAGCTACAGTGGGTGGATCTCACTTCAGTGCCCAGTTTAAAGGTAATTGAGGAAACAAGTTCTTTTTATTTATTCAAGGGATGTGGGTGTCACTAACTGGGCCAGCAATTATTGCCCAAGTCTTCTTGCCCCTTTGGAAGGTGGTGAGCTGTCTTTTTTGAACAGTGTAGGGACAACCACAATGCTGTCAGGGAAGGAATTCCAGGATCCTCACCCAGCGAAACTGAAGGAATACATTTTTATGCTGGTGATTTATTTCCAAGGCAGCATGAGGAGTGGTTTGGAGGGGAACTTGAAGGGGGTGGTGTTCCCATGTATTTGCTGCCCTTGTCCTTTGAGATGGAAGTGGTTGAGGGTTTGGAAGGTGCTGTCTAAGAAACCTTTGGTGAATTTTTACAGTGCATCTTATAGAGACCATTGGTGGTAGAGGATTTGTGAATGTGGTGCCATTGAAGCAGGCTGCTTTGTCCTGGACGGTGTTAAGTTTCTTGAGTATTCTTGGAGATGCGCTCATCCAGGCAAGTGAGGAGCATTCTATCACACTCCTGGAATGGGCCTTGTAAATAGTAGTCAGACTTTAGGGACTCAGGAGGTCAGTTACTCGCTGCAGTATTCCTAGTCTCTGACTTGGGCCTGTATCCTTGTATTTGTATGGTTGGTTCACAGAGTTTCTGGTCAATGGCATCACTTGGATGTTGATCGTGGGGGATTCGGTGATGGTTGGTCATTGATGAAGTGGCTGAAGATGGTTGGGCCTAGGTCATACCTGGCTCATAGGAAGATGGTTGTGGTTGATGGAGGTCAGTCATCTCAGCTCCAGGACATCTCTGCAGGAGTTCCTCAGGGCAATGTCCTCGGCCCAAATATCTTCAGCTGCTTCATCAATGAACTTCGCTCCATCATAAGGTCAGTTTGGGGATGTTCACTAATGATTGCACAATGTTCAGCACCATTCATGACTCCTCAGATACTGAAGTAGTCCATACTCAAATACAACAAGATCTGGACAATATCCAGGCTTGGGCTGCCAAGTGGTAAGTAAAATTTGCTCATAGAAATACCATGCAATAACCATCTCCAATAAGAGACAATCTAACTACCATCCCTTGACAATCAAAGGTATTACCATCACTGAAACCTCCAATATCAGCATCCTGGGAGTTATCATTGATTAGAAACTCAACTGAACTAAGCACCTAAACTGAGTGGCTACAAAAGCAGGTCAAAGGCTAGGAATACTGCAACAAGTAACTCCCCTCCGGACTCCCCAAAGCCTGTCCACCATCTGCAAGGCACAAGTCAGCAGCATGATGGAATACGCCCTACTTCCTTAGATGGGGGCAGCTCCAACAACACTCAAGGAGCTTGACATCATCAAGGACAAAACAGCCGCTTGACTGGCACCACATCCACAAGCATCCACTCCCTCCACCACCGATGCTCAGTAGCAGAAGTGTATACTATGTACAAAATGCACTGCAGAAATTCACCAAAGATCCTCAAACAGCACCTTCCAAACTCACATCCACTTCCATCTAAAAGGACAAGGACAGTAGATACATGGGAACACCACCACCTGCAAATGTCCCTCCAAGCCACTCACCACCCTAATTTGGAAACTTACTGCCATTCCTTCAGTGTCGCTGGGTCAGAATCCTGGAATTCCCTCCCTACTTACAGCTCTACTTACAGCACATGGACTGCAGTGGGTTCAAGAAGGCAGCTGAGCACCACCTTTCAAGGGTAGTTGGGATGTGCAATAAATGCTGGCCAGCCAGTGACACCCACATCTCATCAGTTAATTTAAAAAAAAGTATTTTCAACAACAAGAAAATGGTCAATGTTTTCTCAACTCTGACCAAGTAAACATATATTGTGTGGATATTATACTGATCCTAAACTCATTACAGAAAAATAAAGATGGTGTTCTTAAATTATTTTATGATGAAACATATTTTATAGAGGAACTTGTATCTGATTAGCTTAGTGTGAATCTCATAAAAATCAGATTTCACTAGATCCACTCTCGATTGCACGCGACTTTACTCTTAACAAAAATTAATGTGAAGCTAACAGTCCTTCTGGTGGACCCCCTTCATTTAAAAGGTTTCCCCTGTGTGTTCCTTAAATGCCAGCAGGGATTTAAATGTTAAATACTTTTTCTTTTAAAGAGAGAGAATCTGTCAAACATGCTTGATCTGAACATGCTATTTTGGAGAGGAACAGAACAAAGTCTAAAGTATGGCAAATGCAGATCCAATGTTACAACTGGGTAAACTAACAAACATTCTTTGGGACTTTTCAATTCCTGTCTGCTCACAGCTACAGAGTGTGTCACTCAAACTAACCAGATGGGCTTTTATAACAATTAACAGTCGTCAGGAGGCTGTCATTACATTAGATTTTATTTAATTCAAATTTCACCATCTATTATGCTGGGATTCAAACTTATGTCTCAGAGAACCAGCCTGGATCTCTAGATTACTTGCCCGTTGACATTACCACTACACCACTCGCTCCCAAATTTTGATAACAGGGGATGTCAATTTACTGTTAGTTCAAAAGTCTTTCTTGACTTAATTCATCACTGGAGAACTTACAGGGATGATTTCGGGAAAAGAGCAGTAATGTACTCAAGTTACAGCAAGAAAACACAACAGCAGAAGGTGGAGCCCACTGGCTCCATCAATTTTGTTCCACAATTCAACAACATCAATTTATTATCTACATCAACTCTACCTTTTTGTACTATTCTCATATTCTCAGGTTCCTCAGCATCTAAAAATCCATTGACTGCTGCCTTGAATGTATTTCATAGTGAGCCATACACAGCTCTCTCAGCTGGAGAATTCCCAAGATTCACAATTTTCCAAACGAAGACATTTCTCTTTATCTCAGTCTGAAGCAGATGATATTCCAACAAGACTCTGACCCATGTTGCAGATTCCACAGGACACACACTCCAGCATCTACAAAGTCAAGCTCTTTAAGAAACGTATACAATTCAACTAGACCGCTCTTCTAAATTCCAGAAATACAGGTGTAATCTCTTCTATCACTCCACACAGGACAGGCCCCACACTGTAGGCATCAGTTTAATGAACCTTTGTTGCATTTGTTCTGAGGGAAGTAAATCTCTCCTTAGGTATAGAGACCAAAGCTACACACAGTACTCTGGACTGATCTCACCAAGACTCAAAATAATTTTAATTAGACATCTTTATTCCAACTCCTTTGTAATAATGTCTTTAAAACACCATTTGTCTCCCTAATTATTTAAATTGTTATAAAATGTTTATTTACCAAACAAAGATTCTGTGATAATGAAGATACCGAAATCAGTATTAATGAAAGGGTGAACAAACTTCCAGTTCACTACCACTCTGAGTTTGGCAAGAGGCAGATTTCTAAAGTGCCCACTTACTGCTGTCGTAGATGGGATCAGAAATAACAGGTTCCAATTTACGTGTAAATCGACAGCTGCTGTCTGGAAGCAGGGCTGTAAACATAAGACGCACGACACTCAGGTCCATTTCTTTTGCTTGCTGAATGGAAGCCTGATGGATTAACTCCTTTTCACGTTCTGCAAACAGGCATCACAATAATGCACCATTAATATTCTCACAAATGAAACACAAAGTAAACTTAGACAATATCTTGTATTTATGTAACTCCTTTAATGTGATAACATATTCTGAAGAAAATTACAGATAATCCAATAGGACAGATGACCAAATGTTCAGTCTAAAAGCTAAGTGTGGAAGTATGTCTTAAGGGGGAGAGGTTTAGGGAGGAAATTCCCCATGTTAGAATTCAGGCAGCTGTCAGATGGCTGTCAACAGTAGTGATAAAGTTCAGAATTGGAGGCGTGCAGATGAGGATTGAGAGTTTGGAGTTGGAGACAAACATGGGGAATAAAGAAGATATGGAAATTATTGAGCCTGTGCTCACTTTTTGAAACAGCGTTTGAATTCAAGCAAGGAAACAAGACTTTCTCCATTGTCTGAAAGTTTTTCCTTTTTAACTATTTATCCAATTCTCTTTTGAAATATCCTATTGAATCTGCTTCCCTGCCCTTTCAGGCAGTATGCCCCACATCACAACAACTCACAGTTAATCTCTCTGGGTTCTCTGTCAAATATCTTAAAATTCTTAAAATATTTAAAACTTCAAAATTCTCATATCAGCATTGATTAACAGTCTGGTTAAATCATTTTCCTACCTCTGCCAAGAGCATCTTTATCAAGATTTCACGTCAATTGGAGTTCACAAGTTAATTGCAAATAAGTTGAAATTTACCTGTGAGTTCCCTTTGACCGTAACCCTCGCTGTGTCGATGGTTTAATTCTGGGTGAATTACAACTCCATTATTATAACCCATCACATAAGCCTGTGTCATTCTCTGTTCGAGTGTACTGGCAACATTCTTCTTTGTCACATGTAGAATACCGAGGTTCGGAAATCTGGAGAAGTAACAAACATTGTAAATTAACAAGCAATGCTATTTCCACGCAACTGGCTGTTGTTCAGTCAACCAGATTCCCGACACATTGATTCTGAAAATCTTAAACTCAAATTCCCCCCGAGCCAATGCTCTCTGTTCTGTCTCCATTTGTCCTGCGTGGTATCCATATGCTTATTGGGCAGTACCCACTTATCCAGACCCAAAGTGAAGATTAGTCAAGGCAGAGCACAGAGTCAGGTGGAAGGTTCTTGGGTCAAAGGCCAGTGGAACACTTCACTATTGAATGTCTGCAGATTTTCACATGGGAATTATAGGGGGCACCAAAACAAATAGAATCTTCCAGGTATAGTCTGAGACAATGGAAGCTAAAATGGTACTATTTTAAAAGGGGCGCCAGGAGTAAACATACAAATCCTTTGAAGGAGCACATTAAAGTTGAGAAGCCTGTTTAAAATTAAGGCACACAGAATCTGAAGCAAGAGTCTAGAGTACATCAGCAAGAGAGTTATTCTGGAGTTTTACATTTTTCTGGAGGTTTAGCCTCAGCTGGTATATTGTACACAATTGTAGGAACTAGGCTTTAGGAAGAACGTTAAGTCTCGATGATAAGAGATTGACTAGAACATTTGTGTGAGGGAATCTAATTATGTGGAGAGGCAGAGGTTGTGCTGCACTGAGCAGAGAAGTTTAAGGGAAGAATTAGTGGAGCCTTTCAAAGTTATGAAGGATTTTGATATGTAAAGAAGAGTTGGAAGCCAGACAGCACTGATAATTTCTAAGAAAAAATGATTTTTAACACTAAGTTATGATGATTTGGAATGTACTACCTGAGATGTAAGTGAAAGCAGATTGAACAGGGATTTATAAGAAAAATTGATAAGTAATCATAATAGAAACATGGATGTGATTATGGGGAAGTGCAAGAGAGTTTGTCTCATCAGATGGCTTATTCAAAGATTTGGCACAGGAATGGGCTGAATGGTCTCTTCTGCTGACATGAATGCCGCCAATATGTAAAAAAATCTATTTTAAAAGGATGCTATAGAGTTCACATGTGACAACAGATCTCTACAATACACAGGAGATAAGGTGGAAGTCGGTGGAGCAGTGTGCTGTCCTGGATAGAGAACTAGCTTGCAGACAGGTAACCAACCGTAGATATAAACTGGACTGTTTCAGAGTGACAGGCAGTGACTAGTGAGCTATCAATGCTTTGATCCCAGCTAGCCATGATGTATGTTAATGATTCAGATGAAGGAACTAAGTGTAATATCTCCAAGCTTGTTAACAATACAAAGCTGGGTCGGAGGGTGAGCTGTGAGGAGGATACAGAGATGCTTCAGTGTGATTTGGACAGGCTCAGGGAGTGGAAGGAAACATGCAGATTAAGTATAATGTGGATAAATATGCAGTTATTCAATTTAGTATCAAAACAGGAAGGTGGTTTGTTACCTGAATGGGGATAGCTTGGAAAAGGGAAGGTGCAACAAGACTTGGGAGTCCTTGTACACCAGTCTCTGAAAGTAAGATGCAGGTGCACAGTGAAGGGAAACAGTATGTTGGCTTTCATAGCAAAAGGATTTCAGTATTGGAGCAGGGATGCCTTGCTGCAATTGTACGGGGCCTTGGAGAGACCACAGCAGGTATATTGTGTACGGTTTTGGTTTCCTTCCCTGACATGGATGTTCTGGGGTAGGCTGGGAGTGGGCGGCACGGTGGCACAGTGGCTAGCACTGCTGCCTCACAGCGCCAGAGACCCAGGTTCAATTCCCGCCTCAGGCGACTGACTGTGTAAAGTTTGCACATTCTTCCCGTGTCTGCGTGGGTTTCCTCTGGGTGCTCCGGTTTCCTCCCATAGTCCAAAAATGTGCAGGTGAGGTGAATTGGCCATGCTAAATTGCTCGTAGTGTTAGGGGCAGGGGTAAATGTAGGGGAATGGGTCTAGGTGGGTTGCGCTTCGGCGGGTTGGTGTGGACTTGTTGGGCCAAAGGGCCTGTTTCCACACTGTAAGTAATCTAAAATCTAAATCTAAAGAGATACAGGAGATGTTAGCCTGGTGGTATTATCACTGTAAAAGTAAGTAATGGTGCTAGAATAATCATCCAGGTTAAATGTTCTGAGATCATGGGTTCAAATACTACCATGGCAGACAATGAGATCTGAATTCAATAAACATCTTGCATTACAAAGCTACCCTCATAGTAACCAAGTAACCATTGCTGACTGTTATAAAAACCCAGCTGGTTCATTAACATCCCTTAGGGAAGGAACTCTGCTGTCCTTAGCTGTCAGATCTACATGTAACTCTAGACTGACAGCAGAGTGGTTTATTCTTAGGGCTTTTACAGTGCAGTGGCAGTTTTCCTCCCATTCTTAGTCAGGAGTCCCAGGTTCAAGTTCCACTTCTCCAGGGGGTTGTATAACATCTCTGAACAGGTTATTTTGAAAATATTTATACTAACCATCTGACGAAACTAAAACTCTTTCAAAGTCTGACAACATGATGACATTGTAAGAGAAAGCTTTAATGTTGAATTATCACCAAAAAAATACATTTTGGAAGAGGTTCTAACTTACGTTGAAATCATTTCCTTTGGACCCACTTGAACTAAACATATTCCTTTTTCACACTGTTTGCCAACGAGACTGTGAGCATGGAGATGCACACTATCCTTCCCATAGGTCACCAACTGAACAACAATCTTTGCCTGTCCAACGTAGTTGCATATCTAAACAAAATGATACAATTACATTACTGATAAATTTAGACATCACAGTACAATATCTGATCTCAACCATGAGAAATACCAGTAAAACAGTTTCCCATTTATTTCACAAATCCCTGAAAACACTATGTGGTGTATTCCATTCCAGCAATATTTCCCACATTTTCCCCGAATTATTTTTTATAACCCTATGGTGTGCTCAGTTGTACAAAAAGTCAAAGGATTCGTTCATTCCAATCAATCAGGACGGATGACTCCCACATTTTATAAATGAATTAAATAAATGCAAAAACCAACTGGCAATTTCTACTTGGTGGTTCTCTACATTGTTTGTTGTTACAATCTGCATTCTGAATAGAAATCAAAATGGGTTCACAGAAGGCACTGTACGTGTGTTCCACCACAATGAAGGAGCTGAACTTCCATATGATTCATCTCTGACATTTTGTCTCATTTCCAGAGTTAGGGACATTATCAATTCCATGAAAATATTAAGTGATTTTCCATTTTAAACAGTGACATTCAGGTGAAGATGATTTTGGAAAGTATTTGGAAAGATACAGTTATAGAAATTTTTCATATTACATTGAGTTAGTCACAGACAGATGGGTGTAACTTGCTCTCAAACAGTTTGCCATCAACAAGGTGTTAGAATCAGACAAGGATTTTCACATCCAAACCACATCCATCAGGAATTATTTCTACTCTTTCAGAGAATTGTTTGCTTCCACCCATCAAAACTTTTCAAACAGCAAGCGTCTGAACGAATGAAATTATCACCCCCAGGAAACAGATATGGTCTTGCAATTCTGAGAAGCATTTTCACACAATTTCAATATATCACTTCACAAATGGATTATCATTTGAAATTCAGACAGAAAAGCAACTTGGAGAGAGTGTAGTACGGATGAAGAAGGGAAATATTGACCAGGATACCAAAAGCAACTTGCTATTCCTCACATTCTGACACTCATTTTGTACATTACATTCATTGAACTCACAGAGCCGGGGCCAGCAACGTAAGGTCTCCTAAAAAAGGTACAGAACAGCTTTTATTATTTATCCCCATCACAGTGCTTGTGAATTTCTGAATAACTGTCATTTTTTTTATCCCAATTAACACTCATAAAAGGGTCAATCAAAATCCTGTATGGCATCACAACTGAATCATCAGTCATTCAGAAATATGTAACCAATTATTATAATTGCACAATATCAGGGTGGCTCCACTTATGTCAAGGGGAACTTCCCAATTTTCAACATACATCGCCACGTGACTTTGTCAGGATATTCCCGACTGTGAAAGTGGTAGTGAGTTACTGAGTCACATGCACTTTGCTGAAATGGAGGCAAAAATAAGTTGCCTGCTTACTGCCACACAACTATGTCATGCATCTTGGAAATACCAGGGACTTCCCCTATATTTCTCATTAAATAGTACAGAAATTGACTCTGCATTTCCAGCCACCTTAAACCAGACACAAACATGGAAATAATTTTCTGAAGTGGTTGCAACAGTATAACAAAAACTGGTATACAGCCAAGTAAGTAGAAGTAAAGCCACCATAAACCCAGAGGACCATAGAGCTCCTTCCTCATTAGAGAGAGGACTGGTAGTGATCAGCCTGAGGGTCACCTTGCCCCAGGTGATGAGAGAGGTTGAGAATGTAGGGCCTCACAATAACCTTCGCCAGTGCCTGAATTGAACCCATGCTGTAGGTGTCACTCTGCATCACAAACCAGTCATCCAGCCAACTGAGCTAACCGGCATGGTGACCCTCAGATTAAACTTAGCACCAGCTGTTGGTTAATGAGAGAGCAGCCCAATGGGCCTCTGGGACTACAGCAACTTTACTGCAAAGCAGCATTTAACATAGCACACACCGTCATAGAATGTGAGAAATTGCAGAGCAGAAGGTTATTCAGCTTTCCATTACCAGGGCAAAGGTAGCTCTTCAATTGAAATCATGGAGATGAAACTCATTTCCCTTTATCCTTCAATAATAACTATCAAATTTGTTTTAAAACTTTTTTATGGTGCTTACTTCACCAACAACTTGTAAACTATTTAATTCCTTGATGCCTCCCCACAGCTAATCTCGAGTTTCTGTATTTAGAGAACAAACCGGTCTACAGCAAACAGTTCAAACTTGGACCTGGTTCCTACAGGACCCCAGAGAAAGATCATCAAAGGAGGAGGCCACCTGGCATGTTCTGTGGTGGGAACTGGTCCTCCTGGGAGCAGATGCGGTGGAGGCAGAGGAACTGGGAATAAGGGATAGTGTTTTTACACAGACAGGGTGGGAGAAGGTGTACACCAGGTAGCTGTGTGAGCTGTGCCTGTGGCCACTTCCTCCAGACCGAAGGCGTAGCCATGGGCACTCGCGTGGGCCCCAACTATGCCTGTCCCTTGGTTGGGTATGTGGAACAGTCCATCTTCTGCAGCTACACCAGCACCATTCCCCACCTTTTCCTTCACTACATCGATGACTGTATCGGTGCTACTTCATGCCTCCATGAGAAGGTTGAACAGTTCATCAACTTCACTAACACCTTCCACCCTGACCATCTTGGACATTTCCCTCCATTTTCTGGACCTCTCCATCTCCATTAACGTGGACATCTACTACAAACCCACAGACTCGCACAGCTACCTGGACTAGACTTCATCCTACCCTGCCTCTTGTAATAACGCCATCGCTTATTCCCAATTCCTCTGCTACCACTGCATCTGCTCCCAGGAGGACCAGTTCCACCACAGGATATACCAGATTGGCCTCCCTCTTTAAAGACCACAATTTCCCCTCCCATGGTGGTCGATGGTGCCCTCCAGTACATTTCATCCACTTGCTGCACCTCTGCCCTCTAACCTCACCCCTCCGACCACAGTAAGGGCAGAACCCCCCACTCTGGTCCTCATCTTCCACCCCACCAACCTCTGGATACTCGCATCATCCTGCGCCATTTCCACCACCTACAAACAGACACCACTATCAGGGATATTTTTCCCTCCCCACCCCTGTCTGCACTCGGTAAAGTCGATTCTCTCCGTGATTCCCTTGTCAAGGCCATGCCCACCACAAACCCACCCTCCCCTCCTGGCACCCTCCCGTGCCAATGCAAGAAGTGCAAAACCTGCACCCACATCTCCCCTCTCATCTCCGTCCAAGGCCTCAAAGGAGCCTTCCACATCTGTCAGAGCTTTACCTGCACTTCCACACACGTCAGTTACTATATCTACACTGGGGAGACAGGACACCTACTTGCAGAGCACTTCAGAGAACATCGCTGGGACTCATGCACCAATCAACCCCACTGCCCTGTGGCTAAACACTTTAACACCCCTCCCCCTCTCACTCCGCCAAGGACATGCAGGTCCTGTGCTTTCACCACTGCCAAATCCTTACCACCCAACACCTGGAGGAAGAATGCTTATCTTCTGCCTTGGGACCCTCCAACCACACGGGATCAATGTGGATTGCACCAGTTTCCTCATTTCCCCTCCCCCACCTTATCCCAGATCCAACCTTCCAACTCGGCACCACCCTCTTGACTTGCCCAAACTGTCCATCTTCTTTCCCACCTTCCCACTGCACCCTCCTCTCCGACCTATCACTTTCACCCCCCCACCTCCATCTACCCATCGCATTTCCAGCTACCTTACTCCCAGCCCCACCCCCCCTCCCATTTATCTCTCAGCCCCCTTGGTCTGCAAGTCTCATTCCTGATGAAGGGCTTATGCGCAAAACGTCAACTCTCCAGCTCCGCGGATGCTGCCTGATCTGCTGTGCTTTTCCAGCACCACCCTAATCTTGACTCTGATCTCCAGCATCTGTAGTCCTCACTTTCTTCCTATGGGGTAAAAACAATGACTGCAGATGCTGGAAACCAGATTCCAGATTACAGTGGTGCTGAAAAAGCGCAGCAGGTCAGGCAGCATCCGAGGAGCAGGAAAATCGACATTTCGGGCAAAACCCTTCATCAGGAATAGAGGCAGGGTGCCTGCAGAGTGGAGAGATAAATGAGAGGGGGGGGTGGGGAGAAAGTAGCATAGAGTACAATAGGTGAATGGGGGTGGGGATGAAGGTGATCGGTCAGAGAGGAGGGTGGAATGGATAGGTGGAAAGGAGCTAGGCAGGTACCACTTTCTTCCTATAGTCTATGCAGAAGTTCAGTAAACTACACATGACTAAATTAAGTATTCAAGAATTCAATACCAACATTAGATTTTTTTAAAATACAGACATCACTTACAATCTTCCTTCCATACTTACAAGAAATAATAATGCATTAGTAAAATTACCGTAAATAGCCAATTATTTCTGCCTACATATAGAAAAGTGCAGCACAGCATCAGGCCCTTTGGCTCACTATGTCTGAACCAGCCATGACATCGTTCTAAACTAATCCTATCTGCCTTATTTGATTTAATTTAATATTCCCTCTCAGTGGACAATACATACAAACACAATTAAAAAAAAATTATTCTCTTAGATGTGCAGAGGCTTACTGCACAGTAAGGGCCCATTAACTCACTATGTCTAAGCCTGCTCCATTTATACTCATCAGCTTCTTCCCCACAGCCTGCAGATTGGCCCTCTCACCAAGGTGCTTGAATTGAACTTTGAAAGGAAGAAGCATTCAGGTACGAAGTGATTCCCCTGCCTGGCACTTCAGTGGGAAGCAGCCCTGGCAGGAAGATCGTGAATGAACAAACTTTCAGTCAGACATCTGCCTCGTCCACAACCGCGTAAGACTGAGGAGCAACTCCACGTCACGTCACTTCTTTCTTGCCTCATAACATATTCACCCAACCAAATATTTGCATTCAGCAGTAATCAAATCAAGAGAACATCATGTTGGTCATACATGGAGAAATCACAGCAATGTGGAATATAGGATTTAAATGGTTTTAATCTGCAAGCTACCTCTCGCATGTTCAATAAAAGAGATGTTCAAGGTTAGAGTTTTGTGAAAAATTTGCCACATTCAGTGAGTAAGAGGAGCAATGGGCGTGATTAAGAAATTTTTTTTAGGTGCATTCAGCCCCTTGAGCCCATCCACTATTGAATCAGATTAGGCCTGGCCTTTAGGCTTTTTTAAACAAAACGGAAAACATAGCAACTGAAGAGCGAGAAACAGAATTAATATTCAAGAACTCTGAAGTCAGGTTCTGCCAATTCCGATTTTATTTCAGATTTCCAGTATATGCAGTATTTTGCTTTTACATAATTTCTTTCACCAACCTTTTCAGACATATCAAGACCCATGGCCTTCTGCACCAGAGCTGGGGCACTACCACTGTACCACCAGAGCCCTATTGACCTCAGACCTGTATCATGACTCTGCCTTCCTTGGTTCCATAATCATTCATTTTCTTATGCTACAAAATCTATCAATCAAATTCAAAACTTGAATCAACTCCCAGCCTCGTCAGCTGTTTGAGGGAGTTTCAGATTTCTGTGCATCTTTGCATGGACTGACTGATTGTAAGGTTCTGCCTCAACTGTGGAACATCATTCCCACCAGAGGTAACAGTTTCACTCTATCCTATCGTTCCCTTAATCATCAATTAGATCTGACTAAATCTCCTGAAATTGAGGGAATGCAAAGTTCATTTAAATAACCTGTTCTCATAATTTAACTCTCTTTGACCCAGCCTCATTGCATCTGGAGGATTGTGTAAGGAATCTTGCTGATGGGCAGGGGGCTGCAGACAGCAGCAGACCATAAATAACAGAATCATATTATCCTGTTCCCCATCACTCAGTCACTCAGAAAAACAACCTTCAAATGACACACAAAAGAGCAACATAAACCATTGCTGGACAGCTTTATGCCTTCCAAAGCAGAAAAGGCAAAAATGGAAATGCAACCTCTCCAGGCCACAGGAATTAAGTCATGAAATGTAACACAGATAAAGAGTCAGATGGATTTCAATTTGCTGCACTCACTTCAAGTTCCAAATTTCCTATTCTATCCTGTTTCTGTGATGTGAAGTCCAACTGGTATGAGCCCCACATGACCCTTCTCAGATTTCAGAACAGCAGCTGAAGCAGGATAGAACTATAACTAATCTTTACACACTCCAATAGTTATTCTTAATTAACATGTTCAGATGTGTTATCACACACCTTCAAGGTAGACTGCACTTTGATGTCATCAGGGCCAGAGGTGGGGACACTACCAGTGCCCCATAAGCATCAGTAAACCATGCATCCTCAGAAGCAGATTCAAAGTCAAGCTTCGAGTTTCAAATTGGAGAGGATTGCAGATGGACAAATTGTGATGCAGGAATCAGAGACAAGACAGCTACACTGACCCCATCACCATCACGTAAACTCCACCAGCTGCCATGGTGGGACTGGGAACCCATGCTTCCAGATTATGAAGCTCTCCCTCTAGATCACTATGAGAACATAGAGCAGTACAGCACAGTACAGGCCCTTCAGCCCTCAATGTTGTACCGACCTTTTATCCTGCTATCAGATCAGACTAACCTATCATTCATGTGGCTATCCAAGAGTCGCTTAAATGTCCCTAATGTATCTGACTCTACTACCACCTCTGGCAGTGTACTCCATGCACCCACCACTGTCTCCATAAAGAACCTACCTCTGACATTTCCCCGATATCTTTTATCACCATAAAATTATGCCCCCTTATGATAGCTATTTCCACTCTGGGAAAAAGTCTCTGGCTATCCACTCTATCTATGCCTCTCATCATCTTGTACACCTCTCTCAAGTCAACTCTCATCCTTCTTCGCTCCATTAAGAAAAGACTTGGCTCCCTCAACCTTTCTTCATAAGACATGCCCTCCAGTCCAGGCAGCATCCTGGTAAATCTCCTCTGAACCCTCTCTAAACCTTCTATATCCTTCCTATAAATGAGGTGACCAGAACGGAACACAATATTCCAAATGTGGTCTAACCAGGGCTCTATAGAGCTGCAGCATAACCTCATGGCTCTTAAACTCAATCCTCCTGCTAATGAAAGTTAACATACCATACGCCTTCTTGACAATCCTATCACCTTTGGTGGCAACTTTGAGGGATCTATGGACATGGATCACTCTGTTCCTGCAACTGCCAAGAATCCTGCCTTTAATCCTGTATTCAAATTCCACGTTCCGAAGTGAATGACTTCACACTTCACACTTCTCCAAGTTGAATTCAATCTGCCACTTATCAGCCCAGTTCTGCATCCTGTCAATGTCCCGTTGCAACCTACAACAGCCCTCCACACTATCCACAACTCCACCAAACTTCATGTCATCAGCAAACTTACTAACCCACCCTTGCACTTCCTCAATTAAGTCATTTATAAAAATCATAAAGAGCAGAGATCCCAGAACTGATCCCTGCAGAACATCACTGCTCACCAAGCTCCAGACTCAATACATTCCAGTTACCACCACCCTCTGTATTCTGTATCCAGACAATCAGATTTCCCTCTATCCCATCCCTCCTTATCTGAATGACCATCCCTCCTTATCTGAATGAGCCTACCATGGGGAACCTTATCAAACACCTTGCTAAAATCCATGTACACCACACCCACTGCTCTACCTTCATCAATGTGTTTTGTCACATCCTCAAAAATTCAATAAGGTTTGTGAGGCATGACCTGCCACTCTCAGAGCCATGTTGACCATCTCTAATCAAACTATGACTTTCAAAGTAATAATAAATCCAGTCTCTCAGAATCCTCTCAAATAATTTGCCCACCAGAGATGTGAGACTGACTGGTCTGTAATACCCAGGATTCTCTTTCTTCAACAAGGGAATAACATTTGTCACCCTCCAAACATCTGGCACTACTCCAATGGACAGTGAGGACACAGAGATCATCGCTAAAGATGCAGCAACCTCTTCCCTCACTTCCTGTAGTAACAACATAGGAAGGGAAAAGATTGAGAGTCTGAAGGGAGATTACAGAGAGTTAGGCAGGAATTTAAAAAGGAGGTCCTCGAGAGTAGTAATATCTGGATGACTCCCGGTGCTACGAGCTAGTGAGGGCAGGAATAGGAGGATAGAGCAGATGAATGCATGGCTGAGGAGCTGGTGTATGGAAGGAGGATTCATATTTTTGGATCATTGGAATTGCGTTTGGGGTAGAAGTGACCTGTACAAGAAGGACGGATTGCACCTAAATTGGAAGGGGACGAATATACTTGCAGGGAAATTTGCTCGAGCTGCTCAGGAGGATTTAATGTGGGGGGTGGGACCCAGGGAGATAGTGAGGAAAGAGATCAATCTGAGACTGGTACAGTTGAGAACAGAAGCGAGTCAAACAGTCAGGGCAGGCAGGGACAAGGTAGGACTAATAAATCAAACTGCATTTATTTCAATGCAAGGGGCCTAACAGGGAAGGCAGATGAACTCAGGGCATGGTTAGCAGCATGGGACTGGGGTATCGTAGCAATTACAGAAACATGGCTCAGGCATGATCAGAACTGGCAGCTTAATGTTTCAGGATACAAATGCTACAGGAAGGACAGAAAGGGAGGCAAGAGAGGAGGGGGATAGGTGTTGTTGATAAGGGATAGCATTACAGCTGTGCTGAGGCAGGATATTCCTGGAAATACATCCACGAAAGTTATTTGGATGGAACTGAAAAATAAGGAAGGGATTATCACCTTATTGGGTTTGTATTATAGACCCCCTAATAGTCAGAGGGAAATTGACAAACAAATTTGTAAGGAGATCTCAGCTATCTGTAAGAATAATAGGGTGGTTATGGTAGGGAATTTTAACTTTCCAAACATCGACTGGGACTGCCCTAGTGCTAAGGGTTTAGATGGAGAGGAACTTGTTAAGTGGGTACCAGAAAATTTTCTGATTCAGTGTGTGGATGTACCTACTAGAGAAGGTGCAAAACATGACCTACTCTTGGGAAATAAGGCAGGGCAGGTGACTGAGGTATGAGTGGGAGAGCACTTTGGGGCCAGTGACCATAATTCTATTAGATTTAAAACAGTGATGGATAAGGATAGACCAGATCTAAAAGCTGAAGTTCTAAATTGGAGAAAGGCCAATTTTGATGGTATTAGGCAAGAACTTTCGAAAGCTGATTGGGGGCAGATGTTCGCAGGTAAAGGTATGGCTGGAAAATGGGAAGCCTTCAGAAATGAGATAACGAGAATCCAGAGAAATTATATTCCTGTCAGGGTGAAAGGAAAGGCTAGTAGGTATAGGAAATGCTGGATGACTAAAGAAATTGAGGGTTTGGCTAAGAAAAAGAAGGAAGCATATGTAAGGTATACACAAGATAGATCGAGTGAATCCCAAGAAGAGTATAAAGAAAGTAGGAGTATACTTAAGAGGGAAATCAGGAGGGCAAAAAAGGGAACATGAGCTAGCTTTGGCAATTAGAATTAAGGAGAATCCAAAGGGTTTTTACAAATATATTAAGGACAAAAGGGTAACTAGGGAGAAAATAGGGCCTCTCAAAGATCAGCAAGGCGACCTTTGTGTGGCGCCACATAAAATGAGGGAGATACTAAATGAGTATTTTGCATCAGAATTTACTGTGGAAAAGGATATGGAAGATATAGACTGTAGGGAAATAGATGGTGATATCTTGCAAAAAGACCAGATTACAGAGGAGGAAGTGCTGGATAAATCCCCAGGACCTGATCAGGTGTACCCTAGAACTCTGTGGAAAACTACAGAAGGGATTGATGGGCCTCATTCCGAGATATTTGTATCATCGATAGTCACAAGTGAGGTGCCGGAAGACTGGAGGTTGGCTAACGTGGTGCCACTGTTTAAGAAGGATGCTAAGGACAAGCCAGGGAACTATAGACCAGTGAGCCTAACATCTGTGGTGGGCAAGTTGTTGGAGGGAATCCTGAGGGACAGGATGTACATGTATTTGGAAAGGCAAGGACTGATTAGGGATAGTCAACATGGCTTTGTGCGTGGGAAATCATGTCTCACAAACTTGATTGAGTTTTTTGAGGAAGTAACAATGAGGATTGATGAGGGCAGAGCAGTAGATGTGATCTATATGGATTTCAGTAAGGCATTCAACAAGGTTCCCCATGGGAGATTGATTAGCAAGATTAGATCTCATGGAATACAGGGAGAACTAGCCATTTGGATACAGAACTCGCTCAAAGGTAGAAGACAGAGGGTGGTGGTGGAGGGTAGTTTTTCAGACTAGAGGCCTGTGACCAGTGGAGTGCCACAAGGATCAGTGCTGGGCCCTCTACCTTTTGTCATTTACATAAATGATTTGGATGCGAGCATAAGAGGTACAGTTTTTAAGTTTGCAGATGATACCAAAATTGGAGTTGTACTGGACAGCGAAGAAGGTTACTTCAGATTACAACAGGATATTGACCAGATAGGCCAATGGGCAGAGACGTGGCAGGTGGAGTTTAATTCAGATAAATGCGAGGTGCTGCATTTTGGGAAAGCAAATTTTAGCAGGACTTATACACTTAATGGTAAGGTCCTAGGGAGTGTTGCTGAACAAAGAGACCTTGGAGTGCAGGTTCATAGCTCCTTGAAAGTGGAGTTGCAGGTAGATAGGATAGTGAAGAAGGCATTTGGTATGCTTTCCTTTATTGGTCAGAGTATTGAGTACAGGAGTTGGGAGGTCATGTTGCGCCTGTACAGGACATTGGTTAGGCCACTGTTGGAATATCGCATGAAATCCTGGTCTTCTTCCTATCAGAAAGATGTTGTGAAACTTGAAAGGGTTCAGAAAAGATTAAAAAAGATGTTGCCAGGGTTGGAGGATTTGAGCTACAGGGAGAGGCTGAACAGGATGGGGCTGTTTTCCCTGCAGCATCGGAGGCTGAGGAGTGACCTTATAGAGTTTACAAAATTATGAGGGGCATGGATAGGGTAAATCGACAAAGTCTTTTCCCTGGGGTTGGGGAGTCCAGAACTAGAGGGCATAGGTTTAGGGTGAGAGGGGAAAGATATAAAAGAGACCTCAGGGGCAACTTTTTCACACTGAGGGAGGTACGTGTATGGAATGAGCTGCCAGAGGAAGTAGTGGAGGCTGGTACAATTGCAACATTTAAGAGGCATTTGGATGGCTATATGAATAGGAAGGGTTTGGAAGGATATGGGCCGGGTGCTGGCAGGTGGAACTAGATTGGGTTGGAATATCTGGTCAGCGTGGACAGGTTGGACTAAATGGTCTGTTTCCATGCTGTACATTTCTATGACTCTATTTCCTGCCTGGTCCAGGGGATTTGAGAGTGTGGTGCTGCAAAAGCACTGCAGGTCAGGCAGCAGAATGAAGGGCTTATGCTTCTTGCTCCTCGGATGCTGCCTAACCTGCTGTGCTTTTCCAGCACCACACTCTTGACTCTGACTTCCAGCATCTGCAGTCCTCACTTTCTCCTGGCCCAGGGGATTTATCTATCCTCATAAATCTCAAAATTTTCAGCACATCCTCCTCCCTAACATCAACCTGTTCAAGCATATCAGTCTGTTTCACGCTGTCCTCAGAAATGTCAAGGTCTCTCTCAGTGGTGAAGACTGAAGCAAAGTATTCATTAAGTACCGCCCCTACTTCCTCCAACTCCAGGTGTAAGTTCCCTCCACTATTCCTGATTGGCCCTTCCCTCACTCTGGCCACCCTCTTGTTCCTCACATAAGTGTAGAATGCCTTAGGGTTTTCCTTAATCCTACCCGCTAAAGCTTTCTCATGCCCCCTTCTAGCTCTCCTAAATCCATTCTTCAGTTCCTTCCTGGCTACCTTGTAACCCTCTGGAGCCCTGTTTGATCCTTGCCTCCTCAACCTTAAGAAAGCTTCCTTCTTCCTCTTGACTAGATATTCCACATCCCTTGTCACCCAAGGTTCCTTCACCCTACCATCCCTTCCTTGCCTCAGTGGGATAAACCTATCTAGTACTAATCAGCAACTGCTCCCTAAACAACCTCTATATTTCTATCATGCATTTCCCCGAAAACATCTGTTCCCAACTTAGGCGCCCCAATACCTGCCTAATAGCATGAAATTCCCCCTCCCCCAATTAAATACTTTCCCATACTGTCTGCTCCTATCCCTCTCTATGAGTATAGGAAAGGTCAGGGAGTTGTGATCACTAACACCAAAATGCTCTCCCTCTGAGAGATCTGACACCTGACCTGGTTCGTTGCCAAGCACCAAATCTAATATGGCCTCCCCTCTGACACAACCACAACACACTGACATGCCTGCTCCACACAGCTTTATAGCCCCTTATTCACAAACATGTTTCTTCTTTCAGTCTGTTTTTTTGAAAACCACCACTAAATAAATGAATTAAAACATATAAGTAGTAACAATAAGCAAGCATTGCCCACTCGGGGCAGTGCAACTACAATAGTAATAGGAAAGAGAGCTCTTGTGATGTAAGAGTAATGTCCTTAGCTCTGGGCCAGGAAGCTTAAGTTCAACTCCCACCCACTCTAGAGATGTGTCATAACATATGCCCCAAACATGTTGATTAGAAAATATCAAAAAGAAGGATAGAGTAGGAAGAGAGAGAGGGAGAGGACTAAATTAAAATGGAGTTGGAGGGGGAAATAATGCACTCAGTACCCATGATGTCCATCTCTCGCTAAAGGTGTCAGCGATCTTTCTATTTTATATTTTATGATGAAAAATAATGGGACTTGTATCAAGTCCAAAGATGAGCAGGTTAGGTGAATTGGCCATAGTGTTCAGGGATGTGTAGGTTAGGTGCATTAGTCAGGGGTAAATGTAGAGCAATTGGGTAGGGGAATGGGTCTGAGTGGATTACTCTTCAGAGAGTCACTGTGGATTTGTTGGGCCAAATGGCCTGTTTCCACACTGCAGGGATTCTATGAGTCTGCCTGGTCCAGAGGGAGGGACACTACCACTGTACCATAAACTCTCCCCTATCCCTCTGCTTTTTTAAGATGATAACTTTTTTTAATGTTTTGAGATATCAGAGATCCCTGTAGGTGTTGTTCTGAGTTATGTCACACCCCTGGAGTAGGTGGGACTTTAACTCAGGCCTCCTGGTTCAGGGGTAGGAACACTACCAATGTGCCACAACAGCTCCCTCCCAACACTTCTGTTTTTAGGGAAAATGATAATCCCCATAACCTGCAGATCGTTATCACCATTAGAAACAGTTAACCTTTGCATATCAACCCCTATCCCATCTAATGACCTATCAACAGATCTTTCTATTCCTTATCTCCTTGTATATTTATCCTACTTGCTATGATATCATCTCAAATACTTCCTCATGTGGATATTAAAGCTTCTTGCCAGAGGTAAACAACTATAAACCTTCAACATGTAACGCTACTAGTTAAAATTCTAACCCCTTTCTACAACTCCCTAATCCATACAGACAAACACGGGGGGAAAAATACACTAAGTTGTCATGTTCATAACTAAGATTATTCTGATGTACTAATTTTGTTTTCAGTAATGATCATACACAATCTATTAATACTCAACTGAACAGTTCTTCATAAACTAATCTAGGTATCAAAGGTGCTGCTTTAATTACATGTTTACGTTTTCCTACTAGCTAACATGTGACATATGTTAAAGAACTGTATTGCATCTTTATGAAATCTTAACCATGTAATAAACCTGTGTACTGATGCTTATATTTCCCATATTCCTACATGCCCTGGCACAGGAATTTCAAGTGCTACTCGCAAAGTCGGGACAACACCATTATTTGTTGAACAACCATCTAATCTTCATCTGCATATCTATGAGGGCGTCGCCATTTTCTCACCCGAACTCCGTTTAATGTAGTAGCACTCTAGATCTTCTTTAGCCTCAGCTGCAGTGTGATTTGTTTGCGTTAACTCAAGTAACTCTAGATCTGCTTCCTGTGTCTCAATTAATGAACACATACCAACAAATTCTTTTGAATTATCCTCATTCATAAATAGAGGTTCAGCTACCAATACATATGCTTATGGTATTACTATGATCCCAATGATCAACTTTGTTAAGCCACTATTCTGGTCCTGCAACTGTTTCATCTCAACTTCAAATGGATTAGAGGCAAAGCCATAAAATGCAGGAGTAGAAATAGGCCATTTCACCCATTAAGCTTGCTCCTCCGTTCAATGAGATCACAGATGTTCTGATTATCCTCACCCCCACTCTCCTGTCTTTTTTTCCTGTCTTTTCATCATAACCCATCCTGATTAAAAATCTGTCTCTCTCAGCCTTGAATATACTTAAAGACCCAGCCTGTGGCAAAGAATTCCACAGATTCATTCCCCTCAGAGAGAAGAAATTCCTTCTCATCTGTGTGTTAAATGGGCGACCCCTTACTTTAAGAATATATCCTTTGGTGCTAGACTCTCCCACAAAGGGAAACAATTTCTCCACAGCTACCCTTAGGCTTTATCAATACTCTGACTTTCATTGAATTTTCTTGAGGGAAAAATAAATCCTTCTCTCCATCAAATACAAAAAATGGTCTCAACAGTACAAACACCTTCTTTATTCTGATCATACTAAACTGCCTTGTCATTTTAAATACTCTTTATCAGGTCACCCTTCGGCCTTCTTCCACCCTGATGAAGTTCACTTTTGGAGAGTCCCCAGGTGTCAGAGGTCACTGATTGGAATGCCATGAACTAATAATCTATTCTCACTTCACATTTGTTGAAAACGCCAAAAGCAGCCTCTCAGCAAAGTACCAGGAAATATCCAGAGAAAAGGCAATGAACCTGTGACAAACACTAATCTTTCAGACATATGAAAGACTGTTACCTCAGTCTTATTACATTAAATATGAAATATAAATACAAATTGCTGTTGAGATGAGGCACAGAAACAGAACTGAACAGGTTAGAGGAACCATACTGACTGCAGTTCCCTCTTGGGATTTCTGTTTCCTCTGACATTGATATTTTAGCATTTTAAATTTCAGCAGAAGTTTTGTTCCCATTTTAGCTTCCCGTTTTGAACTCGACATTGATTGTATAAAGAAGCCAGATGTTGAACTGATCTACACAACATTCTTTAAATTGAATAAAGATTCCATTTGGTTCAGAAAAGATTTGAGAAGGACCAAAGCGATCAAATCTAAGTTTCATTTTCACATTTGGAGAAGGAATTGATCTTCTCTGTATTGTTACTACAATCATCAGGAATGAGGGGAGCAGAAGTACCACTAAAATCTATACATATTTAACATTATGTTACACCATAGAACTTAAGGCCAAAATATTAACATTATGCCTTAGATGTAGATTTCCTGTGACATTATTTTAAGCACCAGGTTATTTCCTGTTTGCAGATTTTTCACCAATACAAAAATCTAACCCTCCCAAACCCACACAAGTATCTAATCAAGTATAAAGTAAGATTTGAATACATTCTAAATATAAACACTGTAGTCAGAATTCCACCCACCATCTGCCAACTCATTTGCTGAAGTGACAAAAATCCACAGAAATACCCTGAAAATTTATTTAAAATGTTGAGACACATCTGAAATTATTAACTAGCAATCCTGTAGTTTAGATCATTCAAAATCTACAGATCTGAAAATGTGAAAAGTCCAGTTTATTTTAAATACTTCGTACTGAACAAGGGAAGATGGAACAGGCCAAGCTCATTTAATCTGACTTAAGATTCTCTCACATTCTCATTTGTAATAAACAGATTTAATAATGAAACAAAAACCTTCACAGTAGGGTAGGATTTCTTATTTTTCTCACTCGATGCACCAGGTAATCCTCCATGGGATGGTCCCTCGCATCCATAACGGAAACGAAATCCCCTCTACAAAGACAGATCAGATTGGACAGTGAGCATGTACAAACAAGAACAATTTAACTTAATCAGACACACTGGGCACTTAGGAAAAGCATGCAGATAAGAATTTCAGAGACGAGATACCTCAAGTGACATTAGTGCTACAGAGAAGCTGAGATGGTTATTCCTGTAGGAGTCAGAATCGACAGGAGATTTCATCTCAAAGTGTTCAAAATCAAAAAGGGGCTAGACTGAGTAGATAGGGACAAACACCAATTTCACCTGACTGGCAGAAGAACCAGCAACTTCTTTTAAATTGTGACTGATTAAGATCTGGAATGCTGCACCTGAGAGTTTAGAAGACGCAGAAGACATTCAAATCAGGGTGATGGGGAACAGTTGAAGCCCCTCATCCCTGGTCCCATCTGCATCCTCTCTATAGCTTTAATACACTTTGCAAAGTTGACACACAACTCCACATGAAGTTTAGCTAAAGGTCTGGTATTTTCTCCTGCTTCCGTATTTCATGGTGCTGTTTATAAAGCCCAGGGTCCCACTTTTCTTCAAAGAGCTTCAACTTGTCCTGCCACCTTCTTTGTTACCATGGAAACATTGTGGGTCTATATTGGCAGCACGTTTATTCAAAATACCAGGCGCAGCTGATAGTGCCAGAGTCAGTCTCTGATGCATCTAAAGTCAGTTCAGTTTAACAACAGGGAGCAAACTCAATAAATGAGGAGGACTAAATTTCACAAATTAACCTTGAAGATTAACAAACTTTGTGCGATGGAAAGTACACAATTTTAAAAAATTCACGTGAGGGACATAGGTATCACTGGCCAGCCAACGTTTATTGTCTAGTTGCCCCTTGAGAAGGTGGGGGTGAGCTGCCTTTTTGAACCGCTGCAGTCCATGTGCTGTAGGTAGACCCACAATGTCCTTAGGGAGGGTATTCCAAGATTCCGACCCAGTGACAGTGAAGGAACGGTGATATATTTCCAAGTCAGAGTGGTGAGTGGCTCGGAGGGCACTTGCAGGTGATGCTGTTCCATGTATCTGCTGTCTTTGTCCTTCTAGATGGAAATTGTCATAAATTTGGAAGGTGTTGTCTGAGGATCTTTGGTGAACTTCTACAGTGCATTTTGTAGATAGTACGCACTGCTGCTACTGAGCATTGGTAGTGGAGGGACTACTTATTTGTGGATACAGTACCAGTTATGTGGGCTGCTTTGTCCTGAATGTCAAGTTATTGCATATGGTTGGAGTTATACACTGCCAAGTAAGTGTAGAGTATTCCACCACACTCCTGACTTGTGCCTTGTAGATGGTGGACAGATTTTGGAGATAAGTTACTGACTATAGTATTCCTCACCTCTGACCTGCTCTTATAGTCACTGTATTTATATGGCAAGTCCACTTGAGTTTCTGGTCAATAGTAACCCCTAGGATGTTAATAGTGAGGAGTTCAGTGATGGTAATGTCATTGAATTTCTTTTTAACATCACAGTCCAGGTTAAAATTTATTGCCCATCCTAATGCCCAGAGAGCATAGAGTCATAGAGATGCACAGCATGGAAAAAGATCCTTCGGTCCAACCCATCCGTGCCGACCAGATATCCCAACCCAATCTAGTCCCACCTGCCAGCACCCTGCCCATATCCCTCCAAACCCTTCCTATTCATATACCCATCCAAATGCCTCTTAAATATTGCAATTGTACCAGCCTCCACCACTTCCTCTAGCAGCTCATTCCACACACATACCACCCTCTGCCTGAAAATGTTGCCCCTTAGGTCTCTTTTATATCTTTCCTCTCTCACCCTAAACCTATACCCTCTAGTTCTGGACTCCCCAACCCCAGGGAAAAGACTTCGCTGATTTATCCTATCCATGCCCCTCATAATTTTGTAATCCTCTAACACGTCACCCCTCAGCTTCCGACGCTGCAGGGAAAACAACCACAGCTTGTTCAGCCTCTCCCTGTAGCTCAGATATCCTCCAACCCTGGCAACATCCTTGTTAATCTTTTTTGAACCCTTTCAAGTTTCACAACATTTTTCCGATAGGAAGGAGACGAGAATTGCATGCAATATTCCAACAGTGGCCTAACCAATGTCCTGTACAGCCGCAACATGACCTCCCAACTCCTGTACTCAATACTCTGACCAATAAAGGAAAGCATACCAAACACCTTCTTCACTATCCTATCTACCTGCGACTCCACTTTCAAGGAGCTATGAACCTACACTCCAAGGTCTCTTTGTTCAGCAACGCTCCCTCGGACCTTACCATTAAGTGTATAAGTCCTGCTAAAATTTGCTTTCCCAAAATGCAGCACCTCACATTTAGCTGAATTAAACTCCATCTGCCACTTCTCAGCCCATTGGCCTATCTGGTCAATATCCTGTTGTAATCTGAGGTAACCCTCTTCGCTGTCCACTACACCTCCAATTTTGGTGTCATCTGCAAACTTACTAACTGTACCTCTTATGCTCGCATCCAAATCATTTACATAAATGACAAAAGGTAGAGGGCCCAGCACTGATCCTTGTGGCACTCCACTGGTCACAGGCCTCCAGTCTGAAAAACAACCCTCCACCACCACCCTCTGTCTTCTACCTTTAAGCCAGTTCTGTATCCAAATGGCTAATTCTCCATGTATTCCATGAGATCTAACCTTGCTAATCAGTCTCCCATGGGGAACCTTGTCAAACGCCTTACTGAAGTCCATTGAGATCACATCTACTGCTCTGCCCTCATCAATCTTCTTTGTTACTTCATCAAAAACTCAATCAAGTTTGTGAGACATGATTTCCTATGCACAAAGCCATATTGACTATCCCGAATCAGTCCTTGCCTTTCCAAATACATGTACATCTTGTCCCTCAGGATTCCCTCCAACAACTTGCCCATCACCGAGGTCAGGCTCACTGGTCTATAGTTCCCTGGCTTGTCCTTACCATCCTTCTTAAACAGTGGCACCACGTTTGCCAACCTCCAGTCTTCCGGCACTTCACCTGTGACTATCAATGATACAAATATCTCAGCAAGAGGCCCAGCGATCACTCTTCTAGGTTCCCATAGAGTTCTCGGGTACACCTGATCAGGTCCTGGGGATCTATCCACCTTTAACCGTTTCAAGACATCCAGCACTTCCTCCTCTGTAATCTGGACATTTTGCAAGATGTCACCATCTATTTCCCTACAGTCTATATCTTCCATATCCTTTTCCACAGTAAATACTGATGCAAAATATTCATTTAGTATCTCCCACATCTCCTGTGGCTCCACACAAAGGCAGCCTTGCTGATCTTTGAGGGACCCTATTCTCTCCCTAGTTACCCTTTTGTCCTTAATATATTTGTAAAAACCCTTTGGATTCTCCTTAATTCTATTTGCCAAAGCTATCGCATGTCCCCGTTTTGCCCTCCTGATTTCCCTCTTAAGTATATTCCGACTTCCTTTATACTCTTCTAAGGATTCACTCGATCTATCCTGTCTGTACCTGACATATGCTTCCTTCTTTTTCTTAACCAAACCCTCAATTTCTTTAGTCATCCAGCATTCCCTATAGTTACCACCCTTCCCTTTCACCCTGACAGGAATATACTTGCTCTGGATTCTTGCTATCTCATTTCTGAAGGCTTCCCATTTTCCAGCCATCCCTTTACTTGCGAACATATGCCTCCAATCAGCTTTCGAAAGTTCTTGCCTAATACCATCAAAATTGGCCTTTCTCCAATTTAGAACTTCAACTTTTAGATCTGGTCTATCCTTTTCCATCACTATTCTAAAACTAATAGAATTGTTAGAAGTTAATCACAATTCTTTAGGCCTGGAGTCACATGAAGACTAGACTAGGTGAGGATAGCAGATTTCCTTACCTGAAGGATGTTAGTGAACGAGATGCATTTTCCCTGGTCATATGGTCATCATTAGACTCTTAATTCCAGATTTTTAATTGAATCGAAATTCACCATCTGCCATGGCTGGACTCAAACCCGGGTTAGAGTTAGGTTTCTGGATTAATAGTCTAGCGATAACATCACTAGGCCCTTGCCTCCCATCTATATTTTATGTTAAATGCTTGAATATCAAGAGACAGTGGTTAGATTGTTTTTATTGGAGATGGTAACTGCCTGGCAATTGTAATATATATGATCATAATTGAAATTTGGATTTTATTTGAATAATGCCAGATAGATTTTAATCTGCAAATATCATTTTTAAAACATTAAGAAAGTCATTTGGAAGAGTGATCTATATGTATTAACTCCAAGAAGATATAGTCAGGCCTGGGAAGAGCCCTGTGGTATTAAAGGATAAATATTTCTAATGTTGGGTTTATGACAGGCAGAGCAAACATATGAAGGCAACTGGTACAGGTTTGACATCACAACAGAAGATTTGAAATATTTGTTCAAGAGAATCCAGAGTTTAGTTCAGAAGGTAGAACTAGTCACCTCGATAGAAGTGGTTTCAAGTCTATGAAACGTTTAAGAGTTTGGACAGAATTCTTCAACATGTCAGTGTTGAAAAATGCTTAGATGTTCAGAATTCATGCCAGTGGACTCAAAAAGGAATTATTAAAATCTTGAAAGAGTCAGATTTAAAAAGCTGGATAGGGATGCTTGTGTTAAGATTATAATAACTATAAATAGATTTGTTTGTTTTTTTTACTGAATAAACTTAGGGTCTGTTGTTAAAGAACATCTGCACCTTCATGTGAATATGTTGTAGTGACTAACCACAGCTGCCACCAACTGCAAAAACTAAACACACAATTTATCAAGTGAAGTTTCACTGTGGAATGTGACATGTCCAGTAGTACCATCAGCTGGCATCATAACATCTGGGAGCCTGTAAAGTATGCGAAAATGAGGACTGCAGATGCTGGAGATTAGAGTCGAGAGTGTGGTGCTGGAAAAGCACAGAAGATCAGGCAACATCCGAGCAGCAGGAAAATCAATGTTTCAGGTAAAAACCCTTCATCTGGGATGAAAGGCTTATGCTGAAATGTTGATTTTCCTGCTCCTCAGACGCTGCCTGATCTACTGTGCTTCCCAGCACCACACTCTCGAGCCTGTAAAGTATGTGTTGCTTTATAAAATCAAACAATGACCAATTCACATTTACCACTAACTTACCGTCAACAAAACATTACTCCTCCCAAAGAAACATTTGTCTAATTAGAGTTTGGAAATAGGTACATTTTCCTGATCTTTCTTACTGGATTTATGATCAATTAATACAATAGGGAACGCACTCTTGCTTGACATATTTACATGGATGAGATTTTAGGCGATGAGTGAGGACTGGAGCTGATTTGTGCAAAGCATGAATGATTGGACTAAATTGTAAATTTTTGTGCTGAAAATTCTATGTGATACGATGAAGAGGAAGTTTCAATGAACTGAGATAGTCATCATTTGGAGATGCATACATACACATTTCAATGCTGACATTTATTACATACGTTGACTTCCTTCCTATTGTGAATATTTGCCAGAATTACAAACCCAATGTCTAGAAAACTGTCATTTACTGACAATGCAAAGGTTAATATTGAGGACATGTGGTTTATTTTGTGGTTGCTACTGTTTAAACAGGATTGGCTTCACTTTAAAATATAATTTGTTCTTCATACCTATTCATAAATTGTTTTTACAAAGGTTTATGAAACAATCTGTTTCTCTTTTCTCAACAGATTTCTTTAGGATCCTTGGAAGATAAGCACCTTCACCAGTTTGACAAACACACCGTACAAATACAAATGAAATAACAAACACAGGAAACAATATCACCACCAATCGTAAAACTCCACAAGTGATAGTGAACCAGCCGCTATCACGTCAGCATCAAGGTGAATACTGGTTGTTGTGTAGAACCAACCAGCTCAGCGATCATTCTAAATCAAGAATTTGAAATGGCAACTGCGTGTACTGACCCAAAAGGAAGACAATCTCTATCCAGAGAAAAGCATCAAAAATATCTATTGTTTGAAAGAAGTACTAGAAAAGCTGATCATTTCTGACTGATTCTTCCAATCCTGATATTCTGGTCTAATCCAAAAATGCAATTTAGGGAATTACAGCTGCTGTCAATTTACAGGAATTTCTCTCAATTGCTGGTTTCTAAAGGCCCTCCCATCATCCTGGTATGATTCACCCCTCATGGGCAATACATGATAGCTGAGGATAAACACCAGATCTACCTGAGTAACTAAATGTAACAACTGTACCCCATGTCCTAGATTATCTACAAACATATGTCCTTAACCACTGCTCACAGTTTGTAAATGAGGATAACACCGGGACTGTTATATAATATAATATCTATTTATTCAGCAACTGGGATTTAGAATAAAAGCTTTGCTTCCTCTTCATAATCCTTAACATTCTTCCAGTACTGTCTTATTAATCTTTGAAAATAGAAGTTTACGGACTCCTTAGAACAGAATCCAACAGCACAGAAGGAGAGATTTCAGCCCTCTGCGCCTCACCTGCTCTTTGAAAGATTGATCAAATCTGAGATACACTCCCTGCTCTCCCCTGATTGTCTTCAAGAATTTATCCAGTTTTCTTTTGAAAGTTAAAACTGAACACCAACCTTTCAGGCAGTGCACTGCAGTTTGTAAAAACTCACTGCATCAAAAAATAAATTCCCCATTTTCCTCTCTGGTACAATTCCTATTCTGACAACAACTGGCACTTTTTGTCTCATGTAATTCTCTGTGATCATCTTAAATATGTTTCAGCTTTAATACTGTTCCACTTTCCAATAATATCAATTCATCAACATTACAAGTTCTCAAACAAAGGCAATTATAATCAATTCTCAAATTTGTGTTCAAACAAACTCAACCTCAGCTTTCCAAAACTTACTTTCAATTGTTCAAGGTGTTGTGTAAAGGTATGAAAATCACATCAACTGAAATATTCATCAATTGTACCCTCGGGGAGGACACTGAAGTTTGTAGGAGTGAGATTCTTCATAGACTGACTGGAGAAACAGGATTGTTCTATGTGGAACAGAGAAGGTCGAGAGAAGATTTAAAGGAGACATTCAGAATGATATGCAGCTTTCATGGAATGGGGAGGGAAAAATGTTTTCCCACTGTGGACAGGGTCAGTCACAGATGACATAGATTAAAGATAATCTATAGGGAATGTCAGAAATTGCTTTTTAATGAAATGAGTTATGATGATCTGGAATAAAACAGTCAGTAGAAGCAGATTCAATACTATCTTTATAAGGGGAGTTTGATAAACACTTGCACAGGAGAAATATGCAGGACTGGGGTAAGGCTGCAGGGGAACAGTCGTGATATTTGCTGCATCTTTCAAAGGCATGGCAGAGACACAATGGGCCAATGGTGGCAGGTTCTGTGCTTAAGTGACTAATGGATTACAAGATGCTGTTAACAAGAGCAAGGTGGCTTTGATCTGGAGTGCAAGGAAACATTGCTGCTGATGGTCCTCTCTTACCTGTTTGGGTTGTTCTAGAATCTGTAGGTATGGTCCATCAGCTGGGAACATAAGAAAAGGCACAATGATTATTACAGCAGCAAAATCAGCACTTACAAAAGATACATTTCATAAACAAGTTGCAGTCTAATTTGAATAAAGATCTTTTGCAGGAAATCCCCTTACCCATTAATGGGGGAAAAACAATTCTCTTGTAGGGCCGAGATTGCAAAAAAACTCTTCTCGTAAATCCTGACTGTTGTAAAAACCGCTCTTCAATTAGAGATATTTATCATAACAGGCAACATATCACGCTTTCAAAGCGCCTAAATCACAAAATCATCAAAAGGCCATGCCCACCAAGACAGCACTTCATGCTTCATACACTTGTTAATCTGAGCCTCTGTGTGCCAAACAAAAAAACCACTTCAACTTCAAGCCAATGAATGGTGAGTGTTTCCCTCAGGGATTACAGGGTCATTCACACCACTTCATTTAAAATAAGGTCACAGCATGAAATATGGTTTACATTTACATTTCTTACATACAATGCATGTTCACAGATGCACAAGGCGACCAACTGCTTTAGCAAGTTATGTAATTCGGAAGTTTGAGCAGATTGGGCTATTCCTATTGGAGTTTAGAAGAATAAGAAATGACATTACTGAATGATGTAAGATTCTGAGGGGTCTTCAAAAGGTGAATGGTGAGAGGATGGTCCCACTTGTGGGAACCAAAAACTGGGAGACAATTTACCAAAGGCTCACCCTTTTAAGGTAGAACGGAGGAGAAATTTCTTCCCTAGTATATTTCTTGGAAAAATACTCTATCCCAAACAGCAATGGAGGCTGGGTCATATATTCAAGGCTAAATTGTACAGATTTTAAATCTATAAGAAAGTCAAGGGTAGACAGGAAATTGGAAGGAACAATATAACCAGGTCAGAGACAATTGGGTTCGACAACAAAGCATGTTCAAGGGGCCAAATGGACTACCCTGCTCTTGTTCCACCTGACATTACATGATGTCATTAATATATTATAGCACAGCTTACATCAATTTGACGTTCATTATCTATTGACTATTGCACTAACAACTTTATAGTAAGCCAGCTCGAAGATGGGGGTTCACACGATTGTATTTAATTAAAATTGTACAGAATCGCATTAGTATTGCTATCAGTAACCAATCAATTTTAAGGATCATCTAATTGTGTAGAGATTGTTAGAGGGATTTACGGAGGGAATTCCAGAGATTAGCATCTAGGCAGTTGAAGTTACAACTGCCAGTGGTGCAAGTGTGTGAAGTGTGTAACAGTAGAAATCTGCAATTCAGAAGCAGCAAAAAAAAAGCTGGAATTGAAAGATTGTGAGAATGATGGAGAGAAAGAAATGCAAACTCAGGGAGAACTAAAATACAGGGGCATCAGTTTTAAAATTTAGATTTTAATTGATTAGACACAATTTCTGCAAGAAAAGAAAATTCGCCTCATCTCTGTCTAAAATGTATGACACCTTACTTTGAAGTAGTGAACCCTGGTTCTAGGTCCTCCCATAAGAGAAAGCTCTTTTCCATATTCACCATTCCTGATGAAGGGCTTTTGTCTGAAATGTCAATTTTTCCTGCTCCTCCGATGCTGCCTGACCTGCTGTGCTTTTCCAGCACCATTCTAATCTTGACTCTGATCTCCAGCATCTACAGTACCCACTTCTGCCTAGTCCATATCCACCCTGTCAAGGCACCTCAGGACCTTGTACATTTCAATAATTTCTTATTTTTCTAAACTCCTGAGAATATAAGGCCAGCTATCCAACCTTTCCTCAGGAGACAAACCCATACATTGGCACTACATCCACAAATGTCTATTCCCTCCACCACTGACGCACAGTATCGTCAGTGTATTCTACCTACAGGATGCACAGCAAACATTCACCAAAGATCCTTAGACAGCACCTTCCAAACCCAGGACCACTTCCATTTGGAAGTTCAAAAGCAGCAGATACATGGAGATACCACCCCCCGGAAAGGTCCCCTCCGAGTCACTCACCATCCAGACTTGAAAATACATCACCATTCCTTCACTGTCACTGGGTCAGAATCCTGGAATTCCATCCCTAGGGGCATTGTGGGTCTACCCGCAGCACATGGACTGCAGCAGTTCAAGAAGCCAGCTCACCCTCACCTTCTCAAGGGGCAACAAATGCTGGCCCAGACAGTGATGCTCACATCCCATGAATAAATTAAAATGGAAAGAAAGGTCAACTTAGGTTATTGAGCACTGGGGTGATGGGGCAACAGCACCTGGATTGAATTAGCAGACAATGTAGCTGCACTTTGAATAAGCCAAGGTTTACAGAGGGTACAAGGTGGGAGGACAGCTCAGCCAAAATTTTAGCTCATCAGTTCAACCCTTCTTTAAAATACAGACAATCAAAGAATGGTAGACTGATTACAGCCCACAGCGAGGGCACTTAATTCATTTAGCCTGTGTTGACCCTGACAACAACCAGGAGAAAGTGAGGGCTGCAGATGCTGGAGATCGGAGCTGAAAATGTCTTGCTGGAAAAGCGCAACAGGTCAGGCAGCATTCAAAGAGCAGAAGAATCAACGTTTCTGCCTGACCTGCTGCGCTTTTCCTGACAACAACTACTCAGGCAACTCAATTCCTTAGCCTTATTCTTTAGATTTGCAAATTTTTGTGTTCAGATATTTATGCACTCTTCTTTCATAAAATGTGATTGACTCTGTCCTCAACAAATTGTCAGGCAATGCATCTCTGTCCCTAACCAGTCACTGACTAGGAAGGTTTTTTGCTTCAGTCAACTTTGGTTCTTTTGCTAATCACACTGGATCTGTGTCCCCTGAATCTCACCACTAAAGGAAACAGTTTCTCACTATTGACTCTGCACAGTCAATCTCGTAACTTTAAACAACTCTATTAAATCTCCCTCAATTTTTACTTCTCTACAGAGAACAATCCCAGTTTCCCCCATTCTGTCCCTGTAACTGAAATTTCCCCATCACTGGAACGATTCTTTTAAAAACAATTGCCCCCTCTCTAAAGCTTTTGCAAAATGGACTCCTAGACCCATTCTTTTTTCAATTCCTGACACAAATATGTCTTTATCCTTCAAAAGAGCAAAATCCAGAAGAATTAACCACCCTTAGATTTCCATTATTGAGCCCTGGAACACTGAACTGCCAATGCAATTCTTATAGCCCCTACAGATCAGCCATCAACTAAACCAGTCACAGACAGGACAAATGACCTCTTATTCCTGTACTTTAAACAAAACATTGTGTCTGTACTAACTCTAAAATCAATTAATTACAAAGAAAGAAGTTAGAGAGCAATTTTTACCAATACATTGCATGCAATGGAAATGTATTCAGGTGGTTTATAAATTATAGCAGAAAACCAGACAGAGAAAATGTGTCAAGTGACACAGTGTGAAAAAAAAAACTGAACTAACAAGACTTTCGATAGCAACACTTTCCTCATCGAACACATAAAAAGATAAATTGTATCCACTGTGTTAAGTAGCTTTGAGGGCTGAGTCACCACTTTCTGAAACTCAGTCTGTTTTTCCACAGTGGAAATATTTAGTGAAATTTTTGTAAAGCTTTAATCAGGAAGCATTTATAACTTAAATCCTTTCCATGTTTCAGTTCATGTCTGAAACAGTAAATGAGAAGATGAAGATTTCACAAAATCAGTATTATTAATACAAAACAGTAACATATCAGGGAGGCAATGGCTTTGTGGTATTATTGTTGATCTGTTAACCCAGAGGCCCAGGTACTGTTCGGGTGACCCAGGTTTGAATCCTGCCAAGGCAGATGGTGGAATTTGTAGTTAATAAACTTCTAATGATGACCATGAATCCATTACCAATTGTTGGAAAAACTCTTCTGGTTCACTAATATCCTTTAGGGAAGGAAACTGCCATCCTGACCTGGTCTGACCTACATGTGACTCCAGACCCACAGCAACTCTTAACTGCCCTCTGGGTAATTAGGGAAGGACAATAAATACTAGATTATCCAGCCAAACCCTGATCTCATGAATGAATAAAAACACTCATATCCTGTGAAAGAATTATTAAAAGCCTCCCTCACATTTTTAAAGAATTCCCTCATCACTCCTCAACCTCTTTCTTTCTTGAAAGAAGAGCTGCACCTTGGTCAATCTTTCACTGGGAATAACCTTACCGCTTTGCTCGCGGTTAAAGGTAAATACCATGGGATAAGCAGAATACACCATTTACTAAAATCGAACAAATGCAAAACCTGCTCAAGATATTTTTGATGGAAACTGCTTAAAATCAGACCTAAAGCACAGTTTCACAATTTTCTAAACAGTATTAGAAGTAGAAGTTATTTCATTCAGGACCCAGCGTAAAACACTCAATCTAATGATACTCACGTGTCTGTAGTGGAGAATCTGTGGGACCCATTGGCGAAGTAAACATGGCGTTGGGTAATTCTAAAGCATTATAATCATCGATACCATAAATCTGAGGGAGAAAAAAGTCAAGATCACTGAGTGTGTGCAAACTGCACAGAAAATAAACACTAATGATACTTTCATATCAGGAAATATAAAGTTATTTTCAGAGAGTGTTTGATGAGATCAGGTGGGTAGCCATCCTCAGTCAGTGTTTCTGTTTTGACGAAGATTGAGGAAAGTGATTAGGGGAGGGGTGCAGATGAGATCCTTGTCACAAGGTCAGTGTGAAGTACAGCAGGTAATTAGTAATGCTAACAGAATGTTCAAGAGGAACTTATTTCAAAATTAGACAGGTTATACTCAGTTATACAGAGCACTGGTAAGACTGCAGTACCAGAGTACTGAGTACACTATTGTTCCCTTTGTTTAAGGAAGATTGTAAGCGTGTTGGAAGTAGCTCACAGAATGTTCACTAAACCAACACCTGAAATGTATGGGTTGTCTCATGAGGAAAGGTTGGACAGCTGGCTTTACATCCTCTGGAGTTTAGAAGAGTAAGAAATTACTTGACTGAAACATACAAGATCCTGAGGTGCCTTGACACGGTGGATATGGAAAGGAGTTTTTTCTATGGGAGGATCTAGAACCAGGGCTCACTATTTCAAAGTAAGGTATCACGCATTTTAGAGAGAGGTGAGGTGAATTTTGTTTCCTCATAGAGGGTCACTGGACTCTGGAGCTCTCTTCTTTATAAGGTGGTGGATGCAGAGGTACTTAGATTGTAAAGCAAAAAAGGTGAATCATTATGGAGGATAGGTGGGCATATGGAGTAATCAGATTTGCCATAACTTTATTGAATGGCGGAGCAGGATTGAGAATTCTTGCAGGAAAAAGTGAGGACTGCAGATGCTGGAGATTAGAGTCGAGTGTGGGGTGCTGGAAAAGCACAGCAGGTCAGGTAGCATTCAAGGAGAAAGAGAATCAACGATTTGGGCAAAAGCCCTTCATCAGGAATGAGGCTGGGAGCTTTGGGCGGGGGGGGGGGGGGGTGGAGAGATAAATGGGAGGGGGGTGTGGGGTTGGGGGGGAAGGTAGCTGAGATTGCAATAGGTGGATGGAAGTGGGGAGGGTGGAGTGGATAGGTGGGAAGGGAGATTGGCAGGGGGGACAGGTCATGGGGATGGTGCTGAGCCAGAAACTTGGAACTCGGGTAAGGTTGGGGGAAGGGGAAATGAGGAAACTGGTGAAATCCACATTGATGCCCTGGGGTTAAAGTGTTCCGAGGTGGAAGATGAGGCGTTCTTCCTCTAGGCATCGGGTGGTGAGGGAATGGCGATGGAGGAGGCCCAGGACCTGCACGTCCTCAGCAGAGTGGGAGGGGGGAGTTAAAATGTTCAGGGTGGTAGGGTTGGTGGGTGCGGGTGTCCCGGAGTTGTTCTCTAAAGTGCTCTGCGAGAAGGCGTTCAGTCTCCCCAGCGTAAAGGAGACCACATCGGGCGCAACAGATACAGTAAATAACATTAGTGGAAGTGCAGGTGAAACTTTGATGGACGTGGAAGGATCCTTCGGTGCCTTGGATGGAGGTGAGGGAGGGGGTGCAGGTTTTGTGATTCCTGCGGTGGCAGGAGAAGGTGCCGGGAGGGGAGGGTGGGTTGTTGTCCGTGTTGCGGTTGGAGGGGTGGGGTTCGAGGGCGGAGGTGCGGGACGTGGATGAAATGCGTTGGAGGACATCTTCAGAAGATGGACTGTTCTACATAGCCAACAAAGAGACAGGCATAGCTGGGGCCCATACAGGTGCCCATGGCTACCCCTTTCATCTGGAGGAAGTGGGAGGATTCGAAGGAGAAATTGTTGAGGGCAAGGAACAGTTCAGCCATACGAATGAGAGTGTCAATGGAAGGATACTGGTGGGAGAGGAAGAATCAGAGAGCTTGGTGATGAAGGTGTAGAGGGATTGGATGTCCATGGTGAAAATGAGGCGTTGGGGACCAGAGAAACAGAAATCTTGGTGGAGGTGAAGGGTGTGGATGGTTTTTCGAACGCATGTGGGGAGTTCCTGGACCAGGGGAGGATAGGACAGTATCGAGGTAGGTGGAGATGAGTTCAGTGGGGCAGGAGCAGGCTGAGACAATGAGTCGGCCTGGGGTGGTCAGGCTTGTGGATCTTGGGAAGGAGGTAGAATCTGGCAGTGCGGGGTTCCCAGACTACAAGGTTGGAAGCTGTGGGTGGGGGATCCCCTGAGGTGATAAGGTTATGTTGGGTCTGGGAAATAATGGTTTGATGATGGGGTGGTGAGGTCATGGTTCAGGAGGCGGTAGGAAATGGTTATCTTCAAGCTGGAGCCTGGTTTCAGCCGTGTAGAGGTCAGTACGCCCAAACTACCACTGCATCCCCCTCTTGACCTCTCCACTGCTGAAGCCAAGCGCCAACTTGAAGACAAGGGGGACCATATACAACCTCATCACCTCAGGGGATCTCCAACCCACCGCTTCCAAACTCACACTTTGGGAACCCCTAACCGCCTGATTCTACCTCCTTCCCAAAATCCACAAGCCTGACTACCCGGGCCGACCCATTGTCTCAGCCTGCTCCTGCTCCACCGAACTCATCTCCACCTATCTCAACACTGTCCTATCGTTTCTGCTCCAGAAAGTCCCCACATATGTTCAGGACACCGCCCATGCCCTCCACGTTCTCCAAGATTTCCGTTTCCCTGACTCCCAAAGCCTCATCTTCACCATGGACTTACAATCCCTCTACACCTCCATCTGCCATGACCAGGGCCACCAAGCCCTATGTTTCTACCTCTCCCGACGTCCCCACCAGTAGCCTTCGATTGACACCCTCATTCATTTGGCTGAACTGTTCCTTACCCTCAACAATTTCTCCTTCAAATCCTCCCACTTCCTCCAGATGAAAGGGGTAGCCATGGGCACCCACATAGGCCCCAGCAATGCCTGTCGCTTTGTCGACTACGTGGAACAGTCTATCTTTCGCAGTTATACCGGCACCATTCCCCACCTTTTCCTCCACTACATTGATGACTGCATAGGCGCCACCTCGGGCTCCCATAAGGAGGAAGTTCATCAACTTCACCAACACATTCCACCCCAACCTTAAATCACCTGGACCATCTCTGACAACTCCTTCCCCTTCCTTGACCTCTCCATCTTCATCAACAGTGACTGACTCAACACTGACATTTTCTATAAACCCACCGAGTCCCTCAGCTACCTGGATTACACCTCCTCCCACCCTACCTCTTGCAAAATGCTACCCTGCCTCCACCGTATCTGTTCCCAGGAGGACCAGTTCCACCACAAAACACACCAGATGACCTCCTTCTTTAAAGACTGCAATTCCCCTCCCACAAGGTTGATGATGCCCTCCAGCGCATCTTATCCACTTCCCGCAGCTCCGCCCTCCAACTGCAACAAGGACAGAACACACCTGGTCCTCACTTTCCATCCCACCAATCTCCACATACATCGCATCATCCTCTGCCTTTTCTGCCACCTACAAATAGACCCCACCACCAGACTTACATTTCCCTCCCCACCCCTATCCACTTTCCGTAAAAACCGTTCCCTCTGCGACTGCCTGGTCAGGTCCACGCCCCCAACAACCCACCCTCCCCTCCTGGCACCTTCCCCTGCCACCGCAGAAGTTGCAAAACCTGCGCCCACACCTCCCCCCTCACCTTCCCCCCCACACTCCCATGACCCCCCCACCCCCATCCATGGCCCCAAAGGAGCCTTCCACACCTATCAGAGTTTCACCTGCACTTCCACATGTCATTTATTGTATCCGTTGCTCCAGATGCGGTCTCCTCGACATTGGGGAGACGATGCCTACTCACAGAGTGCTTCAGAAAACATCTCAGAGACACCAAACATCCTCATCACCCCATGGCCGAACACTTCAATTCCCCACCCCACTCTGCTAAGGACATGCAGGTCATGGGCCTCCTCCATAGCCACTCCCTTACCACCCGACGCCTGAAAGAAGAATGCCTCATCTTCCGCCAGGGGACCCACCAACCCCTTGGCATCAATGTGGATTTCACCAGTTTCCTCTTTTCCCCTTACTCACCTTACCCCCAGTTCCAATCGCCCAGCTCAGCACCATCCTCAAGACCTGTCCCAACTGTCAATCTTCCATCCCACCTCCACCCTCCTCTCCAAAATATCACTATTACCCCCACCTCCATCCACCTATCACACTCTCAGCTACCTTCCTCCCCCACCCAGCCCCATCCCCCTCCCATTTACATCTTCCACCCCTGAAGCTCCCAGCCTCATTCCTGATGAAGGGCTTTTGCCTGAAACGTTTACTCTCCTGCTCCTCGGATGCTGCCTGACCTACTGTCCTTTTTCAGCACCACACACTTGAGAATTCTTGTGTCTTGACTGGCTCCAACTATGTGTTTAACCAACAGTGACCTTTCCCAACTCAGGCATACCCCAATTAGCAGCTAGTAAAAAATCTCTTAACAACAGCCAAAAAACTTGGAATGGAACAAGGAGCACTCTTTCCAAAATCTCACCATTAACCAATCCTTTCAAAGTCACAGCAAAAGAGCACTTATTCATACAAAGGGTGTGTTACTGTGACGGCTCTCTCAGCCACTTTCACTCACTAGCCTCAGTCTTTCTTCATCCAATAGCCTTCCTGAAAGCTGCTTAACGCATTTCTTCTTGAACTTTCCTTTGTTTTACTATGTTTTCATACTTGCAAAACTTTTGCTCGTGTTGAATAAACAGTCCATTTCACCAACAGTTGTCATATTGATTGGGAATCTCACCCATGCACAATTCACAGGAACTGTCAGATCAGTTCAGTTCTGCCTCCATCCATGTAGCATTGTTGAACAGGCAGGTGACAGAGCACCTTAACTTGGGCACTCACTGATCATCATGGCCATTGGAGAGCTCGGCTTCTCTCCAGTGTTGGCTTCTTGTCTAGTGATGCCTTTGCTCCGTGAGGAAGCCTTTGGTTTTTGGGAGCCTTTTCCCAAGCTGCCTGTGCCCCGCTGACTGGAATTTTGCATTCCCACCCTCCTTCACCTCAGTCTTCCTGTAATGTCACTTATAATTCATCACCTCACCTCCTACATCAGCTTGAGTTCAATGTTAAAGTTAATCTATTAAAGCTGCTGTAAAGCACCATGGGACATTTTATTTTGTTAAGGGAGAGACAAGAGTTGTAAGTTGTTGATGGGTTCTAAATAAATAATTAAAATGATCTGCAACATTTTGCAATAACTGTTCAATTACCATCACTTCAAATATTTGTGACAACCCTTCAATGATATTTGTTTATGACAGTATTCAACTTCTTCTCCCATGTGCTGTACTGATATAACCACATTTACCACAAAAGTACAGCCGAAATATGAAATGTTTATGATTTAAAGTGAATAGCATGTTGGGTTCTGTACTTATCAAAATGAGGGACAGCAATTGGGCAAGTTAAACTCTTCTCATTTCAGATCCATGGAGTGAGCCACAGGCATCACTGTCCTGGCTAAACATTTTCCCAGTGCCTCAGTCTGATTTTTCACAGCAGCCAACAATAAGCAAGAATGAACTTTTGAAATTAATTGGAGCAATTTTTTTTACTGTAGTCGGTGCTACTGAGAAGCTGTGATCAAACTTCACAACACAAAAACATTGTAGTCCCCTCTGGAGATTTTAAGAGTATCAAGCTGATCTGATTCGGTTCTGAGGTGAAAGGGAGATTCTAAATCATGACAACACTCAGTTATTTGATGTCTTTAAATTATTCAGAATCATATTATTTTAGGTGATATTTTGTTTCTCGAATCCAGCTCATGGCAGCAGAGTTTAGAACACCACAGAGACAATTCAGCCCACTATTATTCCTATCACCACCTGCTATTCCCCAGAATCTTGCAAATCATTCTTCTTCAAAATATTTCTCCAATTCCCTTTCAAATGTTCTTGCTAATCTATTTCCATTGCCCTTTCAGGCAGAGCATTCCTTATCACAAAAACTGGCTGCATGTGTACAATTCTCCCCATCTTCTCTCTGGTTCATTGACTAAATATTGTCAAAGTTTGTTTTCTGCGGACTGATCCTTCTGCCACCGGAAACAATTTCTCCCTGTTTTGCATAATCTTGAGCAATTCTTTTCACCAGTACTAAATAATACATTTCATGTATGCAAATGAATATTTGAGATTCACACCAGAGATTTGTAATTAATCATTGCACAGGTCGGTATTTACAAAACTCGATTCAAACAGAAATATTAATCCCACTTACATCAGGGACTCCAAGACGATAGGTATCCTCTTCAGCCATCATGAATCTAGGATAGGAAACAAAAAAAAATCCTGACTTGTAGTTACTTTAAAATTTTAATCAGATTTAGGATTCTACAATCAAACAGAGACTCTCATTCACACAAGTACCAAAGGTTATCAGATAAGAAAACCAAGGAACCGTGGATGCTACAAATCTGAATCAAAAACAAATTGCTGGAGAAACGCGGCAGGTCTGGCAGCAACTGTGGGGGGAAAGCAGAGTGACTGTTTCAGGTCCAGTGACCCTTCAGATGCTGTCAGATCTGCTGAGTTTCTCCAGCAATTCGTTTCTGATTCAAGTGTTATTGACTCACTGAAAACAACACACACATTTCAATAGCAGCTTGGAGAACCTGCAGACATCCACAGTCAACGCAATATTTCTGAAGTGCAGTAAGTAGTCACCGATGTAATGTTGGAAATGTGATGGATACTCCTGCACAGCAAGTTTCCTACAAATAGTAACAAGTTCATCATCCGTTAAATGGCAACGTAACAGTTTCAGAGAACAGAACATCAGGCAGGCGCGAGAACTGGTTTTCAGGTAACCGTGAACACATCATGGACTGGGTGATGTGCTCACACTCTCAAAAAATGACAGAGGTTAATGTTGGAAGTGCTCTACATCTGCATTTTCAACAGGAATAAGAGAGAAAATAGGAGACTTTGGAATGATCTGGTTTGTTAATGACAGTGTGAAGATGTGCTTACCAGCAAACATTAAAATACAAGTTAAGAATTGCCCCAATGCAATCAAATACTTGGCAGAATTCAAAGTTCTACTGTCACCCCTCCTCAAATTTATCCAGTGGAGCAGGTACACCACTCAAATATACCAATCATTATGAGAGCATTTGTCACATTCCAAAGAAAATTATCTTCCAGAGAAACAGGAACTCGTTTCAGTTCAAACAAACAGTAATCCTTTGCTGCCATGAGGAAAACAAGAAGGAAGCTCATCATTTGCTTATTGCAGTTGGTTAGGGAGTTATAATAATGAGAAGATGACTCTATCAACTGACCAGGTTACACTAATGTCTATTAAAATACCAGCCAATCAGGTGAGGGTTAGAGGGCTAATGACACACACACACACACACACACACACACACACCAAACTTTACAGCATTGGGGGGTTCCTGTGATACCACGGTAGCTGCCGAGGGAGCACCGCACAGTCAGAGGGTCAGCGCCGAGGGAGCGCCGCACTGTCAACACATCCCTATTGCACCTTCCCCTGCAATCACAGAAGTTGCAAATACTTGCCTGTTTACTTTCTCCCTCTTCAGTATCCAAGGCCCCAGAGATACCTTCCAGGTGAAGCAGCACTTTACCTCCACTTTACTCAATGTAGTCTGCTCTGTTCACTGCTCACAAGGTGATCTGCTCTAAAATGGGAAAATTAAACACTGACTGGGTGACCAGTTTGCAGAACATCTACATCCTGTCCACAAAAATGACCCTGAGCTTTCAGTTATCGGCCATTTCAACGCATCACCCTGTTCTCTGGCCAAAATCGCTGTCTGAGGTTTACTGCAGTGCTCCGGCAAAGCTTAGTACAAACTGGAAGATGCTGCTCTCATCTTCCAGTTGGGAATCCTGCAGCCTTCAAGGTTCAATATCGAATTCAATAATTTCCTCTTTCGTGTCCTTTATCCACTCCCACATCCCAGGGCGTCTTCACATGGACTGCTTTCAGCACAGCCAACCCTTTCATGGTCCCCATTATCAGCTTTTCTTTCTCCCTGGCTTACAATCATCCATCCTTTTATCTGACTGTTATTCTCTCTCTCTCTCTCATACTTCATCACCACCCCAGCCCATTTTCAGCATTTATACTGCCTCTTCCTAGTAATACCAATTCTGAGGAAAAGTCATTGAACGCGAAACATTAGTTCTGTTTCTCTCCACAGATGCTGCCAGACCTGCTGGGTTCCTCCAGCAATTTCTGTTTTTGTTTCAAATCTTCAGCATCCACAGTTCTTTGTTTTATTAATTCAATGTATTAGGTCAGTTTTTGCATGCAAATTACTTATGATATTTACTGACATTAACTCTGACTAAAACTAAAAGTATTTATATGTAAATGTGTTGGAACATTTCTCAGAGACACAATAACGGAAATGAAAGCTCTTTTCGTCATAAATTTTCACATGGAATGTGATCCTAAAAAAAAACTGGATGGATGTGAATATGAATCATGCATTTCCAAGCTATGTATGTATGTGGGTGCTCTGGGACTGAAATGGGATTGATTTTGCTTTTCTGATTAGTTTGTCAGAAGCAATCAGTTGTAAGAAAATGATAAAATGCACTTCTGATGATTGGGACAATCTCAGTGAGTTATCCTTGGTGATTCGAGCTGCTGATTTCATTACTATCACAGCACCTCAAGTGCAAATTCAAATATATTTTATGTTTTAAAAGGGTTCAGTCCTTGTCTGGGTGAAAACATTTCCTCATGTTCTCTGCATAACACTATCCCTAACCTGAAATTGATGTTCCTGTTTATTTAGATTTAGATTAGATTTAGATTTAGATTAGATTACAGTGTGGAAACAGGCCCTTCGGCCCAACAAGTCCACACCGACCCGCCGAAGCGAAACCCACCCATATCCCTACTTTTACCCCTTACCTAACACCACAGGCAATTTAGTATGGCCAATTCACCTGGCCCTGCACATCTTTGGACTGTGGGAGGAAACCGGAGCACCCGGAGGAAACCCACGCAGACACGGGGAGAATGTGCAAACTCCACACAGTCAGTCGCCTGAGGCGGGAATTGAACCCGGGTCTCTGGCGCTGTGAGGCAGCAATGCTAACCACTGTGCCACCGTGCCGCCCTCAACCACAGGGGCCAATACCTTTCCATCCAACCTTACCAAGATCCCTCTTAATTTTAAACATTCTATTAGATTTTCTCTCAGCCTCCACAATCAAAAATAAACACCTTCAGCTGTTCAGTATTTTCCCCATAACTAACATTCTCTAGTTCAGGCAACATCCTGGTAACTTTTTCCTACACTATCTACTCCAATCACATCTGTCTTCTCAAGCAATGACCAGACTGTACCCAATCCTCAAGTTATCAAATAGCTCAGATTTTATACTTCTGATAAATTATCAATTTAATCTCTAACTCAAGAAACAGAATACACACTGACAGAGTGTAACACTGTGCAGTCACTCAATAAGGAAGCTCATTACTCCAAAAGAATTCTGACAACATATCCTCCAATGCAACTACGAACAGAATAGAGAGACTGACTGGCTACATTATAATTAAGCCAACATTTAAAAGCTATGGATTGCACTAATTGGCATAGGCTGGAATCCCTGGTTGTACAAGGACTGCAATGGTTCAAGGCAGCAGCTCACTAGCACCTTCTCAAGGGCAACTAGGGATGAGCAATAAATGTTGCTGTTGCCGGTGACACCCACATCCCATGAAATAAGATAAAAGTGAGTTAACAAGGGACACAATTTAACAACTGTATGCACAAACTGCACTGCTGTCTTGGTGACTTGTGGTGTTATAGCAGGTACTGATTATAATTCTTAGGTAATATTGAAATTACAGCACAGGAGGAATCTATCTTTTGTCTGTAAATGTTAACTCATCAACTGGGAATGTTTAACCTTCTTGATCTTTTCGTAAATCTTTTTACCTTCTTCCCTTTTGAAATATTGCTTTTAAATGATGTTATACACTTTGCTTCATAGGTACTTGCAGTAAAATATTTCATTTTCCAATAAATTCCTGACGTCCTAGTTAAATCTGCTGATAATCTGAAATCTATGTACTCAAACACAGGTTCAGACTCAAACAGCTCCTCAGTATCCAGGGAATTTAAAATCAATTTCATTAAATAAAAAGCAGTGAGATGCTGGGGAAATTCTGGACCTTTAAAATAAGGTGAACTATTCAAATCAAGAACTCACATTAGTGGTTTCAAATCACAGCGAGCTTAAAGGAATTTAGTAAAATTGCAAAACCAGAAGTTTCAACTTGATTGTCAATATTAGCCAATATCGAATTATGGATGCCTTATAGTTTAACAATATTTCCCCAGTGTGCGCGAATTCCAGGGTAGATTTATATAATAATTGCAGATTTATATAATAACTACTGAATTTGTGAAAACTGGTTCTATTTTGCATCTAAACTGCAGTTTGAATCTTAATTCCAGGAAAAGACCATTCAAGCCATCAAACGCATGAAAAATACTATCCAATTTCTTGTACAACCGTGTACTCAACCCGTGATCCTACAAGTTAAGCTCTGGTGTTAATTCATCTGGGCCCAGGGGTTCAGCTGCAATAATCTCATTACGCTTTAGACAGTACAGATCTCACCAAGGGTTCTTTCAAATGAAATATTCAAGCAAGACCCTATCTGAGCTCCCAGTGGGTGTAAAAGTGCTGTTTAAAGTGCAGCAGATGAATCTCGCTCATGTCCTGACCAATATTTATCCCTCCAAAAAAAATTCATATTGCTGTTTCTGGGATCTTGCTGTGTACAAATTGGCTGTGACACTTCCTACATTATAACCGTGAATACCCTTCAAAACAAATCAATAAATTGGCTGTAAAGCACTTTGAGACATCTTAAGTTTGTAAAATGATTTGCATAACCACAAACCCTTCCCTCATTAACAACTGGCACCACAGGTTTATCCAAGCAAAGATGATTCAATGCATTTCAAACGTACTCTGGGAAAGTTGCTTCTGGATCTATCAAAAATACATTTTTGGGGATTTCAATAACTTGGGCTCGGGCAGTGCCTCTGTTGTCACTTTGGAAATGAAATTTTATTCATGTAAAAAAATTGGGGCATGAAGTAAACCAATCAATCAGGCAATGTCCAATTAGATTTCTCCATCCAGGAGGCAGGTCTAGGCAGCTCTAGGTTTTCTGGTCTATGAGGGGTTCTTTACAACGGGGAAAAAAATACTCGCAACAAGTGAGAAACAAACTCAACCATGCTCACCCAGCTGGAGCTAGACCCTCACTCAGCTGGAGCTAGACCCTCACTCAGCTGGAGCTAGACCCTCAGCATTGGGCAGGCAGCAGGAAGCTGGGGAGAGCAGGAGCAGGCAAGGAGGGTGGGCACCCTCAACACATCCCAAAAATCACCAGGAACAATGAAGTACTTTTGAAGTGTTCTCACTGTTGTAATGCTGCATCCAATTGGTGCACAGCAATCTCCCAGGAACAGCAATTTGATAATAATCAGATCAGTGGTTTTGCAATGTCTCTGAGGGATAAATATTGGCTTCAGCACATCAGGAGAACTTCCTCCTGTTCTTTTTCAAAACAGTGGCTTGGTATATTTGACATCCAGCCAAGGGAGCAGACAACATCTTGTTTAAACATTTCACCTGAAAGCTGGTGCTCTGATGCTGCAGTGTTTTCTCAGTTGACCACTAGCCAAGATCATGGACTCAAACTCTGATGCGGTGACTTAAACCCAGGAACTTCCAAGTAAGAAATGTGGGTTTTACTCCCAAACCCCACCAGTCAGCAGGCACCGAACATCAAGTCTCTTTTAGGTTTCTTTGGATACCAATCTTAGCCCCAGATTTCCCTCGAGTACTCATGTGTTGTACAATATCAAATCAGAAAGATTAGGTGGGACGGTGACAGTGATTCACTGGGTTGTTCATATGGGCCCCAGGAAAGGCTCTAAACTTTCAACAGATGGACTGAAAACTTGAATGAAACTTGGCCATTTACAGGATGGTTAAAAATCAACACTCACTCCCTCACTCTAATACCAAACCCCTTCTCATCAAGAAGGAAAATTAAACGTAAAACAACTGTAACAGTTTCTGATCAGCTTTCTGGTCCTGACACCTACAGCAAATGCTGAGAATATATCCATACTGCTAAATTATTAAGAGGCACGTGGGAGGGAGGATAATTCCTTATGGGAACACCAAAACCAGTCAGATCAAAGCTGCAGATGGACAAGAAGTCCAACCAGGGGATCAACCTTGGTTCAATGGAGAGTGCAGGAGGGCATATCAGGAGCACACCAGGCATACCTAAAACTGGGTGTAAACCTGGTGAAGCTACCAAACAGGACTTGCAAGCTAAACAGGATAAGCAGCAAGTGATAGACAGAGCTAAGCCATCCCACAACCAATAGATCAGATCTAACCTCTGCAAACCTGCCACATCCAGTTGTGAGTGGTGGTGGATGATTAAACAACTCACTGGAGGGGGAGACTCCACAAATATCCCCATCCTCAATGATGGGGGAGCCCAGCACATCAGTGCTAAAGACAAGGCTGAAGCATTCGCAGCAATCTTTAACCAGAAGTGCCGGATGGATGGTCCACCTTGGCCTCCACCAATGGTCCCCAGCATTAGAGATACCAGACTTCTGCCAACTCAATTCACTGCACATGAAATCAAGAAAAGGTTTAAAGCACTGGACACTGCAAAGGCAACAGTACTGAAGACTTGTGTTCCAGAACTTGCTGTTCCTGACAAGCTGTTGCAGTACAGTTGGTGTGGCATCAAGGAGCCTGAGCAAAACTGGAATCAATGGGTGTCCGGTAGCCAACTCTCCCCAGCTGGAGTCAGACCTGGCACATAGGAAGATGGTCGTGGTTGCTGGAGGTCAGTCATCTCAGCTCCAGGACATTTCTGCAGGAGTTCCTCAAGGTAGTGTCCCAGACATAACCATCTTCAGCTGCTTCATCAATGACCTTCCCTCCATCAAAGGTCAGAGGTGAGGATGATTGTACAACGTTCAGCACCATTTATGATTCCTCAAGATACCGAAGCAGTCCATGTTCAAATGCAACAAGGTCTGGACAATATCTAGGCTTGGGCTGACAAGTGGAAGTACCATTTGCACCATACAAGTGCCAGGCTATGACCATCTCCAATAATAGATAATCTAACCACCATCCTTGGCATTCAATGGTGTTACCATCACTGAATTGCCTACTATCAACATCCTAGAGATTACCATTGATCAGAAACTCAACTGGACTATCAATATGCATGCACTGGCTCCAATAGCAAGTCAGAGGCTAGGAATACTGTGGCAAGTAATTCACCTCCTGACTCCCCAAATCCTGCCCACTATCTACAAAGCACAAGTCATGTGATGGAATACTCCCCATTTGCCCTGGATGGGTGTAGCTCCAACAACACTCAAGAAGCTCAACACCATCAGGACAAAGCAGTCACTTGGTTGGCACCACATCCACAAGCATCCAATCCCTCCACCACCGACACTCAGTAGCAGCCGTGTGTAACATCTACAAGATGCTCTGCAGAAATTCACCAGAGGTTTCTTACTCAGCACCTTCCAAGCCCACAGCCACTTCCATCTAGAAGGACAAAAGCAGCAGATACACAGGAATATGACCCCCTGCAAGTTCCACTCCAAGCCACTCACCATCCTGACTTCCGCCACTCCTCCAGTGTCACTGGGTCGGAATCCTGGGATTCCCTCCCTCATCGTGTGGCGGCTGTACCCACAGCAGGTGAATTGCATTGGTTCAAGAAGGCAGTTCACCACCACCTTCTCAAGGGGCAACTAGGAATGGGCAACAAACTTCGGCCCCAATCAACAATACCCATGTAGCAAGAGTAAATACAAATAGTTGATTGTCTAGCAGGAATCCTGCGATTAATCAGCTGCCCATATGAAGATGCCTTCAATGGATTGCAAAAATCCATATCTTTTCACTTTTCGATATTTTTGATTGTGGATTGAAATGGAAAATAACTGTTTGAAAAGCCAAGCATTGTAGATAGAATTGCTGCATATTGTAAAAGGAAGTTACTATCACTTATTTTAAGTGGTATTTACATTGTTGCTGGTTCGAGTAGTGGAGGAAGGTTACTGCAGATGGACAGACACGAGGACTGTGTGTAAAGTGAGATTCAGCCAGTAAAAAGAGCTGATTCATCTCTGACATGATGACTAGTTGTTGATGACAAAGACTTCCTCCTACAAACAATTATGTAATTGCCTCTCATGTAAGTGAACAGCTTGTGGGTGTGAATGATATGGGCAGGAGCCTCTAGACTTCAAAAATGGAGGTGGTCTTTCTCCCTTGCAGTGAAAGTATCTAAAGCTTGAAGAAAGTCAGTTTATTTTCCCTCACCAGTTTCTGGGAGCTGTAGCTTTTAACCAGTGGCTTGGACACTTTGCAAATTGTGAACCAGTCACTGTGGGTCACCTGCAAGGACTTGAAAAACACCTGGAGAAGAGAGATCAATGAACAATAACTCCTGACAATCAGAAGAATTACTCAGTGAACCCTGAGGACAAGGACCATTGAACTACCTTCACAGTTTTACCTTTCATCTATAACACTAACATTGTTTTCTGTTTGTGTTTAACTGTAGACAGGGAGTTTTATTAGGGAGTTAGAATTTTAACTCTGCCTTAAATAAAACAAAGCACTGATGCTGGAAATCTGAAACAAAAGCAGAAATTGGAGAAACTCAGCAGGTCTGACAGAATTTTTGGAGAGAAAGCAGAGTTAACATTTTGAGTCCAGTGCCCCTTCTTCAGAACTATAGCAGCTAGGACAATGTGAGTGTATGCTGAAGAAATCAGTTGGGGAGAAGAAGGACTAAATGAATAGATAGAGACAGAGCCCAGAGAGTTAGAATGATACTTAGGCAGAGAAAGAGATGGATGATAGCAAGCCAGGGAGGAAGAAAACTGATAATGGGGACCATGAGTGGGTGACAATGGGTCAGCTATCAGCAGTCTGTGTAATGACAGTGCTTGGGGTGTTAGGGTGGGTGAAGTGTTCGGGCCCTAAAATTATTTAACTTGATATTGAGTCCAAAAGGCAGCAGAGTCTGCATGTGGAAAATGTGATGCTGGCTGAAACTAGAACAGGAATTGCTGCAGAAACTGGAGAAATGGCATACTTTGATAAAATGTTTAACTTTAGTGGCAACTCTGGGAATACTGGTCTAGGTACAGGGAGGCGTGACAGGATTATCACCAGGAAGGAGTCTAATGACCCTTTGGATGTGAATTTGAGATGAAGGAGCTTCCACACTGACTGACCTTGACCTTGACCATGACACAGTTTTCCCCTCTCTGGTGAATTCGCCCTCCCACCTTAGCCCCACTCTTATTAACAAGCAGACTGGTCAATCAACTGCCCACAGACCTCCCATTCCTGATTTTTAAAAAAATACACCATGGCAGATTCCCACTGCTGGCTGAAGGCAATCACTGAGCCAACCAAAAGTAAGTGCAGCTGATTGAAAAAATACACGAGATCGTGAATGACATTTAAAATCTCTTCACACGATGTGGGCGCACTGGCAAGGCCAGTATTTATTGCTCCTCCCTAGTGTCCCCAGTTTTTGTTTAAATACATCTTTAAGCTGGGTTTATCAGCATAAACTCAGAGCATGAAACAGTAATTCCGATGACGTAATGGTAACTGACTATGTAACATTAACTCTGAGGATGTAATAGTCACTCTGAGGAACTGGAAGAAGAATTTCATCAGGTGTCAACTCATTTTAATTTCTTGATGAGCGCGTGGGTGAAAGGCTATCGGGAGGGTTGTGTGTAGACAGAAGCGGGCATTAATCAGATCAGACATGATCACATTGACTGATACAACTGGCTCAAGATGCCAAGTGACCTACTGTTGCTCCAAACTCATCAGTTCATATGAACCCATTCTGTGTCACAACACTGTGCAGTGAAACTATGCAGCAAGCCATTCAGAGACTTGGTGCTGCATTGTTTTGTCGTCAGAATCTCTGATGATCTGGAAAACAGTCTATCTCCCTCTGAGTGGGTAAACTGCTTGTTGAAATCAGATATACCGTGCCCACATGATGGGGGATGGGAAATGCCTCTGTAATGCATCCAGGAAGTAATGTCTGCATCTTCGTTCTAAACCAATGGTGTGTCTGCAGTGTTTTTACGAGTTCCTCCTGTTGCTGCGCAAGATACTTCCGGGATAGAAGTCTGATTTCTGAAATATCCCTTTGCACAAAACTAATCTTCTGAAGAATTGAGCAGTGAATGTGACACAAGTAACTGTTTCTTTTAAAAATTATATACTTTCTCACACAGAGAAATATCACATAGTTTAGTATGGTAACAGTTGAAGCAACTGGCTTTCAGTTCATACAGGAAATATTTGATTGGGCTCCATTCATCACTGACCCCCTTTCATCACTGCTACATATATTTAACAAGGCAAACCTGCATTTGTATAGTGCCCTCAATAACCTCAGGTGCTGCAAAATCCAATGTAGAACACTTTGTCAGTGTAATCACTGTTGTAACGTAGGGCTAAGGCAGACAATTGTCACACAGCAAGATCCCATCGCAGCAATGTAGGAATGAGCAGATCATTTTCTTCATCAGTATTGGGTGTAGCATCAATATAGATCAGACTGAGGGTAACCAACCCAACCCCTCACTCACACCACCCCAACTTCACTGTCACATTTCTTCAACACAAACCTGGGGGATTTTTACAAATTATCAGCAGGTTTAATGTGTGATGACTTTAACTTTGTGAAATTTTTATAACTTATTGAAATCAGTTCCTGAGTTTTCACACTTAAAATACATACAGTCTGCTCTGCTATAAGATTATCTGACCATAATGTGTTTGGAGAACTTCGGCCAATATTTGTAGAATGCGAACTTTCCTTACCTGTATTAGCTAAAACATGACTCTAGAATTATCATGTTAAATCAAAACAGACTGTACTTGCTTTTAATCTGTAACCTAAAATTGACAAATTGGATATGCAGCTCCAAAGGTTCCAACAACATTCATCTCATGTATTTCTGCCTGTATTTCCTGGTGTCACTGACTGAGCAGAGACTGAGCAAAATAAAGCCAAGCAGCAGATTCAACTGGTGTTATTGACGAAACATCTCGGAACAAACTGAGCAGCATCACAGACTCACTACTCAGATCAGGAGACTATTGCACCCCTCAGGCCTGTCTCAGAATTCAGCTCGATCACGGCTGAACTGAATTTTATCTTCACCATTTATTATAGAACATGGAAACGTACAGCACAGAACGGGCCCTTTGGCCCACGATGTTGTGCCGAGGTTTAATCCTAATGTAAAATATAGTAACTTAACCTACACACCCCTCAACTCACTGCTATCCATGAGCATGTCCAGCAATACAATGTCCCCAATGACTCTGCTTCCACCACCACTCCTGGCAACGCATTCCATGCATTCACAACCTACCTCTGACGTCTCCTTTATACCTTCTTCCTAATATCTTCAAACTATGACTCCTTGTACCAGTCAATCTTGCCCTGGGGAAAAGTCTCTGGCTATTGACTCTATCTATTCCTCTCATTATCTTGTATACCTTGATCAGGTCTCCTCTCTTCCTCCTTCTCTCCAGAGAGAAAAGTCCAAGCTTAGTCAACCTCTCTTCATAAGATAAGCCCTCCAGTCCAGGCAGCATCCAGGTAAACCTTCTTTGCACCCTCTCCAAAGCCTCTGCATCTTTCCTATAGTAGGGTGACCAGAACTGGACGCAATATTTCAAGTGTGGTCTCACCAGGGACTTTGAGAGCTGCAACAAAACCTCGCGGCTCTTAAACTCGATCCCCCTGTTAATGAAAGCCAAAACACCATATGATTTCTTAACAACCCTAACTACTTGGGTGGCAACTTTGAGGGGTCTATGTACTTGCACACCCAGATCCCTCTGTTCCTCCACACTGCCAAGAATCCTGTCTTTAATCCTATATTCAGCACTCGAGTTTGACCTTCCAAAATGCATCACTTAGCATTTATCCAGGTTGAACACCATCTGCCATTTCTCAGCCCAGCTCTGTATCCTGTGTGTTGCGCTGCAGCAACCCTCGATACTATCGACGACACCTCCAACCTTTGTGTCATCTGCAAATTTACTAACCCACTCCTCAACCTCCTCATCCAAGTCATTTATAAAAACTACAAAGAGCAAAGGCCCAAGAAACAGAACCCTGCGGGACCCACTCAACACTGACCTCCAGGCACAATGCTTTCTAAAGGAGAAATGCAAATACATTACAGGTGGATTGGAGGAGGACTTTTTTAAGATTGACACCTCAAATGAGCAGATTTTTGAGGATAGTTTGGTTCCACTAGGGGTTAGAAGACTGAGGAGTGACTTGATTGAAGTGTATTAGATCCTGGATGGTGTGTTGACAAGGTGGATGTAGAAAAGATCAGAATTAGGGAGAACGGTTTTAAAATTAGAGGGTCACCCTTTTAGGACACGTGAGATTTTTTTTCCCTCCCAAACAGTTGACTCTAGAGTTGTTTGCCTCAGAAGGCAATAGGATCGTTGACTATGTTTGAGGCAAAGGTGGATTGATTCTGAGGTTATTAGGGGGAACGTGGAAGTCAAAACACAAACAGATCAGCCAAAATGTTACTGAACGATGAAGCAAGTTGAGGGGCTGAATGGCCTATTCCTATTCTGATTTTATAAGGTGGTATTAACCTACCTTGGATCAATCAATAGCTTCATCCAATTTCCCATTGACAAGCTGTCCCTCAGTGACATCATATAAAAGTAGTATTCATTTTCACGTTCTATGACAATCCCAGCTTAACCTCGCCACTAGCTCTTTCAAATTTTCCACTGTCTCTAAAGTACCAGACTGTTTAGTTAACATCCAGAACTAGAGCAGCAGAATTTCCCTCTAATTAAACATTGGAAAATCATTGGTTTAAGTTCTCACTCCAAACAATGTTCCCTCATGCCCAACGCTCCCCACCCCCGCCCTGACAACACTGTGGGATTAAGCCAGTCACAGCCGCGTGGTTTCTCATGAAATCCTGATTCTGACTCTTAGTTTGCGCCATCAAGACCACAAAGAGCTGCCTGGCATCACTCCTGAACATCTTTACCCAGTAACCACTAACTGAGAGACAGGGCACACACATGCACATGCACACAGGCACACATCATACACACAACCTGAAAACACTCTACATATCACAATAAGCAGTTAAAGTACATGGTTTACTTCTCAACAATTTTGAGCTTCAATATCATTCACAGCACATCCTTGAGTAATCAAAAAAGCTAATTTCTAAAAATTACACAATTAAAACCAATTTATGTCGCAATATTACATATGCTACAATTTGGCATTGACAAGAATTCCCACTGTTAATCCAACACTCACTTTAATTTCTTCATCAGTTGTGATGAATGAAACAGTTAAATATCACCATAATTTAAGAAACTAAAGAACAGCATCATAACAAGAACATACCTTTCAGAATCAGCCTTTTCACACTGCCCCGATCTAATAATCAACTCAGCCCAACATTAAGAGATCTATAGATTTCACCTGTCAACTATAATTTACCTGCCCCTCAGCCCTCTGGACCTTTCATTCTTAGTTACAAAAGCTGGAATTCTATGAACCATTTGGAGGCCTTATCTTAGCAAAAATATCCTGATATTGGAGGCAATGAAAGGAAGGTTCACTTGGCTGATCCAGGATATGGCGGGACTGTCTGATGAGGAGTGGTTGAGTAGGTTAGAATTTAGAAGAATGAGAGACAACCTTAGAATCACAGCATCATAGAGATTTACAGTATAAAACTAGGCCTATTGGTCCATAAATCTATGCTGGTCAAACAACCTATTTTAATCCCATTTTCCAGCACTGGGCCCTTGCATGACTTGACATCACAAATGCACATCAAAATGCTTATTAAATGTTTCTTAACAGTTTCTGCATTTACCATGCTTACATGCAATGATAGGCAGATTTTTAACCGGTAAGAGAATGAAGGGTTATGGAAAAAAGGCAGGAAAGTGAAGTTGAGGACAACCGTGATCTCACTGAAGGGGGTAGCGGTCCTCGACGGACCGAATGGCCTACTTCAGGTCCTGCTTTTTATGGTCTTCCGAATCAGTACAACACATCTCATCACCAGCACATGGACAAACACATTAAACAATGTCTAGTTGAAGGACAAGGAGAAAGTAACATTTAAAAACACTAAGAAAATGGGGTTTTTAAGGGAGAAAGCGGAGTGAGGCATTGAGGGAGGGAAGTGAAGGGGAGGAATTGAGAGTGACAGACTGACAGAGAGGACTGAGGGAGCGACTCAGGCGTAAACTCGGGCCTGCCGCGGCCGCCCCGCACTGAAGCAAATGTCGGTGTGGAGTGGGAGTGAGTGAGGAGGAAGGGTGAGGGAGCTGTCAGACTGAGGAGTGAGGAGAGGCACCGGCAACGAGCCCTCCTCTGGGGTTTACTCACCATCCAAGAGGATCCTCCAGCGGCTACAAAGTAACAACTTGCAACAACAAAGTATCAGACACAAGTTACAATGTATTCCCCACTCGCAATCCGCTGGCCCCACTCACCACTCCATGCACCCAGCGGACTCTCTCCGCTTCCCGGGGCCGAGTGCTCCCCGGCTGGAAATTCCCCGGTCGCCCGCCCGGGACCGTCAGCCCCGCCTGGCGGCAACCAGTGGGGACTGCAGCCTCCTTGCTCCCCCTGGAGGCAACAAGAGCGAACTGCAGCCCCCTGCCCCTAGGGCCAACCAGGAGAACCTGCAACCCCCTCACCCCCCTGGGCGCTACCAGCAGGAACTGCAGTCCCCCTCCCTCTCCCTGGTGGCAACTCAGGGGGACTGCAACCTTCTCACTCTCCCTGGGAGCAATCTGGGGGTTCTGCAGCCCCCTCACTCCCCCGGGTGGGGGGCAACCCAGGGGAACGGCAGGCTCCTCACTCCCCCTGGGGGCAATCAGGGGGAACTGCAGCCCCCTCAATCACCCTGGGGGCAGCCTGGGGGAACTGCGCACCTCCTCAGTGCACCGCTGACAACAGAGGATACTTCTGCTTCCTCATTCCACCTGGGGCCGACAGAGATTGCTGCAGCCCCCCTTAGTCTCACTGCGTCTTCAATCTCCTCTAACCCTGGGACAAGCTGGGGTTCCTGCCTCTGGTGGAAGTGCATCCCTGTCACTCCCCTCAAGGACTTCTGCAGCCTCCCCACTCCATCATGCCAACCTGGGGGTCTGCAGCTCCCTCATCCTCCCTGGTGGCAACAAACAGACGTGCAAATCCCTCACAGCTACAGGGACTACTTTAACACCCTCTCACTTTCCTTTTGGGAACTGTAGCCCCCTGAATCTCCACTTTTGGAGCTTGTCAGGGAAGTGCCTCCCTTAACTGCAGAAACAAGCTAAGGTGTTATACCCACTTGCCAGCACCCATCTACAAGGAGAACGTGGGGGCAGGGTACTCATGGCAGAGTAAGGAGTTTGCAATTCTCCTTGTTGCCCCCAGGGGGAGTGATGGGGCTGCAGTTCCCAATGGGTGGAATGGCTGGCTGGCTTCAAACAGAAAGGAGGGAGTGAGAGTAAAGGATTGTTGTCAGAGTGGCTGTAAGTGGGAAATAGTTTTCCAAATTCAAGCAACTCTCTGAGAGAAAAACAATCTCTTAAGGTCTGTCCTAAAAGAGTATCCCCTAAATTTGAAACAGTGTCTCCCAGTTCTGAAGGAGCAAATTACTGCAGATGCTGGAATCGTACTGAAAACAACAAATGCTGGAGATCACAGCAGATCAGACAGTATCCATGGAGAGAGTCATGGCCTGCGGTGCATTTCCAGCACCACACTCTTGATTCTAATCTCCAGCATCTGCAGTACTCACTTTCTACTCCATGGAGAGAGAGCAAGATAAGGTTTCGAGTTGAGATGACTCCTCATTAGTGCTCTGCCTGACCTGCTGTGATCTCCAACATTCGTTGTTTTCTCCCAGTTCTGAACTCACTCCCAAGAGGAAACATGTTTGCTCAAACCACCTCACAGAGTCTATTCAGAATCTTACACATTCAAATCGTCACCTCTCATTCTTCTAAACTCTGCTGAAAACAAGACCAGGAGAAAGTGAGGACTGCAGATGTTGGAGATCAGAGTCGAGAGTGTGGTGCTGGAAAAGCACAGCAGGTCAGGCAGCATCCGAGGAACAGGAGAGTCGACGTTTTGGGCATAAGCCCTTCATCAGGAATGAGGCTTGGAAACAAGCCCAGTCTGTCAAACCTTGCCTCATAAGACAATCCACTCATTCCACATATTTATTTAGTTCTTAAGAAAGGTTACTGGAACTAAAACATTAACTCTGCTTTGTCTCCATAGACATTGCCAGACCTGATGAGTTTTTCCAGCAATTTCTGTTTTTGTATCAATTTAGTAAACCTCTGCTCAACTACCTCCAATGCATTTAAATCTTTCTCCAAAGAAGGTGACTGAAACTGCATATAGTATTTGAGATGTGGTCTCACCAATACCCTGTAAATTAGAAGCATAACGTAAGACTATAAGATTGTAAGACAGGAACATAATTAGGCCATTTAGCTCATAGAGTCTCCTCCACCATTCGATCATTACTGAGATGTTTGTCACCCCATTCTCCTGCCTTCTTCCCAAAACCTGATTTCCTTACTAGTCAAGAACCTGTCTATCTCTGTCTTAAAGACACTGAATGACTTGGCCTCCACAGCCCTCTGTGGTGATGACTTCCACAGATTCCCCACCCTCTGGCAGAAGAAATTCCTCCTCATCTCAGTTCTAAAGGGTCATCCCTTCACTCTGAGGCTGTACCCTCAGGTCCTAGTCTCGCCTACTAGTGGAAACATCTTCTCCATGTCCAGTTTTCTGTAAGTTTCAATCAGATCATCCCATATCCTTCTAAACTCCATTGCGTACAGACCCAGAATCCTCAACCTCCCTCATATAATAAGCTCTTCATCCCCAGGATTATTCTTGTAAAGCTCCTCTGGACCCCCTCCAACCCCAGAACATCCTTCCTTCGATATGGGGTCCAAAACTACTCACAATATTCCAAATGCAGTCTGACCAGAGCCTAATATAGCCTCAGCAGTACATCCCTGGACTTGTATTCGAGCCCTCTTGAAATGAATGCTAACATTGCATTTGCCTTCCTAACTGCCAACTGAACCTGCCTGTTAATCTTAAGAGAATGCTGAACTAGCACTCCCAAGTTCCTTCGTGTTTCAGATTTCTGAAACTTTTTCCCATTTAGAAAATAGTCTACAGCACTATTCTTCCTTCTAAAGTGCATAACCTCTCACTTTCCCACATTGTATTCCATCTGTGACTTCTTTGTCCACTCTCCTTGTCTGTCCAAGTTTTTCTGCAGCCTCAATGCTTCCTCAACACTACTTGCTCCTCCACTTATCTTTATGTCATCCTTACTTTAATGTTCAATTCCATTTTGAAATAATGGATAGCATCCCACTAAAAAAAATCAAAGAATTGCGAATGCTGGAAATCTGAAATAACAACAGAAATTGTTGGAGAAACTCAACAAGTCGAGCAGCTTCTGTGGGAAGAAAGCAGAAGTAACATTTCAAGTCTCTTCATCAGGACCTCCCAGCAATATTTGTTTTTGCTATAGAATCTCATTAACTTTCTTGATGAAGTGCTGGGCCTGCGATGTTCACTTTTTGTGACTCATGCACTAGAACACCAAATTTTGTTTCACTCACAATTATCTGTATTGATCTACATCCTTGGTATGTCACCTCCACAACAGTCTTCCCAATTGTATCATTTGCAAGTTTAGCCAATAAGCCTTCAATCCCTTCATCTGAGCCATTGATATAAATTGTAAAAAGCTAAGGCCCAGCACAGACCTCTGTGGGACACCACTCATCAATTGTGACAATCAGAAAACAGGGAGAAAGTGAGGTCTGCAGATGCTGGAGATCAGAGCTGAAAATGTGTTGCTGGAAAACTCAATCAGAAAACAACCCATTTAAGTATACTCTGTTGTCTGTACTTCTCAAATCTGTTTCCCCTCTGTTTACAGAAAGCAATTTTCAAACACAATTGTTATCATGTGGCAAAGTGTAATCAAAACTGGAAACAGTAGTATGGAGAATTGTGTCAATCTGACTGTTTGAAATGTGAACAGAAGAATTGGGAGCAAGAATGAGTCTGCTCAGCCATTCGATAAGACCTTGCTCAGGTAATTACTCCTGAGAGATTGTTCTGAGTGTAAACAGCATGTCAGTAACTAAAGTAGTAATGTGTATGTATCCTTACCTTGAGATGTTTTTCTCAAAAGACACAATCATATATCTTCAGTATAGTGTAACCATTAACTGATAAATGAAAAATAAACATTGACTGCTTCATATAGTCAGAGCTTCCTCCTGTCTGAGTCACCACGTGTGCATCCCACCCTACAAGGTACCAAGAGCTTGACTAATACCAGCAAAAAGTTGGTCATGCATCTCCCCATGGCATTCCAAATGACTGACAGCTGGTTCAAAGACTCACATTTTAAGGAGAATCTCAAAACACGAAGGAGTTCCTTGCAGACCTGACAGAGTTTCACCTGCACGTCTTCCAACCTGGTCTATTGCATCTGTTGCTCTTGATGTGGTCTCCTCTACATCAGGGAGACCAAATGCAGACTCAGGGATCAGTTCACTAACCCCACCTTCCGGTTGCCTTACATTTAAACTTCCCTGGCAAAATGTCCATCCTTAGCCTCCGACACTGTCAAAGTGAGGCCAAAGGTAAGCTGGAGGAACAACACCTGATCTTTTGCTCGGGAACTTACAACCCAACGGCAACAATATAGAGTTTACCAGCTTCAAAACTCCCCACCCCCAGCTTCATCCCATGTCCAGAGCTCCCCCTCCTCCCTGCCTCCCTAATCTGACCTACCTGTCCATCTTCCTATTCATCTGTCTGCTTCATCCCTCCCAACTGACAAATCACAATTACCCCTACCTGCATCTACCTATCATCATCCACCTAGCCCTCCCCCAGCTCCCCCTCCACTCCCCATTTATATCTGGGCTCCCTTCCTCATTCCCAGTCCTGATGAAGAGTCCTAGCCTGAAACATTAACTTGCCTTCACCTGCGATGCTGTCTGACCTGCTGTGCTTCTCAAGCTCCACACCTATTGACATGAAGGAGAGGTACATGGATGAGGAAGTTTATGGACAGAATTCCAGAGATCAGGATCCTGATAGCTGAAGGCATAGTGAATGATGGGGAAACAATTAAAATGAAGAATTGTTCAAGTGTCCAGAATTGAAACAACACAGGGATCTCAGAGAATTGTGGAAATTATAGAGCTAGAGAGGTGTGAGGCCATGGAGGGAATTGTACACAGGGATGAGAAATTCAAATACTTCTTTTTAAGTTTAAATTTAAAATCGAGCAACAACTTCTGTATTTTGCATGTTTGAGGAATGTTAGAGGAAAATTGTCTTTATATTTGACTAAAATATTGACTGGCTATTTATCAGCATTAATCAGCTAATTTGTCATTTAATTTCTTCTGCCTTCTACCTTACCACAGACCTTCCCTTTGTCCTCAATGACAGACTCCACATCTCCTGCCTCTGTATTTGCTGAGAAACGGTTACAGACAAGAGAAAATCTAACCCTCATCCCCTGACACCCCAAGGAGTAAACATCACCAACAATCTGTCCTGGTCCATCCACATCAGTGCTACAGTCAAGAAAGCACACCAATTCCTCTACTTCCTCAGATTCAGCAAGTCCACAATGACTCTTACTAATTTTTACAGATGCACCATAGAAAGAGAGGCTGAATCAGGTGGGGCTATTTTCCCTGGAGCTTCGGAGGCTGAGGGGTGACGTTATTGAAGTTTATAAAGTCATGAGGGGCATGGATAGGGTGAATAGCCAAGGTCTTGCCCCAGGGTAGGGGAGTCCAAAACTAGAGGGTATAGGTTTAATGTGAGAGGTGAATGATTTAAAAAGGATCTAAGGAGTAATGTTTTCACGCAGAGGGTGGAGCGTGTATGGAACGAGCTGCCAGAGGAAGTGGCGGAGGCTCGTACAATTACAACATTTAAAAGGCATCTAGATGGATATATGAACAGGAAGGGTTTAGACGGATATGGACAAATGCTAGCAAATGGGATTAGGTCAGATTGGGATGTCTTTGTCAGAGCAGATGAGTTGGACTAAAGGGTCTGTTTCCATGCAGTATGACTCTGTGAATCTAAAGCATCCTATCTTGAGGCATCACCAGCTTGATCTGAATTGCTGTGCCTAAGACCACAAGAAATTACAAAGAGTTGTGAACACAGCTGAGTCCATCATGAAAATGAGCCTTCCTCCTATTGACTCATTCTATAATTCCCACTGCCTCGGGAAAGCAGTCAACGTCATCAAAGACTCCTCTCACATTGATTACACTCTGTTTCACCCTCTTTCATGAAGCAAAAGATACAAGAGTTTGAAATCACACACTAACAGATTCAAAAACAGCTTCTTCCATACGTCTAACAGACTCGTGAATGGACTTCTCATTTATTACAAGCGATCTTTCTCTGCACCTTCTCTGTAGCTGAAACACTATATTCTGCATTCTATTCTATTACCCTAATGAACAAATGTAAGATATGATCTATCTGGTTAGCATGCAAAACAATACTTTTTACCATATCTTGTGACAATAATAAATCAAAACAAATCAAATCAAACATTTAAAGGCATTACTTTTGCTAAATGCCCTACAATCAACATCATGGGGTTACCATTTACCAGAAACTGAACTGGACTCACCATACAAATACTATGCTTACAAGAGCAGATCAGTAACTCATACTGCAGCGAGTAACTTATCTCCTCACTCCTCAAACACTGTCCACCTTTTACAAGGCACAAGTCAGGTGTGTGATGGGTGCAACTCCAACAACACTACAGAGGCCTGACACCTCCAAAAGAAAGCAGTATTCTTGATTGGCACCACATCCACAAACAACAACTCCCTCCACCAGTGACGCTCAGTAGCAGCAGTATATATCATCAATTAGATGCACTGCAGAAATTCACCAAAAATCCTTGGACAACACCTTCCGAACACATCAGAACTTCCATCTATAAGGACAAGGGCAACACTAAAAGTACCATGGGTCTATCTACTGCACACGGACTGCAGCAGTTCAAGAACGCAGCTCACAACCACGTTCTCAAGGGCAATTAGGGATGGGCAATAAATGTTGGACTAGCCAGTAAGGTAAAAACCCATGAATGAATACAAATAAACCCCTAATGTGTTTGAGTTCTGTTGACAGGTAATTAAGCAGAAATTCTGACTGTTTCTCTTTTTAATGACTCTGTCAGACCTGTTGAGGATTCCTAACACTCTGTTTTCATAACGGCAGTGACCCAATGTGATGGGTCATAAATTCCTATTTAGAAGAGATTTCTGCTTGTAGGAAATTCAAAATTGTAGGAGCAATCCATATAAGGTAGTACAGCATTCCCTCCGTACTGACCGACTGACAGTGCAGCACTCCCTCAGCATTGACCCTCCAACAGTGCAGTACTCCCTCAGTACTGACCATCTGACAGTGCGGCACTCCCTCAGCATTGACCCTCCAACAGTGCAGTATTCCCTCAGTACTGACACTCTGACAGTGCAGTACTCCCTCAGTACTGACCGTCTGACAGTGCGGCACTCCCTCAGCATTGACCCTCCAGCAGTGCAGTACTCCCTCAGCACTGACTCTTTGACAGTGCAGTATTACAGAGTTACTGTAGGATCAGTGAACTATTAATGAGTAGTTGGAAATTAATGGTGTTCATTGGTTATTGCACTGGAATGACCATTGTATTCATTCTGTGCATAAACTGGTGAGATTTTGACCATCTAGTACAGTGACATAAACTCTCGTACTGGGACTTGGTGATAGGAGGAAAGTAACAATGAGTCAGAATGATAATGGGATGTTCCTCTTCAAGTTCCTGAGCAATTGAGCAATTCCAGTTCAATCGAGAGACATCAGCAGACATTCAGAAACCAGCTTAGAACTTGTCATTTTTTTCAAAGTAAGTTTTGAAAAGAAATATTCATGGGATGTGGTATTGCTGGCTGGGTCAGCATTTATTGCCCATTCCTAACTGTCTTAAGTCAGAGGTAGGCTAAACCAGATAGGGATAGCAGTCTCCTCCCCGATTGGGCATTAATGAACCAAGCGGAATTTTTTAACACCTCCCCCCCCCACCCAGTAATTGGCAACAGCCTTTACACTCTTTAATTCAGATTTTTATTGACTTCAAGTTTCACCATCAGATATGTCAGGATTCAAATCTAGGTCCCCCAGAACATTACCTGGGTCCCTGGCTTTAATAATCTAGTGATAATACCACTCAGTCACTGCTCCTGCAGCTGGGTACAATCCCTCAGGCTATCTCCCTATTGAATCCCACATTTTGTTTTTATCCACCCAACTCGGTGAATCAAGCAGAAAGCAGAGAGGATCATCTTTTTAGGATCATCTTATTATTATTGTTAAGAAACTTTTCAATCTCCTCCATTGTCACCATCACTCGGTCTTCCTGCTTAAATTTCTCTTGAACAGTATGAGGCCATTCAGCTATCAAACCTGACCACTGCTGAACCATGGCTGATCCCAACTCAGTCTCTGTTTGTCTCCTTCATGAATGTTTGTGAATCTCCACTCATCTTAGAGAATGAGTTCCAGTTTTCAATCTCTTTGTGTGCACAGGGTTTCCTCTTTCACATCAGAATGATTTCCACATCAGAGGAAAATGTTTACCTCTATCAACCCCATTCAATCCTGGCATCATGATAAACACTTCAGATGCACCATTCTTTCATCTAAACACCAGCCAAGGAAAGGGTTTTACTTCCCTTTTTTTTAAACTGTGCTTACCAATAAGCAGGTCATTAATATTTCCTAGAACAATTTTCTTGTTGCATTTCAATTAAATTTCAATGTTAAATGTCAGTATTTTAAGATGGAGGCATTTCCTGCTGTAGTCAACATCTGCTGCCACATCCTACAAGAGTTGCACCCTCCCTTCCGGTCCTACTCTTCTTCCTGTAAACCTTCATTACGTTATAGGTTGATCTTACGTTTATCTGCTTCAGTGTAAATTATTCAGCTACAGCACTTCCTCTGACTTCTAGATGAACTTCATGCTGTTTTTGAAGAATCGTCCTTAGTCTGGCTGCAGCCCATTTTGTTATCAGCTCATTTTTTTATCTGTGCTTCAGTTAAACCTCTCCCTCACTTTGTTTCCCCTACATAGTAACTCCATCACTTCCACCTTACCTCTTTACCCAAGCCCACCTGCTCAACTTCATCTATCTGTTCTTGAGACTTTAGATCACAACGTGACTATCATTTTTGAAGTTCCTTCATGAGCTGTAGGCATCACTGGCATCACAGCATTTATTGCCCATCCCTAGTTGCCCCTTGAGAAGGTGGGGGTGAGCTGCCTCTTGAACCGCTGCAGTCCATGTGCTGGAGGTAGACCTATAATGCCCTTCAGGGGGAGGGGAATTCCAGGATTTTGACCCAGTGACACTGAAGGAAGGGCGATATATTTCCAAGGCAGGATGATGAGTGGCTTAGAGGTGAACTTGCAGGGGGTGGTGTTGGTATAACAGTGATGAGAAGAATGTGCTGGGCCCACTACTACATGAGTCACACCATGTTTAGATTCAGTCACGCAAATGGCTGATTGTGTCCAATTTGTCCTGCTGGTCAAAATAAAAATAAACTTTCATAAATCCAAATTATCTATTTATAATGAAACAAAACTCACTCTTAAAAACAAGAGGCACAGGTGGTTAATATCCAATATACAATCCAGAATTTGAACTATCTCTCTTGTAATCTCAAAATAGACACAGTCACACTGCAAAAAAAGACAACAGAGACTCTATATAGTCATAGAGTCATAGAGCTGTACAGCATTGAAACAGACTCTTCAGTCCAACTTGTCCATGCTGACCAGATATCCAAAATTAATGTAGTGCCATTTGCCAGCATCCACCCCATAAGCCTCTGAACCCTTCCTACTCATAAACCCATTGAAATCCCTTTTAAATGTTGCAATGGTACTAGCTTCCACCACTTCCTCTGGCAGCTCATTCCATACACACACCATCCTTTGATGAAAAAGTTGCTTCTTAAGTCCCTTAGAAATCTTTTCCCTCTCACCTTAAACCAATGCCGTCTGGTTTTGGATTCCCCTACTTTAGGAAAAGGACCTTGGCTATTCAGCCTATCCATGCCCTTCATAATTTTATAAATCTCTCAGCCTCTGACACCCCAGAGAAAACAGCCCCAGCCTATTCAGCCTCTCCCTATGTCTCAAGCCCTCCAACCCTAGCAACATCCTTGGAAATCTTTTCTGAATCCTTTCAGGTTTGACAACATCTTTTCTATAGCAGGGAGATGAGAATTAAAAGCAAATTCCAAAAGTGGCCTAACCAATGTCCTCTACAGCCCCAACATGACCTCCCAACTCCTAACCTCAATGCATTGACCAATGGAGGCAAGTGTGTAAAACACCTTCTTCACTATCCTGCCTACCTGCAACTCTACTTTCAAGGATCTATGAACCTGCAGTCCAAGGTTTCTTTGTTCAGCAACACTCTCCAGGTCCTTACCATTAAGTGTGTAAGTCCTGCCCTGATTTGCCTTTCCAAAATGCAGCACCTCACATTTATGCCATCTGCCGCTCTTCAGCCCATTGACCCATCTGATCAAGGTCCCATTGTACTCTGAGGCAACATTCTTTGCCATCTACTACACCTCCAATTTTGGTGTAATTTGCAAACTTATCAACCATACCTCCTACATTCACATCCAATATGAGATGATTTGATTTTAAAGAGAGCAAAAGAAAATCACCCTCTCGGCAAATGGTCTGAAAAGCAAATGATGAATATTGATGAATTCTCAGAGTCTACTAAGTTTCTTGTTGATGAAAACTAATAGCTGACAGCTGGTCGACCAATGGAAGATATTCTAAACAAGTTTTGGTTCTGATAGAAACCAAACTGGTTCCATGTCTTTGGAAAGTGTTATATTTCAGCTTTTCAGGGTTTACAATGTAGTCAAAATGCTGAAATGTGGAAACTTCCAGGTTCCCAAATACGTCAACCATGAGAAGGACTGAAAGTCTTGAAACCTTCCTACGATTTTGGGGTTTTCTTCCTTATGACTCCAAGGTTTGTGAAACCAACTTAAGAAACCCAGTCTACAAAGGGTTGCCAGGCTACCATTTCCTGTTGAAGGGTTTTTGCCAAAAACATCAATTTTACTGCTCCTTGGATGCTGCCTGATCTGCTGTGCTTTTCCAGCACTACCCTAACCTTGAGGGAACTATTAGCACTAGTTCTCTACGTCTTGTTCCAAGGCCAGGTTTTCTATCAATTAAGGACAATAAATCCCATCTCGCATCTCTATAAAAGCTTTGCTTGGCTTTTCCCCCAGTTATTTAAGTCTGCATAATCAGCAGGTGAATCACAGCCCATATTAAACTGTTCACTTCATTTCCAATATATCACATGGATTCCCTTCAAACTCTTCAGAAAAATAAAACACTTTATAATCCAGAGAGTGTGCAAACAATTCGATATCTACCATTTTTCACACAGTGCATCAATGGTGACATATATTTCCAATAGTGTTCCATACTTCTGCTGTCTTTGTCCTTCAAGTTGGTAGAGATCCTAGATTTGGAAGGTGCTTCAAAGGAATCTTGTTATGTTACTGAATTGCATCTTGGAGATGGTACACATTACTGTCATTGACCACGATACTGGGATTACTTCACCACCCTCTTTACCACAGCCTCCATCCCTTCCCACAGACTGTCTGCTCACCAAACCCTTAATCAGGAAATGGTAGCCTGGCAACCCTTTATAGACTGGGTTTCTTAAGTTGGCTTCACAAACCTTGGAGTCATAAGGAAGAAACCCCAAAATCATAGGAAGGTTTCAAGTCTTTAATTCCCTCTCTTGGTTGACATATTTGGGAACCTGAAATGTATGAGGTTTAGGAACTCTCTCCTAACATGCCTAAAGATCCATTTACAAAATTCTACCCCCATCTCCTCTGGCCAGTCACATATTACAACATCATATTGGAGAATGAGTGTGTAATCACCAAACTAATTTTAGCATTGATCAGTGTGCAATGGTGTATTTTGGGAGGGTAAATAATTATTCCACACATTTGGGTAAGAAATATAATTGGGATAGATAGAGCAGATGGGTGATAAATTGGTGAAAACCACATTGCAAAAGAGCCTTTGAAAGATCTGGAGTTTATTTCTTGAATGCAACAAGTAAATAGCAGAGATGTTATAGAACATAGAACATAGAACAGGACAGCACAGTACAGGCCTTTCGGCCCATGATGTTATGCCAAGCACTTATCTTAATCTAAGATCAACCTAACTTACAAACCCCTCAATTTACTGCCGTCCATGTGCTTGTCCAGCAATTGCTTAAATGTCCCTAATGTCTCTGACTGTATTACCACTGCTGGCAGTGCATTCCATGCACCCACCACTCCCTGCGTAAAGAACTTACCTCTAAAATCTCCCCTAAACCTTCCTCCAATCACCTTAAAAATCACCTTCATGACAGCCATTTCTGCCCTGGGGAAAGGTCTCTGGCTATCTACTCGATCTATGCCTCTCATTACCCTGTACATCTCTTCAAGTCACCTCTCTTCCTCCTCCTCCCCACTGTGAAAAGCCCAAGCTCACTCAACTTCTCTTCATAAGACATGCCCTCCAGTCCAGGCAGCATCCTGGTAAATCTCCTCTGCACCCTCTCTAAAGCATCTACATCCTTCCTATAATGAGGTGACCAGAACTGGACACAATATTCCAAGTGTGGTCTAACCAGTGTTTTATAGAGCTGCAGCAAAACCTCACGGCTCTTAAACTCAATCCTCCTGTTAATGAAAGCCAAAACACCAAAAGCCTTCTCAACAACCCTATCAACTTGGGTGGCAACTTTGAGGGATCTATGTACATGGACCCCAAGATCCCACTGTTCCTCCACACTGCCAAGAATTCTGTCTTCAACCCTGTATTTAGCATTCAAATTTGACTTTCCAAAATGAATCACTTCCCATTTTATTCAGGTTGAACTCCATCTGCCACTTCTCAGCTCAGTTCTACATCCTGTCAATGTCATGTTGTTGCCTGCAACAGCCCTTGACACTAACTACAGCACCACTGAGCTTCATGTCCTTGGCAAACTTACTGATCCACCCTTTCATTTCTTCATCAAAGACATTTATAAAAACTACAAAGAGCAGAGGCCCAAGAACAGATCCCTGGGGGATACCACTGGTCACCGACCTCCGGGCAGAATACTTTTCATCCACTACCACTCGCTGTCTTCTTTCAGCCAGCCAATTCTGTATCCAGACAGTCAAATTTCCCTGCATCCCATACCTCCTAACTTTCTGAATGAGCCTTCCATGGAGAACCCTATCAAATGCCTTACTGAAATCCATATACAACACATCCACTGCTCAGCCTTCGTCAATGTGTCTCGTCACATCCTCAAATAACTCTATAAGGCTTGTGAGGCATGACCTGCCCCTCACAAAGCCATGCTAACTATCTTCAATCAAGTTATGTTGTTCCAAATAGTCATAAATCTTATCTCAGAATCCTTTCCAGTACCTTGCTTACCACAGATGTAAGACTGACTGGTCTGTAATTCCCAGAGATGTCCCTATTCCCTTTCTTGAACAGAGGAACAACATTCGCCTCCCTCCAATCATCTGGTACTGTTCCCATGGAGAGTGAGGATGCAAAGATCATCGCCAGTGGCACAGCAGTCTCATTCCTCACTCCCCGTACGAAACTTCAGTATATCCTATCCAGCCCTGGGGACTTTGCTATCTTGATGCTTCCCAGAATATCCAGCACATGCACTTTCTTAATATCAATCTGTTCAAGCCTATTAACCTGGTCCACGGTGTTCACACTTACAACAAGGTCTCTCTCTCTCTCCAATGAATACTGAAGCAAAAAAACTCATTTAGTGCCTCTCCTACCTCTTCAGATTCCAGGCACAAGTTCCCTCCACTATTCCTGATTGGCCCTACCCTCTCTCTGATCATTCTCTTATTTCTCACATACACGTTGAATGTCTTTGGGTTTTCCCTAACCGTTCCCGCTAAGACTTTTTCAAGCCCCCTCCTAGCTCTCCTCGGTCCATTTTTAAGTTCTTTCCTAGCTACCCTGTAATCCTCTAAAGCTGTACCAAATCCTTGCTTCCTCAACCTTAAGTAAACTTCCTTCTTCCTCTTGATGAGAAGCTTCTCTTCTCTTGTCATCCAAGGCTCCTTCACCTTACAATTCTTGCCTGTCTCAGTGGGACAAAGTTATCCAACACTCGCAGCAAGTGCTCCTTTAACAGCCTCCACATTTCTGTTATGCCTTTCCCATAGAACAATTGTTCCCAATTTATACTCCACACTTCCTGTCTAATAGCTCCTGTCTACAAACCAACCAACCCAACCACCCCGTGGCTCAACACTTCAACTCCCCCTCCCACTCCACCAAGGACATGCAGGTCCTTGGACTCCTTCATCGCCGGACCATAGCAACATGACGGCTGGAGGAAGAGCGCCTCATCTTCCACCTAGGAACTCTCCAACCACAAGGGATGAACTCAGATTTCTCCAGTTTCCTCATTTCCCCTCCCCCCACCTTGTCTCAGTCCCAGCCCTCGAACTCAGCACCACCTTCCTAACCTGCAATCTTCTTCCTGACCTCTCCGCCCCCACCCCCACTCCAGCCTATCACCCTCACCTTATCACCCTCACCTTAACCTCCTGCCACCTATTGCATTTCCAACGCCCCTCCCCCAAGTCCCTCCTCCCTACCTTTTATCTTAGCCTGCTTGGCACACTTTCCTCATTCCTGAAGAAGAGCTCATGCCCGAAACGTCGATTCTCCAGCTCCTTGGATGCTGCCTGACCTGCCGCGCTTTTCCAGCAACACATTTTCAGCTCTGATCTCCAGCATCTGCAGTTTTCACTTTCTCGTGTCTACATTATGTCAACTTAACATAGAAACTAAGCCAAACCACAGATGTGTAGTTCTGGTCTCCATACTGGTTTAGAGAAACTGAAGATTTATGAGGAAGTTGTAACTGTCAGGAAACACTGAACAGTCTGTAACTTGACTCTCTAGATAAGAGAAGGCTGAATGGTGACCTGATTGAAGTCTTTAAAATTATAAAGAAGTTTGGTAGGGTAGTTGCAGAGAACCTGCTTCCGCTTGAGGGGAGACAAGAATTAGCAACCATGAGTACGAGACAGTCACAAACATATCCAATCCAAACTGCAGGAGAAACCTCTTTACTCAGAGTGTTGGGAAGTGGGACTTGCTACCACAGGGAGCAGCTAGGTGACAATGACTGATACGTGAATAAATAGGTGATGATGAAATGAATGGGAGGATATGGTGATACAGATAATGTAAGAGGAGGCCCTTATGATGCATAAACAGGAGCATGGACATTTAGGATAAATGGCCTGCCTACTTCTGTGCTATAAATTTCATGTAATTTTATAAAGTTAAAAATCACACAACACTAGGTTAAGTCTAACAGGTTTATTTGGAAGTATTAGCTTTCGGAGCACTGCTCCTTCATCAGGTGGTTGTTACTCCGAAAGCTAGTGCTTCCAAATAAACCTGTTGGACTATAACCTGGTGTTGTGTGATTTTTTAACTTTGTACACCCCCGTCCAACACCGGTGTCTCCAAATCATGCGATTTTATGTCACAGCTCGTAGCAGTAGAGTTGCTAAACTTTGCTTGAGACTCTGCTGTCAGTGCCTTTGATCAGCAAATTATTCACAAATCCTCACCTGAGCAACTCCTGTTATCATTTCCACTTCGGGCCAGAAAGCCAGAGACTCATTCTAATCACCTCAAAACCTGGAAAATGTTCACCCTGTGATTTTCTAATCCTTTCGCCCAGTAAACAAAGCTCTACCTGAGGCTAAGAGTTTAGCCTCAGAGCAACCTCAATAACTGTGTCTTGGTTACATTGAAAATCACCCATGTGTTTCATGTGGACTATAGCAAGGAAAGTGAAAGCAATAAACTGCCTGATGCATTTCCTGAGGGCTTTGGGGACTTTCCTTCAATCTGAAAATGCTTTAAGTCAAAGAAAAGAAAATGTACGTTCTCTCTTCATGGCTGATTAAATGTTGTGGAACCAGGGATATTACAGCAGAGAAGGAGGACACTCTTGCCATCAGTTTTCAGCTCACACGAGCTCTTCAATGAAACCCATTTACTTTAAATTATTTCCTTGCCCTATCAGAATATCTTCCTTTCCACACTCAGGCATCGTGAAAACACTTTGACCTCCGTTTTGTGATTTTTTTTGTAAATTTATTAGCAAAAAAAATTTCTTTTTGACTTTACAAAAATATAAAGTTATTGAAAACATAACAAATACCAGTATAATTTTAAAAACGCAAATTACAATACAACTACTGTCTACTAACTACTGGATCAGTGGTGCTGGAAGAGCACAGCAGTTCAGGTAGCATCCAAGGAGCTTCAAAATCGACGTTTCGGGCAAAAGCCCTTCATCAGGAAAAGAGGCAGTGAGCCTGGAGCGTGGAGAGATAAGCTAGAGGAGGGTGGGGGTGGGGAGAAAGTAGCATAGAGTACAATGGGTGAGTGGGGGAGGGGTTGAAGGTGATAGGTCAGGGAGGAGAGGGTGGAGTGGATAGGTGGAAAAGGAGCTAGGCAGGTCGGACAAGTCCGGACAAGTCATGGGGACAGTGCGGAGCTGGAAGTTTAGAACTAGGGTGAGGTGGGGGAAGGGGAAATGAGGAAACTGGTGAAGTCCACATTGATGCCCTGGGGTTGAAGTGTTCTGAGGCGGAAGATGAGGTGTTCTTCCTCCAGGCGTCTGGTGCAAAGGACCCACTCTCTACGACATCCTCAGGAGAATTCATACTCTCAACAAACAGTATTTCAACTCCATCTCAAACATCAAAAACTGTAAGTACAACAAACTTTTATCCACCCACCTCCATAACCAGCGCTCCTTAAACATTCCAGAAGATTCCCTTGGCCTCGAAACCTATTCCGTCATTAGCCATGCGGCTAATACAGCTGCCACCCCCACGCTGATTGATGATGTCACTTCCGGTCCCATCATGGCCACTCCCACAACCATTTCCGCCCCTCACAATTCCTCATGCATCACACGTGACATCACTTCTGCCCTTTACATCATCGCTGATGCCACACGCTCAATGACTTCCGCCACCCCTACTGCCGTTGTCACCACCACTTCCACCCCCACCAACAGCACTCACCTGCATTCTGCTGACACCCCCCCCACAGATCCCACTGTTACCATTCCCGACCCCCAGAACCCTGAGGGGAACACCACCCCTGCTCATGACTCCACCCCCATTCCCCCCACCATCACACCCACTCCAGTTACAGGCACCGCCCCCACTCCCAGCTCTACACCCACACCAGATCCGAGCTCCCAGCCCTGCCAAGTTTTCACCATCCCTCCAGACCTTCCCCTCACTGAGGACGAACGATCAGTCCTCAGCAAAGGACTCACCTTCGTCCCCCTCCGTCCACACATCAATGAATTTAATACACGCTGTGACGTTGAAGAATTCTTCCGTCGCCTCCACCTCCGAGCTTACTTTCACAATCAGGACTCCCGCCCACCTTCCGAGGACCCCTTTGCCCACCTCCAACACACTGCATCCACCTGGACACCCCGCACTGGCCTATTACCTGCCCTCGACCTCTTCATTTCCAAATGCCGCCGGGACATTAACCGCCTCAACCTGTCTACCTCCCTCCCCCACTCCAACCCCTCACCCTCACAACGCGCAGCCCTCCAATCCCTCCACTCCAGTCCCAACCTCACCATCCAGTCAGCGGATAAAGGGGGCGCAGTGGTAGTCTGGCGCACTGACCTCTACACCGCTGAAGCCAAATGTCAACTCGAGGACACCTCTTCCTACTGCCCCCTCGACCATGACCCCACCCCCCATCACCAAACCATCATCTCCCAGACCATACAGAATCTCATCACCTCAGGAGATCTCCCACCCACAGCTTCCAACCTCATAGTCCGGGAACCCCGCACTGCCCAGTTCTATCTCCTTCCCAAGATCCACAAGCCTGACCACCCTGGCCAACCCATTGTCTCAGCATGCTCCTGCCCCACTGAACTCATCTCTACCTACCTCGACACTGTCCTATCCCCCCTAGTCCAGGAACTCCCCACATATGTTCGAGACACCACCCATGCCCTCCACCTCCTCCAAGACTTCCGTTTCCCCGGCCCCCAACGCTTCATCTTCACCGTGGACATCCAATCCCTCGACACCGCCATCTGCCATGACCAGAGCCTCCGTTTTTACCTCTCCAGACGTCCCCAGCAGTACCCTTCCACCGACACTCTCATTCGTTTGGCCGAACTGGTCCTCACCCTTAACAATTTCTCCTTTGAATCCTCCCACTTCCTCCAGACCAAAGGGGTAGCCATGGGCACACGTATGGGCCCCAGCTATGCCTGTCTTTTTGTTGGCTACGTAGAGCAGTTGATCTTTCATAATACACTGGCACCACTCCCCACCTCTTCCTCCGCTACATGATGACTGCATTGGTGCCACCTCGTGCTCCCGCGAGGAGGTTCAGCAATTCATCAACTTCACCAACACATTCCATCCTGACCTTAAATTTACCTGGACCATCTCTGACACCTCCCTCCCCTTCCTGGACCTCTCCAACTCCATTAATGACGACCGACTTGACACTGACATTTTTTACAAACCCACCGACTCCCACAGCTACCTGGATTACACTTCTTCCCACCCTATCTCTTGCAAAAATGCCATCCCGTATTCCCAATTCCTCCGCCTCCGCCGGATCTGCTCCCAGGAGGACCAGTTCCACCACAGAACACACCAGATGGCCTCCTTCTTTAGAGACCGCAATTTCCCTTCCCACGTGGTTAAAGATGCCCTCCAACGCATCTCGTCTACATCCCGCTCCTCCACCCTCAGACCCCACTCCTCCAACCGTAACAAGGACAGAACGCCCCGGTGCTCATCTTCCATCCTACCAACCTTCGCATAAACCAAATCATCCGCCGACATTTCCGCCACCTCCAAACAGACCCCACCACCAGGGATATATTTCCCTCCCCACCCCTTTCCGCCTTCCGCAAAGACCGTTCCCTCCGTGACTACCTAGTCAGGTCCATGCCTCCCTACAACCCACCCTCCCATCCTGGCACTTTCCCCTGCCACCGCAGGAACTGTAAAACCTGTGCCCACACCGCCTCCCTCACCTCTATCCAAGGCCCTAAAGGAGCCTTCCACATCCATCAAAGTTTTACCTGCACATCCACTAATATCATTTACTGTATCCGTTGCTCCCGATGCGGTCTCCTCTACATTGGGGAGACTGGGCGCCTCCTAGCAGAGCGCTTTAGGGAACATCTCCGAGACACCCGCACCAATCAACTACACCGCCCCGTGGCCCAACATTTCAACTCCTCCTCCCACTCTATCGAGGACATGGAGGTCCTGGGCCTCCTTCACCGCCGCTCCCTCACCACCTGATGCCTGGAGGAAGAACGCCTCATCTTCCACCTCGGAACACTTCAACCCCAGGGCATCAATGTGGACTTCAACAGTTTCCTCATTTCCCCTTCCCCCACCTCAACCTAGTTCTAAACTTCCAGCTCAGCACTGTCCCCATGACTTGTCCAAACTTGTCCGACCTGCCTATCTCCTTTTCCACCTATCCACTCCACCCTCTCCTCCCTGACCTATCACCTTCATCCCCTCCCCCACTCACCCATTGTACTCTATGCTACTTTCTCCCCACCCCCACCCTCCTCTAGCTTATCTCCCCACACTCCAGGCTCACTGCCTCTTTTCCTGATGAAGGGCTTTTGCCCGAAACGTCAATTTCGAAGCTCCTTGGATGCTGCCTGAACTGCTGTGCTCTTCCAGCACCACTGATCCAGAATCTGGTTTCCAGCTTCTGCAGTCATTGTTTTTACCTCTACTAACTATGACCTATCTTATTATATAAAACAATATCAAACACTGTGCAAAACAATGGCAATAAATAAGTGACTAATAAAACAAAAAAAACACAAAAGAACACACAAGATCAGAAAATAACAATGCTCAGCGCAAAGCTTCCGAACAAAACACAGGAGCATTGTATACATACCTGTATTCACTCAGGAGACCCCCTCCAGGGCCCAGAGCTCAGCAAACCTGACCATCCTGGTTAAATGAATGCCCTAGTTAAGATAACAGACTAATCTGTGTCCAAATAACTCAAAAAGGGCTGCCAAGTCTTATAAAAAAAGGTCTATTGTGAAAAAGTCCAAGGGAATGTGCTCCGTGATTAATTTCTGCCATCCCAGCAAGCTGGACGGGTTCTTTGACACCCAATTCATCAGAATATTCATCAGTGTACAGTAAGTAAGAATATTAAATAGTTTCTTCCCATGCCCATCAAAAGATGATAAATTTGATTGACCTAGAAGGAGAAATATCAGGTCTGATTTAACTTTGGTCCACAATACCCTCCCTATCTCTCCCGCCACAGCGCTCCAATAAACACGGAGCCTGTGGCATGTCCAGAAGCAATGGGTAAGAGTACCTCCACTTATTTTACATTTGGGGCACACTGAAGACGCCCCTTTTCAAACTTCACCAGACAGTCTGGTGCCAGATGAACCCTGTGCAGAACTTTTAACTGCGTAGCTCATGTTCTATTACGATTGAGATCTTTTGAGCATGGTCCTATATGTCCTCCCATGTTTCAGAAGAGAATCTCCACTCCCAGCTCTTGCTCCCAGACCTCACATAACTGGTTAATATCCTGCCAGGCCCTGCCACCCAGCAGGCGATAGAGGGCACTAACCGAAAGGGTGCTTGTGGAATGTAGCAACAACCTCTCTTTATCGGGTTTATAGGTCTTAGTGAGAAGCGTAGTCTTCTTCTGGACGAAATCCCTAACCTGAATAAAACAGAAAAGATCTCTGTTGGGTAACCCGTATTTGCGGCTCAGTTGCTCGAAATACATCATAACCTCCCCCTCAAACAAGTCTTCCAAACTAGAAACTCCTCTTGCTGCCCACAGTTTGAACCCTGAGTCCATCATCCCTGGTCAGAACCCTGGCATGCCAACTATGGGAGTGAGTAGCAAAGTCTTGGATAAGCAACCCTCAATCTGACTCATCGCCCTCCATGCCTTGACTGTACTAATGACAATGGGGTTCCGGCAGTCGTCCATAACTGTCCTCATCTTATCCATGAACAACAGATTAATATGAGGGCACTTTGCCTGGGAGGCCTCGATATCCAGCCATATTGAGTTATGATTGTTACCGACCCAATCACAGACAAAGGACAGCAGGGAACTCAATTGATACCTCCTGATGTCTGGGAAATCAACACCTCCCCATCCTTGAGGCAACTGCAATTTGGTAAGTTTGATGAGGGGTCGCCCACAATGCCAGATGAAGGAATAAACTAACCCATAAGTTTTCGCAGTGTTGACCTGGGAAACATTGTAGGGAGCATATGCATGGAATAAAGCAAATGAGGAAGGACATTCATCTTAATAAGGGCTATTTGGCCCAACACTGAAATTGGAAGAGCCTCCCATCTTTGAAGATCCTGCCTAATATTGTCGAGCAGGTGAGCAAAATTAGTCCAAAATAACCGATCAAACATGGAGCTAATAAAGATACCTAGATATTGGAAATCTAGCCATGACCACTTAAAAGGGAACCTAGGGACACCTTCAATCTCTGGCACTTCCCTGAGGTCCCCCAAAGGCATAGCCTCCGACTCTGCAAAGTTGATCTTATGTCCTGAAAAAGCCCCAAATGAATTAATATATTCTATCAGATGGGGTAGGGAGGTGATCAGGTCTGATAAAAACAGAAGGACATCATCCATATACAATGTAAGCTTGTGTATCCTCAATCCCACTTTCGGAGCAGTTATGTGGTCATTCTGACTAATGGTCTCTGGCAGCAGCTCTATCACCAATGTAAACAACAACGTAAGAGGGGGCAGCCTTGCCGACTACCCCTAACAATCCTAAAATTCCCAGACTTCACCCTGTTGGTGATGATCGTGGCCAGAAGGTGGCGATATAAAACCTCCACCCACCTAGCAAAGACCCCACCCAACCCAAACCGCTCGAAGAGATATGGTCATTCCACCCGGTCAAATGCTTTCTCTGCCTCTAAGGAAATCATCAATCCCTGGATCGATCTTTGCTGACATGCTTGGACCACATTCAGCAAACTTCTAATATTATTAGAGGACCAATGGCCCCTTATAAAACCTGTCTGGTCCTCTTTGACAATATAGAGCAACACCTTCTCCAATTTCAGCGCCAAAATCTTAGACAGAATTTTAAAACCTGAACTTATTAGAGAGATGGGCCTTTATGAGGCACAATCCTTCCCTTCTTAAGAATGAGGGAAATATTAGCTTTTCTCAAAGATGATGGTAGGCATTCATGCCTATAGGAGTGATTGTACATCTTCAACATCGGCTCTGACAGAATCCCTATAAACTCCTTATAAAACTCACCCGGAAGACCATCAGGGCCAGGCGCTTTCCCACTCTGAAGTTGCTTAGCTGCCTCCTGTATTTCCTGAACCACCAAGGGGGCATTAAGGAGAGAGGCCTGTTCCAAGGTTACCCCTGGGAGCCCAAGGCTCTTAAAAAAGTCTTCCTTCTTTGGCCATCCTATCCTTGCAACCTTCAGACCAATACAATTCAGAGTACAAACTCTGAAAAGCCTCATTAATCTTTTTGGCATCATATGTAAGGACCCTGGCACTGTCTCTAACTGCAGTAATGGATTGGGGACCACGCTTTTTCCCAGTCAGATATGCTAAATACTTCCCTCGCCTATCCCCATACTTGAACAGCCGTTGTCTTGCAAAAGCAAGTTCTTTGTTTGCGGTTTGTGTAAGTATTGAATTCAAGGCAGCCCGGGTGGCCATGATCCGCTGTAGCTTGGTCATCAAAGGCCACGCAAAATGTGCCGCCTCAGCGGCTTTCAACCGCGTCTCAAGTAGATGCTGCTGTTCCCCCGCTGTCATTTCCAGCGAGCCGAATAGGAAATGGCTAATCCCTTAGCAAAGGCCCTAGCAGTTTCCTATAGCATAGACAGCATACTAGTCATGCCTGAGTTGTTAGTCAAAAACTTCTGAAACTCCCTCAAAACATATTTCACAAATTTGGAATCCTTAAGGAGAAAAGGATCCAGATGCCAGTGCCACAAACCTAGCCCCTCCCTCTTGGCTTTAACCTCCAAATATACTGCCATGTGATCAGAGATAGCAATTTTACAACACATAACCAAATCCAGAAGGGTTGAGGGAGCTAAAAAAGATCGTGTGACATTTATGTGGGTTTGAAAAAAAGGTGAAGTCCCTGCCATATGGTGAAGACATCTCCAAATGTCCACAAGCCCCAACTCCTCACATAAGTCAGTCACCTGCTTGTCCTGCAAAGAAATAGCTGGGGGCCCACTAGGTATCCTGTCCACTGTCAGATCCAAAAGACAATTAAACCCCCCCTACAATAATGTGCCGGGTTCCAAAGGCACTCAGCTTAGAAAAGGCACGAATCAAAGATTTGAAGGGATGCGCCGGAGGACAGTAGACATTTGAAAAGGTTTATTCTCCCCATGTATCAGGGCCTTGCGTATCACAAACGACCCTTACTCATCTTTCAGCTGCTCTAATAATGTAAATAGAAGATTTTTCTGCTGAAAATGTGTTGTTGGAAAAGCGCAGCAGATCCGGCAGCATCCAAGGAACAGGAGAATCGACGTTTCGGGCATAAGCCCTTCTTCAGAAGATTTTTCTGGACAAGTTCAGCCACTCCCCTACTTTTAGTAGTAAAGAATGAAAAGAATACCCGGTCATAACCCCCACTGTTGAAGATGGGTTTCCTGCAACAAGCGATATTAACCCTTTCCCGTGGAAAGCATGTTTTTCCTTTTAACAGGCGAATAACTTCCCTTAATGTTCTAGGGGCACTATTTAACAAAACACTTAGCTATATCCCCTTTCAGAGACCCTTGCACCCCTGGGAGGGAGAACCTTGCTTACAATGCGCCGAGCACAAGTGGAGACTCAGAGAGTCGCAGAATTATGTATACAAAACTACTCTTTCATAACTACAAAAAACTATTGCTACCAAAAAACTACAAAGAAAACCAACTATAAAACCTTGAACAGGAGATTGTCCCCCTGCCCATAGGGGGCACTTACCCTCCCCATCCCCTCCTACACAGCTCCTTCAAACCCACACTGTGCCTCAGCCTTAGGGAAAAAAAGTAAATAAACATGGAGATGATCCTTAAGTTAACAAAAGACAGTCAGGACGAGCACTCCACCCATCCCTGGCTCCGTGTCACCCCTACTTGTGACTGAAAGAGAAAAAGAACAAATGAAAAAGGGAAAACAACAAAGGGCACTATAAAATTTCCCATGATGTGATCCCATTATAAAAATATAATTGGAACAACATATTCCAAGATTTTTGTTTTTTTTTTAATTATTAGGGAAAGAGGAAAAAAGGGAAAAGGGAAAATACAGGGAAAGAGGGAAGAGAGGACAAACATTAACTGTATTCTTCAGACCATTCGGTCCTTTTTAAAATGTCTACAAAGGCCATGGCTTTATCCTCTGAGTCAAACGTATAAACAGAGTCCTCGTGGCTGAAGCAGAGCACCGCATGGAATACTGGGTACCCAGGTTCCTCAGTCTCTTTTTAACTTCATCGAAGGATTTCCTCTCTCGAATTCCAGTAGCTGAGAAATCCTGGAAAAATATGATTTTTGGCCCCATTGGAGCAGTACCTGTGGATCTTTCACCAGTAATTCGGAGGTTTCTATCCCTCTTTACTTGTCCCTGTATGTGAGGAAGTGCACTAGGGCCAGGCAGGGGCGCTCTACCAGCCCCGACCTGTCCACCGCCACCCAATAGGCCCTTTCAATCTGCAGCCGTCTGGACTCAATTTGAAGGCCCAGGAACAGCAGCAGCCAGTGTTCAAAGAAACGTACTGGCTGCCCACCTTCTCCAGGAGGCCGACAATCCAAAAATTCATCCTCCGACCTCGCTGTTCGAGATCGTCGACCTGATCTTGCAAGGCCCGCACTTGCTGCTCCGGGGCCTGAATCCGTCTGGATGAGGACTGCATTGCCGTTTCCGAGGCCATGGTTTGACCCTCCATCTCCTCCATCCGCTCCCCAAGGCCCTGGAGCTCCCAGCAGCATGGATGCGAGGGGTTGGATCTGGGCACGGATCTCCTCGATTGCAGCCTTAACCTTCGCGGTAAGTCACGCCATTGTCGCTGCCAATTCCTGTGAGTCTGTCAGGTCCCCCGGGGGTTCGGAAGAGGCCACTGCTGCAGGGGAGTGAGCTCTTTGCTGCTGTTTGCTCACTCCTTTTCCTTTTGGCATCCTTCCTACTCCAAATTGTCAATGAATATGTGTTCTTCAAGTTTTTAAATTAACAATTTCTCCATATAAGTTGGCCAGGGATGGTAAGAAACACCGGTATGCCTTGGCTGTTAGGCAGAGCCGTCCACGGCAGTTCTACTGAATCGCCGTCGCCAAGTTCCCCTTTTGTGATCTTAATGACATCCTTCAGTTAGTTCCCTTGTTAATCATTAACCAACCCGAGAACACAATTACTTCAACAATAATTTACACTTTCAAAAAGCGTTCCTAATTTTGAAAATCAGTTTATGTTCCTCCTTTATTGTTCCTCCTTTAGTGAAAAACAATCAGTTTTTGTTCATATCTCTGCAGAATTAGAATCTTACATTCCTGGTATCATTCACCAAACAGTCATCATAGAATGAAACAAAATGATACCACTCAGCCTATTTCATTGATGCTAGTTCTTTGGTAGAACTATCCTAATAGGTCTATTCTCCTGCTTTTTCCTGTAAATGTTTACTTTTATGTATTTATTCAATCTCCTGTTGAAATTACATCGTGAATATGCATCCACTGCCTTTTCAGGTATTCATTCCTGAAGAAGGGCTTATGCCCGAAACGTCGATTCTCCTGTTCCCTGGATGCTGCCTGACCTGCTGCGCTTTTCCAGCAACACATTTTCAGCTCTGATCTCCAGCATCTGCAGACCTCACTTTCTCCATGCATTCCAGATCACAACAATTCACGATGTAAAGATAATTCTCATCCTCCCTCTGGTTCTTTTGGTAATTAACTTCAGTCTGTGCCCTCTCTGGTTATTGACCATGCCCCCACCTTGCCTGCTGAATGAAAGAGGTTCTATTTATTTCACTAAATGCTTCTCATAAATTTGAACATTTATATTAAATTGTGCCTGACTCAACATGCCCTCTCTCAGAAAAGCAAATCCAGCATCTTCAGTGCTTCCACCTTCCTGAAATTCCTTCATTCCTGGAACCAATCTAGTAAATCTCCTCTTCACCCTTTACAAAGCCTTATTATAATCTTTAATGAGCCTAATGTTCTTCCTATCACAGTCTATAGGGAGTGTCCATGACTCTGCAGCTGTGAGTTCAGTATTGTGTAATTGTAGCACTTCCAGTCCCTGTGTCGATAGCTGTGGCAGTCTAAACAACATTTTATATGAAAAGGAGAAATACTTGTTCCTCAGTGATCGCATTGGCAAATTGGATTTGTCCTATACAATGCTACTACATAGGCGTACAATCATTGAATCCCTACATTATGGAAGCAAGCCATTCAACTCATCAACTATCCCTGTAAACTAGCATTTCCCATGGCTAATCCACCCAGTTTGCACATCCCTGGACACTATCAGTAATTTTCTACAAGGTAAAAACAATGAGTGCAGATGCTGGAAACCAGATTCTGGATTAGTGGTGCTGGAAGAGCATAGCAGTTCAGGCAGCATCCGAGGAGCAGCGAAATCGACGTTTCGGGCAAAAGCCCTTCATCTGGAATAAAGGCAGAGAGCCTGAAGCGTGGAGAGATAAGCTAGAGGAGGGTGGAGGTGGGGAGAAAGTAGTATAGAGTACAATAGGAGAGTGGGGGAGGGGATGAAGGTGATAGGTCAGGGAGGAGAGGGTAGAGTGGATAGGTGGAAAAGGAGATAGGCAGGTAGGACAAGTCATGGGGACAGTGCTGAGCTGGAAGTTTGGAATTAGGGTGAGGTGGGGGAAGGGGAAATGAGGAAACTGTTGAAGTCCACAATGATGCCCTGGGGTTGAAGTGTTCCAAGGCGGAAGATGAGGTGTTATTCCTCCAGGCCCTGGTGGTGAGAGAGCGGCGGTCCACCTAACCTGCCATCTTTGGATTGTGGGTGGGAAGAGGAAACCCACGCAGACACAGGGAGAATGCGCAAACTCCACACAGACAGTTACCCGAGGGTGGAATTGAACACAGGTCCCTGGTGCCCCGCAGCAGTGCTAACCACTGAGCCACCAAACTGCTCTGAGTAGATTTTCAATTTATTTGTCTTTTTAGTGAACCATATCCTGAGGTGAGAGAGTTCGGTTAAATGAGCAATTGCAGTTAGCCTGTCCTTTTCTAACACCTTGTCCTGATGTAAACTGTTCACAAAAATGCATTAAAGGAAAAAAAATTCCTTTTATGACCACTGGATGTCCCAAAGAGCTTTATAATCTGAGACTGTAGTCACTTTGTAATTCTAGGAAATGCAGCAAAGCAGCCACATTGCACACAGCAAGTCCCCACAAACAGCACTGTGATTGTGATCAGATAATCTGCTTTAGTCATTCATATTGGCTAAGATAATTCTTTAAATGGTAGGAGATGGTTTATCTGAAAAGAAAGATCGGGCAAGTGTTACAAGAAGTTTAACATTTCATGTGAAAGACACTCCCTCTGACAGTGCAGCACACCCTTAGTAATGATATGGTGCCAGTGTTGAACTGGGGTGGACGAAGTCAGAAGTCACACAACACCAGATTACAGTCCAACAGGTTTATTTTAAATCACAAGCTTTCGGAACGTAGCCTTTTCATCAGGTGACGTAACTTCACCTGACAAAGGAGCCAATTTCTTGTACTCAAGTCTATAGGGTGGAACATAAACCTACAATCCTCTCCCTCGGGGACAAGTGTCACCAACTGAGAGTCAACTGAAACTATTGCAGTATAAAATTAGAAAGAACCAAAGTGATCTGTTAGATTGTTTAAGACTGTTCCCAAGGCTGAATGTCAGGGTGCCAGAGCTGCACTCACAGAGGAACTGTCTTTCATCCAAGATGTTACACCATGGCCCCATTGTTCCCTGTCAGATGGATATAAATGACTATAACTACTATTTAGAGAGCTCACATGGCCAATTTGTATCATTATATTGGAATATCTGGTCACTACTTTCATGACTGTAACAAGATCAGCCAGGTGCACCTCTTAGAACCTGAGTTCTCAGATTGGGGCTGTTAACCTGGTCCGATCAGAGAGCCCTGGCTGACAGATATAAACGGGAGGTCAGACGTCCTGTTCACTCTGAGAGCTGGCTCTGAGGGAACTGGATCAGTGTCAAGGACTTTCCACGGTAAATAAAGAGTGACTTGTTGACAGGATGCAGGCCTCACTAGAGTTATTTCAACTATCGCATTACTGTTAGTGGTAGCTTTCTGTGTGCAAACTGGCTGCTTTGATGTGTTTCCCATGTTACCATCAGGATTACTATTTGAAAATACTTAATTGTCCATAAAGCACTTCGGGACTGCTAGTGGTCACAAAAGGAATTATTTTTGAGGCCGTGCATTGTGTTCCACTTGCTGTACATAATCTTGAAGCTCAGATGTCGAGCCCAGATGATGTGACTATCCATACAACATGTTCTTACCTCCTAACCTCAGCTCCCTCAGGAGTCAAATTCCCACCTATTATTGACGATAAGCATCAGAAAATTCTGCACTGATACAGGACAAACAATACGACAGCAGTGAGACAGACTCTGAATGCTGGAGTATCCTCAGAGCAATGCAGAATGTAATTTGACATGACTGCGCACAGTACATTGTTAGCTGTGTGAATGTAGCACTGCCCTTATCAATGTCACACTATCACTCTGTATTTATGTTACTGCACAATATTCTATCATTGTTATCTCCTTAAAATGAGCATCTGCCTGCCTGTAGTTTTCTCACATTCCATTCTGTCACTGTTCCTTGGAACAGTAGCCATTTCAAGTGAATTTTTACATGAGTTTTGAACAGGGATATGAGAACATGCAAGACCTGACTGGAAACCAGCATCCAATTATAAATGCGGGACAGAGAATCCACGTATTATCTGGTGTGAGGTTCCCTGAAGGCTGCAGTGCCCAGTGATGCTACAGAACAAGAATGTTCAACACATCACAAATATCAATTAAAACTGACAAATCAAACCACACTTGAAAGCTTTGTTGAAGATATTGATACTTAAGTGAAAGAGTCAGGAAAGTCCCTTAACCAGAAACGTACTGCTGACTCTTGTGAACCAAGTATTGATGATCTGATACATCCTCTGAGCTTCTGTAAATTACAAAACACTGTGTCAATAGATTACATTACATTACATTATAGTGTGGAAAAAGGCCCTTCGGCCCAACAAGTCCACACCGACCCGCCGAAGCGCAACCCACCCATACCCCTACATTTACCCCTTACCTAACACTACGGGCAATTTAGCGTGGCCAATTCACCTAACCTGCACATCTTTGGACTGTGGGAGGAAACCGGAGCACCCAGAGGAAACCCACGCAGACACGGGGAGAATGTGCAAACTCCACACAGTCAGTCGCCTGAGGTGGGAACTGAACCCGGGTCTCTGGTGCTGTGAGGCAGCAGTGCTAACCACTGTGCCACCGTGCTGCCCAATGGTGTACAGGAAGTAAATATTCTGAGACTGGAAGCATCATTCACATTGTTAGCAACTTCCAGAGCTCATGTCATGCGCACTAGATCTCTGCTAAATTATCATACAAGAGCACAGGTCATCTCCTGATCAACTAGGAAAGGAAGAAAAATCCTGGGCTTACTGTCAATGGAATGATGTGTGATAACTGATGTTGTTTTCAGACACTCTCCACACAACACTGCTGAACAACTCCAACTAGTTACCATGCACTACCTACTGGAAGTTTAACAATGTGCAGATTTTTGCTGGTGGCAGACTTTTACTTACAATTATATCAAATTTAAAGTTTGGGAGAAGATTTGTAGCTCGAGTGCTCGTTGCTGTGGTTCTGTTCGCCGAGCTGGGAATTTGTGTTGCAGACGTTTCGTCCCCTGTCTAGGTGACATCCTCAGTGCTTGGGAGCCTCCTGTGAAGCGCTTCTGTGATGTTTCCTCTGGCATTTATAGTGATTTGTATCTGCCGCTTCCGGTTGTCAGTTCCAGCTGTCCGCTGCAGTGGCTGGTATATTGGGTCCAGGTCGATGTGCTTATTGATTGAATCTGTGGATGAGTGCCATGCCTCAAGGAATTCCCTGGCTGTTCTCTGTTTGGCTTGTCCTATAATAGTGGTGTTGTCCCGTCAAACTCATGTTGCTTGTCATCTGAGTGTGTGGCTACTAAGGATAGCTGGTCATGTCGTTTTGTGGCTAGTTGGTGTTCATGGATGCGGATCGTTAGCTGTCTTCCTGTTTTTCCTATGTAGTGTTTTGTGCAGTCCTTGCATGGGATTTTGTACACTACATTGGTTTTGCTCATGCTGGGTATCGGGTCCTTCATCCTGGTGAGTTGTTGTCTGAGAATGGCTGTTGGTTTGTGTGCTGTTATGAGTCCTAGTGGTCGCAGTAGTCTGGCTTGTCAGTTCAGAAATGTTTTTGATGTATGGTAGTGTGGCTAGTCCTTTGGGTTGTGGCATGTCCTCATTCCGGAATGAGGACATGCCACAACCCAAAGGACTAGCCACACTACCATACATCAAAAACATTTCTGAACTGACAAGCCAGACTACTGCGACCACTAGGACTCATAACTGCATACAAACCAACAGCCATTCTCAGACAACAACTCACCAGGATGAAGGACCCGATACCCAGCATAAGCAAAACCAATGTAGTGTACAAAATACCATTAAAGGACTGCACAAAACACTACATAGGACAAACAGGAAGACAGCTAACGGTCCGCATCCATGAATACCAACTAGCCACAAAACGACATGACCAGCTATCCTTAGTAGCCACACACTCAGATGACAAGCAACAGGAGTTCGACTGGGACAACACTACTATTATAGGACAAGCCAAACAGAGAACAGCCAGGGAATTCCTAGAGGCATGGCACTCATCCACAGATTCAATCAATAAGCACATCGACCTGGACCCAATATACCAGCCACTGCAGCGGACAGCTGGAACTGACAACCGGAAGCGGCAGATACAAATCACTATAAATGCCAGAGGAAACATCACAGAAGCGCTTCACAGGAGGCTCCCAAGCACTGAGGATGTCACCTAGACAGGGGACGAAACGTCTGCAACACAAATTCCCAGCTCGGCGAACAAAACCACAACATTATATCAAATGTACATAATCGGAACAGTTCCTTCAGCCCAATCAGCTCATATTGGCATTTCTTCTCAACAGTGTTTTCAGCTCCCTATCAGCATTTATCCTTTTTATTTCCTTCTCTTTCTACTTATCACTGTTATCCATTAAGTATTAATGCAGCAGCACATTCCACATTCTCAACACACTCTACATCAAGAAGATTCTCATGAATTCACTATTGGATTGTGGTTACAAATTATCATCCAGGTTTAAAAATTGATCCATATCAATATTTAAATTTTATTTGAATATTTCCATTTTTGGTCTCAGAGATATTGAAGATTGGAGAAATGGTGACAGTTGAGAGTTGTCCAATTGAGTGATGAAAAACCTCTTCATTTTTGATTGGTGTATCAGGTATCCAATGGCAGGAGAGTGGAGTGGCCAGCCAGTTTGATGTAGGAGGTCATGTTATGAAACTTCCAGGAACATGTTCAACCAGAATTGGGAATTCTTTGAAAAGGGATGTTAAACTGAAGCCATTCTTCTACTTCAGATTCATGTTCAAGATCCCACAATCAATATTATAATGTTTCACTCAATCAGCATAATTAAATACAGATTATGTGATCATTGCCATTTTTGAAATCTTACCGTATGAAGGTTGGTTGTCATGCATCCTACAACTAGAAGTATGATTCAAAAATACCCAGGGAAAGGAGAGGGTGGATCCTCTTGGGTTGTTCCTTGAGCAGACTGTCAAAGTCATTTGGCAGAATGCCTCATCACCAGGACTTAACAACAAGTGCTTGGTTAGTAGTGAGAAGGGCATTACCTATGTGATTTTTCATATATGCCCCAGACTCTCTGTGCCTCCGCATGCTGCCCTTGAAGTAGCTGCAGGGGACCTAGAGACTGTCACACATCTCCTGCTGGGATATGCCTTTGCAAAGAAAGTCTGGAGTGAAATGCTGTGGTTGTTGTCAAGGTTGGTTCTGAGCAGTCTGTGACGTAGGACTCTGTGCTCTACGGTCTGTTGCCCTGGATGCACATCGAGGCAAACATCAACTGTGCCTGGAGAACCATCAATTCAGTGAAGACGCTCTCTGATCTGCTCGAAATTTGTTGGTTTTCCAGAGCAAGGAGGTGACCTTGGCTAAGTGTTTTGGACTGGCACATTCCAAGGTTTAGGATTACATGCTGAGGGATGCACTAAAGCTTGGGGCAGCTGCTGCCAATGGGGCCGTGGAGAAAGCCCAGTGTCTAAAGTCTTTCAAGGGGGTCTGTTCAGTTATCAGACTATCCTGGTGCCTCAAATGTATGTATACATAGTCTTGTATAAATAAGAAATGCCTTGGGTTGTTTATTTATATATATGTTAAGACTGTGACAGAATTATACTGCTCTGTGACATTTTGTGTACAAAGATTTTTATGAATAAAGTATATCTTTGGAATAAAAAAAAACTTTAAAAATACTTAATTGGTTGTAAACTGTTTTGTCATCTTACAGACATAGAGTCATACAGCATGGAAACAGACCCTTTGGTCTAACCAATCCATGCTGAACATAATTCTAAACTAAACTTGTCCCACCTGGCTGCTCCTGGCCCATATCCCTCCAAATATTTCTTATTCATGAACTTATCCAAATGTCTTTTAAATGTTCTAACTAAATCCGCATCTACAACTGCCTCTGGAAGTTCATTCCATACATGGACCACACTCTGTGTAAAAAAAAAATCACCTCATGTCTTTTTTACATCTTTCTCCACTCACCTTAAAATTATACTTTTTAGTCTTAAAATCCCCTACCCTAGGGAAAAGACACCTGCCATTCACCTTATCTATACCCCTCATTGTTTTATAAACCTCTACTCTGTTGAGGATAGGTCAATTGACACTTCAAAGCTGAGTTTGTTTGATAAACAATGGTATTAGGGATAGAGAACCATTGCAGATGGATTGAATTGATTGCAAATGGATAAATTGCCTTAATTAGGATAGACTGAAATGTCTTCATTTTTTCTACATTCTTAAGAAATTAGAAAAGACATCTGCTTATTAAGGTAGTAGTAATGTAGTGTCTTATTATCCAACCTTAGTTGAGAGTCCATTATCCCGTTGGAACAACTATTCTATTCTGTCAATTGTCCAATGTTTATTGACACAAGGCTGTGTGGTTTCAGGTTTTGATGTTGATACTTAAAGTGGTCACAATTGTTGACACTTTTTTTAGGATTATTAGTGAAACTAGTCTTTTTTAAGGAAGTGGCATATTATAAATTAATGTTTCTTTATAAACTGCTTTAAAAATTGTAAATTGTTCATTGGATTTGTATGGAATGTATAATGGGTATGGAAGTGCCTTTGCTTGGCATGGAAGGTTTGGATTAGGATTACGGGGTGTATAAATGTACATGCCTTGGAATAGGGTAGTATGACGTGTGAGTAGAATCGCACAGAGGGCTTGAGGAAGATCTTTTGATGTTGAGAAAGGTACATAAATATAAGCGTTAATTTTTCTGTCGTTCTTCCTGCACGATGTATAACCTGCCTGCTGAAAGGCAAGCAGAAAGAAAGAGGGCAAGGGATAAAGCTAAGCTCTGTGAAGGGTGGGGGAGGGGAAAAATAGACTGATGTTGAGTTCTGAGTAGCTGGCCTGCAAAACCCCTTTGTTAGCCAAGGCCACTGCCAGTCGACTTTGAGTCTTATTAGAATGTGAGACAATGAGACGAGATGTATCTCTCAGTCCTAATTCCTGTGGTAAAAATGGAGCTACACTAATTCATGAACTATGACCATCGCATTGGAACAGAGGGTACTTGGGCTGCCTGAATGAGACAAGTTTTTCCCTTTAGTTTCTTTATATTTCCTGATTGAGCATTAACTTGGACACCAAATCTGTCTGTACAAGCAGCTCTTGTCACGATGAATGAAGTTTACCATTTTTCCATTTTACGTGGATGGAGGTTGTGAAAGCAGCTACAACTCACTTGTGAGCAAAAGTTTTGCAGGATAGTGGAATTGTGTGTGTGTGACACAGAGAGTCTGACTGCGTGTGTCTGTGAGTATGTGGGTGTGTCTGTGTATGTGTGAGAATGTGTGGGTTGTGAGGAAGTGTATGTTTGTGTGTGTGCGTCTGCCGGTGTTTGACTTTATTTCCAAATGATAAAAGCTGAATGGTGAAATTGAGTTAGCTAGTTTCAGGATTCTGAAATGTCTGTTGTGTGATTGGAAGTACTTGTGGTTGAAAGATTAAACAGGAAAAAGTTAATTTAGAAAAGTCAGATGCAATGAGGAGCTGATGTAAGTCTTTTATTTAAGTTTTACCTTCGGTTTATATTCTTTCGTCCAGCTATTTGGGGACACCCCTATTCTTTGACTGAAACTGAAAATTCCTCCCTTGCATTAAAACTAGGGATGTCAGTTCATTTAAAACAGAAAGCAATTGCTTCATGGATGGCTTACCCTTCCTGTGATGCAAGGATAAACACCATCTTAAATACACAGGGGAATCATTGCAAAATCTGTCAGAAACAGCGTCAATCTAAAACCAAAGACTGTTTTCACAATCAGTACTCAAAATATTTACGCTCAGAGAACATTAACTCATATGCAAATGACATTACATTCAGCTTCTACAAAGATAAACAATCAATGCAAAGTATTAAACATTAAGGCTTGGTTTAAGTCTCAAGTGTTTATCTTCTCTCTTTATAAGAATAGCTAGTTACTACAAGATTGATTTGGAGATTTTAACATTAAAGAAATCATAGTAAAGTGCTATCATCAGACAATCTCGAATAATCACTTAATAAATTAAATCAAATATGATACATTGTGACAGTAGGATGAGTGATATGTTGGTGCTGGACAGCAGAGTGATCCAGACAGAATACATCTGAAAGTTGTGTTTGCACCTTGAGGGACTTTAAATCTGAGTTGAGGAGTTGCAGACATTGTGCCATTTCATGGAACATTACGTGTACATTATGTGCACCGGAGGGCAGTCACAGCTCTTGGATTAGGTATCAGAGAATCATCACAGTACAGATGAGGCCCTTCAGCCCATCAAATGTACATGGACAAAAGCTACTTTAAATCTACACATATCTAAGTTTTCAGCCTTTAATGTTATGAGACTTTAAGTGCTCATCCAAGAACTTTTTTAAAGGTTGTGAGGTTTCTCGCCTCAACCACCCTCCCAGGCAGTACATTCCATATTCCCACCAAAACCATCAAAAAACCAATAAAAGAACCAAAAGAAAAGAGAAAATAAAAACAAACTTTGAAGGTAAATTGCAGATAATATCACGATGGAGAGCAAGACCTTTAAATATATAAAAAGGAAGACAGAAACCAAAGAAAACTTAAGGAGTGTAGTGGAACAGAGGGACCTTGGAGTTCAGGTGCAAGGTTCTCTGAAAGTGGAGTCACAGGTAGACAGGGCAGTGAAGAAGGTTTGGCACACTGGCCTTCATCAGTCAGGGCATTGAGAATAGAAGTTGGGAATTGATGTTGCAGTTATACAGGATGTTGGTGAAGCTGCATTTGGAGTATTGTGTTCAGTTTTGGTCACCTTGCTATAGGAAGGTTGTTACTAAACTGGAAAGAGTGCAGAAAAAGTTTACAAGGATGTTGCCAGGACTTTTTTCTATAGAGTGTAGGGGACTGAGGGGGGACCTTGTAGAGGTGTATAAGATCATGAGAGGCATGGATAGGGTGAATGCACTCAGTCTTTTTCCCAGGGTTGGGAATTTGAGGATTAGAGGGCATCAGTTTAAGGATAGAGGGGAAATAATAAAAGTGAACCTGAGTGGTAATTTTTTTACACAGAGGATGGTACACACATGGAATGAGCTGCCAATGGAAGTGATTGAATCGGGTACATTTACAACACTTAAAAGGCATTTGGACAAATACATGGATAGGAAAGGTATAAAAGGATATGGGCTAAGTGCAGGGAAATGGGTTAGAGTGGATGGACATTTTGGTCGGCATGGACCAGTTTGGGCCAAAGGGCCTGTCTCCGTGCTGTAGGACGCTATGATTCTTTGACTCTATGAACATAGGCCCCTTGGAGAATGAGGCTGGGGAAACTGTAATGGGGAACTAGAAAATGGCAGAGGAGTTGAATAAGTACTTTGTATCAGTTTTCACTGTAGAAGACACTAATAGCTTTGCAAAAATACTAAGTGATCAAGAGCCAATTAGCTTTCAGGCCTGGCCTCACAAACAAACAACTTATTTGAGAAACATTAACATCATTTTTTTTAAAATCCTGTGGCAACGTAAGGTTGGTTACACTTAAGAAACTAAACATAAAACACACAACCATTCATTTTTCCTCTCACCAGATTCTGAATTACTATCAAACTACTTTAGTCAGATTCTTAAATTCACAACGGTTTATATTTGCGATAAACCATCAGCAATTACATTTTCTTTCTCAGAAAAATGTGCAATTTTTATGTTAAGCAGTTGCAGATCTAAGCTGTACCTGAACAACTTTGGCACCTTAGTTCTGAACTGTTCCACAAAAGTCAATTAATTATCAATTAATCAGTAAAATTCAGAATTTTACAGTCCCCATGTTGAACATAAACTTCTGAAGTGTTGAAGACACTACAAATGTTTCCTTTTCTATAGATGAGTAGTTTTGATGATGTTGGTTCAATTTCTTCAAAAAATAAGCCATTAACCTTTCTAGTCCAGCACTATCATCTTTTAAGAAAACTTATACACTTAATGGTAAGGTCCTAGGGATTGATGCTGAACAAAGAGACCTTAGAGTGCAGGTTCATAGCTCCTTGAAAGTGGAGTCATAGGTAGATAGGGTAGTGAAGAAGGTGTTTGGTATGCTTTCCTTTATCGGTCAGAGTATTGAGTACAGGAGTTGGGAGGTCATGTTGTGGCTGTACAGGACATTGGTTAGACCACTGTTGGAATATTGCGTGCAATTCTGGTCTCCTTCCTATCGGAAAGATGTTGCGAAACTTGAAAGGGCTCAGAAAAGATTTCCAAGGATGTTGCCAGGGTTGGAGGATTTGAGCTATAGGGAGAGGTTGAAAAGCCTGGGGCTGTTTTCCCTGGAGCGTCAGAGGCTGAGGGGTGACCGTATAGAGGTTTACAAAATTATGAGGAGCATGGATAGGATAAATAGGCAAAGTCTTTTCCCTGGGATTGGGGAGTCCAGAATTAGAGGGCATAGGTTTAGGGTGAGAGGGGAAAGATATAAAAGAGACCTAAGGGGCAACTTTTTCACACAGAGGGCGGTACGAGTATGGAATGAGCTGCCAGAGGATGTGGTGGAGGTTGGTACAATTGCAACATTTAAGAGGCATTTGGATGGGTATATGAATAGGAAGGGTTTGGAGGGATATGGGCCGGGTGCTGTCAGATAGGACTAGATTGGGTTGGGATATCTGACCAGCATGGATGGGTTGGACCGAATAATCTGTTTCCATGCTGTACATCTCTATGACTCTATGACTAAGCCTCTATTGCTAATTTAAATGGTTTGTTAAAATTAGTCAGGTAATACAAGTTCATTTTATTAAAATTGTTTTTGGCTTCCCAAAGGCAACCTGGCATTCTGTAGATCATACCATCCTCAAATGTTTTCATAGGATATTAGTCAAAGATATAGCTACTGTATTAAATTAGCTACATATTTTTGATAATATCTGCACATTTCCAAGAGCCTCATTATATCTCATTTTGTTTTAGGGGTGGGATAGTCAATAAAGCTTTGACTTCTGTTGTTTTGGGTGACACCTGTCCCTTTTCCCACATGTCCTGGTATTTGCAAATTCACCTTTTGCTAGATTTAACACCAACCTGGCTGACTATAATTGTTTAAACATGTTTTCTAAGTATCTATATGTTCCTTCCATGAGGTACTATATACTAAAATCTCATTAAGTAAACTACACAACTGGATACTTTATTATATAATACTATTCATTAATCATTGAAATGTGGCTGGAGTGTTCTTAAATCCAAATATCATAACCTTAGATTGATATACTGAGATCAGTTATTTAAATCCCAGACTACTGATGGTATCTTGAAAAGGTTTTGACAAAAAGTTTTATCATTGATCAGAATGTACTTCCATTGGTAGACCATAACTGAGAGTTTTTCACCATCACCTTAGTTCTGATTGTTCTTAAGGGAAAAGCCTCTGGAAATTGAGTAGTCATAACCATAAAGGTAAGGATATATTCATTTCCAGCTTTCATTTTAGGTAATAGTCCTGCACGATCCACCAGTATGTGACTGAATGGGTCCTCAAAAACTGGTCCAGGAATTAGCAGGGCTTGTTTAATCACATGTTGAGGTTTACAACCTGACACTCTGGCACCATACACAAAGGGAAGATACCAGGAACCTGTTCTTGTAATTGTTCCATTTCTTGAAACTCCTTTGGGCATTCTGTAATTATGGGTGAAGCCATTACCTTTACAGCTGCCAAAACAGTCCTCAGAAGTAGGTCCACATCCTCAACAGGTAATGTTTTTACTACTCTGACAACTGCTTCTTATGATAACAAATCACATTCTAGTTGTATTTTATATAATGGAACCAGAATATATTCTCCACTGAATTCATTTATTAATACAGCATTTTAGTTCCCATCAAACTCTCTGGAGGGAAAATCAAATATTTTTCCAGTAAAAGTGATTGTGTTGCCCCTGTGGCTCTCAGTATGGTTATAAGTTTTACTCCCTCACTTGAAGAAAAATGAGTTCCCTTTTCTTTAACAAAAATCCTGCATAATGCTCATCTATCTTACACATTTCTTTACTAATAACAGAATTCACCTCTGGCCTTTTGTTACAATTAGAGCTACAACTTGGTTTGTGGTGTTGTCTTTTTCTGTTTCTTTCTCTGACTCATTTTTCCTGTAAGACACATGGGTTTATCTCATAACTCCCAACATTCTGGGTGCACATGACCGGACTTATTACAATACAAACAATTAAGCTTCTGAATCTTACCTCCATCCTCAGCAAATTCCATCTTCATTTGGGGAGGAATTCTTGAGACATTCCGTACTGTCCATTCTCCACCCTGTTTACCTGTCTTCCTTTCACTCTTCTACTTTCTATTTTTCTGAAACTTCTGGGGATGACTGAAAAAAAGGCTTTATTGATCAATTAATAATCATTAGCCATTGCAGCTGTTTGTTTAGCTGTTACTTTCCTTTGGTTTTCTTTATGAGTTCAGATTACAGAAGATAAAGAATTTTAAAATTCTTCTAAAAGAATAAATTCCCTGAGAGCATTTTAAGTATTCTCATCCTTGAAGGCTCTTATTCATCTAAAGTTGTTTTGTTTAATTCTCTCAAACTCAGTGTAAGGTTGCTCAGACTATTTCCATATGTTCTGGGACCCCTGATTGTACGTTTCCAGGATTGACTCAAATACATTCAGATTAGCCCTTTTCACCTCATCATAATCCCTGGAATGTTCATCTGATAGTGAATAATTCTCTTGTGCTTCAGTAATGAACTTACTTTTCATAGGCAAGATCTAATCTGATGAAGGGCTTATGTCCGAAACGTCGATTCTCCTGTTCCTGGGATGCTGCCTGACCTGCTGTGCTTTACCAGCAACACATTTTCAGCTCTAATCTGCTTTAGGTCACCTAATCTGTGATCTATCTTTTCAAACAATATGGAAAACATTTTCACATCCCTCTCATAAATATCTCCTGACTGAACCGTGGATTATGGTTAGAAATTTCCTTTTGCAAATCTTCTGGTCTAACTTGTCCAAAGCCAAAACCTTTTTTATTTAAATTCCCATTCTCTTTCTTTTTCCTCTCTGTCCTCTGGCCTTTCTTTGTCTTTTTCCTCCCTTTCAAATTCTAGTTTTGTTAAATTCTACATCTCTTTGGAATTTCATCTCCAATGTTGTCATTTCCATTTGCCTGAATTGCAACTCAAGGTTCACTGGTGTATCCAGTATATGACCTGTACTCCTTGGCCTCTCTATTTCCAGTAAACCTAATTGTTTCATTATTAAATCAACGATGTCTGCCTTCTTAGCTTGCTCTGGCAACTTTATTCCCAGTCTGCTTGCTAACTCTGCTCATTTAGCTTTAGTCATACCCTGCAATCACATCAGGGAAACTTCTGACACTTGCAAAAAATCTTAAATAATTTCCAGTGCCACCATAAGTCTGAATTCAAACCTGGTGTCTGAATATTCACTCTAAATACCAAAATACAATTCCAGATCTATGTGACCCATATTTCAAGATCCTGGACAAGCCCCGAATCATGTTATGTCATGGAGACAGACAGCCGAATTAAATACAAAAGTGAATACTTTTGTATTCACACACAGTAAAATTAAAACCTTCAAGTACCTCAAAATTGATAAATGGTTCCTAACCAGACTTTTTGAGTAAGCAATCCCAGCCTTTGCAAATAATCAATTCTAGACACTGGGCTTGTTGCTTAAACAAAAGACTTAGCAGTTTATTAACAATTCAGTAACTTCAGCACAACAAAATTAAACCAAATGATCTAATTGGTTAAAAATCACACAACATCAGGTTATAGTCCAACAGGTTTAATTGGAAGCACACTAGCTTTCGGAGCGATGCTCCTTCATCAGGTGATTGTCACTCCGAAAGCTAGTGTGCTTCCAATTAAACCTATTGGACTATAACCTGGTGTTGTGTGATTTTTAACTTTGTACACCCCAGTCCAACACCGGCATCTCCAAATCAGGTTTATTTGGAAGCACTAGCTTTTGGAACGCTGCTCGTTCACCTGGTGATTGTGGAATATAAGATTGTAAGACACAGAATTTATAGCAAAAGTTTACAGTGTGATGTAACTGAAATTATATATTGAAAAAGACCTGGATTGTTTGTTGGTTTCAGTTCTTTCATATGTAAATTGCAAAACTTTGTTAAAAGTTACATTCTCAAGTGAACTTTAACAATTAGTGTTATGTCAGCCTAGATAATGCATTTAAGGTGTGAGCTGCCCTGTGTGAGGTTGTCTATGTCCCAATGGTTAGACTGATTCTATTCTAAAAAATGGATTTACAGAATCTTACATGGATTCATGCAGTTTTTGAGCAAAGTAAAATGTAATCTTGCAAGTACAAATTCACTCCACAAACCTATATGTATATGTGTGCATGTGGGTGTGTGTGCACGTGTTTGGAGGGGGGGAGGTTATGTGTGTCTTTGAGAGTGTGCGTGTGTGGGAGTGTATGTATGAGAGAGGGTCTGCGTGAGTGTGTGTCTGTAGGAGTGGGTGTGTGTAGGAGTGTCTGTGTGTATGCATCTGTGTGTGTGTGTGTATATAGTGCAATGGATTCATCTGTAGTGTGACATGAACCCAAGGTCCCAGTTGAGGCTATCCCCATGGGTACCGACCTTGGCTATCAGCCTCTGCTTGGTCACTTTTCATTGTTGCCTGTCCCGAAGTCAGCCTTGGAGGACGGTCACCCGAAGATCCGAGGTTGAATATCCTGGACCGCTGAAGTATTCTCCAATTGGGAGAGAACCCTCCTGTCTGTTGATTGTTATGTGGTGCCCATTCATCCGTAGCCTCTGCTTCGTCTTGCAAATGTACCATGCCTCAGGGCATCCTTGCCTGCAATGTATGAGAGAGACAATGTTGGCTGAGTCAGATGAGTGCCTGCTACGTACATGGTAGGAGGTGTCCCCCCATGTAATGGCAGTATCTGTGTGGACACACTGACACGTCTTGCAGCGTCTACCGTGACAAGGTTGTATGGTATTATCCTGAAAGCTGGGCAGTTTGCTATGAACAATGATCTAGATTAGATTAGATTACTTACAGTGTGGAAACAGGTCCTTCGGCCCAACAAGTCCACAAGGACCTGCCGAAGCGTAACCCACCCAGACCCATTCTCCTACATTTACCCCTTCACCTAACACTACGGGCAATTTAGCATGGCCAATTCACCTAACCTGCACATTTTTGGATTGTGGGAGGAAACCGGAGCACCCGGAGGAAACCCACGCAGACACGGGGAGAACGTGCAAACTCCACACAGTCAGTCGCCTGAGGCGGGAATTGAACCCGAGTCTCTGGCGCTGTGAGGCAACAGTGCCACCGTGCCACCGTGCCACCCACCAAACCTCTGTTTGAGGTTTGGTGGTTGTTAAAGTTCACTTGAGAATGTAACTTTTAAAAATGTTTGTGATTTACATATGAAAGAACTGAAACCAACATGGTCATTCTAAAAGGTGAGAGACTTAACAAACAATCCAGGTCTTTTTCAATATATAATTTCAGTTACATCACACTGTAAACTTTTGCGATTAAATTCTGTGTCTTATGATCTTATACTCCACAACCACCTGATGAAGGAGCGACACTCTGAAAGCTAGTGCTTCCAAATAAACCTGTTGGACTATAACCTCGTGTTGTGTGATTTTTTAACCTAGAATGACCATATTGGTTTCAGTTCTTCAAATGTAAATCCCTGAACTGTTTTTAAAGTTACATTCTCAAGTGAACTTTAACAGTAGGTTTGGATTCTTGCACTTTTTGCTCAAAAAACTTGGAGAACATAAACTCTACACAGTTGTCCGAGCATGGAATCAAATCTGGGTCCCTGGTGCTGTGGGGCAGAAGTGCTGACACCTGAGTCATCGTGTAAGAATATTTTCAAATTTCAGATATCATCCTCCCAAAGACAAGGAGAATATATTCATTGCTTGACAAGTTATGGTATCACATCTTGTTGGTGTCACTAGTAATTTCAAACCCCAGGCTAAACTTCTTGGGGACATGAGTTTGAATCTCAGAGCAGATGGTGAAATCTCTATTCAATAAAAATCTGGAATGAAACGCTAATTTTAATGGTGACCATGAACCCACTGTTGATTATCATAAAAGCCTGCTTGGCTCACTAGTGTGCTTCAGAGAAGAAAATCTGTCAACCTTGTTTGCAGTACATGTGAACCTGTCTGTCCTCTAGGCAATTAGGGATGGGCAATTAGTGATGGTCAAGTCAATGATGCCCAAATCGTGTGAACGAACAAACAAAATCACTGACACACTGAAGAATGGTTTACAAATCTGTGGAGAGAGAAATAGAGTGAATGTTTCAGGCCAGTAGACTTATCAGAAATGGGTGAAGTTAGAAATATCATAGTGTGACAAAAAATCTACTTCATATTTTAGACTTTGGGATTTAGATTTTAACATACAGGCAGATGGATGTGGGTTGCTTCAGTACTGACCGTCCCACAGAGCAGCACTGTCACAGAACTGAGCGTCCCACAGTATTGATTCTCCAACAGTTTGGCACGCCCTCAGTATTGATGCTCTGACAGTGTGGCACTCCTTCAGCACTGACCCTCTGACAGTGCAGTACTCCCTCGCTAGTAATGGGACTGTTTGAAATGTGCCTTCTGGTTGCCAGTGTGGAGCTTGGACTCAGTTTTGTAAAATTGACGGAGCTGACACAGCACAAGGAACAGGAAGCGAACAAACTGGACTAGATTCCTGAACTGAGACACCAAGAAAGGAAGTATTGGTTTGCGTATCTGCAAGACTTGGAGTATCCCGGGACCCAGAGCGTGAATGACTCTCTGTAAAAACTCTGCAATCTGCAGGCAGGAGGGGAACTGGTAGCGCTGGGGAGTTTGACTGTCGAGGGTGGCACTGGACGCAGTGAGGGTATACCGGGTATCTCTGAGAATCCGGGCATGGACGGTCCCGGAACAGAGCGGCTTGGAGGAGAGGGACTGGCAGCTGCTGGCTTCCCAGGGGAGGAGAGGTGAGTGCGACAGGGGCTCCATGCTGGGACTGAATGACATGCTCGAAGGAGCTGGGAGTTTCGGACTGGCTGAACGGTTCAGAAGCTGTTTTTGTAAACACAAAATTAATTAATTAATTATTAGTCTGAGGAGACAAAAAAGTAAATTCTTTTGAATCCAGCAGTGTTTAAAAAGTTGTAAACGAGATATTTATATTATTTTTAAATATATTTTTATTATTAATTAGTTTGTGACGAACTTGTAGCTTCCACAGTGTTAGAGAAAATCCCATTCTCCAGGTCTGTCATTTTGTAATGTTTCTGAGATAGACATGAGTTTTGTCTCCCGACAATATCTGGACTAATTCATGTCATTGTTTTGCTAGTTCTTTGCTCTCTAAAGCATTCACATGTTTGAAATCCAATCCTATAACCATCGGTCATTTTGCTGTTTATGGGATCTTGCTGTGTGACAATTGACTGTCACGGGCGCCTACCTTAATACTGCAACAATAACGACTCTCCAACTGTAAAAGTGAAGTTCTGCAGATGCTGGAAATCTGAAATAAAAATCGAAAGACTGGAAAAACTCTACTGGCCGGACAACATCTGTGCAGAGAGAAACAGAATTAACGGAGCCAGTCTAAATTACTTATTCAGGATTTCCAGAATTTTTTGTTTTTATTTCAGATTTCTAATGTTGTTCAGTGTTTATTATTGAATCACATGAGTGGGGAATGAAGTTTCCAGCTGAAATTGCTGGACCAGCTGATAACCTTGGAACTGGAAGAGTTTATGGTGCTCAGTTTTGTGAAAGCAGACACAAAACTTTTCTAAGGAAGGGCCACCCGACCTGAACCGTTAACTCTGGTTTCTCTGCACAGATGCTGCCAGACCTGCTGAGCTTTTCCAGTACCTGCTGTTTTTATTTCTGATTTACAGTGTCAGCAGTTCTTTTGGTTTTTACAAGAACCTTTTGTTGTTTTCTGTCACTTGACGACTTGAAATTAGATCTTTCCACCCTGCAGGCACCCTGCCTCTATTCCTGATGAAGGGCCTTTGTCCGAAACGTCGATTTTCCTGCTCCTCGGATGCTGCCTGACCTGCTGTGCTTTTCCAGCACCACTCTAATCTAGATACTTGAAATTAGAGTGGATTTACAAAGGTTTTATGAAGTGGTAATTTCTGAACTAACAGGTGCAATTTTTGGGATGTTCATGTTGTTAGAACCCTCAGTGATTTTACTTTTTAAATAAAAACACTTTTGGTTGGAGCTATGAGCAGAAAGGTGACCTTTTGATTTGATTTATTATCTTCATGTGTATCTAACTACAGTGAAAAGTTTGTTTTGCATGCAATACAGGCAGATCATAACATACAAATATCACAGGGTGAATGAACAGAGTGAGGAATACAGTTACAGCTGCAGAGAAGGTGCACAAAAACCATGAATAGATTTGACATTTGAGATATCCATTCCGCAGTCTAATAACAGCAGAGAAAAAGCTGTGCTTGAGCCTGTTGGTATATGTCATAGTGTCACAGAGATGTGCAGAAACAGACCCTTTGGTCCAATTCATCCATGCCAACCAAATATCCCAACCCAATCTAGTCCCACCTGCCAGCACCCAGACCATATCCCTCCAAACCCTTCCTACTCATATACCCATCCAGATGCCTTTTAAATGTTGCAATTCTACTAGCCTCCACCATTTCCTCTGGCAGCTCATTCAATACCCTCTGCGTGAAAAAGTTGCCCCTTAGGTCACTTTTATATCTTTCCCCTTTCACCCTAAACCTGTGCCCTCTAGTTCTGGACTTCCCCACCCCAGGGAAAAAAATTTGTATATTTATCGTATCAATGCCCCTCATGATTTTATAAACCTCTATAAGGTCACCCCTCAGCCTCTGACGCTCCAGGGAAAACAGCCCCAGCCTATTCAACCTCTCCCTACAGCTCAAATCCTCCAACCCTGGCAACATCCTTGGAAATCTTTTCTGAACCCTTTCAAGTTTCACAACATCCTTCTGATAGGAAGGAGACTAGAATTGCACACAATATTCCAAAAGTAGCCTAACCAATGTCCTGTACAACCTCAACATGACACCTCAACTCCTGTACTCAATACTCTGACCAATAAAGGAAAGCATACCAAATGCCTTCTTCACTATCCTATCTCCCTGTGACTCCACTTTCAAGGAGCTATAAACCTGCACTCCAAGGTCTCTTTGTTCAGCAACACTCCCTAGGACTATACCATTAAGTGTATAAGTCCTGCTAAGATTTGCTTTCCCAAAATGCAGCACCTTGCATTTTTCTAAATTAAACGCCATCTGCTACTCCTCAGCCCATTGGCTCATCTGATCAAGATCCCATTGTAATCTGAGGTAACCTTCTTAACTGTCCAGTACACCTCCAATATTGGTGTCATCTGAAAACTTACTAACTATACCTCTTGTACTCACATCTAAATCATTTATATTAATGATGAAAAGTAGTGGACCCAGCACCAATCCTTGTGGCACTCCACTGGTCACAGGCCTCCAGTCTGAAAAACAACCCTCCACCACCACCCTCTGTCTACCTTTGAGCTAGTTCTGTATCCAAATGGCTAGTTCTCCCTGTATTCCATGAGATCTAACCTTGCTAACCAGTCTCCCTTGGGGAACCTTGTCGAGTGCCTTACTGAAGTCCACATAAATCACATCTATGCTCTGCCCTCATCAATCCTCTTTATTACTTCTTCAACAAACTCAATCAAGTTTGTGAGACATGATTTCCCACACACAAAGCCATTGCTGACTATTCTTATAAAATCCTTGCCTTTCCAAATACATGTACATCCTGTCCCTCAGGATTCCCTCCAATAACTTGCCCAACACTGACATCAGACTCACTGGTCTATAGTTCCCTGGCTTGTCCTTACCTCCTTTCCTAAATAGCGGCATCACGTTTGCCAACCTCCAGTCTTCTGGCACCTCACCTGTGACTATCGATGATACAAATATATCAGCAAGGGGCCCAGCAATCACTTCCCTAGCTTCCCACAGAGTTCTCGGGTACACCTGATCAGGTCCTGGGGATTATCCACTTTTATGTGTTTCAAGACATCCAGTACTTCCTCCTCTGTAATATGGACATGTTTCAAGGTGTCACCATCTATTTCCCTACATTCTATATCTTCCATGTCCTTTGCCACAGTAAAAACTGATGCAAAATACTCGTTTAGTATCTCCCCCATCTCCTGTGGCTCCACACAAAGGCAGGTTTGCTGATCCTTGAGGGGACCTATTCTCTCCCTAGTTACCTTTTTGTCCTTAATATATTTGTAAAAACCCTTTGGATTCTCCTTAATTCTATTTGCCAAAGCTATCTCATGTCCCCATTTTGCCCTCCTGATTTCCCTCTTAAGTATACTCCTACTTTCTTTATACTCTTCTAAGGATTCACTCGATCTATCCTGTCTGTACCTGACATATGCTTCCTTCTTTTTCTTAACCAAACCTTCAATTTCTTTAGTCATCCAGCATTCCCTATACATACCAGCCTTCCCTTTCACCCTGACAGGAATATACTTTCTCTGGATTCTCGTTATCTCATTTCTGAAGGCTTCCCATCTTCCAGCCATCCCTTTACCTGCGAACATCTGCCTCCAATCAGCTTTTGAAAGTTCTTGCCTAATACCGTCAAAATTGGCCTTTCTCCAATTTAGAACTTCAACTTTTAGATCTGGTCTATCCTTTTCCAACACTATTTTAAAACTAATAGAATTATGGTCGCTGGCCCCAAAGTGCTCCCCCACTGACACCTCAGTCACCTTCCCTGTCTTGTTTCCCAAGAGTAGGTTAAGTTTTGCACCTTCTTTAGTAGGTAAATCCACAAACTGAATCATAAAATTTTCTTGTACACACTTAACACTATGGCAGTTCCAATCTATGTTTAGAAAGTTAAAATCGTCTACCATAACCACCCTATTATTCTTCCAGATAACTGAGAGCTCCTTACAAATTTGTTTCTCGATTTCCCTCTGACTATTAGGGGGTCGATAATACAATCCCAATAAGGTGATCATCCCTTTCTTATTTCTCAGTTCCACCCAAATAACTTCCCCAGATGTATTTCCGGGAATATCCTCCCCCAGTATAGCTGTAATGCTATCCCTTATCAAAAATGCCACTCCCCCTCCTCTCTTGCCTCCCTTTCTGTCCTTCCTGTAGCATTTGTAACCTGGAACATTAAGCTGTCAGACACATCCATCCCTGAACCACGTTTCTATAATTGCTTTGATATCCCACTCCCACGTTTCTAATCATGCCCTGAGTTCATCTGCCTTCCCTGTGAGGCCTCTTGCATTGAAATAAATGCAGTTTAATTTATCAGTCCGACTTTGTTCTCTGCTTTGTCCCTGCCTGCCCTGACTGTTTGACTCACTTCTTTTCTCAACCATACCCGTCTCAGATTGATCTCTTTCCTTACTATCTCCCTGGGTCACACTCCCCCCACCTTACTAGGTTAAATCTTCCCGAGCAGGTGTAGCAAATCTCCCTGCCAGTATATTAGTTCCCCTTCCAATTTAGGTGCAATCCGTCCTTCTTGTACAGGTCGCTTCTACCCCAGAAGAGATTCTAATGATCCAAAAATGTGAACCCTTTTCCCATACACCAGCTCCTCAGCCCATGCATTCATCTGCTCTATCCTCCTATTCCTGCCCTCACTAGCTCGTAGTACTGGGAGTAATTCAGATATTACTACTCCTGAGGATCTCCTTTTTAAATTCCTGCCTAACTCTCTTTATTCTCCCTTCAGAATCTCAACCTTTTCCCTTCCTATGTCATTGGTTCCAATGTGGACAATAATCTCCTGCTGCACCCTCTCTGAGACATCCTTGATCCTGGCACCAGGGAGGCAACACACCATCCTGATTTTTCGTTGCTGGCCACAGAAACGTCTGTCTGTGCCTCGGACTTGAGAGTCCCCTAACACAATTGATCTTTTAGAACCCAATGTACCCCTCATTGCTTTAGAGCCAGTCTCTGTACCAGAAACCTGGCTGTTCTTGCTACATTCCCCTGAGAGTCCATCACCCCCTACATTTTCCAAAACAGCATACTTGTTTGAAATGGGGATAGCCACACCTGCCTACCTGCCTACCTCTCTTACCTTTCCTGGAGCTAACCCATCTATGTGACTGTATCTGCGGCTTTTCTCCCTTCCTATAACTGCCATCCATCACATCCCCTTGCTCTTGTAAATTCCTCATTGCCTCTAACTGTCTCTCCAACTGATCCATTTGATCTGTTAGGATTCGCAACCAATGGCATTAATTGTAGATAAAGTTGTCAGTGGCACGTAAACTCTCCCTAAACTCCCACATCAGACACGACGAGCATATCACTCTACAAAAGGCCACTTTTGATTCTATCAATCTACAAACCCAGAAAACAGCACTGTCTTATCCCTCTACAAAACACTATTCCAGGAGAAAGTGAGGACTGCAGATGCTGGAGATCAGAGCTGAAAATGTGTTGCTGGAAAAGCACAGCAGGTCAGGCAGCATCCAAGGAGCAGGAGAATCGACGTTTCGGGCATGAGCCCTTTTTTAGGAATGAGGAAAGTGTGCCAAGCAGGCTAAGATAAAACACTATCTTAATGCTTATGACTTATATTATTAAGTTTAATCAAGAGACATGTCTTAATAAAACACATAATTGAGAAAGAATCGACTCTAGTCACTACTGCAGATTTCTGTAGGCCATACTTAAAACTAATCACTTACCTGTTTCTGTGCTGTGACCTCTCCCAAGCAGGTTCCTCCAAGATCAGTTGTGAATTTCACTGTTTGTTAATTTTCCCAGATGCTCTCCGATGTCTAGTGATACATGAATTCAAACAGTAAAGGCAGTAACTGCGCAGGTTCACTGCTCTGTCAGTTAGCAGTGCGGGTTTCTTTCTCTCTTTCTAACTCCTGCACTGACCTCACCATGGGCTGCCTTTGTCTGTTCCTCTCCCTTTTAAAAGTGCTGTTGTTTTGACTTTTTTTTCCCAAAGTTCCAAAACAATGCAACAGCATATAAAACAGTAATTGCTGCTCCTGGAATTCAAGGAAATTACCCCCAACACCTAAAATACCTCAAAAAAGGAGCAGCCTGTTACAGCCAGAAATTTTTCCCCTCCTCCATCTTGGATTACTTGTATCTTCTGTCTGATGGAAGAGGTTAGAGGAGGTTATAACCAGGGTGGGAGGGGTCTCTGATGCAGCAATTGGAATTGCAGATGAAGTCAGTGGATGATAGCTTGGCTTGCGTGGTAGTTTGGATTGTGTTTACAACTTTCTGTAGTTTCTTACGGTCCTGGGCAGACCAGTTGCCATACCGAGCCGTGATGCATCCCAGATAAAATGCTTTCTATGGTGCATCTGTAAAGGTTGCTGAGAGTCCTTATGGGCATGCCGAATTTCCTTAGCCTCCTGAGGAAGAGGAGTTGTTCTACATTCTTGACTATCATATCAACGTGGGTGGTCCAGGACACATTGTTTGTGGTGGTCCCTCCTTGGAACTTGACGCTCTCGACCCTATCCACCTCAATCCCGTTGATGTGGGTAGGGGCATGCCCTCCTCTTTGCTTCCTGAAGTTAATAATCAGCACTTTAGTTTTACTGACGTTGAGGGAGAGATTGTTATATTTGCACTGTGAGCAGCACCTTATTATTTGTTTTTGAGGCCAGGTCAGAAATTTAATTGCATGTTGGTTTTTGAACAAAGCAGTTTTGTGAACTTTTTCACCCCGGGGAGGCAGTATGCTTAACCTGATAGCACATGTTTCACTATTAACAAGCCCACAATTGGTGCAAGCAAGTCTGGGAGAAAACATGATGATCAAACAGAGAGCAGGGCCATCTTGTTGGTGAGAACTGGACCTGAAAATATATGTGATGACGTGTGAAGGGCTCAAGCTGTAATGATTTTGACTGCGATTCTCTTTGTTCTTCGAGACAGATCATCACATCGAAGGACCAGGCCAAAGTCGTAAGGTTCCAGCTGTGAGGCAAGGCAGTTACCACCACACAGGATGCACTATCACTTGGGCAGTTACCACCACACAGGATGCACTATCACTTGGGCAGTTACCACCACACAGGATGCACTATCACCTGGGCAGTTACCACCCCACAGGATGAACTATCACTTGGGCAGTTACCACCCCACAGGATGCACTATCACCTGGGCAGTTACCACCCCACAGGATGAACTATCACTTGGGCAGTTACCACCACACAGGATGCACTATCACTTGGGCAGTTACCACCACACAGGATGCACTATCACTTGGGCAGTTACCACCACACAGGATGCACTATCACTTGGGCAGTTACCACCACACAGGATGCACTATCACTTGGGCAGTTACCACCCCACAGGATGCACTATCACTTGGGCAGTTACCACCACACAGGATGCACTATCACTTGGGCAGTTACCACCACACAGGATGCACTATCACTTGGGCAGTTACCACCCCACAGGATGCACTATCACTTGCCGGAATATTCACCTCCACAAGTGCAGTTAAAGCCACTGGGACTGCACCAGAGTTATGCGTAGACTCTGAGCACAATCTGGTCAGCATCCCACAGAACTGTCCCAGCAGCTGAAGGAGAATATGGCAGCAAGCTCCAAATGATTGTGAAGATTGCCAGGGACTAGGCCCTTGCTAAGGCCCATGCTGATGGGACAGTGGTCACAGCCGCAGTTGGAAATGTAGCAGAAACTGGGAGTGTTTTGGTGGAGATGTCACGAGTGATGTGGGGTATGGAGGGGTCCACACACACCATTAGTTCTGCTATGTGTCAGACATTTGAGCACATGGCTACTTACATGGAGATGACTATGACTGTCAGGGAGTACCAGGTTGAGCATCTGATCCTCATGCATCAGACCTGTGTCTTTGGAACTAGCTCTGGGCTCAGTTACACCCACCCGGTGGACTGCAGCAATTCGGGAAGGCAGCTCCCTATCACATTCTCAAGGACAGTTATGGATGGACAATAAATGCTGCCCATCTAGCAAAGCCCAAATCTCCTGAATAAATGTTTTTTAAAAAGCTAGGTGAAAGAGAGAAGCAGCAGCCCCATATCTCCTTCCACATGCCCCTACTACCTCACAAGGACAGGAAGTGGGTCCAAATATCTAACTGGAGGAGGATTACATACAGCTACCATCAGCTTGCAACATCAGAGCTGCGCCTAGATATGGTGTTGTGAAGGAAAATTGAAAAAAGTATGAACAAGGTGATACAGGCGATTTTTACACTTCTGTCTCGCTTGTTCAAAGAAACACAATATAATTAATAATTTTGGGCCTGTCCCATGTTTCTCACAATGTGATGGTTGCTAGGTGCAGGGAGCAAGTGACACAGACATTATTGGTGAAAGAGATGTGTTGTGCTTTTGTGGGTTCTTTACTGTATGTTCATGTGAACTGTAATTTGACGATCATTCTATGGGACATGGTCACAGTTGCTCTCCAACTTTACATTGTAGAGGAGATTAGCCCTGTTTACTTTCAGTGGGTATGTATGAGATGGGTGCAGTTGCACCAAAAGCACTTGAACATGGTGCTCGATCAGAATAACTGGGCAAGGCTCTTATATGGATGTCCACATAACCCTAAGATGTGCTTAGTGACAGCACATTCCGGCGAGTGTGTGTGACTAAGATCTCATCCCATTCTGTTCTAGGTGATAGAGGATGCAGGTCAATGATTAACTCAGTGAAGGAGGATAGCAGTGTTGGATTACACCATAGCAAGGTGATAGAGGTCTGGTGAGTAAAGGTCATGTAGAAGCATCACTGTCATGTGAATCTTATATGGATCACAGAGTGTATGGCATCCCTTTCTTCTCTTTTCATGGCCCTGGTATCCTTCAATGCCTCATTTGGATAGGGCTTCCTCAAGCTCCAATGGTCCTTGTTATTGAGGAGGTTTGATCTTCCTTGCACTTTTTCCTTACATAAATGTTACATTTTGCAGCATCAGGTTTACTGCACAGCAGAACACAACATTCCACAACGTCCTCTGGGGTGTATATTGTGGACCCCTCTAGACAAACACAGGAATCTGCCAGAGCTCTAGCCACAAGAAATCCTCTGGAAGGATCCCCATCCTCATCACCTCACCTCCTGTTATATTGAGGGCCAGATAGCTGTGGGCAATCTTCATTATTCAATTGTTAGACAGCTTTAGATAACATCTCCACATTGAGCCATTTTCTCCTGAGGTGGCCTCACTTCTCCTAAATGCTTCAGCAGTTCCATCTCTCCCAGTGGAACCTATAGCTACTCAACACTTTGGGCCCTCTGACTGAACCTTCCATTTGCAAATTGCCTGCCCTCATTTAATGGATGGCAAGCAGAAAGGTTACCTCTTAATTGACCACCTCCAGGAATATCATGCAGATTGGCAGTACTCTGATATCATCAGGGTTGGGCCTCAGAGATTGTCCTTACACCTGAAGAGCAGAAGATTGTCTCGTACCATGGCTCTTGCTTGGATAAACTATAACAGTTTCCCTTTTAATAGATTAAATCCACCATGTTCTTACTGAAAAGGCTTGAGGGGCTCTAGTTCTGATAATCCATTATATTACATGCTAGTAAGAATTATCGTGACTCAAATAGTCCTGAGTTATTGCACTTCATTTTTCTTCATCAATCCTCAAACTGACCGTACTAGACCTCCATCACATTCTTTTCTGTGTCACTAATGCTTTTTTAACATGGTTGCTGTGAATTATGTTTGGAATTTTGAGATATGATGAGGTACAATTGAATGAAAATCATTTCTTTAAAGCACTAGCTAATGGTATTGGTGTTGAATAATGTTTTACACTCAGTTCACATTGTGGAAATTCAGGAATAAAATTCTTCGCTATTCAGTGGCTGTATTTGCTGTGTTTGCAGAATCTCCTATCTTCAGCTGCTCCAGAGGAACCGAGTGAAGCTCATCGATGAACTTGGAGACAGAATTGACTGGATTCTGGATCATGCTTTGCAAATTCAATTAATTTCAAAGGATGATTATGAAGATGTGAAGTATATTCCTGGTCCCAGGAAGAAAGTTCGAACTTTGCTGGATATTGTTGACTGTCTTGGGGAAATGGTGGCTCATCAATTCTGTTCACTCATTAACAAAAGCAAAGATATGTCTGAAAAAGAACCTGTGTCCAAAGGTAAATAAATCCAAGATTAACATAATGACCTTTTATAAGTAAGTTTGATGGAAATGTTTTGTTATTTGAGTGTAAGATATGGGGCATTGCTGGCTAAGTTGGCGATTATTAACTGTCGTTAATTGCCTCTGAGAAAGTGATGAGGTGTCTTTCCGAACTGCTGCATTCCTTGAGACATGGGGACATTCACAATGCTGTTCAGAAGTGAGGTCTGGGATTTTGACTCAGCAACACTGAAAGAATGGAGACATATTTCCAAGGCAGGATGGTGAGTGTCTTGGAGGGGAACTTGCAGGGGGTGGTGTTCCCTTGTATTTGTTGCCCTTGTCCTTCTGGATGGTAGAAGTCATGGGTTTGGAAAGTACAAGGAAGCTGATGTTAGCTCAATTTGGACCATTTTGTTCCAGTTTTGTCTGCCTTCATTTTCCAGTTTAGTGTGATTGTGAAGCAGTTTTACCTGTACTGAGGTACTAAACGTGTGTAAATTGGTGTCACTTCACTGTGGAGTAAAACATTATCATGCTGGCCCTTGACTGATCAGTTGTACTTACTGTGTATCTTCAGTATTATGCAACAAAAGCAGAAGTTGCTGGTAAAGCTCAGCAGGTCTGGCAGCATCTGTGAAGAGAAATCAAAGTTAACATTTCAGTGACCCTTCCTCAACTGATCTGAGAAAGGGTCATCGGACCTGAACCGTTAACTTTGATTTCTCTTCACAGATGCTGCCAGACCTGCTGAGCTTTTCAAGCAACTTCTGCTTTTGTTTCTGATTTACATTATCTGCAGTTCTTTTGATTTTTATACAGCTTTATGCATCTGTGTTTGTCCAAATTCCTTGATAATAATGAGTCACAGTGTGAACACACCTTCAAATAAACAGTTTTTTTTCTGCATTTACTGTGAATAGTACTGTCAAGAGTGTAAGGAATAATTTGTTGAAGATAGCACTCCCAGATGAATGTGGATCAGAGAATTAAACATGAAAATTGTCAACAGTTTTGTTGGGTAGTCTATGCAACCAATCGTTAGAACAGGTATTAAACTAGTCCCCATTTAATGCTCACTGCTTATTGTAAAATATAAGTGAGAGACTTGGGATTTGCTGCTATCTTTCATGGCTTCAGGACAATCCCCAAATGCTTTAAAGCCAGTTAAGTATCTTTGAGCAGCCACTGGATCATCACTTTGAGTGATAATGGTTGAGGAATAAATATGGGCCACAGGAAAATGATTGAGAATATTGATTATTAAGTTGAGGTTTGTGTAAGTTTGGAGAGGTATGTAATCAGCTGTTAAGATTGTGGGTCAGTCTCAGCTCAGTACCTGGGATATCAATGCTGCTCTGTAATAGACTGATTTGAAGATGAAAACTGGAGAGAGAAGAGTTTGTGATTGAGTACACAGTTGTTTAAAGAAAGAAATACTGGGCACCAGACTACAGACAGAATGACCAGCCCTTGGGTTTCATTTATACTGATTGGCTAAACTCATCACTGAAACTTGATTCTACTGTGATTATTTCAGTGAATCTCCTGTACAGGAACAGGCTATTCAGCCAAAGAGTCCATGGCAATGTTTACTCTCACTACTCTTTTAAAAAATTCATTCATGGAATTTGGGCATCACTGGCTCGGCCAGCATTTATTTTCCATCCCTAATTGCCCAGAAGGCAGATAAGAGTCAACCATCTTGCTGTGTGTTCTGAGTCACATGTAGGCCAGACCAGGTGAGGATAGCAGATTTCCTTCCGTGAAGAACATTAGTAAACCAGTCAATCGGTTATGGTTTCATCTCATCCAAAGACCCTTAATTCCAGATTCTTTTATTGAACAGTGAAATATGAACCCAGTTCCTCAGAACATAAACTGAGCTTCTGGATTACTGGTGCAGGAATAATACCACTAAGCCATTTCAAACCCATCAACAGATTCTTCAACTCTCTGAGGTTGCTCTTAAACATTTTATACGTTTAATATTTGAAATGTAGTTTTGTGTCTCTGCAGAACACTCGACTGTAATAAAGAAACACAAACAAGTTCTTAGTCGGAGGAATGAGGTGATGATGTATTATAACACGAGACCTGGAGAGAAAATTCATCTTTCAGAACAGTTCACCAACTTGCTGCTTGTAAAAGGGCATCACAACCTTGAATTCAAAAGGCATGAGTTACTGTCTTTTGGGCAGCATCGAATTCACTTACAGGAGAGGAGTAGCCAGGAAATGGAGATCAAGCCAAGCCAGTTATTTATGCAAATCAGTGATAAACAAACTCCCAAGAGAACACTAGTCTCTGGAGTGGCAGGAATAGGGAAAACTGTCCTTTTGCAGAAGATTGTTTTTGACTGGGCAAATAATCACTGCTTTGGTAACTTTGAAGTTCTCCTACAATTCACGTTTAGGGATCTTAATTTGATTAATAAACCGATGAGTCTCAGGAATCTGGTTTTGAAGAAGAATGGTCATTTGTTGAAAGTGCTGGATTCTATTTTTGAAGTTCCAGAGAAGCTGCTGATAATTCTGGATGGATTTGATGAATTTAAGTTTTGTGGCTATTTAGATGGGGATTGCTACATCACTGACCCTGACGAGGAAGGGAATTTGGTGGACATCATCTACAGCCTGCTCCGAGGGGAGCTTCTCACTGGAGTCTCGGTCCTGCTGACCAGCCGGCCCACAGCCATTAGTTACATCCCAGTGGAAACCATTGACCGTTTTGTAATCATCACTGGGTTTTCTGAAAAGGAAATCAGATACTACTTCCTGAAATATTACCAAGATGAAGAAGTTGGTAGTCGAATGTTTCAGTTTGTGAAAGAAAATGAATTCCTCTTTACATTGTGTTTTGTACCTGCCTTTTGTTATATTGTCTGCAGTGTTTTGAAAGAGAAAGAAAGGGAGAATCATAAACAGCCAAAAACAATGACGGACATTTATAGCCGCTACCTCAGTGTGCTACTGCAGCACCACTCTCGAGGTCAACGCTCTGAAGGAGGTGATCTCACTCAAACTCTCCGAAATCTGGGCAGACTGGCATACAGCAAATTGCTGCAGCATGACACTCTGTTCTACCAACATGATTTGGCAGCTCATCATGTTGAACTAAATACCTTTGTTGATAGTTTTCTGGATAAGACCTGTATCCAGGAACCAGACTGTGTAGAGACTGTCTTTTCTTTCACACACTTGACCATCCAGGAGTTTTTTGCAGCCTTGCATTACATGCTGGAACCCGAGCCTTTCCCAGACTTGATGAATGTGGACACAGTGAACAAATACAAGATGGCTACAGGTTTCTTGGATATATTTCAACGATTCTTATCTGGTCTGTTATCTGAGAGGAACCAGGCCTTACTCTCCAAGCACATGAAATTGGATAAAATGACAAAATCTGAGTCCTACTCTTGCTGGCTGATAGAAGAGATCACAGAGCATTGTGAAAATGGATCAAGCATTCTGAACCTTCTTCACTGTCTATTCGAACAACAAAATGACTTGTTAGTGGAAAAAATAAAACCTAAAAATCTCCGCATCCACATTGGGGATAATGCACTTTGTCCAGTCGACATCAGTGTGCTGAAATATTTTCTAGACATGAGGATTGGAGATCTAGAAGAGTTAGATCTCACAGCAACCAATATAAACACTACAGCGCTAAAACGTCTACAACCATTTTTACACCAATGTGAGAGACTATGGTAAGGACTTTCTCATATCTTTGCTAAGTGACCTGGACAAGGCCATGTTTATTTATCCTCACTAGTTACCCTGGTGGGCAGGGAAATTCACTCATGTAGTTGGTTCAAGGAGATTAGAACCACTGGGGTTTGAAGAAAAGTCTAATTCTTATGCAAATTAGCTTGTATCAAAGTTCACAACTTACCATGGCAGACTTTAAAATCCACCCAGTGGAAACTTGCTTTGGATGGTTCCATGAAAGCGACAGTATTGCACTGCCTTTTAATACAGGGTGAAAGTGAGGATTGCAGATGTGGGAGATCAGAGTTAAGATTAGAGTGATGCTGGAAAAGCACACCAGGTCAGGCAGCATCCGAGAAGCAGGAAAATTGACATTTCGGGCAAAAGCCCCTCATCGGGAATGAGGCAGAAAGCCTCTGGGGTGGAAAGCTCCCTGCCTCATTCCTGATGAAGGGCTTTTACCTGAAACGTTGATTTTCCTGCGCCTTGGATGCTGCCTGACTTGCTGCCTTTTAATACAGCCTACCCTATTTGGACTTATCTTACCAATGTTCAAAGTTCCTAGTCTCTCTTATGGTGGCCCTGCTATTGCTAGAACTAACAAATACTTTTTATTTCTTTCACCCATTTCCCCTGGTTTTATATTGCACTTCCTCGTTTTTTTCCATTCCTCGCTGGTTTTATTCACTATAATTTCCCATGACATTTTATTTCCTTACTCCAACAAGTGTGGCATTCTCTCAGTACTGACCCTCTGATGTTGCAGCACTTCCTCTGCATTGATAGGTTATAGTGACACCTAAATCCCATGAAATAATAAAGAAAAAATAAATTACGGAGTCCAGTGACTGAAGGTAATTTTACACAGCTGAGAAGCTGTGACCTGGAATGCACTACTTGAATAGACAGTGGAAACAAATTCAAACGTAACTTTCTAAGTGGAATAATATAAATGATTGAAAGGGAAAATAATTGTAGGGCTTCAGAGAAGGAGTAGGTAAATTGGGCTGCAAGGCTCCTTCAGAGATGTGCAATTGTAAGAGTTAGTTCCTGCATGTTAATAGTAATGCTACCCATCAACTTTAGCTCAGATGACTTAACAATACGAGTGTTTTACTGAATAAATTTAACAATGTGGGTTCAATGGCTGTACCAGCTCTATGAAGAAAGAGTTGTCTAAAGCGGTTTTTCCCAAAGGGGAAAGTCAGTGGATGAATAGTCGCAGACATCTCAGCAGATATTTCATTATGCTCAACAAACATTTCTTCTAGAAACGATGAGATAGATGAACCACCTGTATTTAACAAAGGTGATCAAGGAGAGTACTCAATCAAAAACTAACACATACAAAGTACTGAAAACTAATCATAGACTAGAAGATTGGGACTTTTTTAGGAACCAACACCAGATGACTTAAAAGCTAACAATGAGGGAGACAATTGATTATAAAAGCTAATTGGCATGAAATATAAAAACATACAGCAAGAGCTTCCACAGATATATATAAAAAAAGTAGCTATAGTAAACCTTGGAGAGTGCACTGAAATGTCGATTCTCCTGTTCCTTGGATGCTGCCTGACCTGCTGCACTTTTCCAGCAACACATTTTCAGCAGAGTGCAACTGGGGTATTGTAACCAAGGATAAGGAAGAGGCATATAATTTAAACCAATATTTTTGGATGTTTTAATATTATATTTATATTAATATTTACTACTATAAGCGAAGTGCTAAAGAGAGGAAAGATCTTGGAACAGTTTCCAGTATGAGAAACAAACTAATGGGACTAAAGGCAGACAAGTTGCCAGGACCAGATGACCTGTATCCAAGGGTTTTAAAGGACGTAGCAGCAGAGATAAGAAGCATTGGTTAGATCACACTGGATTCTGGGAGGGTTTCAGCAGATCAGAAAACTGCTAATGTGATACTCATGTTCAAGACAGGAGGAAGACAGAAAGCAGGAAGCTGTAGACCGAGGTTGGTCGAACATTTGTTTATTCTTAAGCAGGATATTTACAAAAGCTTAATGCAATCAAACAGAGTCAACATAATTTTGCGAAACGGAAATAATGTTTGACAAACTTGCTTGAATTCTTTGTCGATATAACAAGTAGTTTTAATAAAGGGGAACCATAAAATGTTGTGCATTTGAATTTTCACAGGGCATTTGATAATGTGCCACATAAAAGGCTATTGCATAAGGGAGGAGCAGACGGTATTAGTGATAATATATGACCATCAATTGAAGAATGGTTTAACACAAAAGACATAGTATCTAGATTAATGGGTCTTTTTCAGATTGCAAAGATGTAACTTATGAAGTCCTATCACAACAATTAGTCCTAAGGTTGCAATTATTTATTATCTATATCAATGACTTGGAGGAGAGGGGTAGTGTAATGCATCCATATTTGCTGACAATACAAAATGAAGTGTATGGTCATACGCTGTGGTATGAAGAATCAAAAGGAAGACTATTACTTAAATGGAGAGAGATTCCTAAAAAGTGTAGTAGAGAGGGAACTGGGTGTCCTTGTGCATGAAACATAAACATCAGCATGTAGGTGCAGCAAATAATTAAGAAAGCAAATGGAATTTTGGCCTTTTATTGCTAGCAAGTTGGAGCTTAAAATAGGGAAGTTTTGTTCGAATTGTACAGGGTATTGATGAGGCTGCGTCTGGAGTACTGTGCATAGTGTTGGTCCCAAAAATTAAAAAAAGGATATATTGGCATTAGAGGCTGTTCAAAAGAGGTTCACGAGATTGATTTCCGGGATGAAAGGGTTGACTTATCAAGAATAGCTAAACAGGTTAGGCCTTTATTAATTTAGAGTTTAGGTGAATGTGAGTGATCTTACAAGATTCTGAGAAGCTTGACAGGGTAGATGTTGAGAAGATGTTTCCACTAGTGAGGAAATCTTGAACTAGTGACACATGTACAGAATAAGGTGACTCTTATTCAAAACTGAGATGCGGAGGAATTAGTGAATGGCTGACAATTGTGGAGACTAGTGAATTGTAGAGGTGGGTAGATTGTTGAAATATCAAGGAGTTGATGGCTATGCTGAGCTGGCATGAAAAAGGATTTGAAGACTGGGGCAAATCAGCCATTATCTTGAATGGCAGGGCAGGCTTGCGGCTGAATGGCCTGCTACTGTTCCTGTCTCATATGTTATTTTTCTTGCATTGTGGTTACCCTCAAGTTTCACATAAATAATTTCCAGTCCTTTGTTGACGATGGCTCCTTGCAGACATACTGACCTGTGTCGAAAGTTTCATAATGACTAAAAGGTGATAAAAATGATATTTATGGATGTAGGGCTTTCACTAATGTAGCTAGATTGAGGGCTTCAGAATGTAAAACCAAAACGAGACAGTTAGACTTCAAAAAAATTTCACTTCTATTTTCAACATTGTAGGTGTGGAGAAAATAAATTGGATTTTGAAGCAATTAAATTTCTGTGTGAGCTGCTGAAGTCTCCAGACTACAAACTGAAGCTGCTGGGGTAATGCAACTAAATTCTTTACTGAACACACCAGAAATAGTCTCTGATATGTTTATATTGAGAGGTCTGTAAGTTAGTGGGTAATGTTCCTGCTTCTGAGCTAGAAACTCCTGTGTTGAGTCCCACCCAGGATTTGATGACCAAGGAAGGTGAGTTTATAAGTCAGCAAAACAGTCTGATTGTCAATTTTCAAATCCTTCCAACACATTCCAATGGTGGGTGATAAAAACGGGAGTGATTCTCGGTCAGTCATTCAATGCAAAACAAGCTGTTTTGTAGCCTCTACCATACTACCCATAGCTCCAGCTATGATAAGATCTTGGCTGTGGATGACAGGATTCTGTGAGGTTTTATTCCCTAAAGTTGTGGCTCTGTCTGACTCCCAGATCCGTCATTCTGAGCCATGTCAAAATATAAGCCAAAGCTCAGTCTCTGTCCAGGCACCACTGGTTCACTTATGCTTTGGTCACCTGTCCACAGGCCACCAGTGGACATTCAATCTGACCTAAGAATTAGCAAAAATTGATTCTGACTTCTTCAACACTGCTGACTGAAATGACCAGGTATAAATGAGCTCCCACTTTTGCTGCGCTCCAACCTTGTGACAAATTCTCCAATTTAGGAACAGGAGGAGCCATTCAACTCCTCAAGCCTATTCCACCATTCAATGAGATCATGGCTGAACTGTGGCCTAACTCCACATGACTACCTTTGGCTCATATCCCTTAACAATTCGGCTTAAACAAAAATTAACTCTCAGATTCAAAATTAACAACTGATCCAGCATCCACTGCCATTTGTGGTAGAGAGTTTCAAACCTCTGGCACCCTTTGTGGTTAGAAGTGCTTCCTTACATTTGTCCTGAATGATCTAGCCCTAATTTTCAGACTATAGAATTTTGAACTCGTGGAAACAGTTTATCTATTTATCATTTAGTTTGTCATTTGCTGTTAATATTTTAAAGACTTTGATTAGACTACCCCTTAACATTCTAAGTTCTATAGAAAACAAGCCTAATTTGTACAATGTCTCCTCACAACCTAACCCATGAAGTCCAGGTATCATTCTTGTAAAGCTACAATGTGCTCCCTCCAAGGCCAATATATCACCCCTAAGGTGTATTGCCCAGATTCCAAATGGGATAGCCCAAATTGTTAAGCTTCTCCATCAAGGGTTGACTGGGGTTCCCTGTTTTTACTCACCTGTCCCCTCGGTTGTCACAATAAGGTTAATTCAAAAAGGGATCTCTTCCCTTTTGGAAACCTTTCTCCTAGATTCAAAAGAACTTGTGTTTTGAAGGGGTCCAATTCAACCAGGCTATCTTAGCAAAGGAGTGAGTTTATTAATCACTAAATGCGAGAAGCATTAGTAATGTAACACAAACACATTAGAAATAAGAGGTGAACCCAAGAAGATGAAAATGAAACAAATCTGATATACAGATTAATCTCTGAATTCTTTGCAAAGAGCAAATGGTCGAACATTGTGATCATTACAGTAAAGGATACTAGAAGCCTTGACACTGGTAGTTGAACTGTCAGATCCATGACTTGAGTTTTGCAAATTGGTTGAAAATCTGTAGTTCTGATTTTACTGGAGTGTGATTGAATTCTGGCATTCATGGTGAGAGAGAGTCCTTTTGTCCTGTTTCTGTTTGTTGGGTTTACAGCACTTGGAATGAGAGAGAATCTCCCTTCTACTTCCAACATGGGAGTTACTCGGGGCTAGTTCTTTGGCTGTGATCTTTATGGCATGCTAATGCTTGAACCCAGGCTAGTAAATATGAGAACATCAGTCCCATTAGCACACTCCAGTAGAGTTGAAATTGGCTTTTTAAACCCAGTACACAAAAATAAGTCTACAGTTTCGGATATAATCTGTAGGAGATGTTTGCTGTTGGGAGGGGAGTTGTCAGCCCCTCAATACGTTGTAGTGAGAAGCAACCACAATCTTTTCTGTTTTGAAAATAATTCCTACATAATTGCGAATCTTTAATTATTTCTGCTTTCAAGAAAACTTACTTTATCTATGTGGATTTGGCCATTAATTAATGTTCTCTCCATCAAATCGAAGCATTTCTATCAATCCCCCACCACTGTAAATCACCCTTTCCTGACACATGATTATATTCATTCACTGTCTTTATATGTAAATTGTTTGGGGTCTGAATGGAAAAAAACATAAACTGGGAATTGAATTGCACTGAGGGAATATTGAACAAAATGCAACTGAGCTTCAACGCCATGTTCCACCGGTGCATAGTTAACCTTTTAAAAAGTGAATGAGCTCACAGACAGTAACACGTTCTAGAGTTTGAACAAGTTGCCAACAGAATTTGCACACTGCTCCAGACTTTAATATGAACACAATTTTGGTTAAGTGCTTGTTGCAGTCTGCTAAATGTTTTATTTTAGTATTCTTTATCTCAAACAGTCTGGGCTGGACAGACATTGGGAATAATGAGTTGAGAGAACTTTGTGATGCGCTAAAGGACAACGAAACACTACAGGAACTGTGGTACCTTGATCAACACTGGGCATTTCAGTCTGTATCGTTGTCTGCCTGTCTCACTCGTCTGACTGATTAGTTTTCTATTTGTCTGTCTGTCTGTCTGTTTATTGATCTTCTATTATTTGGTCTGATTGCCTGTCGGTTGGATTGCCTATTGAGTTGTTTGTCTTTCTTTTGGGTTACTTGTGCATCAGGTTGCCTGTATATTGGCTTGTCTGTCTGTTCAGTTGTCATAGAGCTGTATAGCATGGAAACAGACCCTTTGGTCTAACTTGTCCATGCTGATCAGATATCCTAACCTAATTGAGTCCCATTTGCCAGCACTTGGCCCATATCCCTCTAAACCTTTCCTATTCATATAACCATCCAGATGCCTTTTAAATGCTGCAATTGTACCAGCCTCCACCACTTCCTCTGGCAGCTCATTCCATACACCACTCTCTGCGTGAAAGAGTTGCCCCCTAGGTCCCTTTTATATCTTTCCCCTCTCACCCTAAACCTATGTCCACTAGCTCTGGACTCCCCACAGGGAAAAGACCTTGTCCATTTACCCTATCTATGCCCCTCATGATTTTATAATCTTCTGTAAGGTCACCCCTCAGCCTCTGATGCTCCAGGGAAAACAGCCCCAGCTTATTCAGCCTCTCCCTATAGCTCAAAACCTTCAATCCTGGTAACGTTCTTGGAAATCTTTTCTGAACCCTTTCAAGTTTCACAACATCCTTCTGATAGAAAGGAGACCAGAATTGCACACAATATTCCAAAAGTGGCTTAACCAATGTCCTGTACAGCTGCAACATGATCTCTCAACTCCTAAACTCAATGCTCCGACCAATAAAGGAAAGCATATCAATGCTTTCTTCACTATCCTGTCGACCTGTGACTCGACTTTCAAGGAATTATGAACCTGCACTCCAAGGTCTCTTTGTTCAGCAACACTCCCAGGACCTTACCATTAAGTGTATAAGTCCTGATCTGATTTGCTTTCCCAAAATGCAGCACCTCGCATTTATCTAAGTTAAACTCCATCTGCCACTCCTCAGCCCATCAGCTCATCTCATCAAGATCCCGTTGTACTCTGAGGTAATGACTTTGTTGTCCACTACATTGCAAATTTTGGTGTCATCTGTAAACTTACTAACTATACCTCCTATGTTCACATCCAAATCATTTATGTAAATGATGAAATGTAGTGGACCCAGCACTGATCCTTGTGGCACTCCACTGGTCACAGGCCTCCAGTCTGAAAAACAACCCTCCACCATCACCTTCTGTCTTCTACCTTTGACCCAGTTCTGTATCCAAATGGCGAGTTCTCCCTGTATTCCACCATATCTAACCTTGCTAATCAGTCTCCCATGGGGAACCTTGTCGAACGCCTTACTGAAGTCCATATAGATCATGTCCACAGCTCTGCCCTTATCAATCCTCTTTGTTACTTCTTCAACAAACTCAATCAAGTTTGTGAGACATGATTTCCCCCACACGAAGCCATTTTGATTATTCCTAATCAGTTCTTGCCTTTCCAAATACATGTACATCCTGTCCCTCAGAATTCCCTCCAACAACTTGCCCACCATCGATGTCAGGGTCACTGGTCTGTAGTTCCCTGGCTTGTCTTTTCCTTACCACCTTTCTTAAATAGTGTCACCATGTTTGCTAACCTCCAGTCTTCTGGCACCTCACCTGTGACTATCGATGATACAAATATTTCAGCAAGGAGCCCAGCAATCACTTCCATAGCTTCCCACCGAGTTCTAGGGTACATCTGATCAGGTTGTGGTGATTTATCCACTTTTATGTGTTTCAAGACATTCAGCACCACCTCCTCTGTCATATAGACATTGTCTTTTGTGTTATCTGTCTGCCTGTCTGTCTGTTCGGGCTGTTTGTCCAGCTTTTGAAGAGCAAACTCACTGTTCTTTTTCAGGATTGAAGGTTGTAATGCTGATTATGATGGAGTATCTGGATTTACTGCAATCTCTTCCACTAATACTACATTAAAGAAAGTGGTGTAAGTAGCACAAATGTAACTCTCTTAATGCTCAATATTGCTACAATTACCTTTGTGAATATTAATAAATACTTCAGGGTTAAGTATTCTTTGTATTTGTATATGATGGATACAGCTGCTAGAAAAGATTGAACAGGTGAGGTCTACTCTAGAAATTAGAAGGCTGAGGGGTGACCAGACAGAAGTCCTTAAAATTGTGAAAGGCCTTGAAGGCTTTTTGATTTTGTGAAGGAAACCAGAACTAGGTACCCTAAATCTGAGAAATATCTAACGAATCCATCAGGTAATTCTGTAAAAAAAAATCTTTATCCAGTGAAGACAAATGGTCTCGTTCTGCAATGGACCAGTTCCGTGGTGAGAATATGGAACTCGCTACCACAGTGATCGAGGTGAATATTCCCTTTGTTTAGATGCTCAAAGCTTACAGACAGTTTAGAAAGTTGGACAGAGGATATGAGATAATTTGAAGACCATTCTGCAGACCAATGTTTGACTACCCTGAATAAGTCAAAAAAATTCTCCCCCCTCATTATTGGATGTTAAATGGAGACACCAGAGGAAATGATTACTGGTGAAACATTTTGCTGAAACATTCAATCAGTTTACAAGCAAGGGTGATGGAAAGCACTCTAACCAGTACTCCATTGCTAGAATCTCAAATTTCCATAGGGAACAAATGTACACTGCCTGAAGCCACTGTGGATTCCTCCAACACTGATCATATTTGGGCTAAAAGCCCTGGCATCTAAAAGAAATGAATAAGGAGTTGGGGGCTTTGTTTACAGAACCACTCTGATTAATGTCTGGTCAAACCCAAGCAGGGATTTGGCATCAGGTTTAAAGCAGGATGAAGAACTTGAGTGAGGCCCCTGAGTGTGGATTAGGCTGTGTAATTGGTCCATGGATTATTACCTGTAGTTGACTTAGTTGATACGGTTTGGAATAGCAGAACTTGGCTGTGTGGAATGCTGCTCCTGCAATATGTGGGAAATCAGGGACGCCTCCAGTCTCCATGGTGACTACATAAGCAGGAAGTGTGTTCAGCTGCAGTTTCTGATTTGCTGCATAGAGCATCTGGAACTACAGATGGATTTATTATGGAGCATGAGGCTGAGATAGCACTTCTAGTGAGCTGGTCACACCATGAGTAAGGGGAACACAGACAGGGAAGAGTTCAGTGAAGACCAGGAAGATGAGTAAGCATGGGCAGGCAGTGCAGGAGTCCCCTTTGGCTATTCCCCTCTCGAACAATACACCGTTTTGAATACTATAGCCTCACCTGGGAAATCAGCAGCAGCCAAATCAGTGACACCAGCCAGAGACTGTGGTCCATATTGGTACTAATGACACAGGCAGGAAGAGAGATGAGCTCATGCAAAGGGAGTTCATGGAGTTAGGTAGGAAGTGAAGAAGTGGGACCTCTAAGGTTGTAATCTTGGAATTACTCCCTCTGCCACATGCCAGTGAAGCTCAGAATGGGAAGATAGTTAAATACATTTCTAAAGAGCTGGTATAAGAGGGAGGGCTTCAGATATATGGATCATTGGGATGTCCTCTGGGACAGGTGGGACCTGTACAAGAAGGATGGGTTGCATCTAAACTGGAAGGGCACGGGCACCCTGGCAAGGAAGTTTGCTAATGCCACTTGGGAGAGTTTAAACTAGTGTGGTGGTGGCGGGGGGGGGGGGGGGGGGGGCGGAGAAGGAATGTTGCAGCTACATCAGCAACTACAATGACCAAGGAGTCAGACTTAGGCTAGTAAGACTAAGAGGAAGGAGAGACAGGGAGAGATTACTGAACACAGCAAGACTTGTGGTCTGAAGTGTATTTGTTTTAATGTGAAGATTTATGACAGATGAATGTAAAGCAGATGAATTTAAGAGCTTGGATTAGTACATCTAACTATGATGTTGCAGCTTGGTTGAGAGGGAGGCAAGACTGGCAGCTTAACATTCCAGGATTTAGATGTATCAGGTGAGACAGACAGGGATGTAAAAGAGGTGGGGGAGTTGCATTATTGATATTGGAGAACATCACAGTTACACTGAGGGAGGATATCTTGGAGGAATCATCCAGTGAGGCCACATGGGCAGAGCTCAGGAAGAGGAAGGATGCAATCACTTGATGGGATTGTATAATAGGCCTCCCAACAACCAGCAGATGGCAGAGGAACAGAAATGTCGACAGATTATAGAAAAATTGAAAAATAAAATGGTTATTGTGATGAGTGATTTTAACTCCCCTTTCACTGTAAAGTTGACTGGGACTCACTTCGTGCCAGGGGCTTGGATAGAGGAGAATTTGTTGGTGTAACCAGGATATGTTTTTGAAACAATGTGTAAATAGTCCAACTAGGGAAGGGGCCATACTAGACCTAGTACTGGGGAATGAGCCCAGCCAGGTGATTCAAAGTTTCAGTGGGGTAGCATTTTAGCAACAGTGACCATAATTTTGTTAAGTTTTAAATTAGGGATAAAGACAAGAGTAGTCCATGAGTGAAAGTACTAAACTGGTGCTAACTACCACAATATTAGGCAGGAACAGAGGAATGTAGATTGAGGGCAGCTGTTTAAGGGTAGATCCGCATCTGGCACATGGAAATCTTTTAAAGACCAGTTGACCACAGCTTAGGATCAGTGTGTTCCTGTGAAAATGAAGAAGGATGGCAAGACTTGGGAACATTGGATGACGAAGGAATTAAGAGCTTAGTCAAGAAGAAAAAAGAGGCATATGTAAGGTTTAGGAAACTGAAAATAGACAAAGCCCTCGAAGAATACAAAGATAGCAGGAAACAACTCAAGCAAGGAATTAGGGAGGGTAAAACGGGCCATGAAATGTCTTTGGCAAACAGGATGAAGAAAAATCCCAAGCTGTTTTATACATATATAAGCAGCAAGAGGGCAGCTAGGGAAAGGGTAGATCTACTCAAGGACAAAGGAGGAAACTTATGCATGAAGGCAGAGGAAGTGAGTGAGGTCCTTAATGAATACTTTGCATTGGGTATTCACAAAAGAGAAGGATATGGTGAATGTGAGTCTCTAATATGTTGATATTCTGGGCATTTCAATATGAAAAAAGGCTTTGGGTATTTTGAAAAGGTAGGCAAAACCCAGCCCCTGATGGAATCTCTCCCAGAATGCGGGAAAGGCAGGTAAGGAAATTGCTGGGGCCTTGCACAAACTCTTTGTATCCTCGTTAGTCACAGTAGAGTTCCCAGGGGACTAGAGAATAGCCAACATTGTTCCTTTGTTTAAGAAGAGCAACAGGGATAATCTGGGAAATTATTGGCTGGTGAGTCTTCCATCAATGATGGGGAAATTATTGAAGAAGATGCTTAGGGATAGGATTTAATCAAATTTGGAAAAAATATGGGCTTATTATTGACAGGCAGCATGGCTTTGTGTAGGGAAAGTTGTGTCTCACAAACTTGATTGAATATTTTTGAGGAAGTGATAAAGATGATTGATGAGGGCGGGGTGGTGGATGTTGTCTGCATGGACTTTAGCAAGGCCTTTGACCAAGGTTCCTCATGGCAAGCTGACACAAAAGGTGAAGTCACATGGGATCCATAATGAGCTGGTAAGATGGATACAGAACAGGCTTAGTCATAGAAAGCAGACAGTAGAAGTGGAAGTGTCTCTTTCTTACTGGAGATCTGTGACCAGAGGTGTTCCGTAGAGATCAGTGCTGGGAAACCTGTCGCTTGTATACATAAAAATGATTTTGAGGAGAATGTGGCTGGCTTGATTAATAAGTTTCTGTATGAAACAAAGAATGGCAGGGTGTGGGGGAGGGGAGGGGAGGAGGATGAGGGGGTTTGATAGTGAGGAGGATTGCCAAAGGATACAGATCGGCTGGGGATTTGTGCAGAGAAATGACAGGTGGAATTTAATTTGGACAAATGCAAGATGATGCATTTTGGAAGATCTAATGCAGTAAGGAAGTATACAGTAAATGGCAGAACCCTTAATAGTATCAACATACCAAGGGATCTTTGCATACAAGTGCACAGTTCCTGAAAGTGGCAACACAACTGGATAATGTGGCCAAGAAGATAATTGACATACTTGTCTTCATAGGTTGGAGCATAGAGAATAAAAACTGGCAAGTCATGTTAGCCACACTACCAGAAGGATGTTGAGGCTTTGGAGAGTGTACAGAAATGGGTTTACCAGGATGTTGCCTAGTTTGGAGGGCATTAGCTGTAAGGATAGATTGGTCAAACTGGGTTTATTTTCACTTGAATGTTGAAGGATGAGGGTGGCCTGATAGAAGATTACAAAATCATGAGAGGAATGAATAGTTAGAATTTTTTCCCAGAGTAGAAATGTCAATTACTTTGGATATAGGTTTAAGGTAAAAGGGGGTAAGTTTAAAGGAGATGTGAGAGGCAATTTTAATTTTTTTATAGAGAATGATATGTGCCTAGAATGCACTGCCAGAGGTGGTACAAACAAATACAATAGCAACATTTAAGAGACAGGGACTAAAGGGCTATGGACTGTGTAGTGGTAAAAGATTTTTAGTTTAGAAAGGCATCATGTGTTGGCGTAGTGCTAGTGGACTGAAGGGCCTGTTGCTGAGCTGTACTATTTGTTCTTTGCTCTGCAGAGAGACTTGAGGTGGTGAAACTGTTCCCTTCAAACGTTCTCTTTCCTGTAGAGATTTAATGGAGGTATCCAAAAAAGATTTTGAAAGACTGAATCAGGAGAAACTGCATACACTGCCATGAGAGTCAGTAATCAGAGGGTCATAATTTAAAGTTAGCTATGAAAGAGCCAGGTTGGAGGTGAAAATTAGTTTTTACATGGTGAGCTGTTGTGATCTGGAACATGGGTCTGAAAGGATGGTGGAATAGGAACTTTCAAAAAGAAATTCGGTGAACATAGAAAAGCAAAAAAAATTGCAGGATTTCTGGAAAAACCTAGGGACATCAGAAACAAAATAATAGCTCTTTGAAAGAGCTGGCAGAGATATGATGGGTTGAATAGCCTTGTCTGCTATCTGATTGTCAGTCAAACCTATGTGAAGAAAGAATGATACTTCCCTGCAGAATCTGTTCCATGTTTCATGTTGTGATTCTGTTATTTTCCAGGTTAATTGGAAACTGCCTTCAAGAGAAGGATTTGGTGAAACTGTCCCAAAAGCTGAACCCTTCCAATTCTGGTTTTCTCATTACAGGGTTCAATGATGATCATAGCCAATGGGTGGGTTGGTGTGACTGGATTCTTCAGAGGTGCCAACTGTGTGACAATGAGAAACTTGTCTATTTTCTCATTAAAATCTTTAACAATTTTCTCCAAAATAGTACCTTCACATGGATGCCACAGTGGTGTAAAGAACTACAGGAACTTTTACAAAACAGAATTCAGAAATGCATGTCAGAGGAAATCCGAACTAAGCTGGAGAAGCTCAAAGAAACGATTAGTCAACACTGTGGAGAAAAGTATTGTAATTCTGCAAGGTTTAATTAAAGTGATGTTGGTAATTCAATTGATTAGCTCTACTAAAGAATCAGAACTGACAAAATAGGCAGAATGGCTATTAATTAACACCTTTTCTTTTGCAAAATGTATTTAGGAGGAATGTTCCCAATATTATTTTTCAGCATATATTGGGTTATATTTAATTCGGGGATATAGGATTTCGTTATGCTCTTATATACAGGCACAGATTAAACTATAGTTGTTGCGTTTGGAGATGTCTTTGTAATATGTATCTCTGTAAATACAAGATTAAGTTTGTTTTCACTTGAATGTTGAAGGATGAGGGTGGCCTGATAGTAGATTACAAAATCATGAGAGGTTCTAGTTGCCTGAGGATACCGATAGGATGGAGATTTGTGTGGAGAAATGACAGGTGGAATTTAATTTGGACAAATGTAAGATGATGCATTTTGGAAGATCTAATGCAGGAAGGAAGTATTGGTTCTAGTTCGATCTTTTAGCACCTAACTATCTGATCCTGTAACCTATGGCAAATAATTTTAAATATTAATAATCAATGAATTAGCCTCGCCTTCCCCCAGCCCCTTCCCCCTCCCTCTATTTACCTCTGAGCTTCTCTCCCCCTCCCCAGTCCTGACGAAGGGTTTTGGTCCAAACTGTTGACTTTCCTGCTTCTCGCATGCTGTCTGACCTGTTGTGCTTTTCCAGCTTCATATCTATTAACTCTGGCTTCCAGCATCGCAGTCCTTACTGTGACCAATTAATCAGTTTGTTACAGCACTGGTTTGATAAAGAATTTTGGCTGTATCTCAGGAGAATACTTCTTGGAATAGATGACATGATATTGTTTGTCTGCAATTGAAAAGTCGCAAGGTAAAGGAATCTCACACAGTGCAACACTCTCTCCGGACTGCAGTGACATACCAGCTGAGGTTTCATTAACCATTCAACCATCAGCCTCTTGCACAAAGGCCAGAAAGCCAATAAATGAGTCACACAGATTCTTGTGAGCAAGTCTCTGAGTGCCGCATCTGAAATTTGATACCATCTGTTCATGAAATGTTAAACTGAGGTCTCAATAGTCTCCCTTGATGGACATAAGACAATATCCTGTGGTCCTCTTTTGAAGAAGACTGGGCAAGTGCTCCCTGGTTTCCCCACCAATATTCATCCCTCAATCAACATTTTTATTTCCACACTGCTATTTGTGGAATCTTGCTGTGTGCAAATTAGCTGCCTCATTTCCTACATTACAACAGTGCTGATGCTTCAATAAAAAAATTCTGAATTGGCTTTAAACCACTTCGGAATGTTGTGAAAATGTGCTTCCTTCCTGTCCACTCGAATACCTTTTCATGCTGTGTGTGAACTGTAGGAAAGTCACCTCACTGTGGAGTCTGAACTTAGAAAATAACCCTCTTTCATTGAAACATGTTCTTCTTCCCTTGTACCTTTCAACAATCGTAATTTATAATTGTGACAGCAATTCAACAAAGTATGGTTATCAACAATACTGTCAGTAATTGTGTACAGTAGATGTGTATTTTGAGCAGTTTTCACATATTCAGGACATACCAAAATGCTGACCACCTGTAATGGTGCGGCTCTCCCTCAGCACTGATCCTCTGACAGTGCGGCACTCCCTCAGTACTGACCTTCCAACAGTGTGGCATTCAGTAAATACTGACCCTCTGACAGTGCAGCACTCCCTCAGCACTGACCCTCTGACAGTGCAACACTCCTTCAGTACTGATCCTCTGACAGTGCGGCATTCCCTCAGTACTGACATTTTGACAGTGCATTACTCCTTCAGCACTGACCCTCTGACAGTGAGGCGCTCCCTCAGCATTGACCCTCTGACTTTGTGAAACTCCGTCAGCACTGACCCTCTGATAGCGCAGCACTCCCTCAGTACCATCCCACCAACAGTGTGGCATTTCCCAGGTGCTGACACTCTAACAGTGTGGCACCACCTCAGTGCTGACCATCCAACAGTGTTGATCCTCCGACAAGGTGAAACTCCCTCAGTACTGACTCTCTGATGGTTCAGCACTCCCTCAGCACCGACCCTCTGACAATGTCGCACTCCCTCAGTGTTAACCTTCCAACAGTGCAGCACTCCCCCAGTGCTGACCCTCTGATACTACAGCACTCCCTCAGCACTGACTCCCTGACATGTGGCACTCCTTTATTACTGACCCTCTGACAGTGTGGCACTCCCTTAGTTCTGACCCTCTGACAGTGCGGCATACCCTTAGTACAAACCCTCTGACAGCGTGGCACTCCCTCAGTACTGACCCTCTGACAGTGCGGCACTCCCTCAGTACTGACCCTCTGACAGTGCGGCACTCCATAAGTACTGACACTCTGACAGTGCTGCGCTCCCACAGTGTTGACCCTCCAACATTTCCTCAATACTGACCGTCTAAAAGTCCAGCATTCCCTAAGTACTGACCCTCTGACAGCATGGCACTCTCTCAGTACTGACCCCCTAACAGTGCGGCACTCCCTCAGCACTGTCCGTTTGACAGCGCAGCACTCCCTCAGCACTGACTGTCTGACAGTGCATCATTCCCTCAATACTGACCCACTGACAGTGTGGCACTCCCTAAGTACTGACCCTCCAACAGTGCATCACTCCCTCAGCACTGACCCTCTGACAGTGCAGCACTCCCTCAGTGCTGATCCTCCGACAATGCGGCATCCCTCAGTACTGACCGTCTGACAGTTCAGCACTTCCTTATTACTGACCCTCTGATAGTGTCACACTCCCTCAGTGCTAACCTTTCAATAGTGCCGCACTCCCTCAGTGCTGATCCTCCGACAGTGTGGAACTCCCTTAGTACTGACCGTCTGATGGTTCAGCACTCCCTTATTACTGATCCTCTGACAGTGTGGCACTCCCTCAGCACTGACCGTCTGACAGTGCGGCACACCCTCGGTACTGACCCTCTGACAGCGCTGCACTCCCTCAGTACTGACCCTCTGACAGTTAGGCACCCCTTAAGAACTGACCGTCCAACAGTGCCGCACTCCCTCAGCACTGACCTTCTGATAGTACAGCACTCCCTCAGTGCTGACCCTCCAACAATGCGGCATTCCCTCTGTACTGACCTTCTGACAGTTCAGCACTCCCTTATTACTGATCCTCTGACAGTGTCACATTCTCTCAGTGCTAACCTTTCAACAGTGCCGCACTCCCTCAGTGCTGACCTTCTGATACTGCAGCACTCCCTCACCACTGACCCTCTGACCATGTGCCACTCCCACAATACCGACGCTCTGACAGCGCGGCACTCCCTCAGCAGTGACCCTCTGTCAGTGTGGCACTCCCTCAGCACTGACCCTCTGATAGTGCAGCACTCCCTCAGTACTGACCCTCTGACAGTGCGTCACTCCTTAAGTACTGACCCTCCAACAATGCAGCACTCCCTCAGTACTGACCCTCTGACGGTGCGGTATTCCCTCAGTACTGAGCCTCCGACAATGCAGCACTCCCTTAGAACTGACCCAACGACAGTGCAGCATTCCCTAAGTACTGACCCTCTGATAGTGCAGCACTCCCTCAGTACTGTCCCTCCAACAGTGCAGCATTCCCTAAGTACTGACCCTCTGGCAGTATGGCATTCTCTGAGTACTGACCTTCCAACAGTACAGCACTCCGTTTATCTCGGACAATGTGGCACTCCCTCAGTACTGAGCCTCTGACAATGCAGCTCTAACTCTGTACTGACCCCCCGACAGTGTTGCACTCCCTCAGTGCTAACCTTTCAACTGTGCAGCATTCTTTCAGTGGCACTCTCTTAGTACTGACCTTCCAACAGTACAGCACTCCCTTAGTACTAATCCTCTGACAATGCAGCACTCCCTCAGTCCTGACACTATAATAATGCAACACTCCCTTAGCACTGACCCTCTGACAGTACAGTACTCTCTTAGCACTGACCCTCTGACAGTGTGGCACTCCCTCAATACTGACCATCTGACAGTACGGCACTCCCTTAGTACTGACCATCTGACAGTGCAGCACTCCCTTAGCACTGACCCCCTGACAGTGTGGCACTCCCTCAGTACTGACCCTTTGACAATGCAGCACTCTCTCAGCACTGACCCTCTGACAGTGTGGCGCTCCCTCAGCACTAACCCTCCGACACTGCAGCACTCCCTCAGCACTGACCCAACGACATGCGGCACTCTCAAAGAATGATCCTCTGACAGTGCCACACTCCCTCAGTATTTATCCTCCAACAGTTCAGCATTCCCCCAGCACTGACCCTCCTGATGGTGCAGCATTATTTGTGATCCTTATTAGAGATACTCTGACAGTGCTGCTGCTCCTCATTAGTGACCCTCCAATAGAGTGTTAATCCGTCAATACGGACTTTCTATGGTGTGATACCTCCTGAGTCCTAATCCTTTGACAGTGTGGCAGCATCAGTCTCTACTTTGTTTAAGTCTCAAGCATTTTCTGACTCAGAGTTAACCCACTGATGTTACTCGCATTGAGTTTCTATTTCTACAGCACTTTTGTTAATATTGCAATTACTTTTGTTCTTTATGGTCTTCTGGTGGGAGTGCAAGTGAAAGCTAGCAACAGGAGACACTTCCTGGCAATTTAACCTTTTTTAAGTTTTGAAGATGTGTCATCTTCTGTGTGGCCATTTGTATAGATTAGGTTTTCAAAATCTGGATTTCATATCACTGTGAAGAAACATTTGCATTAAATGTATTTATTTTTCATGAAAGCTTCATTCTGCCAGAATAATGAAATAACAAAGCTTGTGTTAAAACTTGCAATGTGAAAAAATTGTGATTAGCAGCTGCTCAGTGAAGATATTAAAATTAAAACATCAATGTAATGTTTATCCATTAGAGATGCAGAGTTTACAAATCTTGAATTCTGACTTGATAAAATCACAATTGGAGACCAGCTGTTTTGCGGATGAAATAAAATTTATGTAATATTTTCCTTGGGTTTTTCTGCTGACGTGAATCCTCATTACGGCTGGACTGGAATCATGGGACTGATGCTGTAGATTAGTTCTGAATGTGAGTGGGTGTAACAATCTTATTTATGAATAGTTTTAGCTCCTCTCTCTCCATAAAATATTTCATACAAAATCCAGTGATAATGGAACAGTATCCTCATAATAAATAATATCTGATGCAGGTCAGGTCAATGGTTGATCATCATCCTGCATCTTCATACCTTTTGTTAAATGTTATCGTGATTAGAACCTTCTGAAACTTTAATTCATTTGCGCAGATTGAAAAGTATAGCTGGCTGAAATTCCAAGTCCTTGCTTTGGCAGTGAAAACCACAAACACAGACTGTAAATCTACAGAAATCAAACAAGAAATGACAAGATATTTTGTTAATCTCCAATACTGTTTCTCAATGAAGGAAAAATATAATTAATCAACAGATCCTGTGGAGTTACATAATGCTATTTACAAACCGTGGACATCAGATAGTACTGATTACCCAGTGAAATACTTTATAAAGTGTAGTTGCTGTTATAATGTAGGAAACAGTTTGTGCACAGTTTCCCAAACAGCGATGTGATAAAAAGCCATATACTGTAATCTGATTTCAGTGATTTTGGTTGTAGGATAAATATTGGCCCAGAAAAGTAATAAAAACTTGTATTTATAAAACAACTCTAAATGTACTAAGGGCCTAAAGTGCTTCAAAACATAAATTCACACCAAGTCACAAAGACATTATGGTCAGAGGTAGGTATTAAGGAGCCTCTGAAAGATGGAGAGGTCTAGAGAGGCAATTCTCGAGCTCAGGACCAAAACTGGTGATGGCATGGCTGCCATTAAATTGGAAATGTGCAAAAAGCCAAAATTAAAAGAAGTGCAGAGATCTTGAAGGCTGTGGGGCTGTAGGAGATCAGAGAGAGATAGGAAAGCAGTGAACCAATGGGCAAGAGGAAATAAATAACTTCCTATTTCAAAAGAGTGACTATGGGATCATTCATGTTCACCTGTGAATGAATGATGTGTCTCATTTTAAAGTCTCGTCTGAAAGAAGCAGCAGAATTTGAGGAGGCAATTACACTGATCCTGTCCAAAAAGAAAGGATGAAATAACATTGCAGGGGTGTCTATGACTCTTATTTTTTCCTCCTGTAATAAGGGACCATGTCTGCAGAATATGTAGGGCTTTTGTTCATTGCAACATTTCAAAAGTTCTCCCTTGTTCTGTGCTGGCTCTAAGGAAATCCCCTGAAAATTCTCAGACCGAGCTAATCTATATAGGACTGAAGACAGGTTGTGTGACATTGAAAAGGCTATTTTCATGAGGTCTATGGGACTGACTGCTGAAATAACTCCACAGAGGCTGGTATGCCTTCACCAAATCATCCTTTATTTACACGTGGACAGTCTTTGACATCGATCCAGCTCCCTCAGAGCCAGCTCTCAGAGTGTTTATGTACTTTCTTCCCTTTTTCTTTTTCTGCCAAACAGCAATAGTGCTTATTTTCCCCAGCACCCATGTTGTGTGTGTGCAGGTGTAGGACACAGTGAAGAATGAGTTCAGAAATCTTTATTGATATTCCACCACAAGGAAGAAAAGAAACACCTGAGTGGCCAGTGAAAAGCAGTGGAGAAAGTGAGGACTGCAGATGCTGGAGATCAGAGTCAAAAAATGTGGTGCTGGAAAAGCAGAGCCAGTCAGGCAGCATCCAAGGAGCAGGAGAATCAAAGTTTCGAGCAGAAGCTCTTAATGACAAGCAATGCCCTTCTCAACAAAGGGCAATGCCTGAGTGATCAAAAAGGTGAAGGGGAGAGCAGGAATTACATCAAAATAGAATTGGAGAGAGAAATAAAGCACTCCACTCCCTACAGTGCCCACCCCTCCCTGAAAACCTCGAGGGTGTTGATAGAAACCACGTGCTCCTTCTCGAAGGACACCCAGGCCCAAACGTAACCATGGAAGAGGGACAGGAAATCGGCCATAATAACTCCATCCATGGCCCATTGCCTGTACCTGAACTCTTATTTTGTATCTGTCAGCTGGGGCTCCCTGAATGGACCCAATTAACAGCCCCACTCAGGGAACTCATATTCTATGAGGTACACCTGGCTGACCTCGTTACACTCACTGGAAGTGCCATGCACCCGACATCACCTGTTCTCACCCAATTCCCTTTGTTCCAATTTCAGTAAATATCTCTACTTCAGCTACTTCAGAGGAACTGTCTAATCATGCACATTCGATCACAAAACCAGGTGAGGGGATATTCATGGTGTCCTGAAGAAGGGTTACACCTGAAACATTGAATTCTTCACCTCCTGATGCTGCCTGGCTTGCTGTGTTCTTCCAGCCTCCTGCTTGTCTACCGAGGAGTTATTAAGGCAGGTGACAGAGAGATTGATGTATGGAGATGTAAGGAGGGGCACAGATGATTTAGGGAGGAAATTTCAGATATAAAGTATATCTCCAGTCAGCTAAATATCATGCCATCAATGGTCGAGCGATTAAAATCAGGGATGTAGAGATCTTCATAGGTTGTGAGGCAGTAGAGTGAGGTGTGTATATGTAGGCCATCCTGCACCATGAGCTGACATCTTCCATTCCGCCAAAATATCAAAACGGGCGGCACGATGGCACAGTGGTTAGCACTGCTGCCTCACAGCGCCAGAGACCCGGGTTCAATTCCCGCCTCAGGCGACTGACTGTGTGGAGTTTGCACGTTCTCCCCGTGTCTGCGTGGGTTTCCTCCGGGTGCTCCGGTTTCCTCCCACAATCCAAAACGATGTGCAGGTCAGGTGAATTGGCCATGCTAAATTGCCTGTAGTGTTAGGTAAGGGGTAAATGTAGGGGTAGGGGTATGGGTGGGTTGCGCTTCGGCGGGGCGGTGTGGACTTGTTGGGCCGAAGGGCCTGTTTCCACACTGTAAGTAATCTAATCTAATCTAATCTAAAAAAAGTTTTAACTAAAGCTCAATCCGTGGTGTTTACCAAGATTCAGGTCTCTCTGCACCCTAACTCCGACATTTCAATCCACCCCCTTTGTTCATGTGGGTATCTTGATCATGTGATTGTGATTGGACCTGAATATTATCTCACAACTCAAATCTAGATCCTGCACTTGACCAGAAAAAACTATTGACACAGGAATACTTCCCATGTTCGCAAAGCTTAGGAGGTAAAGAGTGGAAGTAGGAAAGTGGGGCTCGATATCCTGCAACTCCCTCTTGCAATGATACCACAGGTATTGTCTACCTATACTATACAGACTGCAGCTTGTCAATACAGTAGCTCACCACCACCTTCTTAAGGATGATTGAGGAAGGGTAATGAATATCCGTGATGCCCGTTTCTCATGAACAAATAAAAATTAACTCCCCATTTTCACTCACTTTGCTCAGTTAAATGTTTTGTCCCCCCATCTCCAACATTTTTATCAAGTAGAGAGCAAATTATATAGAATTATTTTTAATGCCTCTTCGATTTTGTTCCCAGGAATATCAGATGTTAATTTTCAATTCTTGGAAACACGAAGGTTGTTTGAAAGCGTTGCTAATTTGCCAACGCAAGTTTAATTAACAGGAAATATAATTAGCACATGACAGATTCACCAATTATTGCTGGGCTGTCACTGGAATTAACTCTTTGCGATGGGTACAGTTTGAACAGAATTCATTGCTGGGCCAGATCAAAAACAGATCTTTAACATGGATGTAATTTTACCTTTTTATTTTATGTTTGCCAGTTTTGCATAATGATAAGTCTGAAACACAAAGTGTTATAGATTAAGTTGCAAAGTTGTACACACAGATATACACACATACACACAAACTCAATTACACATACACACAATAGTAAATATACATCCATTTAAATAAGGACTTAAAGAACCAAGAAAAAGTCACATTTACTGATATAAGGCTAACATCACATTTATTTCAACCATTCCACATTTACTATTTTACCTGGTAATTTGTTTCCAATCCACCTGGGACAGAGACATCTTTTGCACTCACTGAAATTTGCCCTGCTCAAGTTGAGTATCTTCATCTTAATTATTTCTCATCCTTTCTTCACAACTATTCTTAAACCTAAGGATATTATGATCTCTGTTTAACACAGAAAAATGCCCCACTTCATTCACCAAAACTAGATCTACCAATATTTCCTTCTTTATTGGGTTGGAGCAACAAAGACCCGTATACACATATCAGGAACACCCCCTTTCATTGCTTTTTATAGTACTGTCTGAGTCTACATTAGGATTACTGTGGTCCCACATTATCATTACTCCACTGGTTTTACATCTATCTGAATCTGAATTTAGAATAAAATAGAATTACAATTAGAATTAGCTTTACTGTCACGTACTCAGTGAAAAGTTTACATGGTGTTACTTTTGATGCCATGTTAGGAAATTTGCTAATGCTCTTCGGGGGGCGGGGGGGCTTAAACTAATGCAGCAGGGGGATGGGAACCTGAATTGTAGTTCCAGTGTAAAGGAGGTTGGGAATAGTGAGGTTCAGGGATAGATTTACAATTTTGCGAGACGGTATCGGCAATCAGGATGTTGTTTAAAACATGTGTACTTGAATTCCAGGAGGATCTGGAATAAGGTGGGTGAACTTGCAGCATGGTTTGTTACCTGAGAGTTTGATGTTGTGGCCATTTCAGAGACATGGCTAGAGGAGGGACAGGAATGGTTGTTGCAGATTCCGGGATTTAGATGTTTCAGTGAGAACAGAGAAGATGGTAAAAGGAGGGGGGAGGGGTGTGGCATTGTTAATTAAGGATAGTATTACAGCAGTTGAGAGAATGTTTGAGGACTCATCCACTGAGGTAATTTGGGCTGAGGTTAGAAACAGGAAAGGAGAGGTCACCGTGTTGGGAGTTTTCTATAGGCCTTCAAATTGTTCCAGGGATATAGAGGAAAAGATAGTAAAGATGATTCTCGATAGGAGTGAGAGTAACAGGGTAGTTGTTATTGGGGCCTTCAACTTCCCCAATATTGACTGGGAATACTATAGTTCAAGTAGTTTAGATGGGTCAGCTTTTGTTCAATGTGTGCAGGAGTGTTTTCTGACACAGTATGTAGAGATGGGCGATGCCATATTGGATTTGATACTGGGGAATTAACCAGCCAGGTGTTAGGTTTGGAAGTAGGTGAGCACTTTGGCGATAGTGACCACAATTCGGTTATGTTTACAGTAGCAACGGGCAGGGATAGGTATATACCGCAGGGAAAGAGGTATAACTGGGGGAAAAGGCAATTATGATGCAGTTAGGCAAGATTCAGGATGCATAGGATGGGGGAGGAAACTGCAGGGGCTGAACATACTTGAAATGTGGAGCTTATTCAAGGAACAACTACTGCAGGTCCTTGATAAATCAGGACCTATCAGGCAGGGAGGTAGTTGTCGAGAGAGGGAGCCATGGTTTATCATGAAGGCTCTGTTAGGGGGCTTGAGAGTTATAAGTTAGCCAGAAAAGATCTAAAGAGAGGGCTAAGAAGAGTGAAGAGGGGACATGAGAAGTCATTAGCGGATAGGATCAAGGAAAACCCTAAGGCCTTCTATTGGTATATCAGGGATAAAAGAATGATGAAAGTAAGATTAGGCCCAATCAAAGATAGTAGTGGGAAGTTGTGTGTGGAATCTGAGCACATTGGTGGAAGCGCTTAATGAATACTTTTTGTCAGTATTCACATTGGAAAAGGGCAATGTTAATGAAAATACAGAAATACAGGCTACAAGATTAGATGGGATTGTGGTTGACAAAGAGGAGGTTTTAGCAATTTTGAAAGATCTGAAAATAGATAAGACCCTGGCATTTATCCTCGGATTCTCTGAGAAGCCAGGGGTGAGATTGCAGAGCCTTTGGCTTTGATCTTTATGTCATGATTGTCGAAAGGAGTAGTGCCAGAAGACTGGAGGATAGCAAATGTCCCTTGTTTAAGGGGAATCGGGACATCCTAGCAATTATAGGCCAGTGAGCCTTACTTCGTTTGTGGGTAAGATATTGGAAAAGTTTATAACAGATAGGATTTATAATCATCTGGAAAGGAATAATTTAATTAAGGATAGTCAACACGGTTTTGTGAAGGATAGATCGTGCCTCACTAACCTTATTGAGTTTTTCGAGAAGGTAACCAAACAAATGGATGAAGGTAAAGTGGATGATGTGGTGTATATGGACTTCCGTAAGGCGTCTGATAAGGTTTCACACGCTAGGCTATTGCATAAAATACAGAGTTTTGGGATTGAAGGTGATTTAGCGGTTTGGATCAGAAATTGGCTGGCTGAAAGAAGACAGAGGGTGGCGATTGATGGAAAATGTTTTTCCTGGAGCTCAGTTACCAGTGGCGTGCCACAAGGATCTGTTTTGGGCCCACTGTTGTTTGTCATTTTTACAATTAATCTGCATGTGGGCATAGAAGGATGGGTTAGTAAATTTACGGATGACACTAAGGTAGACAGAGTTATGGATAGTGCCGAAGGATGTTGTGAGTTACAGAGGGACATAGATAAAATGCAGAGCTGGGCTGAGAAGTGGCAAATGGTGTTTAATGCGGAAGAGTGTGAGGTAGTTCACTTCAGAAGAAGTAACAGGAATGTAGAGTACTGGGCTAATGGTAAAATTCTTGGCAGTATAGATGAACAAAGAAATCTTAGTGTCCAGGTGCATAAATACCTGAAAGTTGCCACCCAGGTTGATGGGGTTGTTAAGAAGGCATATGGTGTGTTGGCGTTTATTGGTAGAGGGATTGAGTTTCCCAGCCACAAGGCCATGCTTCAGCTATACAAGACACTGGTAAGGCTGCACCTGGGGTATTGCGTACAATTCTGGTCACCACATTATAGGAAGGATTTTTTTTTCGATTCCCTACAGTATGGAAACAGGCCCTTCGGCCCAACATGTCCACACTAACCCTCTGAAGAGTAACCCATCCAGACTCATTTCCCTGCAATTACCCCTGACTAATGCACCTAACACTATGGGCACTTTAGCATGGCCAATTCACCTAACCTGCACAAATTTTGGAATGGAATGTGGGAGGAAACGAGAGCACCCAGAAGAAACCCAGGTAGACATGGGGAGAATATGCAAACTCCGCACAGACAGCCGCCCGAAGCAGGAATCAAACCCAGGTCCCTGGCGCTGTGAGGCAGCAGTGCTAACCACTGAGCCACCGTGCCTCCCATGGTGGAAGCTTTGGAAAGGGTTCAGGGGAGATTTACTAGGATGTTGCCTGGTATGGAGGGAAGGTCTTATGAGGAAAGGCTGAGGGACTTGAGGCTGTTTTTATTGGAGTGAAGAAGGTTGAGAGGTGACATAATCTGTTTAAGATAATCAGAGGGTTAGATAGGGTGGACAGTGAGAGCCTTTTTCCTCGGATGGTGAAGGCTAACACAAGGGGACATAGATTTAGGACAAATATCAGGGGTAATTCCTTTACTCAGAGAGTAGTAGGGGTGTGGAGCGGCCTGCCTGCAACAATAGTAGACTCACTCATGTTAAGGGCATTTAAATGGGCATTGGACATACATATGTTTAATAATGGAACAGTATAGGTTAGATGGGCATCAGATTAATTCCACAGGTCAGCGCAACATTGAGGACAGAAGGGCCTGTACTGCGCTCTAACGTTCTATGTTCTTAGGTACAAGGTACCTGAACACAGATTCTTAAGTACAAATTCTTACAAAAAAAATTAGAAAGAAAGGAATAAAAATTCAGCATTACAGTTCATAGTAATAAATTAGAAAAATGAAGAAATAAAAAGTTCAGAATAACTGTCTGTCCAACCAAGTCCACGCAGGGACTTAGCGTCTAGTCAGCGTCAGACCTTCATGTCAGGCTTCAGCTCGAGACCAGGAGACTGTTCTGGAATCACCTCAAGGTGTGAGGTCCATGCCAAAGCCATGCTGGGTCGCCATTCTGGGCCCACAGGCCACCATGCTAGGCTGTCACCGCCACGCTGGGTCACTGATTGGCCATGACATGGGACATGGATAGGCTGCCATGCTGGGTCACTGTTAGGCTACTACGCTGGTCATTGAAAGGCTGCCATGCTGGGTCACCGATAGGCTCCCACGCTGGTCACCGATAGGCTGCTATGCTGGGTCACTGAAAGGCTCCCACGCTAGGTCACCGATAGGCTGTCACAACTGGGTCACCAATAGGCTCCCACGCTGGGTCACCGGTACGCTCCCACACTGGTTCACCAGTACGCTCCCACGCTGGGTCACCGATAGGCTGCCACGCTGGGTCACCGATTGTCTATCACACTGTGTCATTGATAGGCTGTCACAACTGAGTCATCGATTGGCTCCCACGCCAGGTCACCGATTGGCAGCCACGCTGGGTCACCGATAGGCTGCCACGCTGGGTCACCGATAGACTCCCACGCTGGGTCACCGATAGACTTCCATGCCAGGTCACCGATAGGCTGCCACGCTGGGTCACCGATAGACTCCCATGCCGGGTCACTGATAGGCTCCCATGCCGGGTCACTGATAGGCTCCCACGCCAGGTCACCGATAGGCTCCCACGCCAGGTCACCGATAGACTCCCACGCTGGGTCACCGATAGGCTCCCATGCCGGGTCACTGATAGGCTCCCATGCCGGGTCACTGATAGGCTCCCACGCCAGGTCACGGATAAGCTGCCACGCTGGATCACCGAGAGACGGCTCGGCTTGGAGACTGCTACTCCAAGCTGAGCAATAACCTCGCTGGGCTGAGAGATCCCCCACCAGGTCCATTTTGAGGCCAGGGGTTCAGGACATCACAGAGGAGAAAGAATGGAAAAATAAGCACAAAAGAGAAAAAAAAAGAAAAAGAAACAGACTGAGCACTGGAGCTCTGGCTGAGGAGTTCTACTCCGTCCGCCACCATCTTGGAAAGCATGTGAGGGCAAATGTTACCAATCTGGAAATGCTGGAGCCCAGTTGGTCGAAACAATCTGATCCATTGTCCAATTAAGGCTAGGATCAAAAATTAATGTGTCCAAGGATGTCTAATCTTTTGGTTCTGTAAAGATGAATCACAAAAATGACTTATTTTTCTCTAGCTGGAATGCTGGACAACTTCACAGAAATGCAAAGTAAATATAGTCTTAGAGTATATGAAAAAGGGGATGAAGACTTTAGCCCAAGGGTAAGTGGCGGTAGCCGTTTGAAGATCCTCTTGAATTATTTATGTCAATTGTGGTCTATCTCTCCCTTTCCTGGAATGGTTGATGGCAATGATCCAATTTGACAACTTTCAGTGAATTCCACCATTCCTTTTAGTTTCACTTAAAGCCTTAACCTACTCAAGGACCATTAGAACTTACAGCTCTATATAATTTTATGAATGAGTTTGGAATGGGAAACTATCAAAAGGCCTTTTGTGGTGAAGTGGTAGTGTCCCCTAACTCTGAGCCAGGTGGTCCAGGTTCAAGTCCCACCTACTACAGAGGTGTATAAATCACATCCCTGAGCAGGTTGATTAGAATGGAAAATTGAAAATAGGGCTCTTGTGATACAGTGGTAGTGGTCCAACCTTTGGGTCAGAAGGACTGGCTTTGAGTCCTATTTGCTCCAGAGATGTGTCATTAATATATTGATTAAAATGTCTGAAAACATAATTTATTTGCCTGGCAAGGAGGAGGTTTTCCTGTGTGCTGCTGCTGCTGCACACCACCATCCACTTCTACTCCTTCATTTGCCACCTGAATACACTAGGTGTGCTTTCGTACTGCCACACTCCTCCCAGTGAGGGCTGTTTGTGTGGGAGTCCTCCCATTTTCCACCACGGAGCTGTGGTGGAGGGCGTTGCGTGCCTCATTCCTGCTGAACCGCAGATTGTGACGCCTCACAGATTCTCAGGCCAACTGCCAATTTTGTGGAGCTATGGTGTCTGTGGATCATGTAAATATTAGTTGTGTGGGGTTGCACCACTCCCTTTTAGTTATTTGAAAAATCTTTTGTTGTACTTTTGATTGCACTCCAGCCCTATGCTCCTGATCTTTGGGAACCTGCCGCAGGGGGGTGTGGGCAAGTCAGAGGACCTGCTTGCAGGCCTGCTCCTGGGCCTGACCGGGTCCCTGATGACAAGTCCAGGCAGCAGGCTGTGGAGGGGATCATAGTTTGTGATGAGGACTCCACTGATACTCTCTATGCCTTTAGAGAGAGGTGGGCACCACATTAGGTACAGTGTTTTTTCACCCCCTCCATTTTGATTTAGTTCTCACCCTTTCACCCCACCTCTCCATCACCTTTGACGGGCTACATTGCCCTTAACAGGTTTTGTATATAAATTCATAATTGGACAACATGAGTGACATACTGGTGATAGTCAATAGATGAGAAAATACCATGGGTGATTTGGTTATGGGAAAACCAAATGTTCAGTTTTATGTAAGACCATTTCAGGATATGAAAATAAATAGAATGGAAAATTGGAAAAAGGGTTTTCATGACACAGTGGTAATGAAGGTCCGGGTTCAGGTCTGACTTGCCCCAAACATGTAACATAACCTGTTTAAATAGGTTGCTTAAAAATAACAGTGTCCCAAAATTTCAACCATGCAGGAGGTGACCATTTGTTTCATTGTGCCTGTTCTATTAGCAAGTATCAGTCTGCCTTTTCTCCACATCCCTGCACACTGTTTTTATCCAGATAAACATCCAATATTATATTGAATGCCTGAAAATATTTGCCTGTAGGTGCATTTCTCTGTTAGCAGGGCTCTGCGACAGTGTCTGACTTCTGAGCCAGGAGGCCTGATTCCAAAGCTGTCTGTTCCAGATATGTGTCATAACATGTCCTGTCGGGTTGTTTGGAAAATATCTAGAAGGAAAACTGAAGAATAGACTCTTGTGGCACAGTGGTAACGTCCCTATCTCTGATACAGGAGGCCTGGGTTTAAGACCCCAGCTGCTCCAAAGGTGTATAATAATATCTCGCTGAACAGGTTGATTAGAAAATCTCCAGATTGGAAACTGCGCTATTTGGGCTCAAGATTTTGAGATTGTGAAGTTGTGACAAACTAAATTAGAAATAATTCACTTCCAGAGGCATAATTGTAAAGTTCTGAAAAAAGATGTGAAATTACAAACTTCCCATCCTGTTTGCATTTTTAAAGGGCGGAGCTGCCTCAAAATATTTATTTCCAAAGTCTAAATCCATAATCCATATTTGATATCATACACTGGATACTTGTCACTCACACTGCATAGAAGGATAAGAAGTTCAAATACTGGAATGATTACCATACCTCTTGTCCTTTTGCTGCTGGCATGTTGCACACATTGTCATCAATCTTCTTACTACCATCTGCAAACATAAAACATGTCATATATTGGAGGCAGTTCAGAGAAGATTTACTGAGATGATAACAGGTATGAGGGGACAGTCTTATGAGGAGAGATTGAGTCGGTCAGACCACTACACATTAGAATTTAGAAGAATGAGAGGCGACTTTCTTGAAATGTACAAGATTCTTAGAGGACTTAGAGTCGTGGAGTCATACAGCACAGAAACAGATCCTTCGGTCCAATTCATCTGTGCTGAACAGGCATTCCGATCTGACCTAGTTCCATTTGAGCATTTGGCTCATATCCCTCTAAACCCTTCCTATTCATTTACCCATCCAAATGCCTTTTAAATGTTGTAATTGTACCAGCCTCCACCTCTTCCTCTGGCAGCTTTTTCCATATGCGCACAACCCAACGCATGAAAGTTTCCCCTCTCACCTTAAACCTATACGCCCTAGTTTTGGACTCCCCTACCCTGGGAAAAAGATATCCATGCCCCTCATGATTTTATAAACCTCTATATGGTGACCCCTCAGCCTACGAAGCTCCAGGGAAGGAAGCCCCAGCCCATTCAGCCTCTCCCCCTGTATTCCTGATAAAGGGCTTTTGCCCGAAACATCGATTTTACTGCTCCTCGGATGCTGCCTGAACTGCTGTGCTCTTCCAGCACCACTAATCCAGAATCTGGTTTCCAGCATCTGCAGTCATTGTTTTTACCTATAGCTCAAATCCTCTAGTCCCAGCAACATCCTTATAAATCTTTTCTCCACCCTCTCAAGTTTAACAACATCCTTCCTCTAGATGGGCGACCAGTTGTACGTAGTATTCTAAAAGTGGCCTCACCAATGTCCTGTGCAGCTTCAACATGACATCCTAATGCCTATTCAATGTTTTGACCTACGAAGGCAAGTGTGCCAAATGCCTTCTTCATCACCCTGTCTACCTGTCCATTTTCAAGGAACTGTGCACATATATCCCAAGGTCTCTTGTTTGGAAACACTCTCCAGGGCCTTATCATTAACTGTGTAATCCCTGCCCTTGTTTGCCTTACCAAAATGCAATACCTCACATTTATCTAAATTAAACTCTAACTACCAGATCAGGCAGGGGAGAGATGGCAACCCACTGGATTTTGTGTGACCACTGCCTTCAAACCTACTGCCTGGACAGCATAAAATCCAGCTGAAAAGGTTAAATTTGCACACCACCCCAAACTATCTTGGGAAATACAATCGTCCCAGTAATCCGTTGTAGATAAAATGATTTACTGACCTAGAATCATACACCACAGAAGAATGCTGTTTCAATTATACCTATTTCCCGGCTCTTTCATCAACCTTCTGACAACTTAAGGGTTTATGTTTATGCAGACCTGTTTTCAATCACAATTTTAAACTTTCTTTTCCTTTAAAAATCTTTAAAAACTATGTGGGGAAATTAATCATCTTGAATTTCTTAAACAAATAAATCAACTCACCATCTGAAGGATGAACTATCTTGAGTTTATCTGTGAATGAAAAATAAGTGTGCAGTTGTAAATTTAGGGATTTCTGCTCTTTTTCTAACATGAAGTATGCAATCTTTTCTTTTTATTCAATCTCGGGACATAGGCATTGCTGGTAAAGTCAGTATTTGTTAGAAAATCTGTCTTTGCCCTGAGAAGGTACTAGAGACACTTACTGACCCCCTCATTACAGCTTTAGCGCTGACAGTCTTACTGCTAGGTCCAAAATCACATGTAGCCTAAATGGATTTCCTTCAATCACGGATCAGATATGTTTTTTAATAAAAATCTGACAGCCTTGTACCAAATTGCAAAACTGTAATGTTACAGATGTTAAAATGCAACTCTAATTCTCAAACTGACAAAGTCGGAATTTTTGCTTATTACTCGTGGGATGTGGGCATCACTGGTTGGATGTCTTAAGATAATTGCCCTTCAGAAAGTGGGGGTGCGCTGTCTTCTTGAACTGCTGCAGTCCATGTGGTGTAAGTTGACCTACAATGCCATTTAGGAGAGAATTCCAATATTTTGACCCAGCGACAGTGAAGGAACTACAATATATTTCCAAGACAGGATGGTGGGTGGCTTGGAAGAGAACTTGCAGGTGATGATGTTCCATGTATCTGCTGCCCTTATCCTTCTAGATAGAAGTGATCATAGGATTGGAAATTGCTGTCTAAGGATCTAAGATGCATTCAGTCAATGGTAACGCCAAGGATGCTGATAGTGGGGGATTCAGTGATGGTACTGCATTGAATGTCAAGGGCGGTGATTAGATTTTCTCTTATTAGAGATGGTAATTGCTTTGTGTTTGCTTGCCACGATTGTTACTTGACACCTTTCAGCCCAAGCCTGGTTATTGTCCAGGTCTTGTTGCATTTGAACATGGATTGCTTCAGTAACTGTGAGTGTCCCTATATTCTGCAGCAATTCAAGAAGGCAGATCACCTCCACATTCTCCAGGGTAATTTAGTTGGGCAGAAATGCTGGCCAAGCCAATGACTTTCACATGAATGAACTGAATCTGTCAAACAAAAGGTTCAGAAGCTTGAACACATGCACCAACAGGTTCAAGAACCGCTTCTTCCCTGCCATTATCAGACTGACGAATGGACATCTCTAATTTCAAATCTCATGTTGATCTTGCTTTGCTCACCTCCTGTGCAGCCGTAACCTGGAATGCCTCACTCTGTCAAAGCACCCTATGATCTGTATGTCCTTTTTTACTATGTTCTGCTCACAAAACAAAACTTTTCACTGTACTTATGTACATGTAACAACAATAAACCAATGCAAATAAAATCCCTGGTGAGATTCTGTGGTTGTGGATGCACTCCTTGAAGGTTTCCTCAGACTAAATGTGACTATTAAAACTGATGGAGACCTCAAGTTGAAGCACCAGCACAGTTTTAACAAATAAACTGAGTGACCATTTGTATTACCATAGAGATCTTCTACATCATGCCTGTCCTTTGTGATGATCTCTCGGAGCTTACGCAATTTCTCCTTTTAAAAAAAGATAAAGGAAAGTTAAATTGAGATTTTGCAGCTTCACTTGAACACCAGTGATGACCAAATAATTCATAAAAACAGCAGCAAACACCGTACATTATAGACAGCCTGTAACATGGTAAAACATTTCAAAGTGCCTCACAGGTATGTAATCAAACAAAATGTGACAGAGCCAAATAAGACAGGGGTGATAGGATAGGTGATCTAAAGCTTGTCAAAGATTTGATTTTAAGAAGCGTCTTAAAAAGAGTGGTGTGAAGAGGCTTAAAGAACCTCAGAATATCTACAGTGCAGAAAGAGACCACTTGGCCCATCAAGTCTGCATCGACACTTCCAATCTATCCCCGTAACCCCATGTTTACCATAGCTAATCCATCTAACTTGCATATCCCTGGACTCTATGGGGTAATTTAGCATGGTCAATCTACCTAATCTCCACATTTTTGGACTGTGGGAGGAAACCAGAGCATCCGGAAGAAATGAGAATATGCAAACTCCACACGGACAGTCACCCGAGGCTGGAATCGAACCTAGGTCCCTGACATTGTGAAGCAGCAGTGCTAATCACTGGCCCACCCTTGGGCTGGAAGTTATTACAGAAACAAAGAGAAGTGAGAACAAAGATGGATCTAAATATGAAGAATTGTTATTTTGTGCATCTCCCAGTCCCACAAAAAAAAATTGACCAAGTTTGTGATATTATATTTTCGTGAGCTTAGCGACATTCATCAGCTGTAGATCAGTGGGTAACTCTCTTTGCTCTGAGGCAAAAATCTGTTGGTTCAATTCTCATTGCAGGAACTGCAGGGAAAAGTAAAGTCTAGCTCAAAACTCTCAGCTCGGTACTCTGGAAGTCCCTCATTTACAGAATAAATAAAACCTTGCATATTCTCTCAGAATGATGGGAGAGATCTCACATTTGCTACATTGGTGAAATGTTCTCCTCAGCATCTTGGAGTTAATATTTATCCCTCAATCAACATCACTGAAACAGATTACCTGGTCATTATTACATTGTTCTATGTGGGATCTTGCTGTGCATAAATTGGCTGCTGCACTTTACATTACAATAGTGGCTACACACTAAGATTCTTCATTTATTGTAAAGTACTTTAGCCATTGTGAAAAGTGTTACACTCTTACACCCAGCAGCCCTGGTACTGAGCTCACACTGGATTGAGGATTACGCCAGATTTAGGGTTGAGCAGTGAGCAGTGTTGAGAGTGTGGTGCTGGAAATGCACAGCAGGTCAGGCAGTATTCAAGGAGCAGGAGAATCGATGTTTCAGGCATAAGGCCTTCTTCAGAAACCACACCACACTCTCAACTCTGATCTCCAGCATCTGTAGTTCTCACTACCTACTGGGCAGTGAGCAGCTCGGGTCAATTCGAGTTGGGCAGGTCACTAGCTACTTTGAATGTGAAAGGGGACAGGTGGTGAAACAGTTACCACCTTCAGTACCATGCACAGCCTAACTTGTCCAGGTAGCACATTCTGAAAAATGGGTGGTTTGCTGACAGCTCTTGTTTTTAGTCAGTTGGTTTTGAGAGAATCTATCTGGACATAAATGCAAGAGTTTTATCTTCTCGCTTTCAGGATTAATTAGACACTCCATTTAGGAACCACTTTGCATATTATAAATCAGAAGTTGCCTGTTTTTGGTGGGAATCCCAGTTGTTGGATCTCATAGAATCCTTAAGTGCAGATAGAAGCTGTTGGGCACATCAAATCTGCACTGACTCTCCAAAGAATATCCCATCCTGTTCCTGTAAACTTGTAATCCCACAATAAGTGTGGCTAATCCACCTAGTCTGCACATCCTGGACACTACGGGCAATTTAGCATGGTCAATCCACCTAACCTGCATATCTTTGGGCTATGGGAGGAGGCCAGATCATGCAGATGAAACCCACATAGACACGGGGAGACCATAGAAATGCCACACAGACAGTCAACAAAGACTAGAATGGAATGCGGATCTCTGATGATGTGAGGCAGCAGTGCTAATGATTGTGCCAATGTGCCACCCAACTCAAACATGAAAAGTGGGATTTCAGGAAGAAGGGAACACCAGTGCTGAACCACAAACTTTAACCGTCTACCTAATTCCCACCTGAAGGTGGAGGATGACATTTGTCCTTTTTGTGGTATCTTAATCAATAGCTGAGCTTTTCAGAACCACAAGATTGTTGTGATGCAGAAGAAGGCCAAAATTCAACACTTCACATGTGCATCAAATCTCTGAATGACTGTCATGATTTCATGCCAACCACCTACCCCCTTCCCAAAAATCCTGAACACTGTTTCTATTTAACTAATTCTCTGTGTCTGTTTGTATAATTTTACACTAGGAACAGTTGTGTGTGTTGGTATTGAAATATGGGAAGAGGTGCTTCCTTTATTTTCTATCTTATTTATTTTCTCTTCATTTCTTCCCTCTTCTATGCACTGAGTTTCCTTCATTCCCTGGGAATGCTCTCTATTATCTCAGACTGTAAGGGAACCCTTCAATTGTATTTAAATGTTGGTAGGAATTTTGCAGGAACATTTAAACACTGCACAAAGCTTTTTATCAAGCAAGTTATTATTCATCAGTCAATTACACCCACCTTCAAACATTTATGCGTGGGAGTGGCAAATAAAGAACACAAATTGAAAGACTGAGTTATTAAATAAAGTGAGTCAAGTAAGTACATCTTGGAAATTAATATATTGATTAAACATTGCAAGTAATCAGACTTGCCATTGCAATTATAAAAGGAAAAATACTGAAGTTGTTTAGCTTGTTTCAGATAAAGTTTTATCTCTGATTCCTTATAGTAATGAGAAGCTCTTTCATCTTTTTAGATTTATGTGAATTTGTTCATGAAACTGAAAAGTGGAGATTTTTATTTGTGATAATGTGGGAAGGATAGAGGGAGCTGAACCCACAAGAACAGGCATCTGCCTCTCAACTGGACAATATGCATGAATAATTTTTGAAGTTCAGCACAACTGATAAAAACATAGCTTCAATGTTTCTGGCTGGATCCCTCTTACTCACTGATAAAGGCTCAAACAGTTTATGAAGACTACATGCAGCTGATAAACATTGCAGGAAGCACTGACTGCAGACAGCAATAATGCAAAACAATAGACATCATCAGTTTACCTGCAATACAATGGACTGGCAGAGGATCTTTGTACATAATCCTGGACCAGACTGTCATATTTATGCTATGATCTGGCTAGTGAACTTTTATTTACAAAGCAGACAAAAAATTACAATCAGAATAAAACACAAGATTCCATGGTTTTGGACAGACAATAATAAATTTTGTTGCACTTCTCTGCGGTGAACTATTTACTTGGGGATGCAGATTACCAGCTCACACTTCACCGGTGATGCCCCATTGTGATCGTGCTGGGGGTGACTGAAGAGAATGTGGGATCTCATTAGACTGTCAGGTCACTAACCCTGGGATCAGAAAATGCTGGCAATGGTGACAAATAACTGACATGCTGAATGCTACTTTTGCTGCTCAATGCACTGTTAGTGTGAAGGAGTATCCATTTGTTGATAAGAGTAAATAAGCCTAGTACAAGGGTGATAGTTGCATTGTTTTTGCCTAATGAGCTATTATTGGGGCAACAATGAAAGGCATTTAAGGCTTATAATAACGAGGATACACTCTTAGCATTTTAATTTCACCCACAAAAAATTATATGTTATTCATCTGGTTTATGCTGAGATTTATAGTCCACCCCATCTTTATCTCACCCTATCATCATAGCCTCCTGTTCTTTTCACTCATGTGCTTATCCAGTTTTCCCTGAAATACATTGACACAATTCACCTCAACTCCTCACTGGGGGCACAAGTTCTGGAAGAAGTTCTCCTAAATTCTTGACTGGATTTATTAGTGACTCTATATCTGTGGCCCTCATATGGAAATATCTTTGTTTATCCTGTCAAAACTCCAAACAAAATTCCATAAGATTACTCCTCTCCCTTCAGTTTGCTACAGAAAGGACCCAGCTTGGTTAACATTAAGAATTACAAGTTATTTAGGTAACACAAAAACAAGTGCTGGGAACACAGTTAACTGGATTATTGTTTAAGTTTCATTCTGGACCTGTTGTACAGCATCTTGATCCTTCTCTTCTATCTGCCATTGCTTAAATCTTTCCTGTGCTTCATTCACAGTAAGAACTCCCTTCTTGACCAATTCTTGCAGATGGATCAGCTGTTGTTGTCCTCGATTGTATTCTGGCCTGAATGTGTCGTACACTGGATTCTCACCAACCTTGGGTCTGTTAGCTGCAGCACAAAGATGATAGATGAGATATGTACAGTAAGTTCAATACTTTCACACAAACACACACAGTATTGCACACATCAGTCAGGAGTAACATTATTGGAATAAGTGTGCTCTGTTGTGAATGCTGATATCGCTAAATATAATACAGTGCATAAAGATATCAGGATACATCAGCATCTTTGTCTGCTAAGTTCAGAATGTTTATCAGTCACTTTCTAAGAGCTACATTGCCCACAAAAAATCAGAAATATTGTCCAAGATGTGTGTGCACATTTCAATCGGTAGAGTACAAGTCACCAACTCAGTAAAGAGGTTTGAGTGTGCATGACCAGTGGCATTCCATTGCAGCTGTCCTTTAAGATACTGCAAACCAACTTTAAGTGACACAGACTCAATATCTGATACCTGCAGCTGATAAACATTGCAGGAAGCACTGACTGCAGACAGCAATAATGCAAAACAATAGACATCATCAGTTTACCTGCAATACAATGGACTGGCACAGGATCTTTGTGCATAATCCTGGACCAGACGGTCATATTTATGTTATGATCTGGCTAGTGAACAGTAACTTTTATTCACAAAGCAGACAAAAAATTACAATCAGAATAAAGCATAAGATTCCATGGTTTTGGACAGACAACAATAAATTTTACGATACAATTAAAGAACAGTACTAATCTACAATACGAGTACAACTTTTATTCTAACATGCAGAATTAACATGTGGCAAATATGAATTGTGAGAGAGTGAACACTCTAAGGTGCACATCAAATAGCAAGTACAATCAAGACCAATTCCACATTTCTCAGCAATCTCCCCCAAACATTAATGACAAGGTGGGTCATCAAATCTTATAAAGTTTCATAAAAGATCACAATTCTTTACTTCTGCTAATCTGTCCTTGAAACTCCTTCTCGAGAGCTGCTCTATCATGGTCTGCCTCGATGACTACTTCCATTCTGGTCATGATGTGGAGGTGCCGGTGATGAGCTGCTGTGAACACAGTCAGAAGTCACATGACACTAGGTTATAGTCCAACAGGTTTACTTGAAATCACAAGCTTTCAAAGCGCTGCTCCTCCATGAGGTGAAATGGAAGGAAGCGCACTGGCACAGAAGTTATGGGCGGATTACATTATGTTATAAATTCGGTGCCTGTGTACTTCCCTCCACTTCACCTGACAAAGGGACAGCGTTCCGAAAGCTTGTGATTTCAAGTAAACCTGTTGGACTATAACTTGGTGTCATGTGACTTCTGACTTTGTCCATTCTGGTCAATCAGCGTCCTTTCCCATTCTCCTACACTTTAGAAACTGTACTTTCTCACAGGCGGAATTCAAGCTCTTCATCAAACCTCATTGGGCCAATACTACTTATAGAGTCATAGAGTCATTCAGCACAGAAACAGGCCCTTCGGCCAGGTTTCTTAAACTGAACTAGTCCCATTTATCTATGTTTGGCCCATATCCCTCTGAAACCTTTCCTATCCATGTACCTGTTCAAATGTTTTAAATGTTATCATTGTACCTGCCTCTAGTACTTCCTCTGTCAAATATGCACCGTCCTCTCACTTTAAACCTATGCCCTCTAGGTTTTCTCCTTTGATATTTTATGAATTCTAATCTTGGTCAGTTGTCTCAAGGAAGTACTGCTTGTGGGCTTTTGAATCCACTATCAGTTATATTGAACAATTAATTCTACACAGGTGTCTCTCAAATCCTCCCTAGCTTTTAGGGTTTCCCTGAGCCTTGATCAACCAGTGCTATTCCACTGCTGTAGGTCTTCCCTGAGTCCTCAAAACACAAAACATGTTTACTTCAGCTGCCTTCCCAGCAATACAGTTAACTGCTGTATTCCTAATGGAGCAACTCTTTTTCAATCTACCTGTAATCTTTGAACTCCTCTTCAGTGACTCCAAATGGTTTTGAATGGTCTATTGAATACCTTGCAAGAGGTAGATTTGAATGTAGCCACCGAGTAACTCTCAGGACTGAGTATGCTCTGAATGTTAATTTGAAGATTGCTGGTTTCTGAGCACAAAAAATGCTTCCAAAATAAAGAATCATCACAATCTCAATTCCTGAGCACACTTCTGGCCATAATCCAATTTAATCTCTACTGTTGCCAGTGTACTCTTGAATTCTCTACTGAATTTATTAATGACAAACTTTATACAAACGATTCAAGATTGTAGACACCTGCAATTCAAAATATCTTATGTACATTTCCCATATAGAAGCCATTTGGAATTTTAAAGACCTCTATCACACTACAGCCTCCTGTTTATGACACAGTCCAAAATTGTTCAGTCTTTCCTCACAGGTATAACTTCTCAAATTCTACTGCCATCCTTGCAAATTTGTTAACAATATGGACTGTGCACAATTGCAATTCTTTCATTGTGTGAGTGTATGTGTATGTGTGTATTGCAAGTGTGTATGTGCATGTGGGTGAGAGGGATGTGTGTGTAAGCGTACGTGTGTGAATGTGTGCAAATGCATGTGTGAGCATGTGTGTGCATGTGAGACAGCATGTGTGTGTGAATGAATGCATATGCATGTGAGCTTGTATGTATGTGCAAGCAAGTGTGCATGAGTGTGTGTGAATATGTGCATGTGTGTATGTACTTAGGTGTATAAAATTGTACCTGTGCATGCATTTTTATGTGTATCTGAGTGGGTTCATGTGTGCATGTGCACGTGCATATGCAGAAATGTGTGCGCACATATCTGTGTGTATGCACATGAATACATGTGAGCACGAATGCACGTGAATGTGCATATGTACATGCATCTGTGCATGTTTGAGTTTTTATGAATAAATGTACGAGAGCACAAATGGATGAATCTATGCATTTGTAAATGTGTGTGGGGGTGTGCGCCTGTGAATGTGTGAGTGAATGTAGATGTAAATCTGTGTGCGTGAGCATATCTACAGATTTGAATGTGTGTGTGCACATGCATATGCAGGCATATGAGTATGCATATATGTAATTGTGAATGTGTGCGTGTGAATGCACATGAGTCTCTGTGTGCGTCTGTGCAAGTATGAATGTGAATTGTCAATGTGAGTGTGTATGTGTGTGAGAATGTGTGCATGTTTCAGTGTGATCATACACTTTCAATTTTTCTGATGATTAATTTAATCATAAACTGTTTTTTAAACAAGATTTTTTTGCAGCAAAGTAGTTAAGATATTAGAATGCATTATTCCAGATGATTTTGATCTGTCTCTGTACCAGTCTAGTGCAGACACATAGCCACAGTGAAGAGTCAGGTACAACCCATGCAGTGCAGAGTAATTTGTCTATAGTCAGTAGCAGTCTGCTGGAGTGGAAAACGGGAGAACTCAATGAGATATTTTGGAGTTTGCAAAGGTCACTGCATCTGGTTATAAATCTATAAAATATAATGATCTGAAGAATTCTCAGCAAAACATTTTTTTTCTTAAAATGACTGTACAACTTACTGCACTCAAACATAATGGAGTTACTTCATTTAAAATTATTGTAAAATGTTAGTATTTTCAAATAATGAATTCTCATTCTAAAACATTATCAGGCTACACTTTTCTCTAATTTTGAGAAATAATTAATTAAAATATACAGATATTCAAATGGCAAAGAAACTATATGAGTGATTTTCTAGATGATTGCCACCAGGAGTCAGCCTTGCCCATCATTTGGACACATTGGTTAATGAGGTGTGTGCTCTGGATTCTCCAGGGAGAATGTAGCTAGGTGGTGCACGGTCTGAAAATGAACTCAACAATGTTTAATTAGCAATATCTCAAAGCCAAAATAACACAAAACACCAACAATGACAAGGCTTCGTACCTCTTTTGGGGGCACTGCAGATTTTGTCAGTGGTTCCTTTTCCAGTCTTTTGCTGAAACACTAACATAAAGTCAAATCAGTACATGTGGAAAGTTCCTGAGCAATTACATTTGATTTTTGACATTCTTGTGATCTCTTCTGGCTCCAACTGGTTACTTCTCTCCATTAAGACGGTCCTTAAAACCTACTTCCTTGACCAAGCAATAATATCTCGCATTTCCTAATATCTTCTTTCAGGCAGTGAATTCCAAATCATACCAACTCATTGTCTATAATAATTCTCCTCATTGACCCTCTCGTTCTCCATTTCAATTATCTTCAGTGTTTTTTCAGCAGTGACCAACTTTCCAATAGGAATAGTTTCTCCTTCATCAGTTTGTCTAAATCCTGTCTTCCAGTCGGTCTCTTACCGTGGGAAAATAAGAAACTGGTATAGATCTCACTAAATCTCTGTGAGGACACTTTTCTATACTGAATGAGGAATTGCAGATGACACATGAGAGCAGTTACTTTTCAGTAAATGGCTGATTAGTTCTGCTCCTCTCCATCGTTAGAAGTCAGCATTTCTTTTAAAGTGCAGAGAAGTTGCCAAAGTCATCTTCACTTTCAATATTTTCTTCCTCCTATTGCAAAAGCTCACTCATTATCTTGCCATGATTTATTCATTGTCTCTTTCATTCTGCACTGAGATCAGCCAGTACCAGAGCCCAAATAACTCAGCAATCGTATAGTTATAGGATACATAGGTTGGGGATGAGTTAATGAAACTATTTTGCCACTATTCTTCCCATCGATGTATTTAGAGGAGATTTACAACAACACAGCTTGAGTTTATGTAGTATTTTTAACAAAGTAAAAGCTCCAAAGATGCTTCACTGTTACATACCAGTGAAAATTTGACACCTAACTACAGGAGAGTATTAGGACAAGTGACCGCAAGTTCAAACCAAGAACATTTCAAGGAGTGTTTTAAAGAAAGTAGAAAGATGGACAGATTAGGGGTAGGGAGGGAATTCCAGAATATGGGGTCAAAGCAGCTGAAAGCATTGCCATCAATGGTGAAATAATTAAAATAGTGATGTGCAAGAACCAGAATGGGAGGGGGATAGATCTCAGAAGGGTGTGGGACTGGAGCAAATTACAGATAGGGAAGATGGGTGAGGCTAAAGAGACAATTTGAAAATAAGGGTGAGGATTTTAAAATGGAGGTGTTGTTTGACTAAGATCAAGGAGATCAGTGAGCAGTGGGGTAGCAGAAAATGTAATTTTCCTGAGAATTTAGAACTGGGCAGCAGAGTATTAGGAGGGTATCAAAGGTGGAGAATAGAAGATGGCCAGCCAAGTGTGTATTAGAACAGTCAAGCTTAGCACTAATAAGGAATGCAATGAGATGAAGCAGGGGCATGATCAATAGTCTCTAGATTAGAGTGGTGCTGGAAAAGCACAGCAGGTCAGGCAACATCTGAGGATCAATAGTGTGACAGCTGTGAAAATGGTAAATCAGACATGGACTGAGATGACCTCTTGGGCACCACAGGAAACATTATGACCCCAAGTCTCTGAAAAACCTAGACTGTTGTGCATCAGGTAGCAGTTAAAGAAAATTACTCCCAATCACTACCCTCATTTTAAAATATGTGGCAGGTAAGACAATGAATTTGCAATGCTTTTGGGATCAGGTTTTGTGAAGAGTCTGAAAAAGCTAGGATTGTTCTCTTCAGAGCAGAGAAGGCAAAGGAGGAAATTTAATCAGGTGTGTTCAAAATCTTGAAGGTTTTGATACGGTTAAATGAGCTCAAAGTTTGTGAGAAGATTTGTAGCTCGGGTGCTCATTGTTGTGGTTCTGTTCGCCGAGCTGGGAATTTGTGTTGCAGACGTTTCGTCCCCTGTCTAGGTGACATCCTCAGTGCTTGGGAGCCTCCTGTTAAATGAGCAGCCCTCTTGTGGTGCAATGGTAGTGTCCCTACTCCAGGACCAGGTGGCCTGGATATAAGTACCACCTGCTCCAGAAGTGCGTAGTAACATCTCTCAACAGGTTGATTGCGGAAAAGAAAGGTAAAATGGAGACAGATAGTTACCAGTGGCAGGAGGATCAAAGAGTGAAAATCATTGGCAAACAAATCTTTGGAAAGGTGAGATTTTTTAGTGCAGTGTGTTTGTGATGTGGAGCATGCTGCCTGAAAGGATGATGGATGCAGATTCAGGAGTAACTTTCAAAAGAAAATTCTACATATACTTAAGAAGAGATGACATGGTTATGGGAAAAAGATTGGACAGTGGGATTAATTAGGCAACTCTGTCAAAGAGCAGGCGCAGGCACCTAAGGCATTTAAAAAAAAATCTTTCCTGGGACATGGCATCACTGCCTGGGCCAGCATTCATTGCCTGTCCCTAGTTGCCCCTTGAGAAGGTGGGGGTGAGCTGCCTTCTTGACCCGCTGCAGTTCACATGCTGTAGGTAGACCCACAATGCTCTTAGGGAGGGAAATCCAGGATTTTGACCCAGTGACACTGAAGGACCAGCAGTATATTTCCACATCAGGATGGTGAGCGGCTTGGAGGGGAACTTGCAGGAAGTGGTGCTCCCATGTATCTGCTGCCCTTGTCCTTCTAGATGGAAGTGATCATGGACTTGCTATCTGAGGATCTTTGGTGAACTTCTGCAGTGCATCTTGTAGATGGTACAGTCTACTAACCCTGAACATTGGCAATGCAGTGACTAAATGTGTGTTGATGTGGTGCCAATCAAGTGGCTGCTTTGTCCTGGATGGTGTCAAGCTTCTTGTGTGTTGTTGGAGCAGCCCCCACCCAGGCCAATGGGGAGTATTCCATCACACTTCTGACTTGTGTCTTATAAATGATGAACAGGTTTTGGGGAGTCAGGAACTGAGTTACTCATGCGGTATTCAAAGCCTCTGGCCTGGTCTTGTAGCCACTGTATTTATGTGGTGAGTTCAGTTGAGTTTCTAGTCAATAGTAGTGGGGGATGTTGATAGTGGGGGATTCAGCGATGGTAGCACTTTTGAATGTTAAGGGTTGAAATTAGATTGTCTCTTATTGGAAATGAGTCGAGAGTGTGGTGCTGGAAAAGCACAGCAGGTCAGGCAGCATCCGAGGAGCAGGAAAATCGATGGGCAAAAGCCCTTCATCAGGAATGAGACTGTGAGCCTCGTGGGTGGATAGATAAATGGGAGGGGTGTGGGGGCTGGGGGGAAGGTAGCTGAGAGTGCAATAGGTGGATGGAGGTGGGGGTAATAGTGATAGGTGGAGGGGAAGGTGGAGTGGATAGGTGGGAAAGAAGATTGACAGGTGGGACAGGTCGTGAGGATGGTGCTGAGCTGGAAGATTGGAACTGGGGTAAGATGGGGGGGGAGGGGAAATGAGGAAACTGGTGAAATCCACATTGATGCCAGGGGGTTGAAGAGTCCTGCGGCGGAAGATGAGGTGCTCTTCCTCCAGGCATCGGGTGGTTAGGGAGTGGCAATGGAGGAGGCCCAGGACCTGCATGTCCTCAGCAGAGTGGGAAGGGGAGTTGAAGTGTTTGGCCCATGGGGCAGTGGTGTTGGTTGGTGTGGGTGTCCCAGAGATGTTCTCTGAAGCGCTCTGTGAGTAGGCATCTGTCTCCCCAATGTAGAGGAGACCGCATTGGGAGCAATGGATACAATAAATGACATGTGTGTGGAAGTGCAGGTGAAACTCTGATGGATGTGGAAACCTCCTTTGGGACCTTGGATGGTGGTGAGGGGAAGGAGTGGGCGCAAGTTTTGCAATTCCTGCGGTGGCAGGGGAAGTTGCTGCCAGACCTGCTGAGATTTTCCAGCATTTTCTCTTTTGGTTTCAGATTCCAGCATCCGCAGTAATTTGCTTTTACCTACTGAGGATCACAGACGCCTCTGCTGCTTTATTGTAATCACACAATGCTCCTCTATACAACTCGTCCTTAACCCCTTGGAGTACAATGCTGTTGAACTGAGAGCTGGCATTGAATAGGTCAACAATGATAATAAATTGAATCAGACTGCAGAAAACACTCAACAATCCTATTGATTGGGCAGTAAGTAGTTTAATTGAGATGATTTCAGCTTGTGCTGAGGCCTGCAGCCTTTTAATGGTCTGAACTGCATCAGCCATTAATATCAATCAGTGCTTATAAAGAGCCAACTTCCCATAATCAACCTTGTCTTTAGAAAAGAAAATAATTGGGGGATCCATTTTCCTTTCCTGAGCCACTGTGCTCATCAACTATGTGCAAACTTTCCATTGAGAGCTGTCAATTCTAATCCAACAGGTCTCCTTTTCAATTTGCTTATTATTCATTCATAAACTGTGGGCATCCCTGACTATGCCAGCATTTAATGCCCATCCCTAGTTGGCTCTTGAGAAGGTGGGGGTGAACTGCCTTCTTGAACCACTGCATGTGCTGTAGATTGACCCACAATGCCCCTAGGAAGGTAATTCCAGGGTATTGATGCAATGACACTGAAGGGACTGCAATACATTTCTAAGTGGGGATAGTCTGTGGCTTGGAGGGGTATTTGCAGGGGGTGATGTTCATATGTATCTGCTGTCCTTCTGACATTAATCATAAAATCACACAGCGTTGAGACAATTCAGCCCATCATGCCTGTGCTACCTCTTTGAAAGAGCTATCCCATTAGTCCTACTTCCACAGCTCTTTCCACATAGCCCTGTAAATATTTCCTGTTCAAGTTTATCCAACTTCTTTTGGAAAGCACAGAAAATGGGGGAGATACTAAATGAATATTTTGCATCAGTATTTACTGTGGAAAGGGATATGGAAGATATAGATTGTAGGGAAATAGATGATGACATCTTGCAAAATGTCCAGATTACAGAGGAGGAAGTGCTGGATGTCTTGAAACAGTTAAAGGTGGATAAATCCCCAGGACCTGATCAGGTGTACCCGAGAACTCTGTGGGAAGCTAGAGAAGTGATTGCTGGGCCTCTTGCTGAGATATTTGTATCATCGATAGTCACAGGTGAGGTGGCGGAAGACTGGAGGTTGGCAAACGTGGTGCCACTGTTTAAGAAGGGTGGTAAGGACAAGCCAGGGAACTATAGACCAGTGAGCCTGACCTCGGTGGTGGGCAAGTTGTTGGAGGGAATCCTGAGGGACAGGATGTACATGTATTTGGAAAGGAAGGGACTGATAAGGGATAGTCAACATGGCTTTGTGCGTGGGAAATCATGTCTCACAAACTTGATTGAGTTTTTTGAAGAAGTAACAAAGAAGATTGCTGAGGGCAGAGCAGTAGATGTGATCTATGTGGACTTCAGTAAGGCGTTCGACAAGGTTCCCCATGGGAGACTGATTAGCAAGGTTAGATCTCATGGAATACAGGGAGAACTAACCATTTGGATACAGAACTCGCTCAAAGGTAGAAGACAGGTGGTGGTGGTGGAGGGTTGTTTTTCAGACTGGAGGCCTGTGACCAGTGGAGTGCCACAAGGATCGGTGCTGGGCCCTCTACTTTTTGTCATTTACATAAATGATTTGGATGCAAGCATAAGAGGTAAAGTTAGTAAGTTTGCAGATGACACCAAAATTGGAGGTGTAGTGGACAGCGAAGAGGGTTACCTCAGGTTACAACAGGATCTTGACCAGATGGGCCAATGGGCTGAGAAGTGGCAGATGGAGTTTAATTCAGATAAATGCGAGGTGCTGCATTTTGGGAAAGCAAATCTTAGCAGGACTTATACGCTTAATGGTAAGGTCCTAGGGAGTGTTGCTGAACAAAGAGACCTTGGAGTGCAGGTTCATAGCTCCTTGAAAGTGGAGTCGCAGATAGATAGGATACTGAAGAAGGCGTTTGGTATGCTTTCCTTTATTGGTCAGAGTATTGAGTACAGGAGTTGGGACATCATGTTGCTGCTGTACAGGACATTGGTTAGGCCACTGTTGGAATATTGTGTGCAATTCTGGTCTCCTTCCTATCGGAAAGATGTTGTGAAACTTGAAAGGGTTCAGAGGAGATTTACAAGGATGTTGCCAGGGTTGTAGGATCTGAGCTACAGGGAGAGGCTGAACAGGCTGGGGCTGTTTTCCCTGGAGCGTCGGAGGCTGAGGGGTGACCTTATAGAGGTTTACAAAATTATGAGGGGTATGGATAGGATAAATAGGCAAAGTCTTTTCCCTGGGGTCGGGGAGTCCAGAGCTAGAGGGCATAGGTTTAGGTTGAGAGGGGAAAGATATAAAAGAGACCTAAGGGGCAACTTTTTCACGCAGAGGGTGGTATATGTATGGAATAAGCTGCCAGAGGAAGTGGTGGAGGCTGGTACAATTGCAACATTAAAGAAACATTTGGATGGGTATATGAATAGGAAGGATTTGGAGGGATATGGCAGGTGGGACTTGATTGGGTTGGGATATCTGGTCGGCATGGACGGGTTGGACCGAAGGGTCTGTTTCCATGCTGTACATCTCTATGACTCTATGACTCTAATCTGCTTCAATTGCCCTTTCATACAGCGTCTCATAAAAGTCTCATAAAGACCTTTCATAAAGGTCTCCTCATCATCTCTTTGTTTCTTTTGCCATTTACCTTAAAACTGTACCTTGTGGTAAACCCGGCTTACTCCGGAGAAAATTATTTCTCCCAATTAACACTATCAAAAAATGTCATAATTTTGAACATCTTGATTAAATCTTTGCTTAACCTTCTCTGCTCTTATCTCAGTTTCTGCAGTCCCTCAATATAAGTGAAGCCCCTAATCATTGATACCATTCTAGCAAATCTCCTCTGCACCCTATCCAAAGCTTTGACATCTTTTTAAAATGTGATCTTAGAACGGGACAGAATATCCCAAGTTGGGGCCTAACCAGTGATCAGCTAGCTCCCATTCCAGATGGTTAACATTCTGCAGTCTCTGCATAAGCCAGTCAGCCCTAAAAGCTCTGAATCACAAAGGCCTTTCCCCACCCTGGTGTACAGCCAGTTTTCCTGTAATCATTTTTTGTGTAGGAAGCATCTTGTTCCCATTCACCTGACCAGGAAGAGAATGAAATCTCTCATTGGAAGATACAAACTCATTTTCACTGCTTTATAATATCCCATTCCAACGCTGGTAAAATGTGAGATTGTTTCAGTACAACATTTGCAATAACTATTGCTACAGTAAATGATATACCTTGAGCAATAAAGGGTGTGTTGTCCACGCATTGCAGGGTTGTTGGCCGAGGAATAGGTGCTGGTGGCCTCTTCACAATGATGGCAGTGCTTTCCTTTTTGTCTTCTGGCAAAATTAGATCATAAGGGTCTTCATCATCCATTGTTAAAGAATATGGATCCTCCTCATTCTTTGCTTCCTCATTCTCTCCCATATCTATGCATTCTTTAGCTGCTGTTAAAACAGTTGTGATTAGTTTATTTCCTATTTTGGATCTTAAAGATATAAATGATCCAATCCCCACTCCATACTGAATTGTACTGGCAGTGAGTGAGAGCCTGAGGATCAGACATTGCTGAGAATTCATCTTCCTCTGAATTCACCTCATTTCGGAGAGATAAGGTTTACTGAAATTAGCCAAATTTGTTCAAAATTATGAACTATTTTAATAGCGTATGTAGGAAAGTACTGTTTTCAGTGGCAGGGAAGTTAATAACTTCAGCAGACTTAGATTTAAGGTGGTTTGCAAAACAAAACAATATAATGAAACATCAAAACATAGAAAACAGGAACAGGAGTAGACCATTCAGCCCTTTGAGCATGTCCTCCATTTAATCTGATCATGTCTGATCATCCAACTCGATAATTTGTTCCTACTTTTCCCCTTTGACCCCTTTAGCTCCAAGTGCTACAACCAACTCCCTCTTGGGATCATACTATGTTTTGGTCTCGTCTACTTTTTGTGGTAGCAATTTCACAGTTTCACCATTCCCTGGGTGAATGGTTTACACTGTATCCTTCGGCTTTGACCCCTGGTTCTGGACTTCCCCCACCATTAGGAACATCTTTCCTCGACCTAATCTGTCTAGTCCTGTTAGAATTTTATATGTTTGTGTGAGATGTCTCCTTATGCTGCTGAACTCCAAAGAATACAATCATGATTGATTCAACCTCTCCTTGTACATCAGTCCTGCCATCCCAGAAATCAGACTTGTTTAATTCAAATTTCACTATTTGCCATTGTAGGATTCAAACTTATGTCCTGACAGCATTAACCTCGATGTCTGAATTATTAGTCTAGTGACAATACAACTCTGGTATCACTTCCCTCGACACTTGTACAGGGGAGCTTGAGGTGATCTGGAACATACAGCCTGTAAGGGCATTAGAAACAAATTCAGTAGGAATCCTCAAAAAGAATTTGAAGGTTGAGGCATTTGCAAGGCTCAGTGGAAATACCAGGGTGAGCGGGATTAATTGGATAGCTCTATCAAAGAGCTAGTACGAGACTAGCTGGTCCAAATGGGTTTCTTTTCTGTTGAATTATATTTCTATTTCATTGAACACTAACAGGTAAGTATGCAACAGCAGAATGTCTATCTGGTCAGCACCAATTAGAAGCACATTTTCTTTCAAAAATATAACTTTGCAGCTGGTGGAGTAAACATTGGAACAAGAAGTTGAGGTAACATTTGCATTTAGTTACCCAAAAACAGAAGATCTCGTGATGAGTATTTTTATAAACAATAAGATTCAGATAATCACTTCAGGCCTGTTCACTAGTTTTACTGTCTAATATAAATGATCAAAATCAGAAGCTAAGTACAGATGAGAAAGGTCATATGTTTCATGTTTTGTTCAATCATTCAGAAAATCTGAATTAAGTTCAATTTTGACATCTCTAGCATTCCCAAAATTTATCACTCCATCATTGGTGGCTGTGTCTTCCGCTGCCTGAACCCAAAGCTCTGCAATTCCCCCTCTCAGCCTCTTCGTTTATCTCTCCTTATTTAAGAAATTACTTAAATATTTATGGAAAAGACTTTGGACATCTGACCTAATATTCCCTTATGTTGCTTAGTGTCATGCTTTGTTGCATAATGCTCCTGCGAAGGACTTTGAGACATTTTGTTACATGAAAGGTGCTAGACAAATGCCGGTTACTGTTGGTGACAATGATCCTATAACACTGTTGAAGAAGAGGAGGGGAGTTTCCCTACTTCTCCTGACCAATATTTATCCCTCAATTTGCATCACTAATAAAAAAGAGTAACTGGTCCTTGTTGTTTGTGGGAAGCTGTGCACAAATTGTTGTGTTTTCTACACGACAACAGGAATTTCACTTCACAAAATATTCATTGGTTGTGAAGCAGGTTCGGACAGTCTGCAAGCTGTTATAGAAGTCCAGCTTTTCAAGGCCTTGATTTTTCACCTTTAGGAATGCTTTTCAAGTTCCCACTGTGCTTTCTCCTTGCTGATTGTTCCACATTTTTACTTTGCCTTTCTTGATTTGGTTCACTAATGTCCTTTAGGGAAGGAAATTGCTACTCTTACCTGTCTGGCCCATGTGTGACTTCAGACCCACTGTAACATGGCTCACTTGTAATTGTCCTCTGGGCAATTAGGGATGGGCAATAAATGCCGGATTAGTCAGAGATGCCCATATTTGAATAAAAAAACTGTCTCAATTGGCCACTGGGAGGCGTACATGAACAGTAAGTTGTGGTTTCTGAATTCCCTGCCCCCTCTCTCTGGAAAATTCGCAGCTTCCAATTGGCACTAATACCTGCAGCAATAGTTGAGATCAGTGAGGTGTAGGATTGATGGCACGAACACTGCAGCTAGTAGCAATGCTAAGGATATGCCCCAGCTGTCTCCCAAATCTGATCACATTTTTGCATTAAACAAATGTTAAAAGCAGAGTAAAACATTCTGGCAGCATTTAGTACACACTTAAATAAATATTTCATTTTGGAGAAATAATTCCATTTGACTGCTGAAGGAGTTTGACAAATTCCTGACAGTTTATCAAGCAATGAGTATTTGGGGAATATTCCTATGGACGTGAATCAGAGATCACACTGTTACATTTTCTTTCTGGAAATACAAAAAAAGGTTTGTGGCAAAGCCATCAATCCCATCACCCCTATCCCTCCTGACATGGTTGTATCCTTGTCACACCATTCATCTAAACTCTCTCTGTAACAGCTCCTCCGAGGGCTGGAAAAAACCTGCAGTATGCTGGAAAGTAAATGTATGTCTTATATAAAATATTCTCCAAAGCAGCTATCCTTATATGTGCAAATCCTGAATAAAATTGAGGCATTGTACATGGCCAACACTTTTCACACCATCACAGAGATCTATGATAGATATGCTGGGCTGAATGGTCTGCTTCATGTATGCTGTAACCAATCTATAATTCAAAAACTTTGACCTGCCATGGAATCCCTGCCTCCAAGTAGGGGCAGAGAATTCAGAAGGATCATACATTTAAATTAAGTCATGGCGTACTTATTATAGATGTTGTGTAATTATAATCTGATCAAATATTAATGTACAAGTCTTTCCAACAAGCTAGTCTCACAACATATTTCTGGACAACATCTGCAACCTTGCTGTGACCTCCTTATTGTAAAATCCTCTGTCTTAGATTCTGTCTATTTGTCTGAAGCAATCACTAAATCTTTTGGAAAAATCAAATTATGGAGAACTACACAACACTCTCAAAAATTCACACTGTCCTTGAAGGGATTGCAGATACACCAGAATGATCAGGGTTAAAACGGTTCAATTCACAGGACAAGTTGTAGAGTTCGGCTTGTATTCCCTCAAGAGGATTAAGAAGCGGATTTAATTAAGATGTTTGAGATGATTAGAGGATTTCACAGCATAAATAGATACAGAGTACAGAATCTTACAGGAGCCTGAATGACGTAGAGTTTGACAAGAAATGTGGTAAAATTACATGAGAAGTCCTGAAGGCCTATTTGAATTCAGAAGCAATTCACTGCATCTTTTAACAACATCTGGGCATTGCTGTGAAATTCTTGTCAGGCAGTGGTGAGTTGCCTATTAAGGAGGGGGTCTATTGTTGTATATGACCTAATTAAATGCACATTTCACCTCACTAACATGGAGTTTTTATCCCACCAACCACGTGAGCAAGCTAGATACTACGAATTTTCAACATGGCAGTCAGAGTAGGTTCCTGCAACTTCAGCTTGCCATTGGCTACAAAGAGCCTCTATGTTGCTCAACATGCACAATCCATGGGCACCAACTGCCATGGACATGGGCAACTGATAATTGCCAATCCCTCGGGATCCTCACACCAATTTCCAAATCCATTTGTAGAATGCTCAGGCAAGGATAGGCACCCAGCTTATGGATTGGATCAAGCTGCATCTCATGACTGTACATTTGCTCTCTCAGCACTTGCTCATTATGTACTTGCCTGCAGAATCCATGTCTTGCCTAGACTTGTCTATTATTGCAGCAGAAGAACCAGGCAGCTTTTGGTCAGCTGTTCTGAACGGACTATACATCTTGCAGAACAGCAGTGTGCTGAATCAACCTCACATCTCCACCATGTGTAGCAACTTATGCAGCAAATACACAGCAAGTAAGTAGCCTTGTCTCAAAGTATCAGGAACTTAAGTCTTAGTCTTCTCTGAAGTCCATGAAGGTACCTGTTAGTCAGGGGGTCCTTGCACAATAAGTCAAGGGCAGGCTCCAATATCAGTTTAGGTAATTGGTTATTTTTGGTCAGGGGGACTGTGTCTCTGCAACCCAGGGAATGAGTCATGAACAGCCCTGTGGCTCCAGAACAACCAATGGGATTTGGGGCGAACAAATGTGGAAAGATGTATAGGCATCAGGCAGGGGTCTGGGTACTTCTGTGGGGCTATCTAGGCCATCACAGAAAGGGGTAAGCCACAGACAGTCTGTTGCCTCATCTAAAGAAACTATGGGAAAGGGGGTTGGAGAAGAACAAAGGAGCCACTGCCGACAGGAAGGAGATTTAGGAACTGTTTGTGGAGATCTGGGACAAGCAGGCTGGGACAAAGTGGAATTGTGAAAGGGGAGTATCTGTATTTCTAATGGGAGAGAGGCTATGGATAGGAATGAGATCATGGTTGAGAGATGGGGGGCTTCATCCATAACAGGAACATCCTAACTTCAGTGTATTACCACACAAGCATGGACATTTCAGATGCCAGGACTGACGGGGAAATGTGGTGACACACAAGCTCATGTAGGCAGGTTGGGTGGGAATCTGGGGAGATGCAAAGCCTGTGGAATTCATAGAAAGTGCTATCTGGAAAGGTATCTGAATGTTTGGAACCTCACGTGATTGGGACACATACAGACAGAGCTGGAAGCCATCGTCTGGATATTGCTCCTTGTCTCCTTCCATCAAACTGGAAATTGAAAAGACACAATGGGGAGGAAAACGGCTGTGACCTCACCCAGAGTCAGGGCGTTCAGTGTCTTGATCTGTGAGAGTGAGGGCTACAATGTCCAGTGATAACAGGCACTCCAGAGCACAAGAACATTACACTTGGTGATCCTAATGCATTGGCTGTCAGTGTGCTGTACATCTCCTTGTTCCTTAAATTCCTGACCACTTCATTCAGCACCAACACTTCTGTCATAGTGGCCAGCTATGGATGTTTGTCCAAGAGGGGATATTAGTGCAAGCAGAACCCACTGTCCTTTACACACCTTATCCTTCTTGTGTCTACATACTGCAACAGGCTCTCAACACAACACTGATCCATAGTTCATTCTGTATAGACATGAAGTTAGGTACCATGTTGGCATGGTTACATTTGAGGCTAAACAGCGACTCAAACAAACAGACGCATTGCAAAGGCAAAGCATTAATGTGAACGTGAAAATCGTTGTCACCCATGCTATCAAAGTGTCTTCAAAAGGTTTTAAGCTTTCTTTCTGTCCCACTATGTTTCAGTGTTGTCCCAGATCCCACAGCTGGAATAGAGGAAGCCTGTTCGACTCTGGAGCCTGTTGGTCCTGGGGATTTGGTCAGACAGCCCTGGTGCATTTGTGTCCCAGACATGCCACTGTTGGAATATTGCGTGCAATTCTGGTCTCCCTCCTATAGAAAGGATGTTGTGAAACTTGAAAGGGTTCAGAAAAGATTTTCAAGCATGTTGCCAGGGTTGAAGGGTTTGAGCTATTGGGAGAGGCTGAATAGGTTGGAGCTATTTTCCTTGGAGCGTCGGAGGCTGAGGGGTGACCTTATAGAGGTTTATAAAATCATGAGGGGGATGCATAGGGTAATTGGCAAGGTCTTTTTCCTAGAGTGGGTGTATCCAGAACGAGAGGTTATAAGCTTAGGATGAGAGGGGAAAGATTTAAAAGGGACTTAAGGGGCAACTTTTTCATGCAGAGGGTGGTGCATGTATGAATGAGCCAGCAGAGGAAGTGGTGGAGGCTGGTACAATTACAACATATAAAAGGTATACAGGTGGGTATATGAGTAGGAAGGGTTTAGAGGGATATGGGACAAGTGCTGGCAAATGGAACTAGATTAGGTTAGGATATCTGGTTGGCATGGTCAAGTTGGACTGAAGGGTCTGTTTCCATGCTGTACGTCTCTGACTATATGCTGAGAGTTTCTTGTCAGAGACAAGTGAACCCTCCTCAGCATGAACTTCTAAGCATTGGAAGGCTCAGGTAGGTTTGGAGTGGAGAGACCAGCCACCTCTACGATGTCTTGAGAGGAGACTTTGGAAAGGTATGTGTGTGTGGTTTCTGCTCCAGCTGAGTGCTTTCTGGAACCACACTGTTGCCTTGTGAGGGAGGAAAACTCAGTATGCACTGCTGGTTGTCATCTTATCTTTATCTGAGGACCAATAGCTGGGGCATTGGAATGCAGGTATTTGCATTACTCCAGCAGACCCTGAGGGTGCTAGACCTAATGCTCAATGGCAGCCACCAACCTACCTATGGAGGCAGAAAGACATTTGCATGCTGGAAGCAGCTGGGTTTTCTTATATTCATTTATGCAATGTAGGTTTTGCTGGCTGGCCCAGCATTTATTGTCTGTCTCTAGTTGCCCTTGAGAAGGTGGAGATGAACTGTCTTCTTGAACCGCTGCAGTCCATGTGCTGTAGGAAGACCCACAATGCCCTGAGGGTAGAAATTCCAAGATTTTGAGCCAGCGACACTGAAGCAACAGCAAAAGTTTCCAAACCTGGATGGTGACTGACTTGGAGGTGAACTTGCAGGTGGTGGTGTCCTCATATATTTGCTGCCCTTGTCCTTCTAAATGGCAGTGTTGGCAGGGTTGGAAGGTGTTGTCTGAGGAACCTCAGTTCACTTGTGGATGGTATACATTGTTGCCACAATACTTTGGTGGTGGAGAGAGTGAATGTTGAAGGCAATGGATGGGATTTCAATAAAGGGGGCTGTTACGTTCTGGATGGTGTCAAAACTCTTGAATGTTGTTGGAGATGCAGCCATCCAGGCAGGTGGACAGTATTCCATCACAATCCCGATTTGTGCCCTGTAGATGGTAGTGAGGTGTTGTGGAGCCAGAATGTGAGTTACTCACCACAGAATTTCTAGCCTTTGTTCTGCTTTTGTTTCCAAAAGTATTTTACATCTTGCTTAGTTCAGTGTCTGGTCAACAGTAAGCCCTTGGATTGGATTGTGAGAGATTTAGCTAATGCTGTTGAATATCAAGTGGAGATAGTTAGATTGCCTCTTTCTGGAGTTGGTTACTGCCTGGTACTTGTGTGGTATGGTACAAATATTACTTGCCATTTTAGAGCCCAAGTCTGTGTCAGTTTACATTTTATACTCATGCTTCTGAGTGGGGCTTAAACCCACAAACCTTTGACTTAAACAACAGAGTTAGCCATAGTTGACAATTGCTGATATCATCTTCTACATTCTGAAAGGTTCTAAGACAGAGATTCTTCTGATTCACTGAGTTACTGCACAATGGATCTATTATTAAGTATGAATCTCATTGTTACTGATGTATTATTAACAAGGAATCTCCTTTGTGTGCATTCTGCAAACAACTTAGTACTTTTTGTGTTACAAATGGCAGAGAATTCTTCATACAAGAACATTTACAGCATTATTCAGACGCTGAAATAAAAATAAAGCGTAGAAATAGAAATGAATATCCTATTTTCTTAAGAAACGAGACAATCACCTTTTCACAATAAGTTCCAGATTGTTACAGACATGCACAACTTAAATAAAAGAAGAAGCTTATATTCACATAGTACCTTTGATGTCCTCAGGGCATTCCAAAGCATGTTACAATTAATAAATTACTCATGGAGTATGTACACTTGCTTATATTCAAAAAATATTTTGAAGAGAGAAGGTGCATTGACAACTTACATTGTTTTACTTTAGCTAGGACCGGTGAATGTGTGGAATGGACAGTTCAGAGAAGCGGAGTTGAGGGTGTGGTACTGGAAAAGCACAGCCAGTCAGGCAGCATCCAAGGACCAGGAGTATCGATGTTTCAGGCATAAGCCCTTCATCAGGAATGAGGCAGCAGAGGCAGATTGTGAAACTAGATGGAGAATTGGGCAGAGAGTTATAGGGTGGGATCTTACAGGGATCTCAGCAGTGGGCTATGGTGAGATTTGTGGCAGAATCAGACTAGCAGTCCAATCAGAACAACTTGCTCTATCTTTAATGCTTTTTGAAAGCACAGAGTGAGTTTCCTATTTGGTAGCAGTAAGCTGCCAACTAAAGGGTTTTTTTTTTCTTGTTAAATGCTTTGTTGATGGCACAAATCACCTCATTAATATTCAGCTTTCTATCTCACCAAGTGTGTCAAAGTAGGTATAATGCAAGAAACTAGGATGGGTACCTGATGGATTCAGCTTGCCACTTGCTTTGAACAACCTCCATATTGTGTACAATCACAGGTAACAATCCAAGAGCACCTGACACATACACACCATTTGTCTACAGATATTAGCATCTACCAACCCATCATGACCACAATGGCAGCTCTCCGATCCTCCAGTAGGTCACTCATGAAGCACAGATCTGTACTGCAGGAACCTGCAGCAGCTAGCATTGAAAGGTTGCTGTGAGGATATTGTGTGCACAGACTCAACAATTGGACCAGGTTGCCCTGCAAGGCTGCTCGCTTGCTCTTTCAGGGCTCACACAATTAGCACCTGCCTGTATGATCACACCATTGATGCCTTCAGGCATTGCCTTGCTGTGACATGCCTGTTAGAGCATTGGTGCTTGAGGCAGAGTCAAAGGTTCTCAGTGTTACCATTTCAAGGGGCTCTTTTGCACAGTCACATTGACAGACTTCTTGTCAGTGAGAGATCTTTCTGGGTGGAGGTGTGAACATCTTGGTGAATAGCACACCAAGAAGTCCATCTAACACCAACACCATGTAAAATCTGCCTGAGATGTGTTCATTAAACTGTTTGGCCATGTCAGAAGTTAGTCCTCAGTCCAGGTAAGGAGGTTATACTGACTGTCAGGATGGCCCAGTACTGTCAGTCCCAGGCACAGTCCTGGGGTTTTGCCACAGCCAGTGGTCTGCGTGGAATACCTTCAGTCAGGGAACCAGTACAGTTGAGGGAGTGTTCAGTTATATTCTGTCTAAAGTTTTCCCATCACTGCACCAACCTCTGAGACCCATGCACTAAAGCGACTTCTGGAACTGGAAGTCAATGCAACCACACATTGAGGGAACTTTGGTCTTCAGTGGTCGGTCCCATCGGGCCAGCACAATTAGTCAGGGGAATTATAGAGGCATCAGTCAGGGAGCTGCAAACACAGCAGTCAAGAATCTAGCCAGTCAGGTCTAGGGACTGATTATTGAAGTCAATCACAGGACTAGGATGAATACAGTCATTGGTATCCATCCACTGATCACTAAAGAGAGTTGATGAGAGATGAGGTGGAGCCTGCTGCTGGCAGTCTCCTCCAGGAGCTGTTTTCACTGCCATCGCTTTCCATTCTGTAGATGTCAGCCACTATTAGAAAATGGTTGGAACAATGCCTGAGGTGGGCGCAGTAAATGCCAGTTTAATGGGTGAAAGCATGGGATCCACTTTTGCTGGACATAATAATATTGTAGCAACAAATACACAAAGTGTAGTTCAGAAAGCACAGGGACGTTTAATTTGCAATCATTCCATTGCCTATTGGCTGCTTGCAAAGTGAAGGGATTTAGGGGTCAGACACTGGTCACAGATGGTTTGACACATGCCACTGATAATTGCAAATTGAACTTGAGCATCTCAATGATGTGGAAGCTAGCAACAATTATGTTATTAAAGGCCATGCCTATTGAAGGGCAACCACTATTCATCTAACTTTCAAGAGTCCTGTGTGAGGTACACACCATCACTTCCTCATCCAATTTGTAAATGTCACGATAGTCTGTACTGAAAGCAATGAGAAGCTGAGCATTTAATATGATTCTGGAATAGGAAAGATGGAGTGTTGCAGGCACTCCCTTCTGGATAAGTTTGGATAACTACTCAGCCGACACAGCACTTTCACCAAGTTGCTGCACAATCTGAGCATGAATGTGGCTGTCTGATGCAGACATGTTACTCATTATTGGAGTGCAGCATGTCTCAGTGAGGACTAAAGTGTGCTCAACCTCATCTGCAGGGTATGCCACTGAAGACTGTTCTGAGGCCTGCTCCTTCTGTTCGCAGTTTAGATCCTTTTCATTGAGTGATGGACCCTGCTGCTGATTGCATGTTGATCACTGTCACTGCCTTCTTAGGAAGGCAAAGACTGCTTCGGAAGGATTAAGGCCAATAAAACCCTCAGGAGCAGCAGCATGCCCTTGTGGAGGGCAAAGAGCACACATCTCAAGGAATTGTGATGGGTTGAATTTTGTCTGTTTTAACACAAGAAGAATTAGTAATAAGGGTGATGATTTTAGAGCATGGATCAGTACTTGGAACTATGATGTTGTGGCCATTACGGAAACTTGGATATCATGGGTGGGAATGGCTGTTGGATGTTCCAGGGTTTAGATGTTTCAAAAGGAATAGAGGGGAGGTAAAAGAAATGAGGGAGTGGCATTGCTAGTCAGGGATAGTATCACAGTTGTAGAAAGGGAGGTTGTTGAGCAGAGTTTTATAGAGTTAGTATGGGTGTAAGTGAGAAACAGGAAAGGAGCAGTCACTTTACTGTTTTCTACAGACCTGCCAATAGCAACAGAGACATGGAGGAACAGATTGGGAGGCAGATTTTGGAAAGGTGCAGATGTAACAGGGTTGTTGTCATTTGTGACTTTAACTTCCCTAATTTTGATTGGAACCTCCTTAGTTCAAATCGTTTAGATGGAGCAGTTTTTGTCAGGTGTTCCAGGAAGGATTCCTGACTCAATATGTAGATATCTTTGAGGAGAAAGTGAGGTCTGCAGATGCTGGAGATCAGAGATGGAAATGTGTTGCTGGAAAAGCGCAGCAGGTCAGGCAGCATCTAGGGAACAGGAGAATCGACGTTTCGGGCATTAGCCCTTCTTCAGGAATGAGGAAAGTTGGTCCAGCAGGCTAAGATAAAAGATAGGGAGGAGGGACTTGGGGGAGGGGCGTCAGAAATGTGAAAGGTGGAAAGAGGTCAAGGTGAGGGTGATAGGTCAGACTGGGGTGGGGGCGGAGAGGTCGGGAAGAAGATTGCAGGTTAGGAAGGCGGTGCTGAATTTGATGGATTTGACTGAGACAGGCTGGGGGGAGGGGGAATGAGGAAACTGGTGAAATCCGAGTTCATCCCTTGTGGTTGGAGGGTTCCTAGCCGGAAGATGAGGCGTTCTTCCTCCAATCATCGTTTCGCTGTGGTCTGACGATGGAGGAGTCCAAAGACCTGCATATCCTTGGTGGAGTGGGAGGGGGAATTGAAATGTTGAGCTACAGGGTGGTTGGGTTGGTTGGTCCGGGTGTCCCAGAGGTGTTCTCTGAAACGCTCCGCAAGTAGGCGGCCTGTCTCCCCAATATAGAGGAGGCCACCTCCCCTCCCCTATCAGCATTCCGTAAAGACCACTCCCTCCGTGACTCCCTCGTCAGATCCACACCCCCCACCAACCCAACCTCCACTTCCGGCATCTTCCCCTGCAACCGCAGGAGGTGCAAGACTTGCGCCCACACCTCCCCCCTCACCTCCCTCCAAGGCCCCAAAGGAAACTTCCATATCCACCATAGATTCACCTGTACCTCCACACATATCATCTATTGCATCCTCTGCACCCGATGTGGCCTCCTCTATATTGGGGAGACAGGCCGCCTACTTGCGGAGCGTTTCAGAGAACACCTCTGGGACACCCGGACCAACCAACCCAACCACCCTGTAGCTCAACATTTCAATTCCCCCTCCCACTCCACCAAGGATATGCAGGTCTTTGGACTCCTCCATCGTCAGACCACAGCGAAACGACGATTGGAGGAAGAACGCCTCATCTTCCGGCTAGGAACCCTCCAACCACAAGGGATGAACTCGGATTTCACCAGTTTCCTCATTCCCCCTCCCCCCAGCCTGTCTCAGTCAAATCCATCAAATTCAGCACCGCCTTCCTAACCTGCAATCTTCTTCCCGACCTCTCCGCCCCCACCCCAGTCTGACCTATCACCCTCACCTTGACCTCTTTCCACCTTTCACATTTCCGACGCCCCTCCCCCAAGTCCCTCCTCCCTATCTTTTATCTTAGCCTGCTGGACCAACTTTCCTCATTCCTGAAGAAGGGCTAATGCCCGAAACGTCGATTCTCCTGTTCCCTAGATGCTGTCTGACCTGCTGCGCTTTTCCAGCAACACATTTCCATCAATATGTAGATAGACAGACTAGAGGGGAGGCCATATTGGATTTGATGCTCAGCAATGAACCAGGTCAGGTGTCAGATCTCTCAGTGGGAGAGCATTTTGGTGATAGTGATCACAATTCTCTGACCTTTGCTACAGTCATGGAGAGGGATAGGAGTAGACAGTATGGGAAAGTATTTAATTGGGAAAGGGGGAATTACAATGCGATGAGGCAGGAACTGGGACGCCTAGATTGGGAACAGATGTTCTCAGGGAAATGCGTGACAGAAATTTGGAGGTTATTTAGGGAGCACTTACTGATAGTGCTGGACAGGTTTGTCCCACTGAGGCAAGGAAGGGATGGTAGGGTGAAGGAACCTTGGGTGACAATGGATATGGAACATCTAATCAAGATGAAGAAGGAAGCAAGAATCAGACAGGTCTCTAGAAGGTTACAAGGTGGCCAGGAAGGAACTGAAGAATGGACATAGGAGAGCTAGAAGGGGCCATAAAAAAGCTTTAGCTGGTAGGATTAAGAAAAACCCTAAGGCATTCTACACTTACGTGAAGAACAAGAGGATGGCCAGAGTGAGGGTTGGGCCAATCAGGGATAGTAGAGGGAACTTGTGCCTGGAGTAGGATGAGGTAGGGGAGGTACTGAATGAATATTTTACTTCAGTATTCACTACTGAGAGTGACATTATCATTTGTGAGGACAGCATGAAACAGCAGATTGACGTTAAGAAGGAGGATGTGCTGAAAAGTTTGAAAAACATCAGGAATGATAAGTTCGCTGGGGCAGACAAGGTATACCCAAGGTAGATAAGACCCCTAGGCCATACAGGATATACCTTGGTTAGTACAGGAAGTGAGGGAAAAGATTGCTGAGTGGCGAAGATCTTTGCAACCTCAATGTCTGCTGGAATAGTGCCAAATGATTGGATGGTGGCAAATTTTATTCCTTGGTTCAAGAAAGGGAATAGGAATAATCCTGGGAATCACAAACTAGTCACTCTTATGTCTGTGCTGGGCAAATTATTGGAGAGGATTCTGAGAGACAGGATTTGTGATTACTTGGAAAACCATAGTTTGATTTGAGATAGTCAGCATGGTTTTGTGAGGGGCAGGTCATGCCTCACAAGTCTTATTGAATTCTTTAGGATATGACAAAACACATTGATGAAGGTAGAGCAGTGGACGTACATAGAACATGGAACATTACAGTGTAGTACAGGCCCTTCGGCCCTTGATGTTGTGCTGCCCTGTCATACTAAACTGAAGCCCATCGCACCTACACTATTCCATGTACGTCCATATGCCTGTCCAATGACGACTTAAATGCACTTAAACTTGGCAAATCTACTGCCGTTGCAGGCAAAGCATTCAATACCCTTACTACTCTCTCTGACATCTGTCTTATACCTATCTCCCCTCACTTTGAAGTTGTGTCCCCTTGTGCTTGCCATCCCCATACTTGGAAAAAGGCTCTCCCTGTCCACCCTATCTAACCCTCATGGATTTTAGTAAGGTGTTTGATAAGGTTCCACATGGTAGATTCAGTCAGAAAGTAAGGAGGCATGGAACACAGGGAAACCTGTCTGTCTGGATTCACAATTGGCTGGCCCATAGAAGACAGAAGGTGGTAGTAGATGGAAAGTATTTAACCTGGAGCTCGGTGACCAGTGGTATTCTGCAGGGATCTATTCTGGGACCTCTGCTCTTTGTGATTTTTATAAATGACTTGGATGAGGAAGTGAAAGAGTGGTTTAGTAAGTTTGTTGATAACTCGTTGGAGTGGTGGATAGAGTGGAGGGCTATTGTAGGTTGCAACAAGACATTGATAGGATGCACAACTGGGCTGATATGTGGCAGGTGGAGTTCAACCTGGAAAAGTGTGAAGTGATTCATTTTGGAAGGTTGAATTTGAATACAGAATACAGGGTTAGAGACAGGATTCTTGGCAGTGTGGAGGAACAGAGGGATCTTGGGGTCCGTATGCATAGATCCCTCAAAGTTGTCATCCAAGTTGATAGGGTTGGTAAGAAGGCTTTTGATATGTTGGCTTTCATTAGCAGAGGGATTGAGTTTAAGAGCCATGAGGTCATGCCCTGCTCTATAGCCCTGGTTAGACCACACTTGGAATATTCTCGAGAGTGTGGTGCATCAGGTCAGGCAGCATCCAAGTGCAGGGGAATCGACGCTTCGGGCATAAACCCTTTATCAGGAATAAGACCCCAAAACGTCGATTCTCCTGCTCCTTGGATGCTGCCTGACCTGCTATACTTTTCCAGTACCATACTCTCAAATGATTGCCAGCACCTGTAGTCCTCACTTTCTCCACACTTGGAATATTGTGTTCAGTTCTGGTTACTTCATTATAGGAAGGGTGTGAAAGCTTCAGAGAGGGTGCAGAGGAGATTTACCAGGATGCTGCCTGGACTGGGGGGCACGTCTTATGAAGAAAGGTAGAGGGAGCTAAAGCTTTTCTCAGTGGAGCAAAGAAGGGTGATAGAGGTGGGCAAGATGATGAGAGGCATAGATAGAGTGAACAGTCAGAGACTTTTTCCCAGGACAGAAATGCCTACCATGAGGGGCATAATTTTAAGGTGATTGGAGGAAGGTGTAGAGGAGATGTCAGAGATTGGTTCTTTACACAGAGAGTGGTGGGTGTGTGAAATGCACTGCCAGCAGTGGGAGTAGAGTTGGATACATTAGAAATATTTAAGCGACATTTGGAAAGACACATGATTGTTAGTAAAATGAATGGTATGTCGGGTAGTTTGATCTTAGAGTAGGATAAAAGGTTGGCACGACATCAAGGGCCAAACGGCCTATACTGGTTGCTGCACTGTTCTATGTTCTATCTCAGGGACAGGTCACAACCACAGAGTCCCTCAGGATGCATGGGGTGAGCAGGAGGGAAGAGCATTGGGGCCCTAATTCTATCTCCTGGGAGTGATTGAGGCGCAGTGTAGTTGCAGGCTCCAAAAGGCCTGGGAAACTGAGTTGGAACTGTGCTGGGTGCTGGAGTGGGACGCCACTTTCTCCTGGTAGGTCACTGCAGCAGTGAATGTCTAAGCTACCGGCTCCTTCCAGGGAGCAAAGGGTGATCTGTGTGGGATCTTTCAGTCATGCATCTACAAATGCGCCAGAGCACTGAACAATGCAGTATATACAGGATTGCACCAGTCCATTTTGCTTCTCTGTGACAAGATCAGTGCTGCAACCCGGATTCAGGGACATACTTGGGTTTTCCCATGGTGCCATCAACTGAGAGAGCCGTATCACAACACCGTGGAATTCAATAAGAGGAAGGGGTTTCAGTTGATTAATGCTCAGGTGATCTATGATCATCGAGCCCACTTCCTGGCGGTGAGTTTCTGCTCCCCTGGCAGTTATCACATCTCATACATCCTGAAGCAGTTTTGTGTACCGAGTAGTTTGAGAGTCTAGGTGCCTTAGAAGACTGGTTACTGGGGATAAAGGCTACCCACGGTTCCATTGTGTAGCTTCCTTACTGATGCAGATACAATGCTACCATGCCTCAACCAGATGCTAGAGTATACAGACGATGGGGATGCTGAAGATGCGGTTCTGCCGATTGGATCAAATTGGTGGAATCTTCCAATAGAGTCTGGAAAGAGTATTCCACATTATCCTGGTATGCTGTGCTCTGCACAACAGGAGAAAGCAACAAGGTGATGTGCTGGATGCAGAGGAACTGGGGGAACAGCACATTCTTCTAACCAGGAGGATGACATCACAGGGGAGGAGGAAGCTGTTGGTGTCCTTGACAAAGTTCAGTTGCATCAGGTGCTACAAGCCAGAGGAAATCTCATTGACACTGCTTCCAAAGGATGAGAACTGGGTGCAGCAGATCATCGTGGACAATGATGGTCATGATGCTGAGAGCTGTTTTCCATTGATGAAGTGAACTTCATCCTTTATCAGTTTTATTTGTGCTCCTTTTGATTTCTGTAAATAAAAGCTCATGTTTGTAATGTTGGTGTGAGCACAGGAGATGCTGGTGTTTTACTGGATACCTGTTGAATTGTGACTTTTTCTGGGAATAATATGTGGTAAGATGGGTCCGGAATCAGACATGAGGGAGGTACTTAATGTGCGTGAGTTTGATAAAATCATCAGACCTTGTAGCTCTCCAAAAATTTGACACAAATTAGACTTAGCCAAAAAAAAATAAGATTCAGCCCAGCAAGTCACAAAGTGGTAGTTTCTGCTCCCAGAATGTTTTTAAAATTTATTCATGGAACGTGGGCGTCACTAGTTGGACCAACATTTATTGCCCATCCCTAATTGCCCTAATTGGCAATTAAGAATCATAAGTAGGCCAGACCAGTTTAAGACACTTTCCTTCCCTGAAGGACAAGACAGAACTAATGAACAATCAACGGTGGTTTTATAGTTATCATTAGACTCTTAATTCCAGACTTTTATTGAAATCTGTTATGATTTGAACCTTGGATCCCAGACCATTTCCTGGCTCTCGAGAATAAATAGTTTAGTGACGTCGCCACTAGGCCATTGTCTCCCCTTTGACACCTATTCATTATTTTCATGTTCAATTTTTCAGATAGTCTCCCTCAGTTCCATTCAAGTGATGAACTTAGAGGCAGGAAAGGCATTATTTGGGTGGAGTAGTGGCACGCCCAAAGTCTGCCTCCTTCTTGCCGCCACGAGAATTAAAGGCCTATGATCGACCTTCCTATTTCATATGTTTGTGTGGTTCAGTAGGTTTTGCCCGGAAGAATCAGCACTGGTTTCTCATCCCATTTGAAATTATACCGCTTACTGTTACCCAAATGTTCACTACAAACACTCAGCCCACCTCATTTGCCAGAATAAAGAGAATCAGACACAGATTTTCAGGAAGAATTTGTCAGAGATTCCAGGACAATCAAGGTATGAGATTTTGGGACTGACCACTGATTTCAGGTTTGTTATGTCCTTTACTTTCCGATGGTTAGATGGTACTTACAGCTCTTTATATTGCACTCTGCCATCATTTCATAGATATTTTCCTCTTTCTCTTTTTCCACACATTGTTGAACATCATAATTATTCTGGAATGCTTCCTTCCACCGGTGTCTCTCAGTTGTCACCTGTTTCAGAATAAACAAAATGACTGTATCAAAGGATTTAGTTCATTTCCAATGGGTTTTCCCAAAATGTCACTTTTTTTTAAGATTAGATTCCCTACAGTGTGGAAACAGGCCCTTCGGCCCAACAAATCCACACTGACCCGCCAAAGAGCAAACCAATTCCCTCTGACTAATGTACCTAACATTATGGATAATTTAGCATGGCCAATCCACCTGACCTGCACATCTTTGGACTATGGGAGGAAACCGGAGCACCCGGAGGAAACCCACCACAGACACATGGAGAACGTGCAAATTCCACACAGACAGTCGCCCAAGGCTGGAATCGAACCCGGGTCCCTGGTGCTGTGAGGCTGCAGTGCTAACCACTGAGCTACTGTGCCACATTTGAATAGTACTTAATTTTTTTATTTTTTTCATTTCTTTTATCAAATAGTCTCCATCACTTATATTCAATGGCTAAACCACACATACAAATTAAAACATCACATGAGAAAAATTAAAATGCACGTAAATTGATCAGGTACAACTAGGAATGCCATCCCTGAATGTAAAATAATAATTTCAATATTTTCATGAAATTATAACAAAGTGAAACAAACAAAAATACCTTTTAACAATAATATATTGACACCCAAGGCTCAATCAGAATGGAGATGATTGGACAATCTCCTCTGTCAATCATGGCTGGAGATGGTACTACTGTGAGGGATTGAAATTGATTTTATGACATTATTCATTTTATGACATTATTCATATTATGTAACTGTCCTCCAGTGACTGCATTTTGTTGCAGAAATAATCTGACTTTTATCAGGAGACTTTGCTGTTTGCTTTGGTCATGAGATTTGCTTGAGAGTTCATGAAGACTCATTTTAAACAGACTGTGGAGATTGTTTAAATTAGGTACGGTTCGCAGGTTTGTGAATACTGCTTTAAGTCTGAGTATGCCTCATTGGCTAATTCCATATCTATCAATATTCACTTTGTTGTTTTATAGGCTCGTGTGACTGTATCTGTCCCTTACTTCTCAAGACAACTGTGAACTGTAAACGTACTTACAATTAAAAGCATTCAAAACACAGCTAAGTCAGCATTCTTTAGTCAGCTTTGTTCCTGGAACTTAGACTTGGTTCTTGTCTTACCTTTGAGAGTTTCTCAGGCTCATAGGAGGTAACAGTTCATGACTGGATGTACCATTTTCTGAGACATTGCAAATTGGCTGACAAGTTTGGCAATACTTAAAAAATAGTTCATTGGCTGTGATATTCATCAGAACATCTGGAGGGTGTGATAGATGCAATGTGAAGGTAACTAATTTCTCTTTCTAATTCATCCCATTATCAATTTATCAACTTCAGGTTAAAAAAAATTGCTCCATGGCCTCTCTCAAAAAACTTTAATACTCGGAATCCGTTCCCTGTTTAAACTTTTCCTTTCTGGTGAGATAATCACACTGATTTATTTTTCTCCTTTCCTTCCCTGGGAGCAATTTAGTGAATCCTCCGTGCAGACATCCAAGATATTATTTCTTATTGTTACTCACAGAACATTAAAATAATAAAATTCCAGCAAGGGCCTAACCAATATGTTGTGGAAATTTAAGACCCTTTTCATATTGTTGTCACAGCTGTAAACTGATTAGGATGCTGACTGATCTAGAGTTGGTATACTGTAAAAGGTGACTGCAATTATATGCACTTTATGGTGCTAAAAAAAGTCAAATAATTTTTATTTCTCATAGCTATGTCTCAGTGGATAGTTTTTCACCTCTGAGTCAGTAAGTTGTGTTCAAGTCTCACTTCAGAGATTTGAACACATAGTCCAATGGAGTCGTGAAGGAATGCCACACTGACAGAAGTGCTATCTTTTACAATGGATTTTACAATGGTTCCTAATGAAGGGCTTATGCCCGAAACATCGACTCTGCTGTTCCTCAGATGCTGCCTGATCTGCTGTGCTTTTCCAGCATCACACTTTCGACTCTGATCTCCAGCATCTGCAGTCCTCACTTTCTCTCAATGGAGTTTAAACAAGGCATTAAAGATCTTATGACTATTTGAAAGAAGAACAGGATGGGAGTTAAATATGGTGTCCTGACCAATATTTATCACTCAATCAACACCACAACTCAGATTATTTGATCTTCATCGTGTTTCTTGTGGATCTTGCTGCGCACACATTGGCTGCTGCAATTTCTTCATTATGAAAGTGACTATTTTATTGCCTGTAAAGCATTTTGGGACATTCTGGGATCATGAAAGTACTACAGAAATGCATGCCTTTCTTTTCACAGACACTTACAAAATAAAAATACGTAGTAAATCACGCGGAGAGAGGGGATTGTACTGAAGCTGCAGATATATAAACAAGGCAATCTCAGTCAATGACTCTGTAAGGCAACATTATTAATGAACCTGCAGTCTTAAACTCAGTGCCAGGCCTCAGTAAATTACAGACATTATCCTGCTCTTACCAGAGCTTGAATAATGTAATTTGCACTGATGATTGGCAGATACTCTTTGCTATTGTATGATTTATCAGAATTCCTATCAATTGTTTTTAAACTACAGTAACTATAACTGATGATAATATATTTGTGAAGTCTATTGCCTGTTCTGTAAGAACCAATGTTAGATAACATTATCCATCTCTATTCCTGCCTCTGCTCATCTGACGCTGAAACCCTCAGCCATGCTTTTGTTACCTCCAGACTTGACTATTTCAGCACTTCCCTGACTGGTTAATCACTTGCAAGTAAAACCTCTGTAAAATCCATTCATATAAAACTCTACTTTCAGTATGAACCTTGCAGTATGTCTTGTTCACCTATCCATCTTGTCCTCACCAGTCTATGTTGACACCCAGTTTAGCAAAGTCTCAATTTTAAAATTCTCATCCACATTTTAAAATCCCTCCATGGCCCCTATATCTGCAATTTTCTTCAGCCACAAAAACTCTTATAATATACTGTTCTGTCCAGTTTCAACACTAATATCTCTCAATTTCCTTCTCCCTCAAATCTACAACTAGGGGGTCACTGTTTCACAGTAAGGGCCCACTGAAGACAAATTGGGCAAATTTTCTACTCTCAGTGAGTCTTTGGAACATTCTTCCTCAAATAAATGGTGGAAGAATAGTTTTTCAATATTTCTAAGGCAGAGATAGATAAATCTTGATAAACAAATGGTTGAAAGGTTATCAGGGAGGTAGATGAGAATGTGGATTTGCTAGATTAGCTAGATGTTCTTATTAATTGGTAGGGCAGAATTAACGGGCTGAAAGCATCTTCCTGTTCCTAACTTGTGTCTATACAATTCTCCAAATAAAGAAAAAAATCTTCACATTTTGCCTCTGATTCTTCTTCTAATGACCTTAAATCTGTGTTCTCTGGTGGCTGGCCTTCCTGATGATGGAAGCATTGTCTCCCTATCTACTCATAGAGACTTAGTCATAGAGATGTACAGCATGGAAACAGACCCTTCGGTCCAACCCATCCATGCCGACCAGATATCCCAATCCAATCTAGTCCTACTGCCAGCACCTGGCCCATATTCCTCCTGCCTATTCATATACCCACCCAAATGTCTTTTAAATGTTGCAATTGTACCAGCCTCCACCACTTCCTCTGGCAGCTCATTCCATACACGTACCACCCTCTGTGTGAAAATGTTGCCCCTTAGGTCTCTTTTATATCTTTCCCATCTCAACCTAAACCTATGCCCTCTAGCTCTGGACTCCCCAACCCCAGGGAAAAGACTTTGCCTATTTATCCTATCCATACCCCTCATAATTTTGTAAACCTCTATAAGGTCACCCCTCAGCCTCCGACGCTCCAGGGAAAACAGCCCCAGCCTGTTCAGCCTCTCCCTGTAGTTCAGATCCTCCAACCCTGGCAACATCCTTGTAAATCTCCTCTGAACCCTTTCAAATTTCACAACATCTTTCCAATAGGAAGGAGACCAGAATTGCACGCAATATTCCAAAAGTGGCCTAACCAATGACCTGTAGAGCCACAACATGACCTCCCAACTCCGGTACTCAATACTCTGACCAATAAAGGAAAGCATACCAAACGCCTTCTTCACTATTCTATCTACCTGCGACTCCACTTTCAAGGAGCTGCATTCCAAGGTCTCTTTGTTCAGCAACACTCCCTAGGACCTTACCATTAAGTGTATAAGTCTTGCAAGATTTGCTTTCCCAAAATGCAGCATCTCGCATTTATACTCTTTTGAAAGGATTCATGATTTTGAACCCCTCAATTCAATATTCTCTTAACTTTCTCTGTTTTAGACTAATCCCAGCTCTCTTGACTTGAACAAACTTAACATACTGCAAAGTGCTTAAATGAAAGATTCTTGCACTTGTCACGAAACAATTCCTTTCTAATACAGTACTGGTTTTATAAACACACATTCTTGGCAAATAGCCTCAGCCTCTGGGAGTACACATCCGGAAATCACTGGCCTGCTAGCTACATGTTCCGAACTATTGCTGGTATCACACTTGTTAAATTAGTCCTTATATAATAAAAATCAGTCGACATCTATTGATTTCCCAGTGGAATCTATGTAAGCATTTGTTTTCACTGTGGCTTATGTAACTTACAGCAGTGACCTCCACACTGTGATTGACAGATATTGGGCTGAAAGCTCAGAGGTTTATGTGTGGGGATTGTGTAAATTACCATCCACTACGAACACCTCGGGACTGATTCTCAGCTTTCACAGTCCTGCCACTTTCTTCCTTACCTGCGCACTTGGGGGGGGGGGGGGGGGGGGAAATAATTTTGCAACAGTTGTCTGACCTTAATTAACCAACAATATGGGACTGATGATAATTTTTATTGACCTTTTACACATATAATTGTGTCTGTGTTAAAATGGGCTTAAACTCTGCAATATTTGCGTGGAGCTGTCTCATTTGCATCTGAAACCACCCTAATTGCAAACAGCAGGGCTGTGCTGTCGGATAAAAGGAGGTTTTCAAGAATTCATTTGTGGTACTGTACCAAAACACAAGAAACAACAGACTTTTGATATTACCTGAAAGAACAAATCTTATTCTGCCTACGCATTCACTGCAAATAACTGTTTCTCCTTTCCCCCCCACCCACTGTAGCCTAGCAACGAATAATTCAAATCCCAATTCATTGTTCTCCCTGTTATATTCCATTGACATTAGGAAGAATGACAAGAGGCTTGCAAAATTGCAGGTACTAAATAATTTACGAGATATCCATTTCAATAGTTTTAATGCTGACATTATAAATAAAGGAAGCGAAATTGCTTTCACATGCAGTCGCTTTTCATTTACATATTAAATGTGTTCCTTTGGTCTGTTGGATATTGACAGGAAAGTGGACAGTTATGGGCTAAAGATTGTAGCAAAGCCACAATTTACATCCCGATCATTAACAATATCAAAAAAGATGAAAACATCTCCTGATGTTTTATGATTTGTGAAACAGTCAAAATATTGTTTACCATTGGATAATCAGATGGTAGAAATATTCATGTAGGTTAGTAATGGTTTATTTTAACACATCTGAGAGAGGGCATCTTTTAGTGATTATTTAGGCTGAATATTTCCAAATACTGACAAAGCTTTTGCTGGACTCATACAAGCAAGCTGTCAAAACTCTTGTATATAGAATGACATTGAATTTACAGCAGAGAAACTGGTCCACGTTAGTCTTATTGGTCCACAAGTCTTTTCTTATCTTTCCTCATCTCACTTGATCATCCTATCCGTCTAGTCTTTTCTCCCTCATGTACTTAGAGTCATAGAGGTGTACAGCATGGAAACAGACCCTTCGGTCCAACCCGTCCATGCCGACCAGATATCCCAACCCAAACTAGTCCCACCTGCCAGCACCTGGCCCATATCCCTCCAAATCCTTCCTGTTCATATACCCATCCAAATGCATCTTAAATGTTGCAATTGTACCAGTCTCCACCACATCTTCTGGCAGCTCATTCCATACACGTACCACCCTCTGTGTGAAAAAGTTGCCTCTGAGGTCTCTTTTATATCTTTCCCCTCTCACCCTAAACCTATGCCCTCTAGTTCTGGACTCCCTGACCCCAGGGAAAAGACTTTGTCTATTTATCCTATCCATGACCCTCATAATTTTGTAAACCTCTATAAGGTCACCCCTCAGCCTCTGACGCTCCAGGGAAAACAGCCCCAGCCTGTTCAGCCTCTCCCTGTAGCTCAGATCCTCCAACCCTGGCAACATCCTTGTAAATCTCCTCTGAACCCTTTCAAGTTTCACAACATCTTTCCGATAGGAAGGAGACCAGAATTGCACGCAATATTCCAACAGTGGCCTAACCAATGTCCTGTACAGCCGCAACATGACCTCCCAACTCCTGTACTCAATACTCTGACCGATAAAGGAAAGCATACCAAACGCCTTCTTCACTATTCTATCTTCCTGCGACTCCACTTTCAAGGAGCTATGAACCTGCACTCCAAGGTCCCTTTGTTCAGCAACTATTCACATCAACCATTCCCTGTGGTAATGAATTCCACACTCTCACTAACCTCAAGGTAGAGAAGCTTGTCCTGAATTCCCGATTCATTCTCCTCCCACTCTATCAGTTGTGAGGATCTGGCCACACTGGTATTGGTTTTCCCACTTTGCAGGCTAGGTGACAGCACACTGAATACCATGTGAGATGACAACCTGGAAATGAACTTCGCACCAATTATAGGTCAGAAATTAAAGAGATAAGGAATTGATCTGGAGACCCAACTCAAATTAGACTGAAGGAGGTGAACTCAGACAAGGCCAATGTCAGATGTTTTCTGACCCTTATGACTCTCATTGTTTTTCCTTTTTAGTTATTCCCCTCAAGCATTGCATTGACAGATGCTAAACAACACACCAGCTTTCATCTTATGTCAACTACCAATTCAGGATTGCTAAACTTCCTATAAAATGAAGATAGCTTTCTTGCTCAGTGTTCAGCCTAGTACCCTGGGTTAGAATATATCATTGTTCACTGTTAGCATGAAGTAACAAGATTAATCTGATGATCATTATTGTGGTTTCTGCAGATTTACAAGGAGGCAAGATTCACAAACATATTTTGAATATATTGTTTCCTGGCAACTGCAGAGAATTTGCATGACAGTTAATTTAACTAACTCCTCTCAAATCCAGTCCCATTGATTTCATTCAGAAGTTGTCATTTATTATTACAGAGCAATGTCTCTAATGGAGGCTTGATGACTTGTACTGAACATCACACTGACACTGTCATTTTACCGTGAGGAATATCACATTCAAACATCCGTTTATTATATACAGAATGCTTCAACAATTTACATCAACTGCTCAAAAGTTCTCTTCACAGTCCAGATTAATCAGCTAACTTCAACAGAAGAGAAAGTGAGGACTGCAGATAGTAGAGATCAGAGTCGAGAGTGTTGCTGGAAAAGCACAGCAGGTCAGGCAGCATCTGAGGAGCAGGAGAATCGACATTTTGGGCAAAAGCCCTTCATCAGGAGGCTCTTGCCCAAAACGTCGATTCTCCTGCTACTTGGCTGCTGTCTGGCCTGCTATACTTTTCCAGCACCACAGTCTCAATTTCAACAAAGGACGAGAATGCTTCCAGAGATTAGGGACTTTCAGTTACTTGTAAAAACTGGAGACGGTAAGATTGACTTTTCTTCCAGCATAGGAGAAATTGGGAAAAAGGTGTAATCTCAGAGTAAGGATTTGCTCTTTTAAGACAGATATGTGGAAGAATTTATTTTCTAAGGATAGTGAATCTGTGGGATTCTTTAAGGCAAAGAACTGTAGAAGTTGGTTTGTTAAGTTAAAGCTGAGACAGACAAATTTTCGATCAGTAAGGGGATCAATGATTATGGAAAAAAGACAGGAAAGTAGAGTGGTGGTTATTGGATCAGCCATGATCTCATTGAATGGTAAAGCAGACTTGATGGACTACATTGGGTGCAAGTGGGTACTGCAGATGCTGGAGATTACAGTAGTGCTGGAAAAGCACAGCAGGTCAGGCAGCATCTGAGGAGCAGGAAAATCGACGTTTTGGGCAAAAGCCCTTCATCAGGAATGAGGCTGGGAGCCTCGGGGGTGAAGAGATAAATGGGAGGGGGATGAGACTGGGAAGAAGGGAGCTGAGAGTGCAATAGGTTGACGGAGACGAGGGTGTAGGTGATAGGTTGGAGAGGAGGATGGAGCGGATAGATGGGAAGGAAGATTGACAGGTGGGACAAGTCACGAGGGCAGTGTTGAGCTGGGAGATTGGAACTGGGGTGAGGTGGGGGGAAGGGAAATGAGGAAACTGGTGAAGTCCACATTGATGCCCTGGGGTTGAAGGGTCCCGAGGCGGAAGATGAGACATTCTTCCTCCAGGCATCAGGTGGTAAGGGAGTGGTGATGGAGAAGGACCAGGACCTGCATGTCCTCGGCAGAGTGGGAGGGTGAGTTGAATCATTCAGCCATGGGGCGGTGGATTTTCTTGGTGTGGGTGTCCCAGAGATGTTCTCTGAAGCGTTCTGCAAGTAGGCATCCCATCTCCCCAATGTCGAGGAGACCGCATCAGGAGCAAAGGGTACAGTAAATGACATGAGTGGAAGTGCAGGTGAAACTTTGATAGATGTGGAAGGTTTCCGTTGCTCCCAATGTGGTCTCCTCTACATTGGGGAGACTGGACGACTACTCACAGATTGCTTCAAAGAACATCTGAATAAGCCCCAGCCTATTCAACCTCTCCCTACAGCTCAAATCCTCCAACCCTGGCAACATATAAATCATTTCTGCACCCTTTCAAGATTAACACATCCTTCATATAGCAGGGAGACCAGAATTGAAAGCAATATTGCAAAAGTGGCCTAACCAACATCCTGTACATCTGCAGATGATCTCCCAACTCCTATAATCAATGCACTGACCAATAAAGGCAAGTGTACAAAATGCCTTCTTCACTACCCTGTCTACCTGCAACTCCACTTTCAAGGAACTATGAATCTGCACTCTAAGGTCCCTTTGTTTGGCAACACTCCTCAAAACCCTGCCGTTAAGTGGATAAGTCCTGCCCTGATTTGCCTTACTAAAATACAACACCCCACATTTATCTAAATTAAATTTTTCTGCCATTCCTCAGCTCATCTGATCAAGGTCCTGTTGTTCTCTGGGATAACCTTCTTCACTGTCCACTACACCACCAATTTTGGTGCCATCTGCAAACTTACTAAGCATGCCCCCCTATATTCATATTCAAATCATTTATATAAATGACTTTGTGGGGTTCGTGGAATATACATAGTTTATTACTTGAAATGAAACTTTTGCTTTTCTGCTTTAGAAATTGCCATTGGCTGCAGAAATCCATTAACACATAACTGACTGGAAGATTACTGAGACCACAAAATAATTTTTAAGATTTGTGCCAGCTGATAAGCATTCTCCACAGCATTCATTCAATAAACCACGTTAATAGGATCATTAAGTAGAATCAAAGTAGAATGGTTGATGTACTGAGTTTCAATTTTGCATCATGCACAAGTATGTTGAACTACAGAAGTAGTTTTGGACCACAATGTAGCAATAATGCTGGTTTTGGAGATTAGGAAATGACAAGTTAGACAAAGGAGAGCCAGTGAACGTGATGTATTTGGATTTACAGAAGGCCTTTGACAAGATACCGTACTGGAGGCTGCTAAATAAGATGACAGCCCATGGGTGTATGGGGCATTTGGAATATTGAGCAGTTTTGGGCCCCATATCGAGGAATGGATATGCTGGCATTGGAGGAATCCAGAGGAGGTTTACAAGAATGACCCTGGGGGTCTGTATTCAATGGAGTTTCAAAGGATATGGGGAGAGTCGGATCGAAACTTACAGAATACTGAGAGACCTTGATAGAATGTGTGTGAAGAAGATGTTTCACTAATAGGACAGACTAGGATCTGCAGGCACAGCCTCAGAGTGAAGAGATGACCTTTAAACTGAGATGAGGAGGAATTTCTTCAGCCAGAGGGTGGTTAATCGGTGGAGCTCATTGTCACCAAAGGCTGTGGAGGCCAAGTCATTGAGTATATTTAAGACAGAGATAGATAAGTTCTTATTTGGAAAGGGAATCAAGAATTACTGACAGAAAGCAGGAGAATGGGGTTGAGAGACATATCAGCCATGGTTGAATAGCGGAGCAGACCTGTTGGGCCGAATGGCCTAATTTGCTTTATATCTTATGGTCTTATCTGGATTACAACAACAACCTAGACTTTCACAGTGCTTCTCGTGAGATAAAACCTTCCAAGACAATTCACAGCAGAGATAATGAAACACTATTTGGAAGGAGCAACAGGAATAAAGAGTATTGGACTAATGGTAAGATTCTTGGTAGTGTAGAGAGGCAGAGAGATCTCAGTGTTCATGTACATAGATCCCTGAAAGTTGCCAGCCAGGGTGATAGGGTTGTTAAGAAAGCATACTGTGTGTTAGCTTTTATTGGTAGAGGGATTAAGTTTCAGAGATACAAGGTCATGCTGGAGTTGTACAAAATGTTGGTGTGGCCGCACTTGGAGTATTGTGTACAGTTCTGGTCACCGCATTATAGGAAGGATGTGAAAACTTTGGAAAGGATGCAGAGGAGATTTACTATGATGTTGCCTGGCATGGAGGGAAGGTATTACGGGAAAGGTTGAGGGACTTGAGGCTGTTTTTGTTAGAGAGAAGAAGGTTGAGAGGTCACTTAATTGAGACATATAAGATAATCAGAGGGTTAGATAGGGTGGACAGTGAGAGGTTTTTTCTTCGGATAGTGATGCCTAGCACAAGGGGACATAGCTTTAAATTGAGCTGTGATAGACATTGGACAGATGTCAGAGGTAGTTTCTTTATTCAGAGAGTAGTAGGGGCGTGGATTGCACTGCCTGAAACAGTAGTAGACTCACCAACTTTAGTGGCATTTAAATGGTCATTGGATAAACATATGGATGATAATGGAATAGTGTAGGATAGATGGGCTTCAGATTGGTTCCACAGGCTGGCGAAACATTGAGGGCCAAAGGGCCTGTACTGCGCTGTAATGTTCTATGTTCTAAATTTTTTATAACATATTTTTATTGAAAAAAGTAGATTTTTTAACATTACAACAAATACAAAACAATACAATTCAAAACAGTACAAAAAAATACTTAAAAAACCCCACAACCCATCCTCATGTACAAACGTATAAACATATATAGAAAAATATAGAATAAATAAACCTAGCTATTTAATTAAATAAATAATAACCAACAACAATCTAATAAATAGTAATAACTCAACTCAGCCAAACAAGATACTCATAAGTTCACAGTTCCTCCTCCCTGGATATTGGACTTGTAAAACACAATCATTACGGCTACATAAAAGCCCTTATTAGTGTGGCAGATAAATCTGGTGTCCAGGTATTCCAAAAAGAGCTGTCATATCTTATAAAAATTCTCAGTTTTGTGGTGTACCATACTTGTGAGAAAATCCAAGTGGACATGTTCCACAACAATCTTCTGCCAACCCGACAAGCCCGGAGGATTTTCGGATACTCAGCCTAGCAAGATATTCTTTCTTGCGCAAAAACTGAGGATATTGAAAAGTGTTATCTTATGCACATCTACAAAGAATACACTGGACAGGCCAAGAAGAAGAGAGATCCACCCTTACACCCAAAATCCTTTCCATTGCACCCGCCACAGCACTCCAGTATGTTTGAAGCCTACCACAGAGACAATGGGTAAGAGTGCCCATACAGACCTTGCACTTGGGACACGTTGAAGATACCCCTGGTTTAAATTTTGACAAACGATTCAGAGCCAAGTGGACCCTGTGGAGAATCTTCAACTATAAAGCATGGGTCCTATGGCAAATTGATATCTTCCTTGCATTCTCCCAAATATCCTCCCATGCCTCTGGGGAGACTTCTCTCTCCCACACTCTGCAAAGTTGATCGAACTCATCTGAGGTGGCACCCCCCAATTGATGATATGAGGTACTGACAGAAAGTGTAGTCTTAGCACTGAGTACCCTCCTCTCTATGTTAAATTTGTAGATATCAGTCAAAAGTGTAGTCTTTTTTTGAATAAAATCCCTAACTTGAAAAAAATGAAAGAGGTCCCTATTAGATAGCTCATGATCGAAGGACATCATTACGTCTCCCTCAAATAAATCGCCCATGCAAGGCAAGCTGCCCAACAATTAAATCCTGAATCTATCATCCCCGGTTGAAAACCCGGCATACCCACTAAAGGTGTAAAAGGTGTTTTGCCAATATTGCCTTCCCTCTGCCAAATTGCCCTCCATGCTTTAACAGTATTGATGACTATTGGGTTATGGCAATATTCCCTAACTGTCGTAATTTTGTCCAAAAACAGCAAACTGGGAGGCTTCGATATCTAACCATTATTGAAGAGGGTCCCTACAAGCCCAGTCACTCAGATAGGATAAAAGCGAGGTTAGTTGGTAGTTTTTAATGTCCGGAAGGTCCATTCCCTGAAATCTGTGAGATAGTGACAGTTTAGCTAATTTACTGAGGGGCCGCTTACGATGCCAAATAAAGGAGCTGAACCAGCCATTCAGTCTCCTGAATGTTTGCTTATTGAAAATCAGGGGGAGCATCCGTATAGGGTACAGCAAACCAGGAAGAATATTCATCTCAATAAGTGATATCCGACCCAACCATGAGACCAGAAGTGCCTACCACCTTTGAAGGTCTTGTTTGATTTTGTCAAATAATTGAACACAATTGGCTTTGAACTGCTGATCCAGAACTGGAGTAATGAATATGCCCAAATACACAAAAGCCCCCTGTGACTACTTAAGTGGGAATTGATATTTGCCCTCAAGTCCTAGCTCCTTTGTAAGACCACCCATAGACATAGCCTCTGATTTCACAAAATTAATCCTGTACCCCAAAAAAGCACCAAACGCACAGATGCATTGTTATCGGGCGAGGCACTGAAAACTGCTGGATTTGACAAAAAAATTAGGATATCGTCTGCATACAACAAAATCTTTTGTAATTTTGACCCCACTTCTGGAGCTGATATGTTAGGATCCTCACGAATGGCCTCTGCCAATGGTTCAATCATCAATGTAAAAAGCAATGGTGAAAGGGGACAGCCTAGACAGCTGCTTCTAAAAATGTTAAAATTGCTTGATCATACCCCATTAGTGATGACTACTGAGAGGGCCACTGTAGGGAACCTTTACCCATCTTATAAAGACTTCGCCCAAACGAAACCGCTCCAGAGTATAGAAAAGGTATGGCCACTCAACTTGGTCAAATGCCTTCTCTGCATCTGGAGAAATCATCAATCCCTCTATTGACTGTTGTTGACATGCTTGAATTACAATAAGCAGCCTCCTAACATTATTGGAGGATCGCGACACTTTATGAAGCCCGTCTGATCCTCTTTAACAACAGAAGGTAACACAGTCCCCAGCCTTAATACGAGAGCCTGAGAGAGGATTTTAAAGTCCATATTTAAGAGTGAAGATTTTACAGTGAAGAGCCTGTATGAAGCACAGTCTTCCGGGACCTTCCCTTTTTCAAGAATAAGTGAAATATTGGCCTCTCTCAGAGATGGTGGGAGACAATCATGACTGTATGAACCATTAAACATATTGACAATATGTTTATAAATTCCTTATAGAATTCACCTGTCAGGACCGGGCGTCTTTCTCCTCTGAAGCGGTCTCACAGCTTCCTGCACTTCTTGCTCTGATAAGGGGACATTGAGAAAGGACTGTTGTTCGGGGGTCACACCCAGGAGCTCCAGGTCCTTAAAAAAGATTCCATTTTGGCCCATCCTTCCTCACAACCCTCAGATTGGTATAACTGTGAGTAAAATCTCTGAAATGCCACATTCATCTTTTTAGATTCACGTGTCAGGTTCCCAGACCCTTCCCTAATTGCCGTATGGCTTGTGGGGCACTCCTTTTCCTAGCAAGACAAGCTAAGTATTTGTCTGGCCTGTCACCATGCTCATATAATCTTTGCTTTGCAAAAGTAAGCTCCTTCTTTGTGTCTGCGTGAGCACGGAATTCAATGCAGACCGTAGCGCCATAATCCTCTGTAGTTAGACCAACGAGGGTCTGTCAAAGTAAGCCTTCTCAGCTGTCTTCAACCGTGCTTCGAGGAGACAGTGCTGCTCACCCTTCTGCCACTTCCTACTGGCAGAGTAGGAGATAACTAACCCCCTGGCATAGGCTTTGGCAGTTTCCCAAAGGACGGATGGACTACTAACCGAGCCTGAGTTAAAGTCTAGGAATGCTCGAAATTCCCGAGAGAAATACGCCACAAACTTATTATCCTTGAGGATAAAGGGATCCATTCACTAGTGCCTTGAACCCACTGCAACATCCTTAACCTTAACCAACAGGTACACTGGACCGTGATCAGAGATGGTAATATTACCAATCGCGCAAGATGCCACCAAGTCCAGGGTTGCCACAGGGGTCAGAAAAAAATCAATCCTGGTGTGACATCTGTGCAGATTGGAGAAAAATGTAAAATCCCTGCCTGTAGGCAACCTATCTAGTGTGGGATCTATGAGACAGTTCAAATTTCTACCAGTAATGATGTGCCAGGACTCGTGACTGATCAGTTTAGAAAGTGCATCTACCAAACATTTGAGGGGATGAGCTGGAGGGCAATGAATGTTTAAAATGCCATATTCTTCCCTATTTATCAAAGCTTTAAGAATTACAAACCTCTCATGTGTGTCTTTAACACACTCTAGTAACTTAAATGGAAGATTTTTCCTAACAAATATAGCCTCTCCCCTACTTCTGGTATTAAATGATGAAAAATAAACTCGATCAAAGCCATTATGCTGTAATTTCAAATGCTCCCTATCATCCAAGTGTGTCTCCTGTAACAAAGTAATATCCACCTTCTGCTTTCTAAGACTCAAAAATACCTGCTTCCTCTTAGTTGGTGAGTGACTCCCCTTGATATTCCAGGTACGCCATTTAATCAAGTCATTAGCCATAACCTTCTGCAGTAACATTTAAATTCCAGAGAGGAGAAACTCGAACCACAAATCGCTGAGCCTTAGTGTCACATGATCCATCAAACATAAAAACTACATAAACTAAAGCCACTACATTTAACAAACCTACAAAACTATTAAAAATTAAAATCAACAAAAAACAAAAAACAAATCAACATATAAAGTGCCAACGGCGCTGAATAGGGGAGCTCACCCCTGCCTGGAAGGGGCAACCCATCTCAAACTGCGCATAAGTAGGCATCTAGCCATCCCACCCTTTCTCCTAGCGAGCGTGAACACAAGCAGAAAAGAAAGTAAACACACCATAGCATAGCAATATGAATAAAGAAATTTTTTTAAAGATAAACAAGGGTGAATACCCCACCCATCCTTTGGTATATCTTAACTTAGAAATTGAAAATACACATCTCAACCGCTGCCAAACATAGTTTAAACCAAATTATTATCAATAGAAAAAAAATAGAAAAAGGGTCCATCTGGACTTCCTCTGTTTTTTAACAAAACAACAAAGACATACCCAAACAACACTACTAGTTATACATACTAAATTGTTCAGATTAGATTAATTTATCCACAAAGTCTCTTGCCTTCTCCAATGTGTCAAAGCGATGTATGGATTCATCTAAGGTGTTCCGAAGCACCGCCAGATACCCGAGAGTACTGGATCCCAAGCTTCCTCAGTCTTCTCTTGACAACATCATAAGATATTCTTTTCTGGATCACTGCTGCTAAGAAGTCCTGGAAGTACATGATCTTAGAGACCTCATAAGTTAGGGCCTTCGGATCCTTCCCCTGGATTCTGGAAGCTTCCATGATTCTCTCCTTATCTCTATAGTAACGGAACCACACGAGGATAGGGTGAGGACATTGTCCCAAGCCTGATCTCTGCGCCGTGATCCGGTGAGCCCTCTTGATCTTCGAGCCTTTCATGCTAGCCTCCAAATTAAGGAATTTCAGTAGCCAGTTCTCAATAAATTCCCCAAGCCACTCACCTTCCTTACCCTCAGGCAGACCAATGATCTGAATATTTTTTCTCCTGCCCGTGTTCTCAAGATCATCCATTTGGTCATGCAAATTACAGGCTTGCATCTCCAGGGCTTGGATGAACTGGCATCAGCTTCCACCACTGTGACCCTGTGCTCAACCCCATCTGTCCTCTTTTCCAGGTCTCCTAGCTGCTGCTCATGCTTCTGCAGCATGATAGAGATTGGAGCCAGCTTCTCTTCTATTTGTTTCCACAACACCTTGCGAGATTTTGCGAGCTCGTTCACCAGGGCCTGGAAAGTAATCGGGTCCATGGATCCTGCAGGCTGGGTCGTGGGCCTGGCCTCGGACACTCCTCCTCCTTTTTTCAGCATCTCTGGACGGCAGGAAACACAGGTGGGTTACATTTTTGAAGTTTCTTGGGATCCACAATCTTTCTGGAGTCCCAGGATACCGCAATGGTCTGGGTAGCACGGGTTGAAGGTTCGTCCAGCCTGTGCTGCGGTGCAGTGCGGAGCTCTGCAATGCAATCCTCCTAGATCGCTGCCATCTTGCACTCCCCCCAGGTTCTAAAATTTCACACTGAGCTACATAAGAAGATATTAGGACAAGTGATCAAAAGTTAGGTTTTGAAGAACATGTTTGTGGAAAAGAGAAGGATGTGGACAGGCTAGGGAAGGATTCTGGGGCTCTAGTGAAGTGATTCACTGGCAGTCACAAATAAGTGAAGTCTTGGCGAGGAATCACTGGGCTAGGTCCTGAGGCCAAATCATGAATCTCGTGGGGTCAAGGTAAGTGGTGTGGTGGTCAGTAATTGAAGGGGATCATGGCCTGTGTGATGGACTAGCGATTGGAAGGTTGAGGGTCTCTGGATGAGAATGGGGGTGATCAAGAAATTTCTTTAAAGTGGGCTGGGGATGAGCATTTTCAACTTTCTTTTTCTGTTACCAATAGATTTCCTGGATTATTTTGCTTTTTTGGCACCAGCTGCCTTGGAACTGATTACAGTTGGAATGGGGTTGCAGTTTTCATTCCTGATGAAGGGCTTATGTCCGAAATGTTGATTCTCCTGCTCCTCAGGTGCTGCCTGACCTGCAGTGCTTTTCCAGCACTACACTCTCAACACTGGTTACAGTTGGAGTGGAGATCTGAAGCAAGCATTATGCCTAGACTGTGGAGGATGCTGAGATATTGAGTAAATTGAAGGAGGAGACCAACTGAGTTTTAGTCAGTAATGGATTAAAGGGTTATGGTGAATGGGCAAGAAAGTGGAATTGAGGCTGAGATGAGATCAGCCTGATCATTTCAAATGGTGGAGCAGGCTCGACAGGCTGAATTGTCTATTCCTGCTCCTAGTTCTTATGTTATTTTTGTTATGTTTCAATGATTGTCAAAGAACCAACTCATGCTTCAAGGGGGGGGGGGGGACAGGCAATCAGATCATTTTGGTATGATATGTAAATTAAGGACTAAATTGCAATGTGTTAGTAAATTTATTTTTCCATCCACTTTTTGTTGTTTTACTTTTACAAAGCCCTAGAACAGTCTTGCTGGAAGACAATATATTTAAAACATCAGGGTCTGCCCTTGGCAGAACATCATGAACCGAGAATGATAGATACGCCGATAAGTGGGAGTTATAATAAATGACTTGTTAAAATCACACCATGGATTTTCCATTTGATTATCCCAACTGCTTTTACTTTAATTATCTGGCATTCATGGAAACTATCAAAGGACAGACTCATGTCCTTAAGGAACCTCATTGAGAAGTCTATGTCTGATCGTGTATTGAAAATAGATACTTGATGGCATAACTGGCAGAAGAGGGCAAGTTTGATATGTCAGCCATCCAGACCTGTTCTCAGATAGTATCCACATGGATCAAATTTATAATGCTCTTCATAAAACATATAGTTAGTATTTTATTACACATAACGTAGAGAAGAAATCCTTACCCAGTCACTTCTAACTCTTAATTTAAGTCAACTTTAGGATCAACCGTAATTGCCCTTTAGTGGACTCAAAAGATAATGAGTCGACCCATCGGACATTTTACAGCAAATGTTCACTTGAAATTTTTGCTCAGGAAGGTTGTTCAGTGTGGACCGTTGGAATGGAAGGTGGGCTGAAAGTTGATCAAACATGTCACCATGGAGAGTGTTAGTAGGGCGACACGGTAGCTCAGTGGTTAGCACTGCTGCCTCACAGCACCAGGGTCCCAGGTTTGATTCCAGCCTCGGGTGACTGTCTGTGTGGAGTTTGCACATTCTCCCTGTGTCTGCGTGGGTTTCCTCCGGGTGCTCTGGTTTCCTCCCACATTCCAAAGATGTGCAGGTCAGGTGAATTGGCCATGCTAAATTGCCCATAGCATTAGGCGCATTAATCAGAGGGAAATGTGTCTGGGTGGGTTACTCTTCAGAGGGTCGGTGTGGACTGGTTCCACACTGTAGGGAATCTAATCTAATACATAAGATGATAGAGTTCGACATCTCCCAAAGGCAATCAGCACTTTGCATTTTTAGCAATCATCTTCCCTCTTTCCCTGGTTGGATGGAATTGAATGGTGACCAAAAGGAGCTTGCATTTATACTGTTTCTAATCTGTTCTCAAAGTGTTTCCAATGAAACTTGAGGCATTGTCATTGTCATCAGCTACCCAGCTACCAATTTACGCACAGCAGATTCCCACCAATATTAATGAAAACATGCCAAGAGTAACACCAGACATAATTAAATATGAGGTGTCAACCTGATGAAGCTACAACACTGTAAAAGACATCTGGATGGGTATACTTTGAAAGACATCAGAATGGGGATATGAATAGGAATAGTTTAGAGCGATATGGACTAAATGCTGACAAACAGGACTAAGTCAGCTTGGGATATCTGGTCAGCACACACATGTGGACTGAAGAGTCTGTTTCCATGCTGTGTGACTCTATGACATCATAGACTTCCATGGCAAACAGCATAAGCAGTAAGTGATACTCAGAGCTAAGCGATTCCATAACCAATAAATTAGATTTAAGCTGTGCAGTTCTATTGCATCCAGTGAAGGATGGTGATGGACAATTAAACAATTATGCTGGAGGAGAGGCACTTCAAACTTTTCCATCCTCTGATTATAGAACTCACTTCATCAGAGCAAAAATATAAGGCTGAACCCTTTGCCAGCATCTTCTGCTAGAAGTACTGATTGGACATTCCATTTTGGCTTCCTGCTGAGGTCTCTAGTATCATCAATTCCAATCTTCAACCAATTTGATTCACTTCATGTGATATCAAGAAATGGGTGAAGGTATGGAAACTGCAAAGGCTCTGTGCCCTGACAACATTCTGGCAACAGTACTGAAGACTTGAGCTCCAGAATTATCACTATCCTCTAGCCAAGCTGTACTAGTACAGCTATAACACTGATATCTATGCATTAATGTCAAAAGTTGCTCAGGTATGTCCTGTCCTCAAAACACAGGACAAATCCAATCCAGCCAATTACCAACCTCCATCATCAGTAGAGTGATTGAAGATGTCATTGACAGATAATCAAATGAGACTTACTCAACATTAACCTGTTTGTTCACTGATGCTTAGATTGGGTTCTGCCAGGCCCACTCAGCTCCTGACCTTATTAAAGCTTTAGTTCAAACATGGACAAAAAAGCTGAACTCGAGAGAGGAAGTGAGGGTGACTGCCCTGACATCAAGTCAATATTTAACTGAATATGCATGAAGGAGCTCTAGAAAATCTGAAGTCAATGGGAATTGGGAAACTTTCAATTGTTTGAAGTCATAACTAGCAGAAAGGAAGATGCTTGTGGTATATGGAGGTCAATCATCTAAGTTCCAGGAAATTTCCAGAATGTTGTCTGGGATGGAGCATTTCAGCTGAGAAGAGAGATTGGATGAGCTTGGGTTGTTTTCTTTGGAGTAGAGAAAGTTGAGGGGGGAGCCTGATTGTTGTGTATAAGACTATATGAAGCATGGACAGGGTGAATAGAAATCAACTGTTCCCCTTAATCAAAGGGTCAAGAACAAGGGAGCACACATTTAAAGTGAAAAACAGGAGGCTTAGGGGAATTTGAGGAAACAATTATTTTCATACGGATGATGACTGGGGTCTGGAATGCACTGCCTGGCAGGGTAGTTTACGTAGGTAACCTTACAACCCTTAAAAAGTTAAAAATCACACAACACCAGGTTATAGTCCAACAGGTTTAATTGGAAGCACTAGCTTTCAGAGCACTGCTCCTTCATCAGGTGGTTGTGGAGGGCACAATTGTAAGACACAGAATTTATAGCAAAAATTTACAGTGCGATGTAACTGAAATTATACATTGAAAAATACCTTGATTGTTTGTTGAATCTTTCATCTGTTAGAATACCATGATAGTTTCACTTCTTTCATATGCAAATCACAGAATTTCTTTTTAAAAATTTCATTCCCAGGTTAACTGTAACAAATGGTGTCAGCCAGATACTATGTTGAAGGTGTTAGCCCCCTGTGTTCCCTGTCTGTGCCATAATGTTTAGACTGATTCTAATCTAAAAAGTGAGTTAATAGAGTCTTACATGGATTCATGCAGTTTTTGAGCAAAGTACAATGTAACTCTGCAAGTACAAATTCACCGCAAAAAAGTATATGTATATGTGTGCATGTGGGTTTGTGTGTGTGTGCGTGTCTGGGGTGGGGGGTTTTGAGTGTCTGTGAGAGAGAGTGTATATGTGTGTGTGTGAGTGTAGAGTGGTCTAAGTCTGGGAGAGGATGCATGTGTGTCTGTAGGAGTGTGTGTGTGTCTGTATATATGTGTGTCAGTTTGTGTATAGGAGTGTGTGTGTGTCTGTGTGTGTGTGTACGCGCGTGTTGGAGTGTCTGTGTGTGTATAGTGCAATGGTAGTCACCTGTAGTGTGACATGAACCCAAGGTCCCGATTGAGGCCCTCCCTATTGGTACACAACTTAGCTATCAGCTTTTGCTTGGCCACACACACACTCAAAAACCCACATGCATACACATATATATAAAGAGACATAGAGTCATAGAGATGTACAGCACGGAAACAGACCCTTCAGTCCAACCCGCCCATGCCAACCAAATATCCCAACCCAATCTACTCCCACCTGCCAGCGCCCGGCCTATATCCCTCCAATACCTTCCTATTCATCCACCCATCCAAATGCCTCTTAAATGTTGCAATTGTACCAGCCTCCACCACTTCCTCTGACAGCTCATTCCATACACGTACAACCTTCTGTGTGAAAAAGTTGCCCCTTAGGTCTCTTTTATATCTTTCCCCTCTCACCCTAAACCTATGCCCTCTAGTTCTGGACTCCCCGACCCCAGGGAAAAGACTTTGTCTATTTATCCTATCCATGCCCCTCATAATTTTGTAAACCTCTATAAGGTCACCCCTCAGCCTCCGATGCTCCAGGGAAAACAGCCCCAGGCTGTTCAGCCTCTCCCTGTAGCTCAGATCCTCCAACCCTGGCAACATCCTTGTAAATCTCCTCTGAACCCTTTCAAGTTTCACAACATCTTTCCGATAGGAAGAGACCAGAATTGCACGCAATATTCCAACAGTAGCCTAACCAATGTCCTGTACAGCCGCAACATGACATCCCAACCCCGGTACTCAATACTCTGACCAATAAAGGAAAGCACACCAAACGCTGCCTTCACTATCCTATCTACCTGCGACTCCACTTTCAAGGAGCTATGAACTTGCACTCCAAGGTCTCTTTGTTCAGGAACACTCCCTCGGACCTTACCATTAAGAGTATAAGTCCTGCTAAAATTTGCTTTCCCAAAATGCAACACCTCACATTTATCTGAATTAAACTCCATCTGCCACTTCTCAGCCCATTGGCCCATCTGGTCCAGATCCTGTTGTAATCTGAGGTAACCCTCTTCGCTGTCGATTTCACCTCCAATTTTGGTGTCATCTGCAAACTTACTAACTGTACCTCTTATGCTCGCATCCAAATCATTTATGTAAATGACAAAAAGTAGAGGGCCCAGCACCGATCCTTGTGGCACTCCACTGGTCACAGGCCTCCAGTCTGAAAAACTACCCTCCACCACCACCCTCTGTCTTCTACCTTTGAGCGAGTTCTGTATCCAAATGGCTAGTTCTCTCTGTATTCCATGAGATCTAACCTTGCTAATCAGTCTCCCATGGGGAACCTTGTCGAAAGCCTTACTGAAGTCCATATAGATCACATCTACTGCTCTGCCCTCAGCAATCTTCTTTGTTACTTCTTCTAAAAAACTCAATTAAGTTTGTGAGACATGATTTCCCACGCACAAAGCCACGTTGACTATCCCGAATCAGTCGTTGCCTTTCCAAATACATGTACATCCTGCCCCTCAGGATTCCCTCCAACAACTTGCCCACCACCGAGGTCAGGCTCACCGGTCTATAGTTCCCTGGCTTGTCTTTACCACCCTTCTTAAACAGTGGCACCAGGTTTGCCAACCTCCAGTCTTCCGCCACCTCACCTGTGACTATCGATGATACAAATATCTCAGCAAGAGGCCCAGCAACCACTTCTCTAGCTTTCCACAGAGTTCTCGGGTACACCTGGTCAGGTCCTGGGGATTTATCCACCTTTAACCGTTTCAAGACATCCAGCACTTCCTCCTCTGTATTCCGGACATTTTGCAAGATGTCACCAGCTATTTCCCTACAGTCTATATCTTTCATATCCTTTTTCACAGTAAATACTGATGCAAAATATTCATTTAGTATCTCCCCCATCTCCTGTGGCTCCACACAAAGGCCGCCTTGCTGATCTTTGAGGGGCCCTATTCTCTCCCTAGTTACCCTTTTGTCCTTAATATATTTGTAAAACCTCTTTGGATTCTCCTTAATTCTATTTGCCAAAGCTATCACATGTCCCCATTTTGCCCTCCTGATTTCCCTCTTAAGTATACTCCTACTTTCTTTATACTCTTCTAAGGATTCACTCAATCTATCCTGTCTGTATCTGATATATGCTTCCTTCTTTTTCTTAACCAAACCCTCAATTTCTTTAGTCATCCAGCATTCTCTATACCTACCAGCCTTCCTTTTCACCCTGACAGGAATATACTTTCTCTGGATTCTTGTTATCTCATTTCTGAAGGCATCCCATTTTCCAGCCGTCCCTTTACCTGCGAACATCTGCCTCCAATCAGCTTTTGAAAGTTCTTACCTAATACCGTCAAATTTGGCCTTTCTCCAATTTAGAACTTCAACTTTTACATCTGGTCAATTCTTTTCCATCACTCGTTTAAAACGAATAGAATTGTGGTCGCTGTCCCCAAAGTGCTCCCCCACTGACACCTCAGTCACCTGCCCTGCCTTATTTCCCAAGAGTAGGTTAGGTTTTGCACCTTCTCCGGTAGGTACATCCACATATTGAATCAGAAAATAGTCTTGTACACACTTAAGAAATACCTCTCCATCTAAACCTTTAACACTATGGCAGGCCCAGTCGATGTTTGGAAAGATAAAATCCCCTACCATAACTACCCTATTATTCTTACAGATAGCTGAGATCTCCTTACAAGTTTGTTTCTCAATTTCCCTCTGACTATTGGGGTGTCTATAATACAATCCCAATAAGGTGATCATCCCTTTCTTATTTCTCAGTTCCACCCAAATAACTTCTCTGGATGTATTTCCGGGAATATCCTCCCTCAGTACAGCTGTAATGCTATCCCTTATCAAAAATGTCACTCCCCCTCCTCTCTTGCCTCCCTTTCTATCCTTCCTGTACATTTGTATCCTGGAACATTCAGCTGCCAGTCTTGCCCATCCCTGAGCCATGTTTCCACAATTGCTACGATATCCCAGTCCCATGTTCCTAACCATGCCCTGAGTTCATCTGCCTTCCCTGTTAGGTGCCTTGCATTGAAATAAATTTAAATAATTTATTAGTCCTACCTTGTCCCTGCCTGCCCTGACTGTTTGACTCACTTCTATTCTCAGCTGTACCCGTCTCAGATCGATCTCTTTCCTCACTATCTCCCTGGGTGAATTCGTACTTGCAGAGTTACATTGTACTTTGCTCAAAAACTGCATGAATCCATATAAGACTCTGCCAATTCACTTTTTAGATTAGAATCAGTCTAAACATTATGGCACAGACAGGGAACACAGGGGGCTAACACCTTCAAAATAGTATCTGGCTGACACCAATTGTTACAGTTAACCTGAGAATGTAACTTTTTAAAAAAAAATTTGTGATTTGCATATGAAAGAAGTGAAACTATCATGGTATTCAAACAGATGAAAGACTCAACAAACGAACACGGTATTTTCCAATGTATAATTTCAGTTACATCACACTGTAAACTTTTACTATAAATTCTGTGTCTTACAATTGTGCCCTCCACAACCACCTGATGAAGGAGTGGAGCTCCGAAAACTAATGCTTCCAATTAAACCTGTTGGACTATAACCGAGTGTTGTGTGATTTTTAACTTTGTACACCCCAGTCCAACACCGGCATCTCCAAATCATAACCTTTAAAAAGTATAAATACTTGGATGAACACTTGAAATGTCATAACATTCAAGGCTATGGGCCTGGTGTGGGAAAGTGGGACTAATGTTGGTAGTAGTGTAGTTTTGGCAATTCAGGTTTAATGGGCCAAAGGATCTCTTTTGTGCTGTATAATCCTATCTCTGCAGGAGTTCCTCAGAGCAATGTTCTCAGCCCAACCATCTTCAGCTGTTGCATCATGTCCTTCTTTCCGTCATTGGGTTAGAAGTGGGGATTTTTGCTGATGATTTGCACAATGTTTAATACCATTCTCAGATCCTTGGATACTGAAGCAGTCTATTTTGAAATGCAGCAAGGCGTGGGTAACATCCAAGCTTGGGCTGATAAGTGACAAAGAATATTTGCACTACACAATTGTTAGGTAATGACCATCGTAAGCAAGAGAGAATCCCCATTGTTCCTTGACACTACCATCACTGAATCAAAATGCTGAGGGTTACAACTGACCAGGCACTGAACTGAACCAGTCATATAAACCACTTGTTGCACAGCAGTCAGCAACTGGGAATTTTGCATCAGGTACCTCATCTCCTGACTCCTCAAAGCCTGTCAACCATCTACAACACTCAAGTTAGGAGCATGTCGAAATACACCCCATTTGACTGGATGATTAAAGATCCAACAATTCTCAAGGAGTTTGACATCATCCAGATCAAAACAGCCTACCTGCCTGGCATTCCATCTAACACCATTGACACATAGTGGTAGCAGTGTGCACCATGTAGAAAATGTGTTACAGAAACTCATCAAGACACCTTAGAAAGCATCTGACAAATCTGTGAACCTAGGCAGCAGATACATGGAAACACCATTCCAAGCCATCCTGACTTGGGACTAAATTGCTTTTCCCTCAGTGCCACTGCAACAAAATCACTTCCAACACTACACCATAGCGATCTACATTTCAAGGACTGTCGTGGTTCAAGAAAGCAGCAGAGCACCAACATCTCAAGGGCATTTCCTCTCCATGAAAAATATTTAATCGTTTTAATACAGGGATAGGATGGAGACTCAGACCTTTGTGCTTGGTCTGTCATTCAGTTTGATCACAAATTGATAAGATTCATCTGGGCCACAAACTGCAGGGAGCTGTTGGCCTGTTTTGGAGATGCCTAATGTCACGCTTTATCTGTATCTCAACTCTACCTACAAAAAATGATTTGGTAATCCTTAGTGCTCCCTACCTAACAATAATCATCAATAGCAGATTTGAAAGTTTCAATTGTGTTACCCTCTGCAGGTTTTGGTGGATAGTTATAGATTTCTAGATCTCCATTCCTGTTTCTGTGAGGAAGTGCTTCCTGGCTTCACCAGGAATGGCTAGGCTTAATTATTAAGGTTCTGTCCCTTTATTCTTGACTGACCCACTAGAAGAAACCGTTTCTCTCTATTCACCCAATCAAATCATTTTATTATCTTAACCATACTGATTACATTACTCCATAATCTTCAAAATGCACGGGAGCATAAGCAAGTTAATGCAACTGTCTTATAATTTAACCTTTTTAGCTCTGCTATCATGGTAAAATCTGCTCTGCATTCCCTCCCCCTCCAAGGTTCTTAGTTCTGAAATGCAACAGCTTAATATAAAGATGATGGAGAACATTAATTGTTCAAAGTATGGAATTTTCTGTGCAAAGATGAAAATACTTTAAGGAAAATGAAGGATAAAACAATTTTGCAGTATGGACAAGAGCAGCATAAGAGCAGGATTAGACCATTCAGCCCCTTGAGCCTGCTCAGCCATCCTAGATCGTAGTTAATCGTCCACATCGAGGCCATTTTCATACATATTTCTGATATCACTTGATTTTATTCGTATCTATAATCTCAGTTTTGAATGTAATCCAAGATTGAGCTTCCACAACCCTTTGGAAAAGAGAATTCTAACAATTTATCTCTCTCTGAATGAAGAAATTTATCTTGATCTCAGTCTTATCTCAGCCTGCCTCTTCTTGTGAGACTGTGTCACTTGCCTCTCGACCCCACTCCAGGGGAAAAAAATTCTTTATGCTGTGATTTTGTCAAGCCCTTTAAGATATTATAAATTTCATTCTGGTCACACCTCATTCTTCTAAACTCTAGAGAATATTGGCCAGTCTTTTCAATCTCTCTTCATTGGAACATTCCAGGGTTTAATCTGCTGTACTCCCCTATGTCCTTCCTTAAATACGAGGATCAGACAATAATCTGGGTACAATCTCATCAAGATTCTACATTTTTGAAGCAAGATAGCTTAACTTGTATAGTCAGATTCTTCTTCTGATAAAAACCAACAAACTATTTGCCTTTATAAATGTTTGAAACACCTGCACTACTCTTCAACAAAATTTAAAAACTGAGTGCAGAACTAAAATCCAGTCTCAAAGCAAAACTATTCAATACCAATTGTATTGATTTCTGTTAAGCAACAAAATTATCTGATAATTGATTGTAGAAGAAAAGTTTGCAAAATGAAAAAGACTCTATGAGAATAATCAATTGTGGCTTATAATTAAATTAAGGATGACATGAAGTTGAAAAATAAGATTTTAAAAAAGGATAAGCAGACCAGAAGATTGGGAGAATTTCAGAAACTAGCAAAGGATGATTAAAATATAACAAAGAGGGTGAAAAAAAATTATGAGAGAAAACTAGCAACAACAATACAAACAGGCAGAAAAAACTTCAATAAATAAATACAAAGGAAAAGTGTAAATGGGATTGTGGAATTTGTAAAACAAACAGAACAGCCATAATCTTATTGAGTGTCAGTACTGTACAGGGTTAAAAAGCCAAATGGTCTACTCCTGCTCCTGGTCCTTGGCTTTTATGTTGCAAGTGCACAGGAAATTGGTGAGACCACATGGAGGATACTGTGCACTGTTTTGGTTTCCTTCCTTATGGATGATACACTTGTATTCAAAGCAGCTCAGACATGGCTCACTAAAATAGTACTCGGGATGATGGGTTTGCCTAATGTGGAATGTTGAACAGGTTGGGCCAAAAGTGATTCGAAATTAGAAGAATGAAATATGATTTTACTGAAATATATAAAATTGATTTTGAGGGGGTTTGACTTGGTAGATGTTGAATGTTTCTTGGTGCAAATCTAGAACGAGGGGCCACAGAAGGTCTCCCATTTAAGGCAGAGATGTGGAGAATTTTTTTCTTTCAAAGCTAATGTTTGGAATTGTCTTATGTCATTGAATTTATGTCATTGAATATATTCAAGTCTGACTTAGGTAATTTTTGATCTTCAAAGGATCAAGGGTTATGGGCAAGGTGTAGGTAAGGAAATGGCCACAGTCAGATTTGCTATGATTTTATTGAATGGGAGAGCAGGTTTGATGGGCTGCTTGTGAAGTTGTGAGCTGGATATGGCTGAACAGGGAATGTTGTTTATAGTGATACAGTGATAGCATACAGTGATAAATTGTTGGATTTCAAGTCATGGGTTGAGGGCCACTGCACACTTTTAAGGCAAGATGAGGCCTGTGCAGTTCCATCCCACCAACCTCTATCCCCACCCTGATTAATATCTGTGTTACAGTGTGTGAAGGAGACAGTGTTACTAAAGTGTCGTTCTGGAGGTTACGGAGGTAATGACTTTGTTCCAACATGTTTACAAAACAAATGACAAACAATTGTAATTGAAAACATTCATTGCAATTAATATGGGATGTGGGTAAAATCACAACGTTTAAAAGACATTTGGATAGGTATTTGAATAGGTAGATTAGAGTGGTGCTGGAAAAGCACAGCAGGTCAGGCAACATCCGAAGAGCAGGAGGTTTGAAGGAATATGGATCAAGAACAGGCAGATGGGACTAGTTTAATTTCAGATTATGTTCGGCAGGGACTGGTTAGACCAAATGATCTGTTTCTGTGCTGTATGACTCTATGTATCAGAATTTTGATGTGATCATTGATTCTATATTCCTGTATCTTCTTCCAGCTCTAAAATCTCTGCGATCTCTGCGCTCCTCCAATTCTGGCCCTTATGCTTCTCTGATGTTAATCACTCCATCACTGGCACTTCAACACTTCAATTCCCTGGCCCTCAGCTTTGGAATTCCCTCCCTAAACCCTATCTCTTTCTCAAAAATGTTCCTTAAAACCTACCCTCATTGATGCAGCTTTTATGTGATTTTGTCATGACTCCTAAACAACTTGGCTCTAATTTATTCTCTTGTTTTGGACTCACCCCTTCCCAAACCAAAGGAAATGAGATAAGAGCTTTCAATCATGTGAACTCTTGCTGGTTAGCTATTGTTAAAGGGGAAGACAGTCAGTAAACTATTTACCCAAGAAGCAAATGAAATGCAAGAAGTGAATTCTATTGGTCACCACTGATTTTCCATGGCAGAGTGCTCAAGGTGAGACACATTCTAATGGTCAGGAAGGTTTAGAGGACACTTCACTCCAACTGTAAGAAAACTGAATATTTCCCACTACAGAGTTCATGGGAATCAAGGGAACATTTATCTTGAATCATCTTGACTATCAAAAATATTTTCTGCCTTGAGTGAAATCTCAGCTTCTTAGTAATTCGCCCACTTTACATAAAACTTACAGTAGAGAACTCAATTGCGTGGGCACCAGATGAATACTCGCAAACTCTGAGGTGTCAACATTTGCATTCGGGCTTCAATAAAGGTGCTCCTGATGTGGTATTCCCCACGTCGGGGAGACCGAACGTAAACTTAGGAAATGGTTTGCCAAGCATCTCAGTCTGGCCTGCAGACGCTGACTGGGCCTCCTAGTCACCACCCATTTTAATTCCCCTTCCCACTCCCTTTCCAACATGACCATCCTTAGCCTCCACCATTGCCACAATGAACCAAACTGCAAATTAGAGAAACAACACCTCATGTTCTGCCTGGTCAGCCTACAGCTGGGAGGACTCAACATTCAGTTCTCCAATTCCAAATAACCTCCCTTCCCATCCTCCAACACCCTTCCCAACCCCTCCACCTCCCTTCCACTGCTCCCTGCCACTTACCGAATTCATTCCTCCCATTGACAAACCAGGTCGTATCCACTGCCTGTCTTCACCTATCCCCAATTCACTACCCTGCCCCTGCCATCCCCTTTATCTGCAGCTCCCCCTACACCCACCCCCTGTCTTGAAGAAGTGTTACACTGGAAACATCGACTTCTCCACCTCCTGATGTTCCCTGGCTTGCTGTGTTCTTCCAGCCTCCTGCCTGTCTACTTTGGATTCCAGCATCTGTAGTTTTTTTGTCTCTGAATAAAGATCCAGCAAGTTAAAAAGATAGTGGTAATAAATTCTAGAAAATTTCACAAACTCCTCAACTCCTTCTTGGTCTGGCTGGCTGGTTACCAAGAGAAGAGAAGCCTTCAATGAGGCAGGCAGATGTCGTTGATGTTTGCCTTGGTTTAGTAGGTAGCGCTCTTGTCTCTAAGTCAGAATATTACTGGTCAAGCTCCAATTCTGAGACTTAAACACACAATCTGGGTTGACATTCCCAGTCCAGTGCTAAGGGAGGGCTGCACTGTAAGAGAAGGACAATACTGAAGGAGGGCTGCAGTGTTAGAGAGGGACAATACTGAGGGAGGGCTGCACTGACGGAGGGTTAATACTGAGGGATTTGTTTCATTCATGCATGGGCTGTGGGCATTGCCAGCACGGCCTGCATTTATTGTTCATCTATAATTGCCCTGTGTGCAATTAAGAGACAAGCACCTTACTGTGGGTCTGGAGTCTCATGTAGGTCAGATCAGGTGAGAATGTGATTCACAGCAGATTTCCTCTCTCAGGGACATTAGTGAACCAGATAGATTTTCTTTCCAACAATCGACAATAGCATCATGGTCATAATTACATTCTCAATTCCAAATATTTATTGAATTCAAATTCAAGCATCTGCCATGGCAGGATTTAAAGCCGGTCCCTAGAACATGACCTGGGTCTCTGGATTAATAGTTGAGTTGATTAACAGTCTAGCAATAATACTACTAGGCCATCACCTCATCACATGTTGCACTGTTCGGTACTGAGGAAGTGTTGCTCTGTTGGAGGAATAATACTGAGGGAAGACTCATGGTAGCAGAGTCAGTGCTGAGGGTGTGCTATACTGTAGGAGAGTCAGTGCTGATGGTGTGCTATACAGCAGGAGGATCAGTACTGAGGGGGTGCTGTACTGTAGGAAAGTCAGTGCTGTGTGCAGTACTGTAGGGGAGTCAATGTTAATGGTGTGCTAGACTGTAGGAAAGTCAGTGCTGAGGGTGTGCTGTACTGTAGGAGAGTCAGTGCTGAGGGTATGCTATACTGTAGGAGATTCAGTGTTGAGGGTGTGCTATACTGTTGGAGGGTTAGTGCAAAGGGAGTACTTCACTGCTAAGAGTGGGTTGAACTGTAAAAGAATCAATGCTGACCGGGACTCAAGAGTGTGGTGCTGGAAAAGCACAGCAGGTCAGGCAGCATCCGAGGAGCAGGAGAATCGAGGCTTCTGGTAAAAGCCTTTCTGAGGGCTATACAATCAAAGGATAAGTACTGAGGTTAGGCTCCATTGTCAGATGGCCAACACTGAGGGAAATGAGGGTCAGTACTGAGGGAAGGTTGCATTCTCCAATGGTCAGTACTGAAGAAGGGTTCCACTGTCAGAGGACCATTGCTGAAGAAGTGCTGCAATGTTAGAGGGTCAGTGCTGAGGGAGTGCTGTGATGTCTGAAGGTAGTGCTGAGGGAACACTGCACTTTCGGAGGGTCAATACTGACAGCAAACTGCACTGTCAGAACTGAAGAAGCATTTTGCTGTCAAAGGGGCAGTACTGATGGTGCATTGCATTGTTGGATTATCAATACTGTGGAACAGTCCATTGGCAGAGTAAAGGTACATGGGGAGCACATACTGTTGCATAATTAGTGCTGAGTACTGTACAGGCATTATAAAATGTGAAACTTTATAAATCACAGAACATAGAACAATACAGCGCAGAACAGGCCCTTTGGCCCTCGATGTTGTGCCAACCTGTGAACTATTCTCAGCTCGTCCCCCTACATTATCCCAAAATCATCCATGTGCTTATCTAAGGATTGTTTAAATCTCCGAAATGTGGCTGAGTTGACTACATTAGCAGGTAGGGCATTCCACGCCCTTACCACTCTCTGCGTAAAAAGCTTTCCTCTGACATCTGTCTTAAATCTATCACCCCTCAATGTGTAGTTATGCCCTCTCGTACAAGCTGACGTCATCATCCTAGGAAAACGTATTTAACTGTCTACCCTATCTAATCCTCTGATCATCTTGTATGTCTCATCTCTTCGTTTGAGGAGTCTTAATCAGATATTAAGAAATAATCTTTTTGTTAATTTTTTTAAAATCCTAATGATGATAGTGAAGAAGACTTTGGTATGCTTTCCTTTATTGGTCAGAGTATTGAGTACAGGAGTTGGGAGCTCATGTTGCGGCTGTACAGGACATTGGTTAGGCTACTTTTGGAATATTGTGTGCAATTCTGGTCTCCTTCCTATTGGAAGGATGTTGTGAAACTTGAAAGGGTTCAGAAAAGATATACAAGGATGTTGCCAGGGTTGGAGGATTTAAGCTACAGGGAGAGGCTGAATAGGCGGGGGCTGTTTTCCCTGGAGTGTCGGAGGGTGAGGTTTATAAAATTATGAGGGGCATGGATAGGATAAATAGACAAAAGTCTGTTCCCTGGGGTGGGGAGGTCCAGAACTAGATGACATAGATTTATGCTGAAAATGTGTTGCTGGAAAAGCGCAGCAGGTCAGGCAGCATCCAAGGAGCAGGAGAATCGACGTTTCGGGCATAAGCCCTTCTTCAGGAATCGAAACGTCGATTCTCCTACTCCTTGGATGCTGCCTGACCTGCTGCGCTTTTCCAGCAACACATTTTCAGCTCTGATCTCCAGTATCTGCAGTCCTCACTTTCTCCTCGACATAGATTTATGGTGAGAGAGGAAAGATATGAGACCTAAGGGGCAACTTTTTCATGCAGAGGGTGGTATGCGTATGGAAAGAGCTGCCAGGGAAAGTGATGGAGGCTAGTATAATTGCAACATTTAAAAGGCATCTGGCTGGGTATATGAATAGAAAGGGTTTGGGGGGATATGGGCCAGGTGCTGGCAGGTGAGACTAGATTGGTTTGAGATATCTGATCAGCATGGACGAGTTGGACTGAAGGGTCTGTTTCTGTGCTGTGCATCCCTATGACTCTATGATAACCTCTTTGCACTTGCTGTGAAATTTTCAGACTGGAGACCTATGACCAGTGGGTGTGCCACAAATATCAGTGCTGGGTCCAATGCTTTTCATCATTTCTATAAAAGATTTGGATGTGAACATAGGACATACGGTTAGTAAGTTTGCAGATGATACTGAAATTGAAGGTGTCGTGGACAGCAAAGAAGGTTACCTCAGAATACAATGGGATCTCGATCAGATGGGCCAATGAGCTGAGAAGTGGCAGATGGAGTTTAATATAGATAAACGTGAGGTGCTACATTTTGAAATCAGTGCAGGACTTATACACTTCATGGTACAGTGCGGAGTGTTGCTAAACAAAGAGACCTTGAAGTGCAGGTTCCTAGTTCCTTGAGAGTTGAGACACAGTTAGATAGGATAGTGAAGAAGGCATTTGGTATGCTTTCCTTTATTGGTCAGAGCATTGAGTATAGGAGTTGGGAGGTCATGTTGTTGCTGTATAGGACATTGGTTTGGCCACTTTAACTTTTGCATTGTGTGTAATTCTGGCCGTCCTCCTATAGGAAAGATGCTGTGAAACTTGAAAAGGTTCAGAAAAGATTTACCAGGATGTTGCCAGGGTTGGATGGTTTGAGCTATAGGGAGAGGTTGAATAGGCTGGGGCTACTTTCCCTGGAGTGATGGAGGCTGAGGGGTGACCGTATAGAGGATTATAACATCATGAAGGGCATGGATAGGATAAATACTCAAGGTCTATTCCCTGGAGTGGTGAAATCCAGAACTAGAGGGCATAGGTTTAAGGTGAGAGGGGCATGATATAAAAGGGACCTAAGGGGCAACTTTTTCACACAGAGGGTGGTGCGTGTATGAAATGAACTGCCAGAGCAAGTGTTGGACAACATTTAAAAGGCATCTGGATGGGAATATGAATAGGAAGGTTTTAGAGGGATATGGGCCAAATGCTGGAAAATGGAACTCGAGTTATATAGGATATCTGGTCAGCATGGATGGGTTTGGACTGAAGGGTCTGTTTCTGAGCTGTACAGCTCTATGAGAATGGTAGAGTTCCTTCCCTAAAGAACATCAGTGAACCAGATGAGATTTTACAACAATTGCCAATGGTTACATGGCATAATTTACTGAATTCAAATTTCACCATGTGTCATGGTGGATTTGAACTCCTGTCTCCAGAATGTTGACCTGGGCTTTTAGTTTGCTAATTGCATTGCACCATGCCACTGCCCTCAGGACTGACCCTTCCAAATAAGAGTATAAGACATAGGAGCAGAATTACGTCATTTGGCCCACTGACTCTGCTCTGCCATTCGATCATAGCTGATATGTTTCTCAACTCCATTCTCCTACCTTTCCCCCAAACAAGAATATATCTATCCCTGTCTTAAATATACTCAATGACTCCATAGCCTTCTGTGGCAATGAGTTCCACAGATTCACCACCCTCTGGCTGAAGAAATTCCTCCTCTTCTCAGTTCTAAAGGGTTAGTCCTTCACTCTGAAGCTGTACCTCAGGTCCTGCTAATGGAAACACTTACTCCACAGCCACTCTATCCAGACCTCTCAGGATTCTGTAAGTTTCAATCAGATCTCCTCATATCCTTCTAAATTTCAGAGAGTACAGACCCAGGGTCCTCAAATGTTCCCCATATAACAAACCTTCAACCTGGGATTGTTCTTGTAAACCTCCTCTGGATCCTCCGAAAAGCCAGCACATCCTGTCTTATATACAGGACATAAAACTACTCACAATATTCCAAATGCAGTCTGACCAGAGCTTTATACAGCCTCAGCAGTACAGATCTGCTCTTGTTTTCTCGCCCTCTTGAACTTAATGCTAATATTGGATTTGCCAGCTGAACCTGCATGCTAACTTTAACAGAATCCTGAACTACGACTCCCAAGTCCCTCTATGCTTCAGAATTCCAAAGTCTTTCCCCATTTAGAAAATAGTCTTTGCATATTTTCTTCCTACTAAAGTGCACAATCTCACACTTTCTCTCATGGTATTCCAACTAACACTTCTCTGCCCACTCTCCTAGCCTGTCCAAACCCTTCAACAGCTTTCCTGGTTCCTCAATATTATATGTTCCTCCACTTATCCTCGTATCATTTGTAATCTTAGCAACAATGCCCTCAGTTCTTTCATCCAGATTATTCATGTATAATGTGATTAGTTGTGGTCCCAACATCAATCTCTGCGGAACTCCACTAGTCACGGGATGCTATCCTGAACAAGACCCCTTTATCCCGATTTTCTGCCTTCTGCCAGTCAGCCAATCCTCTATCCATGGGTTCTTATCTTATTTAGCAGCCTCCTGAGTGGCACCTTGTCAAAAATATTCTGAATCCAAATAGATCACATCCACTGGCTTTCCTTTATCTAACTTACTCATTATCTCCTCAAAGAATCTAACAGATTTGTCAGGCATAACTTCCCCTTGATGAAGCCATGCTGCCTCAGTCCTATTTTACCATGCACTTCCAGGTACTCTGCAATCTCATCCTTAATAATGGATTCTAAAATCTCACCAATGACTGAGGTCAGGTAACTAGCCTATAGTTTCCTGTCTTCTGCCTCCCTTCTGCAGAATCCTGAGAATCTCTACAGTGTGGAAACAGGCCCTTTGGCCCAACAAGTCCAACCCTCTGAAGAATATCCCACCTTAACCCATTACCCTATTACTCTACTTTTACCCCTAACCAACATATCCCTGACCATTATTGGGCAATTTAGCATGGCCAATTCACCTAACCTGCACATCTTTGGACTGTGGGAAGAAACCGCAGCAGCCAAAGGAAACCCTCGCAGACATGGGGAGAATGTGCAAACTCCACACAGATAGTTGCCCGAGGCTGGAATCGAACAAGGGTGCCTGGCGCTGTGAGGCAGCAGTGCTAACCACTGAGCCACTGTGACACCCAGTTCCTTCTTACATTATTCATTTTCTACTTCTCTGTAAGTTTCAATCAAATCTCCCCATATCCTTCTAAATTTCAGAGTGCACAGACCCAGAGTCCTCAAATGCTCCCCATATAACAAACCTTCAGTCCTGGGATCATTATTGTAAACCTCCTGTAGATCCTAGTGATAGCTAGTGATAGCTGAAAGATCACCATCAATGCCTCTAAAATCTCCTCTTTCAGAACTCTAGTGCGTAGTCCATCTGAGCCAGGAAATTTATCCACCCCTCAGAATGCAGATTTTTTCTGCACTGATCCTTTGATAGTATAGCATTCCCTTGGAACTGATTGTTTGATAGTGCAACACTGTCTCAGTTTCCACCTTTTGACAGTGCAGCACTCACTCATTACTGGTCCTCTAACTGAGTGGCATTCCCTCAGAACTGACTACCACATGCTAACTTCAATAACCTTTAACAAGAAATGGAAGATGAATATGGATTGGGCAGTCAGTGATATCTTTACTGAAATATAGCTACTTAAGCAACATATGCAATTTTACTTGACAGATCAAGCCATAAATGATCTTCAAAGCAGATCTCTGAAATCTTGCCACCATCAACGAGAGGTTCTACAGAATAAATACATCTGATCTTCCTGACGAAAATAAAAAAGATTCAGAGAAAATCTGAAAAGTACTTGAGGATCAGTTCCAGGTATGAATTGACTTCTGGAGTAACAGATTCCAACTCAGTTGTACAGACAGAAACCCCAAGAATGTATTTATGACCTTTGTTGCCAGATACCTCAAATGAAAGTTATAAGTGTGAGTTCTTTCTAGAAGAACTTGTGGTTGGGTTAATTGAAATGTTTACTCATCTCTCCTCCAATCAAAGTTTTCAAGAGAGATTTGGGTAAGAAAAAGGGCCAAACCATTTACACCCTGCTGAAAACTGGAAGTCAGCAATGAAGCCAAAGTGGCAGGCAGCATCAATCATATGCTTAAAGTGCAGACTATGTTACTGTCAGCAATAATGCACAAAACCCACAGGACTTGTCATAGATGTGATTTGTGCAGCTCTCTTGCAGTTTTCTGACATTTCTTCACATTTGCAAATCTTGTGGCATCAGTGGACATTGAATAAGGATATGCAGAAGGGCTGGTTTCAAAAACCATGCTAGGTGACCAACAAGATGGTACAACACTTCCTTGCTGGTACACAAAGTCAACCAAATATATCAATGAAGCGGACAGCCAACAAACTAAAAAGTAACCTTTGCAAAATGACCAAGTATTTCATATCGTCGAGCTATGTACCATATCAATCATATAAGATAAACAGAAGCTTTTAAGATTATAATATGGTAATTTCCCAAAAGGCAGGTTGACATCGCTGAAAGCCAAAATTGATACAGCAACTAATGCTGTATCAGAATATTATTATGCTTACTGAAAGACATGCACCCTAACAAGTAGTGGTCCATGAAATAATCTACAAAAGAACATCTCACAGCAGAAAAATGGATTATTGATTCCATGGAGTTGGACAATCACACTGCAGTGCCAATATGGAAGTTTAGCTTGGACTCCCAAAATCCCCTACCTGGTGGTTACTGATGATCCATCAGTGGCAGGAATAGCAGTATGTATAGATCTCAGCATCAAAACCATTCATGAGTATCAAACCATACTCATGCTGGTAAGATCCAAAACGCCAAAGGTCTTCCCACCTCAAATACAGTGAAAAACAAAACAGAAACATGGCCTACATGTGACTCCAGACCCACAACAATATGGCTGACTCTTAGCTGCCCTCTGGGCAATAAGAGAATAGGCAATAAATGCTGGTCTAGTCAGTGATGCCTTCATCCATGAATGAATAAAAAAAATGTAGAGTTCCACCCCAACAATGCAATGGACAAAGATTGAAAATCAGAAATGCAGTCACAAATATCTGGATACCAGCTAAGGTTTCTAAATATGTCGTCAGCTCAGGGTGTACAAAGCTATTACTGATTATGGTGCAGTATTGTGATTCAGACCAATGTATAATACAATGATCAGACATGCAGAGAGTGGGAAAGAAAACGGCAGTTCTGATTGTGACAGCAACCAGCAGCAAGACAACCAAGTTAAGAGTGTCTGAAAATAGGAATAACATGTACCTCTCCGGGGTAAATGATTACCAGATCAAGGTGCTTTATTAAACCTCCAACATTAAGTTGAAATTTGAATTACAATCTTGTTAACTGTTTTTACACATGTGTATAATTGTTGAATTAATATCACATGCCTATGCACAACTACGTATATCTTCTTGGAATTTCTTTCTTTAGACAAAGGAGTTTTGTATTATATTTCATTATAGATAGGCAATATATCTTTATGATGCCATCATAATATTATAGCATGTGACCTAATAGTATAAAGGTCCAGTCTCCATCTTATCAAATCCTGTTGCAGCATGACACACTGAGGGAAATGTGCGGCAGCTTGGAGTTCAGATACGCAAGTGTCTGGGTTGGTAGTGTACAAGTGTAGATAACAGATATTGTAATAAAAGTTAAATGAATTCTTCAGTACCAAATGACCTATGCCACATTCATATGTTATGGCAGCTAATGTAAGTAGCACATCACATTAGCTAAAGATTGTCAGCTTTTTTTTGTATTCATTCACAGGAGGAGGGCAACATTGACTGGGCCAGCATTTATTGCCCATCCAGATTGTTCCCAGACAGGCTTTTCCAACTATCAACAATGGATTCATGGTCATCATTATACTCTTAATACCAGATACTTATTGCATTCAAATTGCATCATCTGCTGTGGCAGGATTCGAACCCAGATCCCCTGAATATTACCTGTGTCTCTGGATTAACAGTCCAGCCATAATATCACTAGACCATTGTATCCCCTCAAACGAGCACATTCTATCATGCGAAGAACCATCAATATAAGGGAATTACTAATTCAGGAGAAACCTCCTTATTCAGAGTGCTGAGAATATGGAACTTGCTCTCACAAGGATTGATTGAGGCAAACAGTATTGATACATTTAAAGGGAGGTGCATAATGAATGAGAAAGAAATAAAAGGTAATTTGATTGGGTGAAATGAAGAGTGGTGAGAGAAGACCCATATGAAGCATGAACATTAACATTGTCCAGTTGGGTCTGTTTCCACACACAGTCTGTTCTGCTATAACGTATGTTTCTTCAACACAAATTGGCTTTAGCATGATTGAAGAATTTAGACCGTTATTTGTACAACATGAACTTTCCTCATCTGTACTGGCTATAACGCGATTCTGGCCCCATTAGTTTGAATGGCATAGCTATTGTGCAATTTTCTTATAATGCAAGATTGCACAAGAGTGGAATTATCATTTATATCAGAACCGACTGTATTCTAAACAGCTGTTATTTTTCATGTTGTTCATATATATGTTGGAGAAGATTACAGCATCCGGCTTTTACCATATTTGTAATAACTTCACACCTGAGTGACCAGAGATCTCTCAAATCTCTTGATCAAGCTATTTCAATTAGGTCATCTTACTTGGAATCTTGTTTGTGGTTTTGGATAATGCACCTTAAGGCATTACATTGGTCTTGAAAGAATGTGCTGCTAGGGAATGTGGTAGAAGCAGATACGATAGTAAAGTTCCAGAGGCATTTAGACAGACACGTGAGCAAACAGAGACATACGAACCATGTGCAAGTAGATGGGATTACTTTAGAATGGCAACATGGTAAGCACAGAAATGGTGAGCTGAAGCGCTATTCCTGTGCTGGGAATTGCTGGGAAAATTCACCAATAAAATATCATACAAAATTCTTACAAGGATCAACAGGGTAGATGCAGAAAGGAAGATTCCCCTGTATGGAAGAGTCCAGAATCAAGGGTCACAGTCTCAGAATAAGTGGATGGTCATTTAATGAGAAGGAATTTCTTCACTCAGAAGACAGTGAATTTTTTGAATTCACTATCCCTGAGTGTGCTCAAGACTGAGTTAGTAGATTTCTTCATATTAAAGTAATCAAGGGATACAGTTGAGGAAAAGGGAGTGAGGCAGAAGATCAACCATGATCTACTTTAAATGACAGAGCATGCTGGAAGGATTGAATGGTCTGCTTCTGATCCTATTTCTTACATTGTTATTGGGTTCAATGGGTTAGATTAAGAAGTGACATACCGAGGCCTGTTTCTGGAGAATATGGAAGGCTAAGGGGGGATTTAATTAAAAATTTTCAGGGATTTGAAATAAATTTATGGTGTATTCTGTTCCTATGTCAGTAATGCTAAAATTTTTTGTTAACAAGAACAAAAATCCATATCATTGCAATGTTAAACCCCATGTATGTACAGACCTGCTGATCTCAATGATGAATGGCTACTACTAATAAAAAATGCTGATTTGGGGATTAGTTTCTGTAATTTGTCAACACTTCACATAAAGATATCAATTGATTTGTACAGAGTTTAGCAACCAAACTGATTACTGGATCAATGAATCCTCTTGAGAAAAGACCCCGTCCTTGGCAACCACACTCCACCCTGTTCTTGTTTAATTTATCAAAATGAAGCAGAAAATCCAAAAGCTCACTGACAACCTCCTTCTGACCCAATAAACTGATGTGGAATTTCTATATTCCAAACACACATCATGCATGATCAGAACTTTCTTTACATTTGAAGTCCTTCCTAGCACAACTCATGTTTTCACTAAAACTGTTTTTAAATCTTTACATGGGCCTCGCCCCTTCTTACTTGTGTGATCTCCTCCAGCCCCACGACCCTCTGAAATATCTGCATTCTTCCAATACCATGCTTTTGTGCAATTCTGATTTTAATTATTCCAGCATTAGTAACCATGCCTTTAACTGCTTGACCTAGCTCTCCTTCCTTCCCTGAACCTAAGGGCATCCCTCGCTCTTCTCCAACTGAGGCACTCATTAAAATCCAGCTTTATGACCAAGCTTTTGGTTAGCTCCCGAATATCTCCTGCCATTTGTTTTGCTGGTAAACATGGTTTGATAACACACTTGCAAAATGCCTTGCAATGTTTCACAATGTTAAAGGTGTTATCTGGCTGCAAGTTGTTGAACACAGTATTTAATATTCAGGTGCTACTTGGCAGCGAGGAAGAGAAAAATTTGTCCAATTGTATGATAGCAATAGTAATTTATAAAACCAACAGTGAGTCCATCTCAACCAACAGTCAGTTCAATACTCGAGAATGCAGTGTTTCCATGACAACAAGTTCGGATAAGGAGCTGCCAACAAATTAATTTTTTAAAGATATCTAAAGCCTGTCAACAAGAAAAAATACAAATAAATGCATGCTGAGAAAATGTTTGAATTAAAACACATTTTGTTCATTAACATTATGAGTTTTGGAATAATATATATTCTCAGACCAGATTTGTGGCAACATTAATAATTATAGATATTATTGTATTATTGCATAAGATCTTGAATTTAAATTTCTTATTCTTGTTTTCAAATTTCTCTACAGTCTTACCCGTAGTAAACCTCCAGCAGCCCCAATTGTTGTGTAGGGTAATAAAAATGTTAACATTCAAGCTGCATTAAGCTCCACACAATCTGATGACACAACAGTCTTTGTGGGGAAGAAACAGTCCAGCATGAGGTCTCAATGGAAACACATTTTATCATTGGCTTTTGCCAGGCTTTTTAATTATGTCTAACTAGTCAATGTAACATGCACATATGTTATGATGCAATAAACTACATTTTATTGTCTCAGCTGAGCGCCTCTACTCTGACTTAGTGGTGGTATATCCTCTTCCACTGCTAATTACATCGATCCTCAGACTCAGCATAAAATGGAGGACGAGGGCTCTTGTGGTGCCAGTGGGGTGGGTTCAAGGCCTATCTGTCCTGGAGTAATGTCAGTCCAGATACGAACAGGTTGATTAAAATAGCTGCATGACAGCACTGGAATGCACAAAGGGATAAAAGTATAAAGGAGGATCAGTGCCCATACCTGACCCCAGCCACAGAGCACGAATGGTTGGGACAGCAAAATAGAGCACTCATAGTCCTTTGAGATTTTTGTACTCCTCCCTCAACTTCACATGCTCTCTATCTTTCTTTCCTATTTAAAATATTTTATAGAACCTAACACACAAAACAATTTTTGATCGACGTCCTAATATCACTGTATGTGGATCACAGTCAAAGTTTAGTTGATAATTCCACCTGTTGAAATCTTGGGCTACTTTAATATGCTAAAGGCACCATATAGATGCTAGATGTTATATTGTGCTGCTTTCCCTGAGGATATTGATCTCTGTCCGTGAATTCCTTACATTTGTTCTCAATGTATAAAGCCAAATGTACAAATTAATCCTCTGGGTGTCCCGTTATATTGCTAAACTAATGGGTCTGTGCTGTCATGTGTAAGTACCCCAACATGGACCAAGATAAATTGAGTAAGATCTCATCACAAAGCTGTTTCTAGATTTGAAGGTGTCGGTGTTGGACTGGGGTGAACAAAGTTAAAAATCACACAACACCAGGTTATAGTCCAACAGGTTTATTTGAAAGCACTAGCTTTCAGAACAACAACCACCTGATGAAGGAGCAGTGCTCCAAAAGTGAGTGTTTCCAAATAAACCTGTTGGACTATAACCTGGTGTTTTGTGAGTTTTAACTCTGTTTCTAGATGCAGTAGTAATATACATTTTCTGAGCCAGGAGATCTGGCTTCAAGTCTGATGTGCCCAAAACTATGTAATAACCTCTGATTGATTAGAAAATATCTATGATGAAACAGTAATGTCAGGTATGGCTCATTTTTTAGTAATCTTGTCTCTGATTCCAATAATTGTGAGTGTAAGCCAGACCCAGAAGACAAAATGAAAGACTGACTATCCTGTAGAATGTTACAGTCCAAATAGTTTAGTTGGACTATAGCACACTGACCTCTTGGTTTATAGGACACTGGCTTACAGCCGTTTAACGAGTGACATACCTTGGTGTTAGCTTTCATATATATCTAATTCTTGTTTAGATTTCATAAAACCATGAGACATAAGGGTCCATTGAATCTGCTCCATAATTCAATCAAATCATGGCAAATTCGATAATCGCCTATTTCACTTCTCTACATTTTCCATATATCTCTTCATTCGATCACTAATTAAAAGTCTGCCTCAATTTTGAATGATGACTTTACGACCCAGCCTCAACAGCACACTGGAGTAAAGAATTCCACAGATTCACTACTCTCTGAGAGAAAAACGTCCTCCTCATCTCTGTCTTCTGGTCCTAGACTCTCCTACACCTCTGAGAAACGACACTATTAAGCCCCCAAAGAATCCTGTATAATTGTTTTAATAAGGTCGCTTACCATTCTTTTAAACTCTAATCATGTCCAATCTGCCCAACCTGTCTTTTAAGAAAAACCTTCCATCTCCACGATCAACCTAGTGTATCTTCTCTGGACTGCCTCTAATGTCAGCATATCTTTCCTTAGATGAAGGGACCCAAAATGTTCTAATTAGTGCCTTGTATAGTTTTATCCTGGATACATGAACATCAACTAGTTACAAAATGACATAACCCACTCTCACTAGTTTTCTTACATACAGATGAGGAAAGACACCACTTCGACTGAGACAACACATTCATCCAAGGGCAAGCCAAACAGACACGCACGAAAATTCCTAGAAGCATGGCATTCCAAGCAGAACTAACACATTGATTTGGACCCCATTTACCACCCTCTGAGAAAAAGAGCAGGAACTGACATCACCAGAGGAAATGACATCAACAACTCATGGAAACCTAAACACATAAATAGAAAGTGGGTCACTAACACCAGTGTCACTGGAGGCTCACTAATGATGTTACCTAGTATGGTGACAAAATGTCTGAATATGAACTTTACAGCTCAGTGAGTAAACCTACATACAGAACCTCAACCTGAGCTGCAAATCTTCTTAAAACTTGCTAACATTTAGTTCCTCTATGCTCCCAACTAAAGTACATAATTTTAAAATTTTCCACATTATATTCCATCTGCTAATGTTCTGATCACTCACTCAAATTGTCTATGTCCTTCTGTAGACCATGTGTCATCCTTACCACTTACCTTCCTATCTATTTTCGTGTCTTCTCCAAATTTGGTGACAGTACATTCACTTCTCTCATCAAAGTCAATAATATACATTGTGTAACTGTGGCCCCAGCACTTATCCCTATGGCACTCCATCCATGATAGTCTACTAGCCCCAATACCACGGGATCTTACCTTATTAAGTAGCCTTATATGCTACCTTATATTTCATGTATTTTGGAAATTCAAATATTTTACAACTAATGGATTCCCCTTTATCTATCCCGAGCTTCCACAAAGAATTCTGATAACTTTTTGAGGCATGATTTCCCCTAATGAAGCTGTGCTGACTCTGCTTGATCATATGTATTTCTAAATGCTCTGCTGCTACATCCTTTATAATAGACTTCAACATTTTCACAATGACAGATGTTAAGCTATCTGGCCTATAGTTACATATTACTTTTATTTACTTTCCTTTTTGAGTAAGATGTTATCCTGGTAATTTTCCAATTGTATGGGACTTTGCCAGAACCTAGGGATCCTTGGAATATTACCACTATCTCTGTAGACATTTCTTTAATATCCTAGGTGCAATCCTTGATGAAGGGGACTTATTGTCTGATAGCTCTTTTAGTTTCTCTTGCACTTTTTGTTTAGTGATAGTTATTATATTTATTTCATTTTCTCCTTTTGCCCCATGAATATTTGGAATGTAATTAATGTCTTCTAATATGAAGATTGATGCAAAGAATTATTCAACTGCTCTGCCATTCCCTGATTCGCTATTCTTATTTAAACCTTGATTTTGGTTTTTCGTTGTAATAACCTGAAAGTAATCTTTTAAGAGATTGGTCACTTGTTTATTGCTCCTCTGAAGAATATAAAGAAAGACTTTGGAGACACTTGTGTAAGTGGGAAGCCGGCAGATATATGTAATGTTGCATTCTGTAAATAAACCTACTATCAAAAAAATGATTTGTGTCTAGTTTCATCTGTCACCATCTGGCTTGGGATCCATGTTTTGGTATATCAGCTCGAGACCAACATTTTAGCAAATTTCAAAGCAGGGATTAAATGCTATAAAAGAATAATGCAGCTTCAGAAAACTCAGGGGTGGGTTTGATCAGATATTTTTATTTTCTCATTATTTCCAATCAGCACATATTCCTGATAGCTTGGTTACCAGTGACGAAGATTCTCCCAATTGTTCTGGCTGAAGCTTACCAGAAAATCATGACATTGGTTGAGTGGAGACTGTTCTCTGAACAGGTGCAATTCAAAACATTACAATCGTTGAAGCTTTGATTCTCATTTGTCCCTGCATTAATGTCACCTCCCCATTGAGTTTCACTTCTGCAATTGTACTTGTTTTAAGATCAGCATTATGAATCACGCAGAGTCACAAAAGTGTTATGAAGCAGAAGGAAGCTATTCGGCCCATTATTCTGCTGCAACACTCCAAAGCAGCATTACACCTTTTCTCAGTAATCTTGCAATTTAATTCTATTCAAACAATCATCTCACTGTTTTGAATGCCTCAACTGAACCTGTCTCCATCACGTTTCCAGACAACGTATTTTAGATCTGAACCACTCATTGTGTGGTTATTATTTGTCTCACATCACGTTACTTTTGCAAATCATTTTAAAGCTGTGCCCTCTCAGTCTGAATCTTTTTATTAGTGGGATAGCAGCAAGTGAAGTTGGATGTAAGCAGCAGTGTTTTGACTATGTTCTGGATGCCAATTGGGAGATATGGATGTTTTTATGCGTTATTTGGCATTCCCACTGCTCCAGAAGACTATTAGTGCAGACAGCAAGATATCGTGAGTGATCTTCCTGTACTGGAAGCTATTGTGGATGATCTACTAGTTGAAAGTGGAGCATAATGGAAGAAGATTTTGCAGGCACTGATCTGAATCTAGTGTGACGGATGGAGAGAGTTTGGCCCACATGAACCTGAAGATGAACAAGAGAATGATGTAACTAAAAAACCAAAAGTTAAATTCATTGGTCATATCAGTGAAAGGAATCATCTGGATCTTGACATGGAGACAGCTATAGTATAGATGTAGCAACTGACAGATGTTAAAACAATGAAACAATTTGTTGGATTGTGAACTATTCAGTAAAGTTCTTGCCATTTTGTCATCAGAGTGTGAATCTGTTCACAAGCTCACTGCAAAGGATGTTTGGTCGTGCTGGGACACAGAACAAAAAATATATTTCACTTGCATCAAACAACCAGCAATAACCATGCCCATATTGAGGTACCACCATGTTAGCTATGATGATAAATATGAAGTTACCCTGCTGTATGATTCCAGTGAGACAGATCTTGCTAAAAACTGCAAGACAGTTCCTGGAAAAGGAACATCATCGCAGGAATGAGTAAACACCAGGTGAAAATCCAACAACAACTTGCATATGAACTACAAGACGACCTGAATTCTTTAAATGTGCCAAGACAGATGAAAGACAGACTAGAAAGATTTCTGGAGAAAGTTTAGCAGTTAGTTCCATTTGCAGCAGCAGCAGTGGGAGCAGTGACAGTGAGAACCAGGAGCAGCTGGGAAGGTAAATTTCCCACTTAAAAGGACTTACCTCAAGAGTCAGCGGCCTCCATTTTCAGCAGCAGTGAGAGAGAGGAGCTTAGTGGGAACAGTCGAATTGCACGCTGGGCAGGTGAGTAAACTGATATGTTTGGGCAGCAGCTGAGGGGTGCTTCTGCTAATGCTGTTGAGGAGGGTTTAAACTAATGTGGCACGGGGTTGTGAACCAAATGAGGAGGTTAGTGGACAGTAAGGAGATAGTAACTAAAACCTGTCAGCAATTAGATCATGAAATCACTGTGACTAAGGGGAAGAGTAGGCAGGGAGCAGATGATGAATGCAAAGGGACAGGTGAATGAGGTGCATTCGTTTTAATGTGAAAAGTGCAGTAGTTAAGGCAGATGAACTTAGGGCTTGGATTAGTACTTGGGCGTATGATGTTATTGCTATTACTGAGACTTGGGTGAGGGAAGGACATGATTGGCAACTAAATATCCCAGGATATCGATGCTTCAGGTGGGATAGAGAGGGAGATAAAAGGGGTGAAGGAATTGCATTACTGGTCAGAGGGGATATCATAGCTGTGCTGAAGGAGGGCACTATGGAGGACTTGAGCAGTAAGGCAATATGGGCAGAGCTCAGAAATAGGAAGGGTGTATTACAGGCCTCCCAACAGCGAGCATGAGATAGAGGTACAAATAGGTAAACAGATTATGGAAAGATGTAGGAGCAACAGGGTGGTGGTGATAGGAGATTTTAATTTTCCCAACATTGACTGGGATTCACTTAGTGTTCGAGGTCTAGATGGAGCTGAATTTGTAAGAAGCATCCAGGAGGGTTTCATAGAGCAGTATGTAAATAGTTCAACTCGGGAAGGAGCCCCCCTCAGACCCATAGTTGCGCTACCTGGAACACCAATGTACAGATTAGCCAAGGAGCTATGCCAAAGACTAAAACACTTAGTAAGAGAGTCACGCTACTCCATTCACTCCACCCAAGAATTCCTGAATGCCATCAAAGACGCCAAGATAAAAGAGGATGTAACAGCCCTGTTCATATCCATCAGCATCAACCTGGTCAAGAAAAACACTGACTGCATTATTAGAACAACCAAAGACACAGATGCCAAACACCACCAACTTCATCGGCAAGGACAACATTGTCAAGCTAGTGAACCTACGGCTTACCAGACTTCATTTTCAATAACAAAGCCTACAGAAAAATCAACGGAAGACCCATGGATCTCCTATAATCAGGGTTCTTAGCAGAAGCAGTAATGCAGAGACTTGAACAGATAGCTCTGCCAACTATCCAACCCAAACTTTGGGTCTGCTATGTGGGTGACATCTTTGTCATCTCTAAATGAAGCAAATTAGAGGAAACCTTCAAGACCATCAATAATACCCTAACTGGCATAAAATTCACTAAACAGGAGGAAAACAACAACAAACTGCCATTCCTAGACGTCACAGTAGAACGAACAGTCAATGGGGAACTTCAAACCAACTTTTCCATGAAAACAACACATACTGACCAAATACTGAACTACAGAAGCAATCGTCCCAATATCCACAAACGAAGCTGCATTAGAACATTATTTCAATGAGCCACCACACACTGCAGAACAGAGGAACGACAAAGAGCAGAGGAAAATCACCTATTCAGTGTATTCAAAAGGAATGGGTACCAAATGAACACAGTCCGTAGATTTCTCAACAACAAACCCAAACAAGTAAACAAACTCGCCCAGAAACCCTAGCCACACTCCCCTTCTTCAAAGACTTCTTGGTAATGACTGCCAGACTCCTCAGACCTCTTGGCATCATGGTAGCTCACAAACCCACTGACACACTAAAACAGCAGCTAATGAACTGAAAAGACCATATACAGACAACAAGCAAAACACACATCATTTACAAAATGCATTGCAAGAATTGTAACAAACACTAAATTGGACAAACAGGCAGAAAACTAGCCATCAGGATACATCAACTAACCACAAAACAACATGACCCAATCTCACTACTTTCCTTACATACAGATGAAGAAGGACACCACTTTGACTTGGACATCACATCCATTCTAAGACAAGCCAAACAGAGATACACATGAAAATTCCTAGAAGCATGACATTCCAACTGGAACTCTAGCAACAAATACATTGACTTGGATCCCATTTACCACCCCCTGAGAAAAAGAACAGGAAACGACATCACCAACCCAAGGAAACCTAACACATGAATAGCAAGCAGGACATACACCAGCCTTTCACTGGAGGCTCACTGATGATGTTACCTAGTATAGTGATGAAACATCTGAAAACAAACTTGCTAGCTCAGCGAGCAAACTTACATCCATGTGGGAGGCTTTTAAAGAGAGGTTGATTAGAGTGTAGGACAGACATGTTCTCTGAAAATGAGGGATAGAAATGGCAAGATTAGGGAACCATGGATGACAGGTGAAATTGTGAGACTAAGCTAAGAGAGAAAAGGAAACATACATAAGGTCTAGGCCGCTGAAAAGAGATGAAGCTTTGGAAGAATATTGGGAAAGTAGGACCAATCTGAAATGAGGAATTAAGAGAGCTAAAAGGGGTCACGCAATATCTTTGGAAAACAGGGTTAAGGAAAATCCCAAAGCTTTCTATTCATACATAAGGAGCAAGAGGGTAACCAGAGAAAGGATTGGTCCACTCAAGGACACTCTTCCTGATGAAGAGCTTATGCTCGAAACATTGACTCTCCTCCTCTTTGGATGCTGCCTGAATGGCTGTGCTTTTCCAACACCATACTTTTTGACCCCCACTCAAGGACAAAGGTCGAAAGTTATACGTGGAGTCAGAGAAAATGGGTGAGATTCTTAATGAATACTTTGCATTAGTATTCACCAAGGAGAGGAACATGACGGGTGTTGAGGTTAGGGATGGATATTTGATTACTCTAGGTCAAGACGGCATAAGGAAGAAGTGCTGGGTATTCTAAAAGGTATTAAGGTTGAAAAGTCCCCAGGTCTGGTTGGGCTCTATCCCAGGTTACTGAGGGAAGCAAGGGAGGAAATAGCTGGGGCCTTAACAGATATCTTTGCAGCATCCTTGAACATGGTGAGGTCCTGGAGGACTGGTGAATTGCCAAAGTTGTCCCCTTGTTTAAGAAGGGTAGCAGGAATAATCCAGGTAATTATAGACTGGTGAGCCTGGCGTCAATGGTAGGGAAGCTCTGGAGAAAATACTGAGGGATAGAATCTATTCCCATTTGGAAGAAAATGGGCTTATCAGTGATAGGCAGCATGGTTTCTGTGCAGGGAAGGTCATGTTTTACGAACTTAATAGAATTCTTTGAGGAAGTAACAAAGTTGATTGATGAGGAAAGGGCTGTAGGTGTCATATACATGGACTTCAGTAAGGCTTTTGATAAGGTTCGCCATGGTAGGCTGATGAGGAAAATGTAGTCACAGGGGTTCAAGGTGTACTAGCTAGCTGGATAGAGAACTGATAGGGCAACAGGAGACAAACAGTAATAGTGAAAGGGTGTTTCTCAAAATAGAGTACTGTGACCAGTGGTGTTCTACAGGGATCTGTGCTGGGACCACTGTTGTATGTGATATACATAAATGATCAGGAGGAAGGTATAGCTGGTCTGATTAGTAAATTTGCAGATGACATGAAGATTGGTGGAGTAGCAGTTGGTGAACAGGATTGTCAGAGAATGTAGCAGAATACAGATAAATTGGAGAGTTGGGCAGACAACTGGCCAATGGAGTTCAATCCGGGCAAATGTGAGGTGAACTATATGGTAAAGAGAAAAGTGCTGGAGAAAATTGATCCACAAAGAGATCTGGGTGTTCAGGTCCATTGTACCCTGAAGGTGGCAACGCAGGTCGATAGAGTGGTCAAGAAAGCATACGGCATTTTTCCCTTCATTGGACGGGGTATTGAATACAAGAGTTGGCAGGTGATATTACAGTTGTATAAGACTTTGCTTCGGCCACATTTGGAATACTGCATACAGTTCTGGTTGCCACATTACTAAAAGGATGTGGATGCTTTGGAGAGGGTGCAGAGGAGGTTCACCAGGATGTTGCCTGGTATGCTCCAGCTATGAAGAGAGGTTGAGTAGATTAGGATTATTTTCATTAGAAAGATGAAGGTTGAGGAGGGAACTGATCGAGGTTTACAAAATCATGAAAGATGTAGAGAGGGTGGATACCAAGAAGCTTTTTTCCAGAGCGGGGGACTCAATTACTAGGGATTATGAGTTCAAGGTGAGGGGGGAAAAGTTTAAGGGAGATATACATGGAAAGTTCTTTACGCTGAGTGTGATGAGTGCCTGGAACGTGTTGCCAGTGAAGATGGTAGAGGCCAGCATGATAGTGTCTTTTAAGATGTATCTAGACAGATATATGAATGGGCAGGGAGCGGAGAGATACAGATCCTTAGAAAATAGTCGTCAGGTTTAGATAGAGGATCTGGATTGGCACAGGTTTGGAGGGCCAAAGGGCCTGTTCCTATGCTATAATTTTCTTTGTTGTTTGTTAACAGTCAGTCATTACCAAACTGGTACATTCTCATTCACAATCAAAGCCTGCTTGCCAACTAATCAGCTCTCTCCTCTCATACAGTGCAAAATGGTCTACCCTTTTACATTGTGAATGTCCAGATGAGTGTAAGATAACAAGCTTAAAAAATGTTCAGTTTTTTAGCAATACACAAATATATATTTTTTGTAATGTTTGACAGAACTTGCTTGCTTGCTAGAAACCAGGCTGAATTGGACTTGGCAAAGTAAGCATCGAAAACAGGATATATCTTCATTTTCCAGTTCTGATGAAAGGCTTTTGACATGTTGTTTCTTTCCTGATCTATAGATTCTACCTGAGCTATTTAGTATTTCTAACTCTTTCTGACAATACTTTATATTGCCACCAGCTGCAAGTAGAGCTGGAGGAGGTCACAGAGAGAAGGAGGGTTACAGTGACCAGAATACGTTATAGAAATAGTGAGGGACATGGCAGTCAAGGGATCTGAATGTTCTCAGAGTTTTACATTCGATGCTGGCCTTGTATCACCAATGTAAGCCAGTGAGCACAGGGATGATGGGTTAACAGGACTTGAACACAGTTACTGCAACAGACTTTAGATTTAAAGCTCAAATTCACAGATAGTAGAAGGCTGCAGACTCTTGAGATTAGTTGGAAAGTCAAAGTTGGCAGTAACAAATACATGGATGAGGAGTTCAGCAGCAGATGAGTGAAGACAGGAATAAAGATGGGTGATGTTACATAGGTGGAAACAGGTGGTTCTAACAGTGCACACATGAGAAGCCAATTCAGGGTCCAATATAATGCTAAAGGTATGAACACACTTTAATCCTTTAGATATCATTTCCTACATTTCAACAATGACTAAAATTAAAATCCAGTGCTCAACAGAGACAAAACTCCATATCTGTCACATAGACCAACACTGAGTGCTGTCGAATGAAGGTAATTCACTTGTATTCATATGGTTACCTGAAGCTATAGACTAACTAGCATAACTGTCAATACATTTACAACAATCCATAAAATAGCAATCCTCTGTGCTCAAGGACATTTTTCACAGTTTTCAGTACAGTTTAAAAGTAAAAATAGATACAAAACAAGTAATTTTCTAGGGCCATGGGATAGAGCAGGGAGGGTGTGTCTAGTTAGAAAATTCATTGAAAAAACCAGCACAGGATAATCGGCTGAATGAATTCCTTCTGTGATGTGCCATTTTATGTTAGTTGAATTAGATAAAGACTTCTGTGGGGTTTTGAAATTTCAGAACTGCCGTTGGTTTTTCTGAAATGAGTAAAGAAAGCAAAATGACCATAAGACTATAACAGGGGCATCAGGATACATTAATTTAAAATATTTTGTTATCTCTCATGCTTGTTTCTCAACATCACAGGTGATTCAGCCACTTACTTAACCAAACAAGGTTTACTCCAGCAGTGAGCAGCTGTCTGTGAAATGGAAATGAAACAGGTGGTAATGACCTTTGCATTGGTGGCACCAACAAAGGCACAGATGGAATGAGTCAGAGGGGGACATGGATGTGGTCACACTGACAGAGAGCATAACATACCCCCAGAAATGCTCCTCAGCATGTCCAGAGGCATGTGTGAGCACAGAAGTGAACTACAGGCAGGGGCTTCTGTTAACATTCAGAGTGGAAGCTATTTGTGCTTTCACTGCAGCAATGAGACCTGTCAGAAATATCAGCAGACATGCTCTGTGGGAATAGATTCCAGATCACCCATTTATCTGGCTTTTTCCCAGAGCCTCTTCCCCCTTTATGAGATGCCAATCACTTTTAAGTGATGCCTGTGATGTCTAATTTCCCACAAGCCTGTCAGGTGTGCAGCTGGTGAACAGTGAGCATTGAATAAGCAATCTGTATCACTGTTCACTGTACTGCATAAGCTCTTGTTATTTCTTAGAATTAGAATTAGCTTTATTGTTACATGTACTCACAAGTCGCCATTTGTGGCGCCATCTTAGGTACAAAGATACCTCGGTATAGATTCTTAAATACAAATTCCTCAGAAAAAAAAATTAGCAAAATAAAGAAATAAAAAGTCCAGCATTGCATACCTTTGTGCCATCTTAGGTACAAAAGTACAAAATCATAGGAATAATTTAGAAAAATAAAGAAATAAAAAGTTCAGAACAACAGTCCTTCCAACCCAGTCTGTGCAGTACCTTGCCTCCAGACCATACCGGGCTTCACCTCGTGGCTCTCAAGGCTGGGTGCCCACCCTGGCTTCACCTTGAGGCGATAACTTCACTCAAGGCTCAAGGATGGGGAGTAAGTAGAAAGAAGGAAAAGAAAGCACGATAAAGGAAACAAAGAGGAAGAAATGAATGAAACAGGTGAGCTCCGGCTGAGGAATCCACCTCCGTCACCACCTTGGATGAATTACCAACATACCTCTGTAAGCTGTAAGATGGATGCTGCCATCTTTGACAGAGCCTGCTTGGTCTGCTGTGGTAGAGGAAACCACTTGGTCATCTCACAAGAAGAGGCTCTTGTTTTTAACAAGATATAATTTATTGCATATCACTAAGTGTAAGGTGAACTGATGTGATGAAAAAGTGAGGACTGCAGATGCTTGAGATCAGAGTCGAAAAGTGTGGTGCTGGAAAAGCACAGCAGGTCAGGTAGCATCCGAGAAGCAGGAGAATCAAAGTTTTGAGCATAAACCCTTCATCAGGAATGAGGCTTGTGGGCTAAGGGAGCTGAGATATAAATGGGAGGGGGGGTGGGGCTGGGGGGAAGGTAGCTTGGAATGTGATAGGTAGATGAAAGTGGGGGTGAAAGTCAGAGGTCGGGGGGAGGGTGGAGTGGATAGTTGGGAAGGAAGATGGACAGGTAGGACTGGTCAAAAGGGTGGTGCCAAGTTGGAAGGTTGAATCTGGGATAAGATGGGGGAGGGGAAATGAGGAAACTGGTGAAATCCAGATTGATCCCGTGTAGTTGGAGGGTCCCAAGGTGGAAGATAAGGTTTTTTTCTCCAGGTGTCAGGTGGCTAGGATTTGGCTATGTAGGAGGCCCAGGATCTGCATGTCCTTGGCGGAGTGGGAGGGGGAGCTAAAGTGTTCAGCCACAGGGCAGTACGGTTGGTTAGTGCGGGTGAGCCAGAGATGTTCTCTGAAACAATCCGCAAGTTGGCATCCTGTCTCCCCAGCGTAAAGGAGACCACATCGGGTGCAACGGATAGAGGAGATAACACATGTGGAAGTACAGGTGAATCTCTGTTGGATATAGAAGGATCCTTTGGGGCCTTGGACGGAGGTGAGGGGGAAGGTATGGGCACAGGTCTTACCTGTCCGTCTTCCTTCCCACCTGTTTGCTCCATCCGCCTCTCCGACTTATCACTTTCACTGCCACCTTCATCTACCTATCGCATTCCCAGCTATCTTCCCCCAGACCCACCCCCCTTCCATATATCTCAGCCCCCTTGGCCTACAAGCCTCATTCCTGGTGAAGGGCTTATGCCTGAAACATCGATTCTCCTGCTCCTCGGATGCTGACTGACCAGTTGTGCTTTTCCAGCACCACACTCTTTGACATTAATGTGATGGACATTTTATGGACTCTATGAGGGAGCTCCAGGCTGTAGGTCTTACTCCTTTGAGATTCGAAACCATTCTCCCATTATGCCCATATGACATTATTGTAATGGGTACTGCTAAATGCACTCCTTAGCATTAATCTTTCAGATCCTAAAACATTTATATAACATCTCTCTCCAAGACTTTCCCCCATTATGAATAGTTATACATTTGTGAATATATTACTTTCATCACAATCCATCACTCCAGAGTCTCTGACTTCACAAATTCTGGCAATCTGGAGTTTTTAGTATACTGCTGGAACACATTGTCTTCAGTCTTGAAAGATTGGTAGATCTCTGGGTTGAAGATTATTCATTTTGATTCTGTTCCAGACAGCATGAGGTCTGTCTTCTAGAAGAAAGTGAGGACTGCAGATGCTGGAGATCAGGCAGCATCCAAGGAGCAGGAGAATCAATGTTTCGGGCATGAGCCCTTCTTCAGGAAGGCTCATGCCTGAAACGTCGATTCTCCTGCTCCTTAGATGCTGCCTGACCTGCTGTGCTTTTCCAACAACACATTTTCAGCATGAGGTCTGTAACTCCCTCTAAGCTGCAAGAGCTTTTATCTCTTGGAATTCCTTTGAGGAGGATATCCTTCCTCTTGAAGGTAATTGCTCCGTTGTAATATCTTCAGGATCTTTAAATGCATGAATTTCCTTCTTAAAGGTTGGCAGATGCTGGAGATCAGATTCGAGAGTGTGATGCTGGAAAAGCACAGCAGGTCAGGCAGCATCCAAGGAGCAGGAGAATCAACGTTTCAGGCATAAGCCCTTCATCAGGAATGGCATTTCTTATGAAAGGCTTATGCCCGAAACATTGACTCTCCTGCTCCTCAGATGCTGCCTGACTGGCTGTGCTTTTCCAACTGAATAAATGCTGCCAATTTCTTGCAATAAGGTTGATTTACTCCTCTTACAATTAGAATCATAGAGATGTACAGCACGGAAACAGACGTTTTGGTCCAACCCGTCCATGCCGACCAGATATCCCAACCCAATCTAGTCCCACCTGCCAGCACCCGGCCCATATCCCTCCAAATCCTTCCTATTCATAGACCCATCCAAATGCCTTTTAAATGTTGCAATTGTATCAGCCTCCACCACTTCGTCTGGCAGCTCATTCCACACACATACCACCCTCTGCGTGAAAATGTTGCCCCTTAAGTCTCTTTTATATCTTTCCCCTCTCACCCTAAACCTATGCCCTCTAGTTCTGGACTCCCACACTCTAGGGAAAAGACTTTGTCTATTTATCCTACCCATGGCCCTCATAATTTTGTAAACCTCTATAAAGTCACCCCTCAGCCTCCAACGGTCCAGGGAAAACAGCCCCAGCCTGTTCAGCCTCTCCCTATAGCTCAGATCCTCCAACCCTGGCAACATCCTTGTAAATCTCCTCTGAACCCTTTCAAGTTTCACAACAGCCTTCCGATAGGAAGGAGATCAGAGTTGAATGCAATATTCTAACAGTGGCCTAACCAATGTCCTGTACAGCCGCAACATGATCTCCCAACTCCTGTACTCAATACTCTGACCGATAAATGAAAGCATGCCAAATGCCTACTTCATTATCTTATCTACCTGTGACTCCACTTTCAAGGAGCTATGAACCTACACTCCAAGGTCTCTTTGTTCAGCAACACTCCCTCGGACCTTACCATTAAGTGTATAAGTCCTGCTAAGATTTGCTTTCCCAAAACGCAGCACCTCGCATTTATCTGAATTAAACTCTATCTACCACTTCTCAGCCCATTGGTCCATCTGATCAAGATCCCATTGTAATCAGAGTTAACCTTCTTCGCTGTCCACTACACCTCCAATTTTGGTGTCATCTCCAAACTTACTAACTGTACCTCTTATGCTCACATCCAAATCATTTATATAAATGACGAAAAGTAGTGGACCCAGCACCAATCCTACTTGCACTCTACTGGTCACAGGCCTCCAATGTGTATCATTTGTATCCTGGAACATTAAGCTGCCAGTCCTGTACATCCCTGAGCCATGTTTCTGTAATTGCTATGATATCCCAGTCCCATGTTCCTAACCATGCCCTGAGTTCATCTGCCTTTCCAGTTAGGCCTCTTCCATTGAAATAAATGCAGTTTAATTTATCAGTCCTACCTCGTTCTCTGCTTTGTCCCTGCCTGCCCTGACTGTTTGACTTGCTTCCGTTCTCAACTGTACCAGTCTCAGATTGATCTCTTTCCTCACTATCTCCCTGGGTCCCACCCCCCCACCTTACCATTTTCAATCCTCCCGAGCAGCTCTAACAAATCTCCCTGCCAGTATATTAGTTCCCCTTCCAATTTAGGTGCAATCCGTCCTTCTTGTACAGGTCACTTCTACCCCAAAAGAGATTCCAATGGTCCAAAATGTGAATCCTTCTCCCATACACCAGCTCCTCAGCCATGCATTCATCTGCTCTCACTAATCCTGCCCACACTAGCTCGTAGCACCGGAAGTAATCCAGATATTACTACTCCCAAGGACCTCCTTTTTAAATTTCTGCCTAACTCTCTGTAATCTCCCTTCAGAATCTCAACCTTTTCCCTTCCTATGTGGTTGGTTCCAATGTGGACAATGACCTCCTGCTGGGCCCTCTTCCTCTTGAGAACATTCTGCACCCTCTCTGTGACATCCTTGATCCTGGCACCAGGGAAGCAACATACCATCCTGATTTTTCACTACTGTCTGTACCTTGAACGAGAGAGTCCCCTAACACAACTGATCTCTTGGAACCCGATGTACCCCTCATTGCATTCGAGCCAGTCTGAATATCAGAAACTTGGGTGCTCATGCTACATTCCCCTGAGAATCCATCACCCCCTACATTTTTCAAAACAGCATACTTGTTGAAATGGAGATAGCCACAGAAGACTCTTGCACTAATTGCCCACCTCTCATGATCTATGTTGCTTCTGGAGTTCATCCTCACTCACCCTCTGTATGGCTATCTCAACAGACAAATTTTCCTTCACTGCAATAAATTTAAAAAGACTCATCAACAATTCCAACAACATTCTGTACTACACAGTTCTGAAGAAGGGTCACTGAATCTGAGACGCTAACTCTGATTTCTCTCCACCAATGCTGCCAGAACTCCTGAGATTTTCTAGCTATTTCTGTTTTTGTTTCAGATTTCCAGCATCCACACATTTTCTATTTTTTAACATGCTGTATGTAATGAACTATGACTTTAAAATGCCATTATCACATTTCTCCACTGTAGAGATCATTAATTATCCATGAATTCTCCTGGATGCTGAACTTTTTGTTAAACCTTTCACTTCAAAGAATTTTATTTTTCTAAGGTTAAAGTAGTTCTCAAAGACTGTCAGTACTTCATTAAAGGTATCTGTTCATTCCTTAACACCTTGGGAAGAAAAACATTACCAGCTAGATTCCTAAATCTATATAGAAGAATGTTAACTGGTTCAGCTTTTGATAATAGTACATAATTTGGAAGCTGTTCTGTTTATAGGAATCATTTTCTTCAAGATGCTTGAAATTGTTTTTGTTAGACCATCTCTAAAAATAAATCTTACCAGCAATATTTCTTCATGTCTTCCTAGAATGAAGATTTTGCTTGATTAGATTAGATTACATTACAGTGTGGAAACAGGCCCTTCGGCCCAACAAGTCCACACCGACCCGCCGAAGCGCAACCCACCCATACCCCTACATTTACCCCTTACCTAACACTACGGGACTGTGGGAGGAAACCGGAGCACCCAGAGGAAACCCACGCAGACACAGGGAGAACGTGCAAACTCCACACAGTCAGTCGCCTGAGGCGGGAATTGAACCCGGGTCTCCGGCGCTGTGAGGCAGCAGTGCTAACCACTGTGCCACCATGCCGCTTGCTTTTAAGAATTTTAATTTTACAGTATATAGCAATGCTGCTGCTTGTACTCCTTTACTGGAGATTTTCCCGATGGCTGTGATCAAATTGGAGGATTCCCATCTTCTGTACATAAAATAAAAAATTCCCACCATTTGCAACTTTCTCTGGGTGAATTCCACAAAGTACATTAAAAAATGATTCCCACTTCCCAAACTGCTTCGCTGAATAAACCTTTCTGATAGTAAATAATTTCCATTCAAATCACACTCTCAGTGAACGATTCCCACTATCTGCAACTCAATCAGATGAATCTTGTTCCTTTAACGGGTTTTCTTAGATGATTCCCACGATTCTTCTCTGCGGCCTCGATAATCTCCTGACCTTCTTCCATTAAAGCCTGCTTGCATAAGTTTCAAAAATGCCTCTTACTTCCTTGTGTAAGTATATGTGGTGTGTTTGTGATAAAATTATATGGCTTTCATGCACATGGTGTTTGTACATATGCTGTACCACATGGTGCTATCAGAAATGCTGTGCTTTGTGATGCCTGCTTGTTCTGGCAGAAATGTTCGATTTGAGTTGTAAGTATTTCTCTTATTTCTTGCTTCCCAGCCTGTAAATGATGCAATTTTTAAAGAAATTTCTTTAATTACCAAGGTTTTAACTTTACTCACGGTCTGATGATGATTAATCTTGACTGCTCTTACAGATGACCATTTGACACAATCTGTAATTGTATTGGAATAACTGATACTCTAACTTCAGGGAGTTCGAAACTCCCTCCCACTGCTGCACTTCTCTTACCAGGTCTGAAATGGTTTTACTATTGACTGTAGAGTCTGTCTTGTTGAATCTTGCCACAAGGTTTTATTATGTAGGGTTCATGGATTTTTAGCAGTCTAGCTGCTGATTATCTGGACAAGCAGGAGAAAGTGAGGACTGCAGATGCTGGAGATCAGAATTGAGAGTGTGGTACTGGAAAAGCACAGCAGGTCAGGCAGCATGAGAGGTGCAGGAGACTTGACGTTTCAGGCAAACGTCCTTCTTCCTGATGAAGGGCCCCTGCCTAAAATGTCGATTCTCCTGCTCCTCGGATGCTGCATGACCTACTGTGCTTTTCCAGCACCACACACTCTCGACTCTAGCTGAACAAGCAGTCATTCTAAAGCTGTGTCTGAAAATAAGTTGGGATAAGGGGTTCTTTTTCAGATGGTGACCAATGGGGTTCCACAGGGATCAGTGCTGGGACCACAACTGTTTACAGTGTATATTAATGATTTGGAAGAAGGAAATGAATGTACTGTATTCAAATTTGCAAATAACAATAAAATAGGTGGAAAATAAGTTGTGATAGGAATACAAGCAGTTTACAAAGAAATGTTGAGAGGTTAGATAAATGGAAAAAAGATTGGCAAATGTGGATAATGTGGGAACATTTGAAGTGATTTATTTTGGAGGAGAGAATGAATGAAAATATTATTATAATGGAGAAAAGCAGCAACACAAAGGGACTTGGAGGTCTTGCATAAAACACAAAATCTTGCACACAGAAGCAGCAGGTAATCAGGAAGGCCAATGAAATGCTGGCCCTTATTTCATGGGCAGCGGAGTGCAAGAATAGCGAAGTGTTACTGCAACTGTACAAAGTGCTGGTGAGACCACAGCTGGAGTATGTTCTGGTCCCCCTTATTTAAGGAAGAGTATCACTTCATTGGACGTGGTTCACAAAAGATTCATTAGGATGATCTCCAATATGGAGGGATTGTCTTATGAGCAAAGGTTAAACAGGTTAGGATTCTACTCACTGGAGTTCAGAAGAATGAGAGGTGATCTCATTGAAACATATAAGATTCTTAAGTGGCTTGACAAGATAAATACTGAGACGATCTTTCCTTTCATGGGAGAGTCTAGGACACAGGACATAGTTCTATAATGAAACAGTGACAATTTACAACTGAGATGAGGAGAAATTTCTTCTCTCAGACGGTTGAGAATCTTTGGAACTCCTTGCCACATAGTGCAACGGGAATAGAGTCCTTGTACATATTTAAGGTTGAGCTAAATTCTTGTTCAGTAAGCAAATCAAAGGGTTTGGGAAAAGGCAGGAAAATGGACGTTAGGAATGTCAGATCAGCCAGAATCCATTGAATAGTGGATCAGGCTTTGAGGGGCTGAATAGCTTAATCCTACTTCTTATGGTCTTATGGTCTAAGAAATCTTCAGATCGCCACCACTGTCAGCATGAAGGAGGAAGTTAAAGGAAATTGTACTGCAGCTCAACACGTTACATGAACAATGCAGACTACCATTCATGATGTTTTATGAGCTCTATGTATTACTGATCACTATCATATAGATTTCATGTCATCATTCTCTTTCAGGGTAGGGATGCAAAGGATTTGTTTGGTCCAGTGTATGAGAGGAAACAATATGTAATTTATTGCATGCTGGCAACTATGTAACAAGTTACACTGATGTGATAGACATTATTACAAAGACTGAGGAAGATCCAGATGTGGTAGGACTTCCTGCTTTAACATCCTGTAATGCACGGCCCAAAGATTGATGAGGGAGGAATGGGTTCCAGTTCATAGGACACTGACACACTTACTTGAGTAGAAGTGAACTGTTCTAGTGGGATGAGCTTAAATTTAACCATGTTGGGATCACTTTCTAATGAATTGAATACTTCGGTTTTTGGAGAAGACTTTGAACAAATGGGGAGTGGGTGAATTCCTGAAGATGGGTTAAACTGAGTGACAAAGCAAAAAAGATATTGCAACATTGGAGAGCAGCTAATTAAGTAATGATACCCAGAGTGTGACAGGAAGGGGCAGAGTGTACAACAACTATAAGCCACAAACAAAGTCAAAGGAAAAAAAGTAAAAAACACAACGAATGGCTCTTTACTTCAATGCACTTTGTATTCAGAACAAAATAAATGACAGTACAAATAGAACTTAATGGGTATGATCTTGTAGTCATTACAAAGGCATGTTACAAGGAGTTCAGAAATGGGAACTGAACATTCTGAGGTACGTGACTTTTGTAAAGGAATTGGAGGAAGGGAAGTGTGGAGGGCTAGCTTTGTTCGTATGAGATGGAATAATACAACAGTAAGAAATGTCTTTGGATTAGAGGATGAAGAATCCATCTGGGTGAATGAATGAAATAACAAGGGGAAGAAGACCATGGTAGGAGTAGCCTATCGGCCTCTTGACAGTAGTTAGAGGTAGGACAGAAATGTCCTCATTATCAGGAGATAATGAGGACATGTGAATAAACAACAATAAGTTAATCATTGGTGTCTCTAATCTTCATGTATATTGAGAAATCAAAATTGGCAGAGGCAGCCACAAGGAAAAATTCCTCCTGTGTATTTGGGACAGTTTGCAAGAATATATTGTAGATCCAAACAGAGATGATGCAACCTTGGATCTGGAAATGTGTAATGAGGCAGGTTTAATACATGATCTCAAAATAAAGGATCACTTAGGAAGAAGTAATGATAACATCGTAGGAAAATGTGAGGTTATGTACTTTGGCAGGAAAAATGGAGAAAGACTGCAGAAAGCTAAGATACAGAGGGATTTTGAGGATCTCATGCATGAATCACTAAAAACTAGTATTCAAGTTCAGCGGATAATAGGGAAGAATAAATACTGCCTTTATTTCAAAGGGAATGGAGCATAAAAATGGGGATGTCTTGATAAAACTAAACAGAGCACTAGTTAGACCACACCAAAAAACTGTGAACAGATTTGGTCTCTTTAGGCAAGGAAATATACACTGGCATTGGAGGCAATCCAGAAAAGGTTCACGAGGCTGATCCCAGATATAGAGGGATTTTCTTTTGAGGAAATGTTGAATGGGCTGGGTTTATATTTATTGGATTTTAGAAGAATATGAGATGACCTTATTGAAGATATGAGATTCTTAGGAGACTTGACAGGGTATATGCTGAGATGTTGTTTCTCTTGTTGGACCAGAAGACATAATCTCAGAGTAAGGAGTTACCTGTTTAAGATAGAGATGGGGAGGAAGTTCTTCTCTCAGTGTATAATGAATCTGTGGAATTCATTACTGCTGAAGGCTTTTGAGACTCAGGCATTAAGTGTATTCAAGGCTGAGATAGATAACCTTATCAGTAAGGTTCATGGAGAAAAGTCAGGAAAATGAACTCGAGGATTATCGGGTTATCCACGATCTGACTAGATAGCTGAACAGACTCGGTAGGCTGAATGGCCTACTTCTGCTACTATTTCTTAATAGATTTTTAAATAGATTTTTGTAATGGCAGAATAAAGTAGGTTTGGGTGAAGACTATCCCAGGGTGAGGTGTTTTTCTACCCCAAATGAAGAAGTCAAAGATTATAATCTTTTCATCAGATATGCTGCTGTATCTTAATTCTTTCAAGAATGTTGTTGGTTATATCAGTATTTATTACCCATTCCTAATTACTCTGGAGAGGGTGGTGGCACTGCAGTCCTCGTGTTGAAGGGACACCCATGGTGCTTTTTAGTGGACAAGTTCTAGGACTTTGACCTGGTGACCATGATGGCTTGGAGGGGAACTTGCAGGTGATGGCATATCAATACATTTGCTGCTCTTGGCCTTCAACTGATTGAGATCATGAGTTTGGAGAATGCTGTTGAAGGAGCTTTGATGAGTTTCTGCAGATCACTGCAACTCTGCATCTGAGGCACAGTGGAAAAATGTTGAAGACGGTGGATGGAGTGCTGATTAAGCTCTTTGTTCTTGATGATATCAAGCTTTATAAGTGTTGTTGGAGCTGTACTCACCCAGAAATGTGGAAAGTATTCTTTCACACTCTTGACTTGTGCTCTGTACAAGGTCAGAGGTCACACAACACCAGGTTACAGTCCAACAGGTTTATTTGAAATCACAAGCTTTCAGAGCGCAGCACCTTCATCAGGTGAAGTGAAGAGAAGCACCCAGGCACAGATATTATAAGCAGACAAATGAGTGCCTTGTAGATAGTGGACAGTGTTTGGAGATTCAGAAAAGCAAAAGTGAGGACTGCAGATGTTAGCGATCAGACTCATGATTAGAGTGATGCTAGAAAAGCACAGTTGATCAGGCAGCATACGAGGAGCAGGAAAATCGACATTTCAAGCAAAAGCTCTTCATCAGGAAGGGCTTTGGCCCGGAACATCGATTTTCCAGCGCCTTGGATACTGCCTGACCTGCTGTGTTTTTCCAGCACCACTCTAATCTTGGACAGTCAGAAGTTGAGTTAGATTAGATGAGATTAGATTCCCTACAGTGTGGAAACAGGCCCTTCAGCCCAACAAGTCCACACTGACCCTCTGAAGAGTAACCCACCCAGACTCATTTCCTTCTGACTAATGCACCTAACACTATGGGCAATTTAGCATGGCCAATTCACCTGACCTGCACATCTTTGGAAACTGGAGCACCCAGAGGGAGTGCTAACCTCTGAGCCACCGTGCCACCCCATGCGCACTGAATTACTAGCTCTCTCCTGCTTCACTTCTAGGCAGATAAGATAGTTGCACCCAGATTTATAGTAACAACAGAATTATGTCCAGTGCCAAGCACTGAAAACCAAGGAAGATATTGCATTGATTCAAGGCTCTGGGAAATGTGTTCTTAAAAGTTGTATTGACTCTTAGTCTACTACCGAAGAACTGTCCATTTCTGTTTTCCAAGGTATAAAATAGGTGTAGAGGCACAGGTAAAAGTGTAGAAAAATATCAAAATTGGGAAAGATTGAAAAGGCTGGAGCTTTTTTCTTTAGAAAAGGGAAAGCTGTGAAGTGATCTGATAGTTGTCTTGAAAATTATGAAATAGTTTTGAAAAATAAAGGGACAAATTTGTAATTATTTGTGAAATTTGTGTGCAAATTGGCTGCTGTATTTCTTACATTCCAACAGTGACTACAGTTTGAAAAGTTCTCCATTGGCTGTAAAGATTTTAAGATGACCTGGGTTGAGGCATGGTACCATGAAGCAAGTCTTCCTTTTAACATTAGCAGGCAGAGAAATGTCTGTTTTTTTTCCAGGCAAATACTGTATGGCATGGTTCATAAGTCAGGGCACAAAGATTTAACTTGTTTATATTTAATTTTGGCCAAATATTCAAATATTTTCTTCATGAGGTGATGTGAACACAAAATCAGAAAGTGAGGAGTGCTACAGACAATATGAGTTAACAGATAGTAGTTGGAAACATGAGTAAAATCACTGAACAACTCATAGTGGGTTTAAAATACTCAAATCTCCTGAGATCTTTTCTTCAGTTACTAATACTTTGGCCCCAAAACTCTACAGGGTGAGCAATCAATTCAGAACCACTCACTGATGTGATTAGTTTTACTCCTGAAATTTAGTTTCAGAAATTATGTTTTGTTTTATCTTCAACACAGAGTTTATAAATCTCCTCAGGTTGTTGATTGGGGAGATACATTAAAGCAGCTGCCTTCAGTAAATGCAAGAAATTTGTTCTGGGATTACTGAGAGCTGAGGTCACAGTGTGGGCCTCACTATGGGATCTGAGTGTGGGCTTTGTCCTACTGCCTGAGCCTGGAAATTTGGACACAGACTGAGACCTGAGCCTGTAACACCGCCCCACATCTTACACAATTTGGAAACAGAAGTTTCAAACGTTCAAGAATCAGTTCTCTGAAGCAGAATGTCGATATGCAGTGTGTAGGCCAATTCAGTTTCAAATTATGTTCTTTTTTTCTTTAGGGAAAGCACTTGCCCTCACTTGGGCATCTTTGCTCTCACCTGTACAGGTTCATTCTTATCCTCCTCTGTGGACCCACTGTTCACACTGTGTTTGGACAGGACTGCAAGGTGCTTTGGCCTCTGCAGGACAAACTTAATGATCTGGCTTACTGTTTTGTGATAAAGCTTAGAATAAATTATTAACCACTCAGACACCATTTGAACAATTTCTCCTTCATGTGACTGGGAGGAAGTCTGCGGGTTATTTCTGGTTACTGGATATAGTTAAAAGATAGTGTTTATCTGTCACCACACATCACATTTAAAGCTACACGGCTGCATAACATGCAAATACATTAACAGAAATAGACACAACCATAATCCCCAGCCATCTACCAGTCACACTGAAGAATATTACCTAAAATAAGGAGCTTTGTTGAAAACAGTTTTTTTTTTATCTGTGCTAAAAACCAGAAAGAAACATCTAATCTTATTTGTGGAATCATTGAATTTTTCATTCAAATGAATCAATGTGAGAAGGAAGATCAGTCTGGGGGTTTGGAAACAATTGTTCCAAGCTGGAATGAGGAACCAAGTGACCCTGTTTCTACAGTACCCTTTGTCCCACTAGTTTAGAAATACCTCTCCATATTCCACCAAGGAATTTCTTAACATCCAGTTGAGAATAAAGAAAAATAATGCCAATGACGTTTTACTCCTTCCGATTTGAAATCCAGCATTTTCATTCTGCTGTGTGGCCACAATCAGACAGGTGTCAGTACAGAGATGTAGGTCTGTATTCCATGCTGACTCTGCCAGTGCAGTACTGAGTGCTGCACTGTCAGAAGGAGCGATGAACCATCAGAGGGTCAGTACTGAGGGTGCTGATGGAGTTCTGCACTGTCAAAAGTCAGTATTGAGGGAGCACTACACTATTGGAGAGTCTGTACTGAGGGACTGCCACACTGTCAGAAAGACACTGTAGGAGAGTCAGTACAGAGGGAGCGTCCCACTGTTGAGGCGTCTATACTGAGGGACAGCCGCATTATCGGAGAGTCAGTACTGAGGGAATGCTGCATGTTTAGAAAGTCAATACTGAAGGAGTGCTGCAGTGTCAGTGGGATAGTAATTAAGTAGTGCAGCACTGTCAGAGGGTTAGTGCTGAAGGAATGTTGCTTTGCCTGAGGCTTTCAGATGAGATTCTAAACCTTGACTTTATCTGCCTTCTCTTATAGACATCAAAATTTCCATGGGCACTGCCTCAAAGGAGGGCAAGAATATGCCTTTTGTGCAGTTATGTAATGTGACATTCAACAAAATGTCAGAATTGAGATCCCTATCCCCATGCAGAGTCAAGGAAATGTTCACAGCAACACCCTGCTCAGATGATTGAAGAGTAAGAGAGTTGATACATGCAGGTTAAAAATCACACATTTTTAACCCCAGACCAACACTGACTCCTCCAAATCATGATAAATGCAGGTTAACGGTTGTTATGACCCCAGCTGATGATAATACTGGACAAGTCAGACTGGAAAATGAAACCTAACTTGATAGATCATATGTTTAATTTTTGCAGTTGGTTACTGTGGTGGTTAGCCATTGACACATATTCATATAACGGTGCAAATGTTCCTCATCAACTTGGAAGAAAAATTGTAACAGCAAAACCATGTCAGAAAGATCTTAGCACAAAAGTCAAAACAATGTTTTAACCTGTTTCCCAATATTGTCCACCGCAGAGACTCAATCCCAGAGAAATATCACGCCTATCCTAGGTTTTAAAACCTTTATTCAACTGATACTTTCCAGTTTCTTTCCCTTGGATTGTAGAGATTTTGTTTGATTATTCCTTTCATGAAGGTTTACATCTAAACGTTCCTGGCAATGCTCTAGAAGCTAGGAACTACTTCTGTTGAGGTGACTGGAGAAATTGTTCTCTTCTGAATTGCAATCCAATTTCTTCTTCCAAAACTTTGAACCTTTATTCTGAAGTCAAAACGAAATTAATTCCCTTAAGGTGTTTACCGCATAAACATTTTGACCATCAATAATATAGGGGTTCTCCCAGATACTTAATTGCAACCAGATGCTTTTTTTTGGAAATGGTGTTTTGTATAACTGTTCCAAATTGATTTTCTGATCTTTCAAAATAAATTCCCTGCACAGAACAACCAAAATCCATCTGCCTTTTTTTGAAATCTAAATCTAAAAATATATCTACATATTATATACCTCTCATCACACAGTGAAAATTTGCACCAGTAGAACAGATGATCCTAATTTGTCAACATTACTCCAGCTATTTGCAAATACTGGAATCAATGATTCCTCAGCAACTGTTAACACAATTAATTCCCTGATCTTGGAGTGAAAATTTCTTTAAAAAAAGAGAATTTATCAATGGAAATTTTGCTGTTTTCAATAAAGAATCTTGCGTTAATTATCTTTGTACGTGGCATACTAACTTTGATATACATGAGTGGTCAAAAGAATTAAAACAGCAAGACAAACTTACAAACAGAGAGGCTTATGCTATTTCTTTTGTCTCAGTGTTTCCAGGAATTAAAAATGAATCTGCACAACACTGCTTGGAGAAAGTAGTGGACTGACAGGGTGGGGAATAATGAGTAATGAGCAGGATGTCGAACGACATTGGAGAGATGGGAAGGGGTTAGGGAGGGTAGGAATATAAGAGAAAGGACGGGGCTGGAGAGGAGATGATGATGAGTGAAATTTTGTTATTTTGAGACTAATGTCTCAGCTCTAAAAGCAGGTGGTACTTCCACTTGGGGGTGGGCCACCTTTTCTCATGATTTCGTCCTTTTAAGCTGATTTCATATTGATGTGGGAATAAAATACAAAATTTTATGGAGAGGCAAAAAGTTTTGTTCCCTCTCCCAGGATAATCCGGTGCCCTATTTGAAAGGCACCAGACAATACTTCACTCTCTGCAATCTAGGAGCATCACTCACCCTCTGCCATCATTTCCATCATTCCCAGAAATGCCAGAGACCAAGCACAAATTAGCGCTTTGCTTTAGCAACCCTTCTCTAATGATTCTCCTGAAGGCTATCCAAGAAAGAAGCTACTTTCTCCAGGGATGTCAAACAGACGCCACCCCAATTGGTGAAGTAATTTGGACAGAGGTGTCTGCAGAGGTCAGTGCTCCTGGGTGGCTCAAGAGAATCTGGCTCCAGTGCTGCAAAAGGATGAACGATCTGCTGCATTCTTCCGGGGTATGCACTACTGTCTACTCAAAGTTTCGTGCACCTAGGAGTACCAGTTAGTATTGTAAGGGTGTCGCTGCAGTGGGCTGTCACACAGGAGGCTGGGTGTCAGGCATCGCTATGAAATGTGTTAACTGGCATAAACATCTGTCACTTAATTCCAGCTACTATGTCACACCACATGTACAGTGTTATTGCCTCTCACACATTAGCTCACACTTAACACATAAAATAGAGTGTGAGCCTGATATATTTGCACGTGCTGGAAGCTATATATATTAATTCACTGGACCCTCTTTCATGCAGGCAAAAGGAATTCAGACATCCATTGCACCTTTACGACGGGAAAGAAAGGGGTCATGGAGACTGCCAATCCCTGCTGCATTTCCATTGGAAACACACTTATCTGTTGGTTCTTCCAAAAGCCAGGCCAAGGCCAGGAAGATTCTGCCCAAAAGGAGAGAAGGGGGAATGAAAAGGAGAGGATTGAGTGTACTGAGGAGAGGAAATAAGGTGATGCAAGCAGGGGAGGGTGTGGGGCAGAAACAGGAGGGTTGAGGGATTGATCGGATGGGTTGGATAGGGGAGCATCTTGGGCCCTTTAGAATTACAATTCTCTCTCTACTCTCCTAACTGCAGTGTGGCAATAAAGGAAATGAACTTGTCAGAAACACCCTTCCTCTGGCCCAGTCCCCAAAAGCCAGTCACTTCAAGCCTTGATCCAGGCCAAGACCTTCAGTGAGATAGCTGCCTCTGTTAATGACTGCTTTTGTCCTTTTCCTGATGTCTGGACAATCCTTGTGATCTCTGTAGCCATGTCCGCAAACACAACAGCAGTGAGATTTCTGCCGTGGGAATTACTAAAGGAAACCTGCCAGGAAATCTCCAGTTTATCATGTGGAGAGAGAGAGAAACAGAGAAAACATTTAGCTTCATGACCTTTCAGATGAAACATTAACTTTCTTCCTCTATCCACAGGTATTGTTGACCCGCTGAGCATTTCCAGCATTTTCTGTTTCTAGGTTTTGATTGAGAGCTTGATTTTTCTTTCAAAATCAAAGTTGGCCTATTTACATGAAAAGATTTTCTCTTCTGTCTTTCAACCACAACTATTTGTTCATGTGTATCTCTCTATTGGCTGTAAGTATGGTGCAGATTCTCATTAGGATTTCTTACTGTCAGCATCAATCACATTGGAGGTCAGGTATAACAGAAATAAACTCACAGTCAAACCTTCAGCGACATTAGAGGAACCATTTTCCTATGGGATGTCTATACAGGGCACGTTACAATTTCAATACATGAGCTGCACCATATCAATCACCCTATTTCATCGTACAAAGTGCAAGTGACAAAAGAGTGAAACATTCCTTTCTGGAACATTTCATCAACTGCTTTTGACCTCATTCAGAGCATAAAGGCTGCAACTTGACATTCTGCTGCAATCATAGCTGCTGATGAATTTAGTGAATATGGTAATTTTGAAGCAAAGACAACACAGAAATACAGCATGCCACATACCACTGTGTTACAGTGTGCAAATGTCGTGCATTATAGAGAAGCATGTTGTTCCTCTATCATATGAATAAGCTCAGGGAATTACTGGGCATGGAAATGCAGTGGCAAACTGAATTCAGGCAGAAGATCATAGGGATTCGCAGAGCAGTTTCAAGGCGCTGAATGGCAAACTCTCATTCCTTTTTTCTGATTTTCTTTTGAATGCATAAATATATAAAATGTCCCAAATTCTGTAAAGGGAACATGTTTGTGCAGATGAACTTCATATCCAGTGTAAGCAGGTTTTGCCCAGAGGTTCTCGCAGTCTTCCCACATTTCAGTTTTTTGTTGAGATAAAGGGAATATTTCAACTCCTTACTTTATGATTCTTTTGTCTTTATTTATCAGGAGTGAATGAAACATTGAAGGGAGTTTTACAGGGCCTTTGGCTAGAGGTGATTTTAAAATTGGAGGAGTGAGGAAAGTCAGATAAAACTCTAATAAAAATGGAAATTGTTGGAAAAGTTCAACAGGTCTGTAGGCATCTGTAGAGGGAAATCAGAGTTAACGTTTCAGGTCTAGTGACCCTTCTTCTGAACCTGAAATGTTAACTCTGATTTCTCTCCATAAATGCTGCATGACCTGCTGAGCTTTTCCAGCAATATCTGTCTTTGTTTCTGATTTCCAGCATCTGCAGTTCTTTTGATTTTTATTCAGCAAAAAAATGTCAAGTTTGTTCTATGAAATGTTCTCTCTAGGTGACTTCTGTGTGGAAGTAGCAATTAGCCCAGCCAACAGCAGCAGGAAGCAAACCAACACTTGTTAAATGTGCAACTAGCAGGAAATATCCAAGAACAATGTTGCAGGGGCCCTTAGTGGTATCAGGAGCTCAGCTACTCAGAGCAGGCTGTTGTATGATGTGAGACTGGAGAGCATAAAAATAAAATACAATCTGATTGCAATCTTAATGGTGAAAACAGTGGGGCCAGAGATTTGCCACTGCATGAGCAGCTCCATCAGACTGCTCTAACAGCAGGAATGGTTGCTGGCTTGTCCTCCCATGAGGCCGTCACCTCATTAGTGCACTGATATTCCAGTCACTATGCTGGTAGAAAAACAATCAAAAGAATGCAGATGCTGTAAATTAGAAACAAAAACAGAGATTACTGGTAAAGCTTAGCAGGTCTGGCAGCATCTGTGGAGAGAAATCAGAGTTTCAGGTTGCGTAACCCTTCCTCAGATCTATACTGATTGACCCCTGCTTGAATTCAACCCAACCACCATTCAAAATTGGAGGTGTGATGATATGGATCATTGTCTCTCTCATGGCCATGTTATTGATTTATAAATAGTACAGGCCAGAGAAATCAATCATTTGTTTTCTGATGAGCTCTTTGTGAGATTTATTCAAGGACAACTTTGGGGTTTACTTTTTAGTTTTCAGGGACTCCTTTATCTTTCTCATGAATTCCTTTATTGGATGATGCAGCCATGCAGCAACATTACCTTTTTTCTGTATTTGTGTCTTTTTTTTTAGGGTTTTCCTTTTTGAGAATTTGCCGGCCAGCCCTGTATGCTTTGAAACCTAGGCTCAATGGTTGAAAATATTAAATGACTACACAATCCAGTATGCCAATTTTGTACTAGTTCCTACCGTATGGATTGATTAACTTTCAGTGATGAGGTAGTCACTGCTGTGATGTAGCTGGGTCTGTGATAAACATGAAATCAAATGAAACACCAGAGGATATTTAACAGTAAATAAACTCAGATATGGATAATCATTATTTTATAACAGAGCTGCCTGATCATTATTGGAAGGATTAATTAGAGAGCACCATGCCATATAAAGTGATTCATTTAAGCCTAATTACAATAATAGCATTACTGGACAGTGCAATAGTCTTCACTGATATCAGACAATAAGTGTGTTCTTTAGTAGAACAGAAGTTGATTATTGCTGAAATACTCAATGTGTTTCTCTGTTACACCAAGAGCCATTTCAAATACAGCATTTTTCTTATCAACAAACTAAACCATTTATTACACACTGCTTCACACTTTAATTTTTCTAAGAAATATTGTTTATGAGTTGCGAGGTAATGGTAATATCACTGCTGGTGGAAATGATTTTTAGCATGTTTTGATTGTCCAGTTAGAATTTTCCCTTTTGGTTTTGTGAAAACCAAGAGGTTTGGACATAAGTGGAGTCTAGACTGTGGAGAAGAAATAATATTTAATTATTCAGGAAAATTCATCCATTTGTTTCATCTGCATGATTCTTCACTCTGAAGAATTTAGTTATCTGGTTCATACATTAAATCTTGTCTGATGCATTTACATTTGCAGCTTTTAACATGAAGCTGTAATTACTTTAAATAAAATTATTTTGCAGTTTATCTGGCTTTATCATGGCATGGCTGTGTAAGACAGCACTTCTATCCATCTGTTTTGGAATGTTCTCAACCGAACAGCAGCATTTTGTATTTAAATACAGTTTTAACTCATTAAAATATTCCAGTGTACTTCAGTGTACGAACCAAAAAATTTTGAAACTGAGTCGTGTAAGGAGCTATCAGGACAAGTGAGCAAATGCTGTTCAAAGTGGTATGCTTAAAGAAGCATATTAAACAGAAAAGTGAATTCCAGAAATTGTTCATTGAGCTGAAGACATGGTCATCAATGTACGAGTGATTAAAATTGGTGATTTTCAAAAGTCGAGCATTAGAGGAGCACAAAGATCTCAGATGCTTGTACAGGCTGGAGGAGATTACAGAGATAAGAAGGATGGAAAACTTAAAATTGAGATGTTATCAGGAGGTCAATGTAGGTCAGTGAGTATAGGGGTGACAAATGAATGAGACTGATGTGAGTTTGGATGAGTTGAAGTTGATTGAAGAAGCTGGTGACAGGAGCACTGAAGAGCAGGACATAAAGAACAAAGAACAAAGAAAATTTAAAGGGACAGGCCCTTCAGCCCTCCAAGCCTGAGCTGATCCAAATGTACTGACTAAACCTGTTGGTCAATTCCTAAGCATCTGTATCCCTCTGCTCCCCACCGACTCATGCATCTGTCCAGATGCATCTTAAATTAATCTACTGTGCCTGCCTCTACCACCTCTGCTGGCAACGCCTTCCAAGTGCCTATCACCCTCTGTGTGAAGTACTTACCACGTGTATCCCCCTTAAACTTTCTACCTCTCACTTTGAAAGCATGACCTCTCGTTATTGAATCCTTCACCCTGGGAAAAAGCTTGTCTCTATCCACCCTGTCTATACCCTTCATGATTTTGTAAATCTCAATCAGGTCCCCCCTCAATCTCCTTTTTCCAAGTGAAAATAAACCTAACCTACTCAACCTCTCTTCATAGCTAGCACCTTCCATACCAGGCAACATCCTCGTAAACCTTCTGTGCAACCACTCAAAAGTGTCCATATCCTTTTGGTAATGTGGCACCCAGAACTGTACACAGTATTCTAAATGTGGCCGAACCAATGTCTTTTACAATTTTAACATGACTTGCCAGCTCTTATACTCAATATCCCGTCCAATGAAGGCAAGCATACTATATGCCTTCTTGACCACTCTATCCACCTTTGCACTCCCAGATCTCTCTGCCCATCAACTTTTCCCAAGGCTCTTCCATTCATTGTATAATTCGTTCTAGAATTAGACTTGCCTAAATGCATCACCTCACATTTGCCTGGATTGAAAGCCATCTGCCACTTTTCCGCCCAACTCTCCAGTCTATGTATATCCTCCTGTATTCTCTGACAGTCCCTTATGCTTTCTGCCACTCCACCAATCTTTGTGTCATCTGCAAACTTGCTGATCATACCAACAATGCCCTCTTCCAGATCATTTATGTATATTACAAACAACAGTGGCCCCAATACTGACCCCTGTGGAACACCACTGGTCACCTTTCTCCATTTCGAGAAACTCCCTTCAACTACTACTCTCTGTCTCCTGTTGCTCTTTATCCACCTAGCTAGAACACCCTGCACACCATGTGACTTCACCTTTTCCAATGGGGAGCCTTATGAAACGCCTTACTATGTATATGACATCAACAGCCCTTCCTTCATCTAACAACTTGGTCACTTCCTCAAAGAACTTTACTAAATTGGTAAGGCACGATCTCCCCCGCACAAAACCATGTTGCCCATCACCGATAAGCTCATTCCTTTCTAAATATAAATAGATCCTATCTCTCAGTACCTTCTCCAGTAACTTCCCCATCACTGACGTCAGGTTCACTGGTCTGTAGTTACCCGGAATATCCCTATTACCCTTCTTGTACAGGGGGACAACATGAGCAACCTTCCAGTCCTCCTGCACCTCACCTGTATTTAAGGATGCCGCAAAGATATCTGTCAGGGCATCAGTTATTTTCTCTCTTGCCTCCCTCAGCAACCTGGGATAGATCCCATTCGGTCCTGGGGATTTGTTCACCTTAATAACCTCTAGCATACCCAACACATCTTCCCTACTTATGCCAACATGATCCAGACTAATAAAGCTTCTATCTCTAATCTCAAGATTCATCATGTTCCTCTCCTCTGTGAACACTGATGCAAAGTAATCATTCAGAATCTCACCCATTCTCTCAGGTTTGGCACACAGCCTTCCTTCATTATCTTCTAGAGGACCAATCCTTTCTCTAGTTACTCGCTTGCTTCTTATATAAGAATAAAATGCTTTGGGATTTTCCTTAATACTGCTTGCTAAAGCTATTTCATAACCCCTTTTCGCCCGCTTGATTCCTTGTTTAAGACTTGTCCTACTCTTCCGATATTCCTCCAAGGCCCATTCTGTTCTCAGCTGCCTAGACCTTATGTACGCTTCCCTTTTTCTCTTGGCTAGTCGTACAATTTCTCCTGTCATCCACGGTTCACGAATCTTGACCTTCCTATCCTTTGCCTTCAACGGGACATGCCTATCCTACACTGCCGTTAACCTATCTTTGAAAGCCTCCCACACCTCAAATGTGGACTTCCCTTCAAATAGCTGTGTCCAATCCACATTTCCCAGCTCCTGCATAATTTTGTTATAATTGGCCTTGGCCCAGTTTAGCACTCTTCCCCTCGGACCACTCTCTCCTTTATCTACCAGTATTACAAAACTTACAGAATTGTGGTCACTGTTCCCAAAGAAATCTCCCACCGCAACTTCTACCATCTGTCCTGGCTCGTTCCCCAGTACCTGGTCCAATATGGCCCATTCCCTCGTTGGACTATTCACACACTGCTCTAGAAAACTCTCCGGACGCTTCGTACAAATTCTACTCCATCCAGACCTCTGACACTAAGTGTATCCCAGTCAATGTTGGGAAAATTAAAATCTCCCATCACCACTACCCTCTTGCCTCTACATCTATTCATAATCTGTTTACCTATTTGTTCTTCTACCTTACGCTCACTGTTGGGAGGTCTGTAATACAGCCCCAACAACGTAACTGCACCCTTCTTATTTCTCAGCTCTACCCATAATGCCTCACTACTCAAGACCACCATAGTGTCCTCCTTTAGCACAGCAGTGATATCGTCCCTGACCAGCAATGCAAGTCCACCCCATCTTTTACTTCCCTCCCTGTCCTGTCTGAAGCGTCTATATCCTGGAACATTCAGTTGCCAATCATCATGCCCTTCCTTCAATCAAGTCTCTGTGATGGCAATAATGTCATACTCCCAGGCTCCAATCCAAGCCCTGAGTTCATCTGCCTTACACACTATACTCCTTGCATTAAAGTAGATGCATTTCAGGCCACCAGTTCTTTTGTGTTCACCTGCTCTCTACCTATTCTTCCCTTTATTAGTGCTATCTTCATGATTCTTACAGTCTCCAGTCTCCACCTCGTTGCCGACTTGTTTTCTCTTCTGGTTCCCAGCCCCCTGCCACATTAGTTTAAAACCTCCCCAACAGCAGTAGCAGAAATTCCCCCAAGGACATTGGTTCCAGTCTGGTTCAGATGTAGACCGTCCCTTTTGTAATAGTCCCACCTTCCCCAGAACCGGTCCCAATGTCCAACAAATCTGAACCCCTCTCTCCTACACCAGCTCTCAAGCCACATGTTCATCCTGCTTATTTTTTCATTTCTACACTGGCTAGCACGTGGCACTGGTAGTAATCCCAAGATCACTACCTTTGAGGTCCTCCCCTTTAACTTCTCTCCTAGCTCCCTGAATTCTTCTTTCAGGACCTCATCTCGCTGTCTACTTATATCGTTGATCCCTACATGCACCAAGACAACTGGCTGTTCACCCTCCCCTTTTAGAATGCTCTGCAGCCGATCGGTGACATCCCTGACCCGAGCACCTGGGAGGCAACATACCATCCGGGAGTCCCATTTTCGGCCACAGAACCGCCTGTCTACTCCCCTCACAGTAGAATCCCCTATGACTATGGCCCTACGAGTCTTTTTCTGCCCTCTGAACAGCAGTGCCCACCACGTTGCCATGATCTTGACAACTGCAGCCCTCTCCTGGTGAGCCATCTCCCCCAACAGTATCCAAAACGGTATATCTGTTTTGGAGGGAGATGACCGCAGGGGACATCTGCACTGTCTTCCTACTCTTTTTCTCTCTTTTGGTCACCCATTCACTGTCTCCCTCAGCAATCCTAACCAGCGGTGTACCAGTTCACTAAACGTGCTATCCACAACCTCTTCAGCAACGCGGATGCTCCACAGTGAGTCCATCCGCAGCTCCAGAGTCGTCATGCGGTCAAACAACAGCTGCAGCTGGGCACACTTCTTGCAAGTGTAAGAGTCAGGAACATCAGACACGTTCCTAAGCTCCCACATCAAGCAAGAGTCACATGCCACGGATCTGAGGTCCCCTGCCATTAGAAGCTTGGCTTTATATCAACTAACTAAAACCAAACAATGCACTTAAATATATGAAAAAGAAAGATAAGAAATAAAAGCCTTACCTTACAGGGTCTTACATGGGGGTAACAAAAAGATGGGTGAGCATTTCAGCAGCAGATGTAGTGAGGCAGGGGTGGACACATACAGTAATCAAAACTCATTATGAAAATTCCCATTTGTGTCACCTCCATTCAGAGCATCAAAGTTAGGGTCTCAGGGATGTTTCCTTTTTGAATTTGACAGCATATACTTTCTCCTCTTGGTTGCAGAGGCAGAGTTGAAAGAAATGTGAACAGTTTGACATGGGTTGACAAAGCACTGTGGCCCCCAATTGCATTCTTACAAATTTGTTTAGACATGGATAGAGAAAATTCTGGTGGGAAGCAGTGATTATTGCAGTCTCATAGTAGTATGCCCTGGAAGTCTTTCAGGATATTGACTATTTTTCCTGACATTTCCCATGGCAATGTCTTGAGCAGTCAATCTTGTTTTACATTTGTCTTGTTGAAATTTTAACATATACTTGGCCATTTACCATTTGCTAGTATATACATGGCAATGCCTCTATGACTCAGAGTGTACCTACCAATCAATTGGCAACCTCTTTTCATGTAGTATAAATTGTTGTTCCCTTTGAGATTTAGTCTAGATGGGTGCAAGATGAAAAGCTTTGGCAGAATGTCTCTGTTTCCAGCAGTATTGCTTTTTGTAACTGTTATAAATTTTGTTGATACAATACAAAGTTACATAACAAAGAAATCAAGTTACTAGAGAAACAAGCAGTACTGAAAAAGTTTCGAATCAATAGAATAAATATTTTTAGGCTAGAAATGGAAGAGGAATTTTAATGTAGGGGTTAATGTAACTTTTGCACAAACAGGAAATTAGTGAAATTAGTTCAGTTTGGATCAATAAATGGTGATCTTCACAGGAATGATAGTACTGACATTTCAGAGCAAAGTATAATTCTATACAAAGTAACAAGTTTAGAAGTTTATAAACCAACAATATGCAGATACAAGCCTTGATTCCAGAAATTACACCAGAGTTCATGATTGTTGCAAAAAATTCTAAGAAATGATTCACCCACTCAAATTGGTTCTAGGTCACAATTCTCTGGTCAGCAACATAATTATCACTGGTCAGAGAAACATGATGTGGAGGAGCCAGTGTTGGACTGGGGTGGACAAAGTTAAAAATCACACAACACCAGGTTATAGTTCAGCAGAGTTAAAAATCACACAATACCAGGTTATAGTCTAGCAGAGTTAAAAATCACACAACACCAGGTTATAGTTCAGCAGAGTTAAAAATCACACAATACCAGGTTATAGTCTAGCAGAGTTAAAAATCACACAACACCAGGTTATAGTCCAACAGGTTTATTTGGAAGCACTAGCTAGTGATTCCAAATAAACCCGTTGCTCTATAATCTAGTGTCGTATGATTTTTAACAGAGAAACATGGCCAGTGTTCTTTGAAGATCAGAGAATCTTGCTGCTGTTCACTCTGTTCCTACAGTCCTGCAATTTTTTCTTCTACAATTATTTATCCAAATTCCTTTTGGATGTTATGAAACTGAATCAATCTTCACTGTTTTTCAGATTTCAATGAATCACTGTGTTAAAAATATTTTCTCATCATTTGGAGGGCCGAAGGGCCTGTTCCTGGGTTGTAAATTTTGTTTGTTCTTGTTCTATGCCTCTGCATCTTTTGTCAATTACCTTAAATCTTCTGAAGACTAATCCTTCTCATACTATAAATAGTTCTACAATGCTCATTCCTGATTTTAAATCCATCAATAATATCACTCTTCCCTAACCATCTCTAGCTCCACAACCCTGCAAACGCTCTGCATTCTACCAATTCTACCATTTACCTCCTCCCCCAGCCCCAATTTTATTTGCTTCACTGTTGGCAGTTATGCCATTAATAATTGGGGACCTATCCTTCATTAAATCTTCTGCCTCTTCTCCTTTAAAAAACTCTTTAATTCTGAGCTATTTGACCAAATGTTTAGTCATTAGTTTACACTGTCAGATTTAATTTGATTATTCTCTTGTAAAGCACCTGAGGATGTTAATCTATGTTGAAATACTATATACATAAAAATTGTTGTTATTTACAGTCATGACTTTGGACATCTCTATCAATAATTTCCTCTTAAGCTTCTATGCTCTAAGGTGAATCATTTCAGCTTCTCCTGTCTCTCTACATATCGGACGTTCCTCAGCCCGAGCACCCTTCTAATAAATCTCCTCTGCACCCTCTCCAATTTTAGACATCCTGCCTAAAATGAGATGTTCAGAAGTACTCCAGCTGTGGCCTTGCACTGTTTCATAAAGGTTCAGCACAACTTGCTCGCGTTTGATATAATACCACATGATGGACATCTGACACCTTTAAAGGTAAAGTCAGGATTTGAATAGTACAAGAGCAGCTCCTATAAGAAAGGAAAGCAGGAAATATGTTTTCTTATCTGATGGTTCTTACTGAATAAACTTCATTCAAAGTTTGTATACTGACCCTAATCACAATAGGCACTGGACGCGGACTGGGACTATCTATTACCCCATATATTTGCATTAAATGATAACAGGAAGTCATGAGCTCTTGACATGACTGAATCCCCTGTAGGGAAACATGAGGTTGTGAATGCAAATTACCCAAATAATCTTGATAGCTATATGTTACCTAGATACACCCAATCAACACTGCACACAAAGGATGGCTGTTTACAACAAAACTGCTCTTTATAGTTGAAGGGTATGACACCCCTGTGGAGAATATTGCCAGCAATTGGGCAAAGAAAAACTGCATTATCACAGGCACTGTGTGTAACGAGCTCCTGGAATGAGGTTGTTCCATATTGTAAGTCAGCGACAGAAAGGAAATTCGCTCAAACTCTGAGCCATCTGGCGTTGCTCCTTTTGATATTCTTACTATGCACACAATGGCCACTGTACAAAATGTGACTACATTTCAAAGGGAATGTACTGGCTGTGCTTCTTCTCAGCATATGAAAACTGCTATATAAATGCAATTTTTGACAATTATTCCATTATGGATCAGGTGTGTCATAATCCTCTGGTCAACAACATAACCATCAGTGGTCTGTACACATGAGGAAGAGGTGGCTATTTGGTCCCTCAAGCCTGATCTGCAATCTGTTAGGTTAGGCTGCTTCTTCATTGACCAGCCTGGGATCCTTGAACCTTTACTCAACAAAAGTTATCAATTTTAGTTTTGAGTTTTCAATTCACCACACCCTCAAAATTTTATTTTAAGTACAGAGTTCCAGACTTCCACTCTCCTGTGTAACATGCTTTCTGACCTCATTGTTGAATAGCCTGGCTTGAATTTTATGATTTTGTCCCTTGTTTTGGAAACGTTCATCCCATGAGGAAATATTTTCTCTCTGTCAATCTGATTGAATCTCTTCCTCATCTGAAACACCTCAACTAAATCACCCTAAATCTTTTATACTTAAAGGAACAAAATCTGAGATTATGGAGTCAGTCCTTGTTATTTAACCCATTAAGGTCCAGTACCATTTAGTTAATCTGTCCTGGCCAACAGTGCAACAACCAGAGTAAAGATTTCTTTAACTCGTAATTCATCATTTAAAAGTTTGTGCCCTTGAATAAATGTTCCCATCAGACAAACTTCCCTTGAATAAATAAGTTCTGTGCCTTTGGATGAGGCCTACAAATACGACCCCCATCTACAGGCCCCCAAACAGTAGGCTGGATGTGGGATGTAAGTTGAATCAGGAGCTGAAATTGGCCTGTCACAAAGACGTTACTACAGTTGTTATGGGGGATTTTAACATGCAGGTGGACTGGGAGAATCAGGATGGTATTGGACCTCAAGAAAGAGACTTTGTGGAGTGCCTCAGAGATGGATTCTTAGAGCAGCTGGTGCTGGATCCGACCAGGGAGAAGGCAATTCTGGATCTGGTATTGTGTAACGAACCAGAATTGGTCAGAGACCTCGAAGTGAAGGAGCCATTGGGAAGTAGTGACCATAATACATTAAGCTTCAATCTGCAATTTGAGAGGGAGAGGGTATAGTCGGAAGTGACAGTACTTCTGTTGAATAAAGGGAACTATGGAGCTATGAGGGAGGAGCTGGCCAAAGTTCAATGGTGCAATACCTTAGCAGCGATGACTGTGGAGGAACAATGGCGGATATTTCTGTGTATAATGCAGAAGTTGCAGGATCAGTTAATTCCTAAAAGGAAGAAAGATCCCAGGAGGAGGCATGGGCGGCTGTGGCTGACGAGGGAAGTTAAGAAACATATAAAGTTAAAAGAGAAAAAGTATAACATAGCAAAGATAAGTGGGAAAACTGAGGACTGGGAAGCTTTTAAAGAGCAACAGAGGATTACTAAGAAGGAAATACGCAGTGGAAAAATGAGGTACGAAGGTAAACTGGCCAATAATATAAAGGAGGATAGTAAAAGCTTTTTTAAGTATGTGCAAGGCAAAAAAATGGTTAGGACTAAAATTTGGCCCTTGAAGACAGAAACAGGGAATATATTATGGGGAACAAAGAAATGGCAGAAGAATTAAATGGGTACTTCAGATCTGTATTCACTGGGGAAGACACAAGCAATCTCCCTGAGGTAACAGTGGCTGAAGGACCTGAACTTAAGGGAATTTATATTTGCCAGGATTTGGTGTTGGAGAGACTGTTAGATCTGAAGGTTGATAAGTCTCCGGGCCCTGATGGTCTACATCCCACGGTACTGAAGGAGGTGGCTTGAGAAATCGTGGATGCGTTGGTGATTATTTTCCAGAGTTCGATAGATTCGGGGTTGGTTCCTGAGGATTGGAGGGTGGCTAATGTTATACCACTTTTTAAGAAAGGTGGGAGAGAGAAAGCAGGAAATTATAGACCAGTTAGTCTGACCTCAGTGGTGGGAAAGATGCTGGAGTCTATTATAAAGGATGAAATTACGGCACATCTGGATAGTAGTAACAGGATAGGACAGAGTCAGCATGGATTTATGAAGGGGAAATCATGCTTGACTAATCTTCTTGAATTTTTTGAGGATGTAACTCTGAAGATGGATGAGGGAGATCCAGTAGATGTAGTGTACCTGGACTTTCAGAAAGCCTTTGATAAAGTCCCACACAGGAGGTTAGTGAGTAAAATTAGGGCGCATGGTATTGGGGGCAAAGTACTAGATTGGATTGAAAATTGGTTGGCTGATAGGAAACAAAGGGTAGTGATAAACAGCTCCATTTCAGAATGGCAGGCAGTGACCAGTGGGGTACCGCAGGGATCCGTGCTGGGACCGCAGCTTTTTACAATATCTGTTAATGATATAGAAGATGGTATCAGCAATAACGTTAGCAAATTTGCTGATGATACAAAGCTGGGTGGCAGGGTGAAACCTGATGAGGATGTTAGGAGATTACAGGGTGACCTGGACAAGTTAGGTGAGTGGGCAGATGCATGGCATATGCAGTTTAATGTGGATAAATGTATGGTTATCCACTTTGGTGGCAAGAACAGGAAGGCAGATTACTACCTCAATGGAATCAATTTAGGTAAAGGGGCAGTACAGAGAGATCTGGGTGTTCTTGTACATCAGTCAATGAAGGCAAGCATGCAGGTACAGCAGGTAGTGAAGAAGGCTAATAGCATGCTGGCCTTCATAACAAGAGGAATTGAGCATAGAAGCAAAGAGGTGCATCTGCAGCTGTACAGGGTCCTGGTGAGACCACACCTGGAGTACTGTGTGCAGTTCTGGTCTCCAAATTTGAGGAAAGACATTCTGGCTATTGAGGGAGTGCAGCATAGGTTCACGAGGTCAATTCCTGGAATGGTGGGATTACCTTACATTGAAAGACTGAAGCGATTGGGCTTGTATACCCTTGAGTTTAGAAGACTGAGAGGGGATCTGATTGAGACATATAAGATTATGAAAGGATTGGACACTCTGGCAGCAGGAAACATGTTTCCGCTGATGGGTGAGTGCTGAACCAGAGGACACAGCTTAAAAATACGGGGTAGACCATTTAGGACAGAGATGAGGAGAAACTTCTTCACCCAGAGAGTGGTGGCTGTGTGGAATGCTCTGCCCCAGAGGGCAGTGGAGGCCCAGTCTCTGGATTCATTTAAGAAGGAGTTGGACAGAGCTCTGAAAGATAGTGGAATCAAGGGTTATGGAGATAAGGCAGGAAGAGGATACTGATTAGGAATGATTAGCCATGATCATATTGAATGGTGGTGCAGGCTTGAAGGGCAGAATGGCCTACTCCTGCACCTATTGTCTATTGTCTATTTGTCTATTGACCCAGCTTTATTATGGAAACCTTAATTTTTTAGCAGTTTACTAGCCTTGCTTTGTTTGGCAAATAACAGAGTCAGAGGAATTTATCATACATTTTCCTTAAGTACAAAGTTAAAAATCACATAATACCAGGTTATAGTCAAACAGGTTTAATTGGAAGCACACTAGCTTTCGGAGCGACGCTCCTTCATCAGGTGATCTCTGAATCATTTCCTTAAGTAGGAAGTGATGTAATTAAGTACTCAAATATTCTCCAGATCAGTTACCACATTTCACACTTTGCAAACTTCAACTTATTCAACACTCCGCTGCCTGTTTCCTAACTCTGCATCTATTGACCTGATCCTCACAATCCTCAGTTTCCAAAAATGTATCAAGCTGAGTCTTGATCACTGTCAATGAATGAGGTTCCACAGCTCTTTGGGATGGAGAATAGCAAGATGCAAACTTTCAGAGTGCAGAAATATATTTTCATCTCTATCGGGAATGGCTAATTCCTCACCTTGAGACTGTAGTTCTTAGTTTTAGATGCTCCAGGCCAGGGGAAACATCCTGTTACCAGAATTTCAGAGAGTGATAGTCAAAATTCTTAAAATGCACATTGAACTTGATCAGCACAATTACAGATTTCGTCCTTTTATCCTTAACAGTAACACCACGTACCAGACAGTAAAATGGCTTTTATATGCCAGTTCTATTGTGATATAAATATTACAAAGATCACACTGTGTTGTTCAAAGACAGTACTCCACTCAATACAAATTATTTCTGTCAAATTGAATAGAAAATGTACATGAGTGAGCATGATCAACACCAGAATCACTTTGAAAGTATATTCAAATAAAAATCCTGTTGTTGATTTCTTTAATGTAAATGTATTACTCTGGAGGTTATAGAAATAATTCATGGTCTGTTACCAACTACCACTAATGATTTAAGGATATTAGTAATCAGCTCAGGTAATTTCAGTAAAGTTTTGCAGTCAAGAGCGATATTGAATCCTCTACAGAACAGTGTAATATTACTCTAATGTTTCTCATACAATTCACACTGACTGTGCATCTGAAAATGGTTTTAGCATTGAAGTTGTTCATTTGACACAGCAAAATAATAATAAAAAAAATTCATTTATAAAGCACCTTTCACAACCTCAAGTCCTAAACCATTTTCCCACCCCAAAACACTTTCATAATGTACTGTCACTGTTGAATAAATGTGGCTGAAAATTGTGCACAACATGCTCCCACAAACAACATGATAACATCCAGATAATCTATTTTTTATAATGTTGATCAAGGCCACATATAAGCCAGCAATCCAGGAAAGACTCTGTTGCTCTTTGTTGTGATTTTAACAAGGTCAGCCACGTGGAACTCATACAATAGGAGTTCCCTGACTGGGGCTGTTAATCTAGTTGAACAAATATGCTGTTAGGTGTCTACTATAGACCTCAGTCATGGAGAGATGGAAGGTCAAATATGTAAACAAATTTCAGAGAAATGGAAGAACAATAAAGTGGTAACAGTAAGGGATTTTAACTACTCAAATATTAACTGGGATAATATTACCATATAAGGCAGGGTGGGAGTTAAATTGTTAAATTGCATCCAGGTGAACTTTTTTTAGCCAGGATATTGAGAGGGAGAGGCCAGATCTGGACTTAATATTCAGAAATGAGCTCAGATAGGTGGAAGGTATATCAGTAGGAGAGCATTTTAGAGACAGTAGCCATAGATCAGTTAGATTTAGGGTAGTTATGAAAAAGGATTGGCTGGGAATGAAAGTTCCTAAATGCAGGAAAGGCTAATTGTGCAGGGATAAATTTGACACAGGTGGGCTAGGAGAAGTTACTTACAGACAAAAATGTGTCAGAACAGTGGGAAGCATTCAAGGAAAAAAATAGCCAGAGTACAGGGCAAACGTGTTCCTGCAAAGAAAAAGGATGTTTTTAAGACCAGAGACCCCTGGATGTCAGGGGATGTAAGGGTAATGCCTAAAATAAAGAGACGTTTAAGGCAGATTCTGAGGGGTCAATACAGCGGAACCCTGAGAGTAGTATAAAATGTGCTGGAAGCAGGACTTAAAAGGAACCCATGAAAGCTAAGAGAGTGCATGAGAAAGCATTGGTGGGTAGAATAAAGGAAATTCAAAGGTAATTTTTAAATATATAAAGAGCAAGAAAATAACTAGGGTCAAAGAGTAGGGCCATTAGGGACTACAAAGATAAATTGTGCGTGGACTTGGCAAATGTACTATTGGTCAGAGCATTGAATATAGGAGTTGGGAGGTCATATTGCGGCTGTACAGGACATTGGTTAGGCCACTTTTGCAATTCTGGTCTCCCTCCTACAGGAGGGATGTTGTGAAACTTGAAAAGGTTCAGCAAAGATTTACAAGGATGTTGCTGAGGACTGGAGGGTTTGAGCTACAGGGAGAGGCTGAATAAGCTGGGGTTGTTTCCCTGGAGCATCAGAGGCTGAGGGGTGACTTTATAGAGATTTATAAAATCATGAGGGGCATGGCTCGCATAAATGGACAAGGTCCTTTCCCTGGGGGAGTTCAGAACTAGAGTGTGAAAATAGATAAGTCCCCTGGGCCGGATGGGATTTATCCTCGGATTCTCTGGGAAGCCAGGGAGGAGATTGCCGAGCCTTTGGCATTGATCTTTAAATTGTCCTTGTCTACAGGAATAGTGCCAGAAGACTGGAGGATAGCAAATGTGGTTCCCTTGTTCAAGAAGGGGAGTAGAGACAACCCAGGTAATTATAGACCAGTGAGCCTTACTTCAGTTGTTGGTAAAGTGTTGGAAATGGTTATAAGAGATAGGATTTATAATCATCTAGAAAAGAATAATTTGATTAGGGATAGTCAGCACGGTTTTGTGAAGGGTAGGTTGTGCCTCACAAACCTTATTGAGTTCTTTGAGAAGGTGACCAAACAGGTAGATGAGAGTAAACCGGTTGATGTGGTGTATATGGATTTTAGCAAGGCATTCGATAAGGTTCCCCACAGTAGGCTATTGTACAAAATGCGGAAGAATGGAATTGTGGGAGATATAGCAGTTTGGATCAGTAATTGGCTTGCTCAAAGAAGACAGAGGTTGGTGGTTGATGGGAAATTTTATCCTGGAGTCCAGTTACCAATGGTGTACTGCAGAGTCAGTGTTGGGTCCACTGCTGTTCGTCATTTTTATATACGACCTGGATGAGGGCGTAGAAGGATGGGTTAGTAAATTTGCAGACGACACTAAGGTCGGTGGAGTTGTGAACAGTGACGAAGGATGCTGTAGGTTACAGAGAGACATAGAAAAGCTGCAGAGCTGGACTGAGAGGTGGCAAATGGAGTTTAATGCAGACAAGTGTGAGGTGATTCACTTTGGTCGGAGTAACCAGAATGCAAAGTTCTGGGCTAATAGTAAGATTCTTGGTAGTGTAGATGAGCACAGAGATCTCGGTGTCAAGGTACACAGATCCTTGAAAGTTGCTACCCAGGTTGACAGGGTTGTTAAGAAGGCATACAGTGTTTTAGTTTTTATTAATAGAGGGATCGAGTTCCGGAACCATGAGGTTATGCTACTGCTGTACAAAACTCTGGTGCGGCCGTACTTGGAGTATTGTGTACAGTTCTGGTCACCACATTATAAGAAGGATGTGGAAGGTTTGGAAAGGGTGCAGAGGAGATTTACTCGGATGTTGCCTGGTATGGAGGGAAGGTCTTACGAGGAAAGGCTGAGGGACTTGAGGCTGTTTTCGTTAGAGAGAAGAAGGTTGAGAGGTGACTTAATAGAGACATATAAGATAATCAGAGGGTTAGATAGGGTGGACAGGGAGAGCCTTTTCCCAAGAATGGTGATGGTGGGCATAGCTTTAAATTGAGGGGTGATAGATATAGGACAGATGTCAGAGGTAGTTTCTTTACTCAAAGAGTAGTAAGGGTGAGGATTGCTTTGCCTGTAAGGGTAGTAGATTCGCCAACTTTAAGTCGTCATTGGATAAGCATATGGACATACATGGAATAGTGTAGGTTATATGGGCTTCAGGTTGGTATTACAGGTCGGCGCAACATCGAGGGCCGAAGGGCCTGTACTGCGCTGTAATGTTCTATGTTCTACGTTCTAGAGGGCATAGGTGTAGGGTGAGAGGGGAAAGTTTAAAAACGGACCTAAGGGGCAACCTTTTCATGCAGAGGATGGTGGATGTATGGAATGAGATACCAGAGGAAGTGGTGGAGGCTGGTACAATTACAAAATTTAAAAGGCATCTGGATAGGTATATAAATAGGAAGGGTTTAGAGAGATATGGGCCAAGTGCTGGAAAATGGGACTAAATTAACTTAGGATATCTGGTTGGCATGGACACGTTGGACCAAAGGTCTGTTTCCATGCTGTACCACTCCTTGACTCTATGTAGGCACAGTCCTCAATGCACTTTGCATCGGTTTTCACAATGGAAAAGATCACACAGGTATAAATGCCAGGGTAGAGAGCTGTGAAATATTAGAAGAAATGAACAAAGATAGAGAGAGGTACTAACAGAGTTAGCGGTCTTAAATTTGGATAAATGTACAAGTTTGGACGTGATGCATCTCAGCCTGTTGACGGAGGCAAGGGAAGAGATGCCAGGGACCCTGGCAGTAATTTTTAAATCCTCTCTTGGCTATAGGTGAAGTGCATGAAAGCTGGAGAACCGCTAACATCATTCTAGTATTTAAAAAAAGGAGGAAGGGACAGATCAGGAAATTATAGGCCAACCAATTTAACCTCTCCAGTGCGAGGTTTTCGAAATAATTCTGATAGACAGAACATATCTGCACTTGGAAAGACATGGACTAATCAGGGATAGTTGAGGGAAAGTCATGTTTGACAAATTTGTTTGAGTTTTTTGGGGACTATTGATGGGGATAATGCATTTGATGTGGTCCTCATGAACTTTAACAAATCTTTGATAATGTGCCTCATGGCAGACTTGTCAGGAAGTTTGCAGATGACACAGAAGTTAGTGGTGTGGCACATAGTGAAGAGGATAGCCATAAACAGCAGGAGAATACCAATGGACTGTTCAGTAGGCAGACCAGAGGCAAATAGAATTCAGTCTGGATAAGTATGAGGTAATGCACCTGGGAAGAGCTTATGAGACAAATGATTAGACTATAAATGATAGGACCCTAGACAGTACTGAACATCAGAGGGAGCTTGGTGCACATCCACAGATCCCTGAAGCGAGCAGGGCAGATGATGAAGAAAGCATATGGTATACTGCCTGTTATTGGTCAAGGCATAGATCAGGAGAGCAAAGAGGTGATGCAGGAACTGTATGAATCACCAGTTAGGTCTTAACTGGAGTACTGTTTGCAGATCTGCTCACAAGGTTATATGAAGAATACGACTGCACTAGAGAGAGTGAGGAGAAGGTTTTTACCACGATGTGCCTGGGCTGGAGGGTCTAAGGTGTAAGGAAAGAATCATACAGAATAGAAACAAACCCTTCTGCCCACCAAGTCTATGCCAACCAATGAACGCCAAGCTCCACAAATCTCATTTATCTTCACTTGGCCCATAGCCTAATATATGCTGCCATTTTAAGTACTCAGCCAGATGCTTCTTAAATGTTACGAGAGTACCTGCCTCCACCATCCTCTCAGGCAGGACATTCCATATTTCTACCACTCACTGGGTTAAATCTTTTTTTCTCAGATCTCCTTTAAACCACTGGCTCCTCATCTTAAACGTATGTATCTGTTGTGCCTTGAGGGAGAGATTCTCATGAACTAGTTGGTCTAAAACTCTCATAATTTTGTACACCTCAATCAGATTCCCCCTCAGCCTCCTCTGCTCTGAGGAAAACAAACTTAGCCTATCCAGTCTCTCCACATAATTGAGACTTTTCATCCCAGGCAATATCTTGGTGAATCTCCTCTGCACCTTCTCCAGTGCAACATGTTTTTCTGATTGTGTGGTGACCAGAACTGCACACAGTATTCCATCTGTGGCCGAACTAATGTTTTATAAAGTTCTTTGCTGCTATACTCTGCACCCTGGCTTATGAAAGCAAGCATCCCATATTCCTTCTTTCCCACCTGGCTTTCTGGTGCTGACATCTTCACAGATCTATTGACAACAAGGTCTCTTTGTTCCTCAGTACTCCCTCGGGATCTTCCATTCAATTTGAGAGTCATTCCCTTAATAGACCACCCAAAAAGCATCATCTTCTACTTATTGGGATTAAATTCTATCTGTTGATGCTCTGCCCAAGTTATCAGCTAATCAATATCAGACTGTAGTCTGAGACCACCCTCCTGACTACCAACAACATCAATTTCCATCTGCCCTGCTCCCTTCAGGGATCTGTGGATGTGCACCAAGCTCCCTTTGATGTTAAGTACTGTCTAGGCTCCTATCATTTATAGTGTAATCATTTGTCTCATAAGCTCTTTCATCTGCAAATTTACAAATTAAACCTACATTATCATCCAAGTTGTTAATGTTCATAACATGCAGCAAGGGTCCTAGCATTTATCCCTGTGGTACACTGCTGGTCACAAGCTTCCAGTCACATAAACAACCTTCCATCATCACTCTTTGCCTCCGATTTTCAAGCCAACTTTGGATCCTGTTTGCCAACTTGTCTTGGATCCCATGGGCTCTTACTTTTTGGACCAGTCTCCCATGTGGGACCATGTAAACCACATCAACTGCATTACTCTCATCAATATATTTAGTCATCTTTTCAAAACACCCAATTAAATTAGTCAGACTGGATCACCCTCTAAATATTCCCTGCTGACTTTCCCCAATTAATCCTGTCCTTCAGAATTTTTTCAAATATTGTAATTTCACTATCACCGCTGTTGTGGTTCTGTTCGCCGAGCTGGAAGTTTTTGTTGCAAACGTTTCGTCCCCTGTCTAGGTGACATCCGACATCAGATTAACTGATTTGTAATTACCTGTCATATCCCTGCTGCCTTTCTTGATCAAAGGAACCACATTAGCCATCCTCCAAAGTGGAAAGGTTCGGGTCGTTTTCCTTGGAGCAATGAAGTTTGGGAGAGGACCTGATCAAAATGGTTAGGATTATGAGGGGCATAGTATGGTGGATAAGGTGGCACTTTGTCCATTAGTAATCAATAACTGGGGGAATAGATTTCAAGTAAGAGGTAGGAGGCTAAGAGGAGAGTTGAAGAGTCTGATGGGAATCTGGAATTCATTTCCTAAAACGGTAGTTAAGACACAATTCTTGTAACATTATTTAGATAGTCACTTGTGTTGCCATAGCCTCCAGACTATGGGTCAAGAATTGACAAAATGGGATTAGTGCAGTAAGGTATTTGTTGACCAACCGGGACACGATAGGTTGAACAGTTTCCTTCTGTGCTGCAAATGTCTGTGAGTAAATGGAAAATCTTCTTGTCGGATTCCAGTACAACACACAATCGAAACCATTTTGTGTAAAGACCGTTTTTTTTTCTTTATTTTTGATTGTGGTCAAAAATCGGAAAAGGATATCAAAAGAACTATTGCATTTCTAAAAACAAGTTACTGGAATTCATTCTGAGTTGTGTTGCTTTGCAAACAGTGGAAGGGGAGAGAAGAAATAAGATGTCTTGGCACTGGTACATGATAGTGTTCACTGGTACACTAATAGAAAAAGTGCCTTCTTATCCATTGTATCTATGCCCCTCATAATCTTATCCATCTTGATCAGGTACAGAGTGAGATTTATCTAGCAACAGATTGCTCATTGGTGTGTGCAAATGTGATCAGTTATCGACCTGGGTCAATAGTCTGACAACAACGTTCTAATTGGATCCCATGCAGGTGAATAGCATTGGTGTTTACTTTTCTGCACTGGGCAGTTACTCGGCTCCAGCTAGATAAAAGAACATTCAAACTTCAAATTTGCTGCAACCCAATATGAAGGCTCCATTCCAAATCTGTGCTCTCTCTAAGAATTTGAAACAAATCTGAACAAGCTCACAAACCTGGTTGATGACTCGCCAGTATGACACACCAGTGCTCATGTGAATCGCTTCTTAAAGGGACATTGTCTCAAGATAACATACCCCAATTATAATTCATAACATTTATGATAAAGGGAGAAAAGCCTCTGGACTGCTGAAGGAGAAGGTGTTGTGTCTCTATGTATGTAGCAAAATAACTAAAACTTAAAGAAAGCTAGTTATTTGCTTCCACCAACTGCTGTAGCTGTTGTCTTTAATCAGTAACACAAAGACATTGCAGTCAGGATACTAATCACCTGGTGCCTCCTGTGAATAACAGAGAATTCAGAAAGGAGATTGGACCACAGAAGGTCTTGGGCTGCAACAGGGACATCTCATCAAATGCTCTGAACTGGTGCTGCTGATTTGTTGTCCTAGTACTTTTCCCTGCACCGACAATAGTGATGTCTTTCTGTTTGTTTGTCCATCTGTACAAGTATTTAGGGATTTTAAAAGGTGGCTAGAACTTCAACTAGTAAAGTTATATATTGATAATTCATTAGGAGAAAGTGAGGACTGCAGATGCTGGAGATCAGAGTTAAGAGTGTGGTACTGGAAAAGCACAGCAGGTCAGGCAGTATCCGAGCAGCAGGAGAATCAACGTTTTGACAATATGTTCTGCTTTTCCAGCACCACACTTTCAACTATTGATAATTCATGGTTTTGTTCTGCTTGTGGTTAGTATTTATTTATCTGTAATATACAGTAGTTCTTGTTAAGTACAGGAGCTTGCCTGGTCAGTGTACGCTATTAACCTGAGTCAACCAGACCACTAAAAGTGAGAACTTTGACTACTTTGATTATATCATTATCTTTTGTTATGACCCCAAGAGTAGTGTGGCTCGAGGGTCAGTACACTTGCCCAAATAGATCATGATAACTGGCCTTCTAAATATCTGCTTATTTTTTGCAAAGAAACCATTGAAATATAGCCTCAGTGGATGAAGATCAGAAGTTAGATAAACAAAATGATATTAGCTGCTGGTAAGACCAGGAGAATATGTTATTTGATATTTCTGCATTAATTATATGTTCCTATGTCCTCTAGACCTCACTCAAACTTTGGAAGCTTAATGGGGAAAATCCTGACCCAATCAAATGAAAAAATAAGAATAAACAATATTCTTGTCGAAGTACATTACAAAACTATTGAGCCCAAGAGTGATGTACATGGATGTCCCAACTGCTGCATTCCACAAAAAAATATTCCTCACATTTTTGTGAACCATACAGTTGAGCTAATATTGCAGAAAGCAATGTTTTCAAATATAGTAAGATTTTGTAGTTCTCTAATGTTAGCCAATTCCTTAATTAGGACATCAATCATACTGGCCATATTGACTGCTGAGACTTTGAAGCCTCCTAGCAATTAACAGACAGTTAAAATGGTGTAGCTATCAGAAATTGAACATCTTTTAATTCAGGACTGGTGTCCTACTAAAAAAAGGAAACAGCCACTTGACTTAGATCTAAATATAAACCTTAGAAATTTGTTTTGTTCAATAATAAAATGTATCAGCGAACATCATAAAGAACTAAATAGAATACAGCACAGAAGCAAGCTATTCAGACCAAATGGTCTGGGATTGTTTATGCTCCACACAGCCTTGAGTGTGAATGAAATACCTTTGAAGGCAGTCATTCTTTAAATGGATAGCGTGGAGGGTTGTTTTAGTTGCTACGGGACATTGACAGGATGCAGAACTGGGCTGCAAAGGGGCAGATGGAGTTCAAAGTGTGAAGTGATTCATTTTGGAAGGTTGAATTTGAATGCAGAATACAGGGATAAAGGCAGGATTCTTAGCAGTGTGGAGAAAAGAGAGACCTCAGGGATGTCCATAGATCCCTCAAAGTTGCCGCCCAAGCTGATAAAGTTGTTAAGAAGGCTTTTGGTGTGTTGGCTTTCATTAGCAGAGGGATTGAGTTTAAGAACCACGAGGTTAGCTGCAGCTCTATAGAACCCTGGTTAGACCACACTTGGAATATTGTGTTCAGTTCTGGTCACCTCATTTTAGGAAGGATAGAGAAGCCTTAGAGAGGATGCAGGGGAGATTTACCAGGATGCTTCCTGGACTGGAGGGCAGGCCATATGAACAAAGGTTTTTCTCATTGGAGAGAGCTAGGGTTTTTCTCGTTGGAGCAAAGAAGGATGAGAGGTGACTTGATAGAGGTGTCCAAGATGATGAGAGACATAGATAGAGTGAATACTCAGAGACTTTTTCCCAGGGCAGAAATGTCTATCACCAGGGGGCATAATTTTAAGGAAATTGGAGGAAGGTTTAGAGAAGATGTCAGAGGTTGGTTCTTTACACAGAAAGTGATGCATGTGTGGAATGCACTGCCAGCAGTGGTAGTAGAGTTAGATACATTAGTGACATTTAGGCGACTCTTGAATATGCACACGGATGATAGTAAAATGAAGGATATGTAGGTTAGTTTGATCTTAGCATAGGATAAAAGGTTGGCACAACATCAAGGGCTGAAGGGCCTGTACTGTGCTCTACTGTTCTATGTAACAAACACAGCAGTTAATTTAAGCACAGCAAGCTCCCACACATAGCCATATGATAATGATCAGGTAATTTGTTCCCTGGATTGAGGAATTAAAAATTAGCCCTTGTACATTAGGGAGAGTTCACCTGCTCTGTTTTGAAATCATGGTTGTGAGATCTTTTAGATTCATGTAGATAGTAGATTGGACCTCAGTTTGATGTCTGACATCTGACAGTGCAGCATTCAACAAGGGTTCAATAATGACTGCGAGAGGGGTAATGACAAGAGCAGCATCAGGCATACCTAAAAATGCTGTCTTAATTTGGTGAAGCTGCAAAACAGGACTACTTGAGAACCAAACAGCATAGGCAGGAAGTGACAGACAGTGCCGAATGATTGCACAACTAATAGATCAGACCTCAGCTACATCCTGGCACATCCAGTCACGAATGCTGGTGAATAATTAAACAGCTCACTGGATGTACAGGCTTCACAAATATGACGGAGGAGCCCAGTACAACAGTGAAATATATATGACTGAAGTATTTTCAAACAGTTTCAGCCAGAAGTGCCAAGTAGATGATCTATCTCAGCCTCCGACAGAGATTCCCAGCATTATGGATAACAGATTCAAATGACTCAAATCATTCCATATGACATTGAGAAATAGCTAAAGGCATCAGATACTACAATGGCCTTGGGCCTTGACAACATTCCAGCAATAGATTTGCGCTTCAGAACTTGCTATGCCATAGTCAAGCTGTTCCAGTACAGCTCCACTATGCTTTCTATCCTGAAATGTGGAATATTGCCCAGATATGTGTTGTACTCAAAAAATGTAGAAATATAGAATATAGGAGCAGGAGTAGGCAATTTGATCCTTTGAGCCTGCTCTGACATTCAATATGATCATGGCTGATCATTCAACACTTCCTGCTTTCTTCCTATATCCTTTGCTCTTTTTAACCCTAAGAACTATACCTACCTCCTTTTTTTTCTAATCAACCTGTTCAGAAATGTTATTACACACCTCTGGAGCAGGTTGGACTTGAATCTGGGTCTGCTGGTCCAGGGCTAAGGACACTATCACTATGCCACAACAGGGCCCTTCATTCAACTAATTTTTTTTGTTGATTTAACCTATTTTTCTAATTAACCTGTTCACAGATGTGATTACACACTGCTGGAACAGGTGGGACTTGAACCCTGACCTCCCAGTCCAGGGGTAGAGACTCTACCTTTGCACAACAAAAGCGCCCCTGAGTCTGCTTTATTTATCTCTTATTGAAAACATTGTGTTTTGCCCTCAACTTCTTTTTGTAGCAGAGAATGCCACGGGCTCATCACTTTCTGGGTGAAGACATTTCTCCTCATCTGAATCCTAAATGGCCTACCCTGTATCCTGAGACTGTGATCCTGGTTCTTGATTCCATGATTATTGGGAACATCCTTCCTGCATTTACCCTATCTCATCATGTCAGAATTTTGTAGATTTCTATGAGATTCCCCTCTTTCGTTGAAACTCTGGTGAACATAGTCCAAACCAATCCAGTCTCTCTTTATACATCAGTCTTACCATTCCAGGAATCAGTCTGGTAAACTTTTGCTGCACTCCATCAAAAGTCAGAACTTCATTTCTAAGCAGTTTAAATCTAACCTAGCTAATTGCCACCCCATCAGTTTCCTCTTGATTATCAGTAAAGTGATGGAAGGTGCCACCAATAGAGCTATTAGGCAGAAACTGCAAAGAAATAACCTGCTGTGACATTCAGTCATGGTTCTGACAAGGCCATGTGCTTGAACTCACTGCAGCCTTGGACAACATGGACAAAAGAGCTGAATTTCAGAGGTGAGATGGGAGTGACTGATCTTCACATCAAGGCAGTATATGATCAAGTGTGGCATCAAGACGCTGAGGAGAAAGTGAGGTCTGCAGATGCTAGAGATCAGAGCTGAAAATTTGTTGCTGGAAAAGCGCAGCAGGTCAGGCAGCATCCAGGGAACAGGAGAATCGACGTTTCGGGCATAAGCCCTTCTTCAGGAAGAAGGGCTTATGCCCAAAACGTCAATTCTCCTGTTCTCTGGATGCTGCCTGACCTGCTGCGCTTTTCCAGCAACACATTTTCATCAAGACGCTGAGCAAAACTGGAAGGAAATAGTGGGGTAAACTCTCTGCTGATTGGAGTCATACTGAAGTAAATTGTTGCTGATCAATCATGTCAGCCTAAGGTCATCTCTGCAGGAGTTCCTCTGAATTATGTCCTTGGCTTCACCATCTTCACCTGCTTCATCGATGAAGCTCCTTCATCATAAGGCCAGAAATGGTTCTGAATAAATGTCACTGGATCATAAACTGCTTTCTCTCCACAGATGTTGCTAAACCTGCTTTTTGTTTTAGGAATGAGTATGTTTGCGAATGATTGTACAATGTTCAGTTCCATTCACAACTGAAACAACAAAACCTGGACAATATGCAGGTTTGGGCTGATAAGTGACAAGTGAAATTCATATCACACAAATACTAGACAATGTCCAGGTCCAACAAGAGAGTCTGACCAGCAACATTTGACAATCAGTGCCATTGCCATCACTGAAATCCTCATTATCATTAACCTGGGAGTTAATATTGACCATTAACTGAACTGACTAGCTATATAATTACAGTGGCTACCAGCAGGTCAGGGCCTAGGAATCCTGCAGTGAGTAAAACACCTCCTGATTCCCTAAAGCCTGTTCACTATTTACAAGGCATGAGTCAGGAATGTGATGGAATACCTCTACTTGCCTGGATGAGTGCAGCTCCATCAACACTGAAGAAGCTCGACAATATCCAGGACAATGCAGCCTATTTGATTGTGGCCCCATCCAAAAACATTTATCTCTTCTCTCACCGATGCTCAGGAGAAGCAGTGCGTGATCCAACTTCACACACAGGAAGGAAGTGAGGATGTTTTAACAATGCCACAGGTTGAGGAACTGTCCGCAAAAGTGGTGGGGGATTCGGTTTATCTGAGAAACCAACTACAAGATGCAGTGCAGAAATTCACCCATGCTCCATTGACAACACCTTTCAAATCTGCGATGATTATCATCTGGAAGGACAAGGGCAGCAGATACATGAGAACACCACCAACTGCAAATTCTCCCCCGAGCCACACAGCATCTTGACTTGGAAATATATCATTTTTCCTTCAGTGTTGATGGGTCAAAATCCTGGAACATCCTACCAAACAATATTGTGGATATCTCTGTACCAAATGCACTACAGTGAATCAAGGAGGCAGCACACCACCGCCTGCTCAAGGGCAATTGGGGAATTTGTAATAAATGCTGGCCCAACTAGGGAAGCCCATATCCCTTAAATGCATGACAAAATCACCCTCGCACTGTGCTGGGAACATCAGAGTTTTATATTTAAGTCTCTGGATTGCAGTAACAGTATAATCAGAAATGGGCTTTTCTGACTTCTGTAACTTTCCTATTGGAATTTTGTGTATTTTGTCATTGGTTCTAGTGTACATTATGAAATTACAACACTGTCTTTGATACTTTGTGACTAGGGGGAGCGAATTGTGCAGAAGACTTTTTGGGATCTTTCACTGCTCTTGGATCTGCTGACTCATCATCTGCTCCAAATACTAACCAGGATCAATCTCCTAAATTCATCTTCACAGAAAGAGAATGTGTGTGCTTTGAGGTCTGAATTCCCACTGTGTAACGTTTTGCACTAATTTATCACTAAAGCTAATTTGATTTTGTCCTGCAGCACATTCTTGCCCTGAAATTCACCAAGTGCTAACCTGATTTCATATCTGTCTCAGAGAACACAAGCAGTCAATCTATTTATCTCTGAAATCTCATCTGCTATTATTGATCAGACATTTTGCCCTCAACTTATTGTTCTATTTGGAATGCATGCATTCCCAAATAATCAGGCAGAATAAAGGTATCCAGAGACAGCCACAACTAATCATATAGAGAGGTAACAGCATCTACATCTTTCATTACATCATTTTCATTCACTTATTTAGCTTGTTCCCAATTTGTTTTGAGACTGATGACAGAGTTCTTGTGTTATGGGATGTGACACCTATCCCACTTTGTGGAGATGCAATCCTTTTTTATTCCCTATAATTTTCCTCTGACAATCTCACTGATTACAGAATCACAGAACTGATACAGAACAGAAGGATGTTGTTCAGCCTCATCATGTCTGCGCCAGCTCTCCCAAAGCACAGCTAACTCTTGCTTTCTCCCCAGTTTTTGCACAGTCTTTCTCTTCAAATAGCCGTGTCATTTCCTTTAAAAGTTTTGCTTTAACCTTTAACCACCACATTATTAGGCAGTGCATCCCAGATGTGCAACATTTTTGCTTCTTTACTAATCACCAATTGGAAATGACCTGGGACAACATGAGAAGGGATGAAGTCAGAATTTCCTATAATTACCTATTCAAACCAGTCATTCCCTCAAATTCCTTGAAGCTCCATTCATCACTAATGTTTCTCAGATACATCAAATCCCCCATCACTTTTGCTGGCAATTCCCCAATCTGTGGCATTGTTAATACATCCCCACTTCCTTCCTTAATGTGAAGCTGGGATCACTACATGACAATATCCAGTTACAATGTTCAGCATGTTGAGGGGAATTGATAGATCGACACTAATCAAAGTGGGGGTCAAGTTGAAATTTTGGGGGGGCTCAGCTCTGAGGCAGCTTTGGGTGCCATGGAACTCTGATTCAGTTATGACAACTGTGCCCCTATTCTGAAAGAGTACCCACTTCACAGCTTCCTCTACCCAGTCTTGCTGGCCTTCACTTCACCATTCTCCATCCACCTGGACTCTCACAGGTCTCCCTCCCTTGCTCCCCCCTTAATCACCCACCCCAGCCACTGAAGGATTGTGAAATTTTCAAATCATGTAGGTAATAGAGGCTGTAGTTTGGAAGATGCTGTTGAAGATCCCTTGGTGAGTTCCTGAAGTGCAATTTGTAGATGCTATTGTGCATTGTGGTGGAATGAATGATGTTTAATTTGGTGGATGTGGTGCCAATCTAGAGGACTACTTTGTCTGGCTGGTTTTGAGCTTCTAGAGTGTTTTTGGAGCTGTACATTTCCAGGAAAATGGAGAGTTCTTCAACACACTTCTGAATTGCGCCTTGTAAAAGGGCAGGCTTTGGGGATGAGGTGAGTTACTTGCCTTAGAAGAAGATCTAATAGGTTTCTCCCTCTTGTTGGATCACTTGCCATCTGCTGAGATCCAATTGGTAGCTCTGTCCTTTAGCTTGGTGAGTATTGATACTATTGAGCCACTGTTGGTGATGGTCACTGAAGTTTCCCATCTTAAATACATATGGTCCCTTGCCACCCTTAGTGCATCTTCCAAATGGTATTCAATGTAGAAGAGTACTAATTCATCATCTGACGGTGAGCAATAAGTGGTAAACAGATAGAGGTTTCCGACCTCATTTGACTTGACATGGAGTCCGGAAGCAATGTTGAGAAATTCTAGAGCAAATGCTACCCGACTATATATCACCATCCTCCTTGGATCTGTCCTCCCAGTGAGATGTGACATAGCCAGGGATAATGATGCTAGTGTCTGGGACATTGTCTGTAAGGTGAAACATTTTGAGCATGACTGTCAGGTTGGTGTCTGACTAGTCTATGAGACAGATCTCTCAATTTTGGCACAAGTCCCAGGTGATAGTGAGGAGAATTCTTCAATGTCAACAGGACTGATTTTGCCACTGTCATTTCTAGTGTTTAAGTTAATGTTATGTGGGGTTTCATTCCTTCTGACTTTATTGGAGAACTTTGATACAGCTTACTGGTTTGTGAGTCATATCAGAAGGGCATTAAGAGTCAGACACATTGCAATGGCTCCAAAGTCTCATATGGGTCAGAAGACAGCAGATTTTCTTCCTACAGGACATTAATAAATCAACAACTGTTTCTTGGCATCTTTACTGAGACTAACTTTATAAACTAGATTACTTACAGTGTGGAAACAGGCCCTTCGGCCCAACAAGTCCACATCGACCCGCTGAAGCGCAACCTACCCATACCCCTACATTTAGCCCTTCACCTAACACTACGGGCAATTTAGCATGACCAATTCACCTGACCTGCACATCTTTGGACTGCGGGAGGAAACTGGAGCACCCACGCAGACACGGGGAGAATGTGCAAACTCCACACAGTCGCCTGACGCGGGAATTGAACCCGGGTCTCTGGTGCTGTGAGGCAGCAATGCTAACCACTGTGCCACCGTGCAGCCCACTAGACTTAAGTGAATGAATTAATTGAATTTATTAATTAGTTGAGATGAAATTGCAGCTGTCATGGTGAAATTTGATACACAAAGGGAAAGGTTCTGTAAGGCTGATACACAAAAGGCAAGATTCTGTGGAAGGAACTAGGGTCGTGACTGCTGGCATCGCCCCTTTTCATGTGCCAGTCAGGTATTTGATTGCCAGTTATCCCAGGGTTATAAATCATTGAGGTGCAAGTCCCACCTGCCGAGTGCCAATCAGGCAATGTGCAGTCTGTGGCAAGGTTTTCAAATCTGGTAACAGCTCAACCAAACACAGCCTCACCCAGTGTCAACCAGCCCAGTCTCTTGGACAGGAACAGTCTCCTGCTATTTCCTGATCCTAAAGGAAGCAGCATTTAACTAAATTCTCACTTTTATTTTGAGCATTATTGATTTCAATTGTGTGGAGCAGTTGGACCAAATGGCCTGTTTCTGTGCTATATATATATAATACTGTGCAAAAAATGAACAAGTTGATTAAATGTGAAGATTTGTATTTAAGGGGGAAGTATGCAACATTTGTCAAAATTTGGGAATTATATGGATACACTGTGAAGGAAGCATGTGTCCTTAATGCTTCTTTGCTGTCATTTAAAAATTTAACAGACAATGAGAGGTTGAGAGTGCTGCGCCTCTTCACATGATCAATTATTATGCCATTTAACATTGCAGGGATCTTAAGAGGGATTAAAATAGTGAGAAATTTCATCCGGCAGTATTAAAACATTTGTTAAACACGTGATCCTAATGGACCTTAATGGATTCTAAAGAATTATGCAACAGAATAGAGATGTTTGGCATTTTTATACTTTAGGAAGAAAATCTGGAAGTATCTAATGACTAGATGCAACTGACAGAATCATCAACATGGTGACAGGAAGCTGTCTTTTGGCTCATCTTGCCAGTGCTGGCTCTTTGAACATGCTCCCCAATTTCCCTCACTCCCTCTGGTTCTTTGCCCATAGACATTAAAAGACTTCTTTTCAAATATTTATCAAATTGACAACCAAAAACTCCTACTGAAACAGTTTCCTTGCCCCTTCAGACAGTACAATCCTAACCATAACAACTTGCTGCACAGTAGAATTATTCTTCATAAGACCATAAGAGATAGAAGCAGAATTAGGCCATTAAATCCATAAAGTCAGCTATCCCAGTTGATCATGGCTAATATGCTTCTCAACTCCATTCTCCTGCCTTTTCCCCATAACCCTTGACTCCTTTACGAATAATGAACTTACCTATCTCTGACTTAAATATACACAATGACTTGACATCCACAGCCTTCTGTGACAATGACTTCCAAAGATTCACCACCCCCTGGCTGAAGAAATTCCTCCTCATCTCAGTTCTAAAGGGTCATTCCTTCACTCTGAGAGTGTGCACTTGGGTCCTAATCTCTCCTACTAGTGGAGACATCTTCTCCATGTATTCTCTATCCAGGCCTCAGTATTCTGTTAGTTTCAATGAAATACTTCTCATCCTTCTAAACTTCACTGAGTACAGACCTAGACTCCTTCAATGACAAGCCCTTCATCCTTGGGATCATTCTCATAAAACTCCTCAGGACTGCCTCCAATGCTAGCCTTAGATATGGGGCCGAAAGCTGTTCACAATATTCCAAATGCAGTCTGATCAAAGCCTGATGCAGCCTCAGTAGTAGACCTCTGCTCTTGTATTTTAGCCCTCCCAAAATGAATGCCAATATTGTATTTGCCTTCCTAACTGCCAATGAACCTCTCATGTCTTCTCCAGTTGTTTACAAACCATCTTCAGTCTTCATCTTTGTCTGGACTATCCTGCCAGTGGAATTGTGTAATAATTTTGAATAGTATGGCTATTTGTAGATAGATATGTAATCACTACCAGTGTGTTATGAGGTATGGCAGATGTTCGCCTCAAGGATTGGTAGATTGTATCAATCAGCATATCCCTTTGGCTGTTTGCAACAGGCAAACAATTGACTGTATCTCACCAGCTTATGTTTGCAAAATTCATAACAGTATCCAACATCAGATTGCCAAATAATCCTGAGTATATAAACAATTACACCGACAGGAGAAAGTGAGGTCTGCAGATGCTGGAGATCAGAGCTGAAAATGTGTTGCTGGAAAAGCGCAGCAGGTCAGGCAGCATCCAGGGAACAGGAGAATCGACGTTTCGGGCATAAGCCCTTCTTCAGGCCTGAAGAAGGGCTTATGCCCGAAACGTCGATTCTCCTGTTCCCTGGATGCTGCCTGACCTGCTGCCCAATTACACCGACAATCAATTTAGGATTGCAATGTGGCACAATTGCATGCTATGGAAGTTACACTTATTCAGGAACAATGCACATTCTAAGCAGACAGAAAGAATAGACATACACTGGTCTTCCCATGTAGTTGTGATGGTCAGGAAGGTACAACAACGCCTCATCTTCCTCAGGCAGCTCAGGAAATTTGGACCCTCATCAACTTCTACAGATGCACAATTGAAAGCTTACTGTTCTGGTGCATAAGATTAGATTAGATTAGATTCCCTACGTATGGAAACAGGCCCTTAGGCCCAACAAGTCCACATCAGCATTCTGAACAGTAACCCATCCAGATCCATTCCCCTATCCTACCCTATATTTACCCCTGACTAATGCACCTAAACACTATGGGTAATTTATCATGGCCAATTCAATTCACCTGAAATGCACATCGTTGGATTGTGGGAGGAAACCCAGTCAGATATGGGGAGAATGTGCAAACTCCACATAGATAGTTGCCCGAGGCAAGAATTGAACCTGGGTCCCTGACAATGTGAGGCAGCAGTGCTAACCACTGAGCCACCGTGCCGTCCCATAATGGCCTGGCATGGCAATTGCTCTGCCCAGGCTTGTAGGAAACTATAGAGGGTGGTGTGCACAGCCCAGGCCATCATGGGAGTCAACCTTCCATCCGTGGACTCCATTTATATGGTTGGTGCTGCAGAAAGGCTGCCGACATGATCAAAGACCATTTGCACCTTGATAATGATCTTCTACAACCTCTTCTGCCAGACAGAAGCTACAGAAGTCTGAACACACACACACACACACACACACACACACACACGTGGGTTCAGGGACAGCTTTTTCCCAGCCGTTTTTAGACCAATGAATGGATTCCATTGCCTCAAAAAAAGCTGGTCTTGCTAACTTTGATACCTCTTACATGCCCTGTGCAATGTTACCTCAATGCCTCCATCAAAATTGCTTGTTCTGTACATCCTTGCTTTCTGTGATCTGCCTATACTGCTTGTAAACAAAGCTTTTCACTGTACTTCGGTGCACAGGACAACAAACAAATAAATAATTAAATAAATAAATTAACTGCACCTGTTGCAATTCAACAAAATAGGTGACAACTATTTCTGATTAATTTCTCAGGGAAATGTCTTATACGATCATAGTCAAAATGCCTGATTTAATATTGAAACAATGCTTGATAGTTAACTGTCAAATATCTTCTGACTGATGTATTCCCTATGGCAACACCTCTGTCAATCAGCTTTCACTTGCCAACCAAATAGCACTCTTTCTCAAATAGCATAAATTTTGACTTCGCTCTACGTTGATATTCTTGCAAATTATCCTGATAAGTGCAAGTAGAAAAGCTTCAACAGAATTTTTTTTCAGAAATACTCAACTCCTGCTGGGAATCCCTGTTAGTTCTATAGGGTGAAAGCCTTACAAAATCACTTGGTCTTTCAACATGTATTTGGTCACCATCAGGCATCCTCTGTGACATCTGTACCTAGTATAGAATTTAAACTGCCCAGATTTACTGGCCAATCAAAGGCTAGCAGCCCATCATAGTTGCCAGTGGGAATGTTGGTTGTCTGTGACACTGCATCCAGATGAAGACCATGATCATCATGGTATTCGAGGCCATTGGTCAGTGAGTGCAGGAAGGGAGCTCAGAGGAGGTAATGAGAATTGAACTGAAAGGATCCTTCCAGAGCATAATCATTCATATCAGCCAGATAGATGCATCACTACATTTTTTGTAAGGGTATAACCTGAACAGGAACAACAATCACAAATTGGATGTCAAGATTACTTATTAACTACAAAATGTGCATGAAAACTTTCCATATTATGGCTCCAATAAAGAGCAAAAGTTAAAAAAGCAGCAGATTCATTAGCACCTGAAAACAGAAAAGGCAGATTACTCTGTCCAGATAATGTTGCAGTGTGTATTATTGATCGAAAAAGTAGCAGGGGGAGAACAGCAATACTTTATATTTAAATAGCATCATGATTGTGGTAAAACATCATAACTAGTTCACAGTTGTGTAAATCCATACTTAAATCTGAGTTGAGTCACAGAAGGAGACATTAAGACAGGCGATCAAAAGCTTAGTCAAAGAGGTAGGATTTAAGCAGTGTCTTAAATAAAAGTGAAAAGTCAAGGATGGGAATTCAAGAGCTTTCAATCTAAACAGTTGAATGCACAACTGAATAAAATAGATAACAATAGTAATTTAGTGTCACTTGTATTTTTACTAAAAATACAATATAAAATGACAAAGGAAACTAAGAATAGGAGTGCAGCGATTATGTGAATTACTTTGGACATATGGCACAGAAAGAGGCCATTCAGCCTTTTCGATCCATGCTGACATTAGTGCTCCACTCCAGTCTCCTCTCATTTTTCTTCATCTAAATGGAGCATCATAATCCTCGACTTCCTATTCCCTCATGTGTTTATTGAGCTTCGCCTTAAATGCATTGTCACTATCTCCTTCAAACACATCATGTAGTAAGTATTTCTTCATTCTCAGAATCACAGAATGTTTCAGTGCAGAACGAGGCCATTTGGGTCTTTGTGTCCACACTGGTGTTCTCAGTATTTTGGATAAGTACCGTTCTCTTGCGTTTTCCTTGTTACCCTGCATACTGTTTCTACGTAAATAATCATCCAATGCCCTCTTGAAAACCTTAATTGAACTTGCCTTCACCACACTCCCAGATAGTGCATACCATACCCTAACTACTCACCTTGTTGCCTCTTATGCAAAGCAATTTAAAACTGTTCCCTTTGGTTGTCAAACCTCTTATGAGTAGGAACAGTTTTTCCCTATCAAATCTTCTCTTAGCCTCCTCCTCACCAAGGTAAAAATAACAAAGGTTTCAAACTCACCAATACACCAGTTTTAATTGCAGATTTTTGTTAAATGAACTCAATTTCACCATCCACCTGGGATTTGAATATATGGCCCTAGAATATTAACCACAATATCTAGATTATAAATCAAGTGACAATTCTTATATGCCACCACCTCACACTTCTTGTCACTCTTTGGGTAAAGAGTTTCTCCTGAATTATAATTGGATTTTTTGGTGAATCTCTTATTTGATGCGATTAGTTCCCCACAAGAGGAAACACGCTCACTGTTTCCAATCCATCAAAACCTTGCAGAATTTTAAAGATCTCTATTATGTCATGCTGTATATTTGTGTAAGTATAGTAGATTATCATGTTAAGAGTCTGATCATTTGACATAATGATAACACATCATTGGCCATTTTGGGAAGGGAAAACAGCTGAGTCTATCTTGCTGCTTGTACAGTAAACATCTTCATAATAAAGCTCCTGCTGTTAAACATTTTGGTGTCCTAACTCGGCCTGGAATGTAACACAAGAAGAAAACCAGTGTTAGGATTAAAAACTGCTTCAAGATCCAACGGGTCGATCATGGATTCATTGGAAACAAAATTGAGTTCCACGTTGCAGACTTTGGAGGTAATTTGATAAAAAGAAAAGAAAGCAAAAGCTGTCATCACTGCACCAAAGCAGGTAGAGTCAATAAAACAAAATCAACCCAGTGAGGAGGTGAACAGTGCAGAATGAATTCGCTCTGTCCTCCAAACTGAAGGAACATTGTGAATAACGAGTATCCTACACAGAGGAAATGTCTTGAGATTGGGGTGCAGACTCAGAAAGAAATAGGCAGCCTCAGGAATATCTTGTTCAGGCGGGAAGAAGCGACATTGTGCTTATTTTTTCTGGTACATCGTGCTTCACAGGCCTTTCCTATTTAAAATAAAATGGTAGGAGAGTTTGGCAGTGCAGAACCATATGATAAAATTAAAGAGAAACTCCATTATTTTAATCATGGTAACAAAACTGAAGCAGGTCCAGTATCTTTGCGCTCTTGAGTATTACGGGCAAAAGACTTAACCTTTTGAGGAGTTTTACAGCCAGAGAAATCAATTCAAAGATTATGAAGAAATAATAGTAAACCAATTTTTTCATCAAATCCATTGGTGAATGCTGAAAGGTTCAGATTCCGAAAATGTAACTGGCATAATTGTTGAAGTTATATCCCAGTTCATAGCATTTTAAAGAAGTTAGCAGAATTCTGTGAATTCGGAGATGACTTAAATGATGCCACCAGAGACGGACTGTAAGGGTTAAGATGTAAATCAATCCAGTGAAGATTACTGACAGAAAGATATCTAGAGATAAATCCTGGAAATAGTAGTCTTGAAGGAAAATAGCAGCCAAGAAAGCTCAACAGCTAAGCTCGAGCATGAGAGATCACAAATAGTGGTTGAGCACCAACACAGACTCAATCTTGCCATTGGTGTGGAAAAACAGGTCATGGAGCAGCAAATTGCTGGTTGAAAGAAGCAGCTTGCATAATCTGTGGTGAAAAGGGCACATTGAATGCGCATGTTGGAGGATGAAGCATGAATAATATATAACAAAAGTACAGAAACCAAAGAGTAGGAAGAAAATCTACACAGTACAAAAAGAGCATGAGAAGAGCCCAGACTCACAATCTGAAGAGGCCTTGTTATTAAACCTGCATAAACAGAAGTCCCTGGAGAAACTGAGTAAGTCTGGCAACATCTGTGATGAGAAAACAGAGTCAGTGTTTTGAATCCTGTGACCCTTCTTCAGTTCCAACACATAAAGGACTAATCAGATACAAGAGACTTCCATTTAGAATCATATCTGCACCTGTATAATTCCAGCATGCCATGGATCAGATTTTATGTGGATTGGAAGGGGTCCAATGTTACCTAAACAATACTTTCATCATAGACAGAAATGAAAAAGAGCATCTCTACAATTCAGATGTTACTCCACAGAGACTTGAAGATTATGGTCTAAGAGCGAGGAAAGAAGAATGTGAATTTTTAGAAATCTTTAGGCTATTTCATTGATGTTACGAGATTACACAAGTCACCTTCAAAAGTAAAAGCCATAAGTGAAGCACCAACACCTAAAAATGTAAACCAACTACAATCTTTTTAAGCTTACTAAATTACAATGGCACATTTGTCCCAAAGCAGGAAGGATGTTCCCAATGAACCCAGAACCAGGGGTCACAGCTTAAGGACATGGAGTAAAACATTTAGGACCTAGGTGAGAAATGTCTTCACCCAAAGAATCGTGAGCCTGTTGAATTCACTACCACAGAAAGCAGTCAATGTGAAGTCATTGTTTGATTTCAAGAAGGAGTTGTACATAGTAGTCATGATTTGGAGATGCTGGAGTTGGACTGGGGTGTACAAAGTTAAAAATCACACAACACCAGGTTATTGTCCAACAGGTTTAATTGGAAGCACACTAGCTTTCGGAGCGACGTTCCTTCATCAGGTGATAGTTGTACATAGAGTTGTACATAGCACTAGATGAAACAGATCAAAGGAAAGAGGGAAAAGCAGGAGTAGGCTATTAGGTTTGATCAACACAAATGGTGGAGTAGGCTCGAAGCTCCATAATGCCTACTCCTGCTTCTATTTTCTATGTTTTGAAATCTTGCAACCATTCTCAAGCTGTTGCCAGTTTATTATGCCAAACAAAAATCCAAAGAGACTTTATTTATGAAGTCCTGAAACATTCTGACCAAAGTTACTGCTGCAATTAGCATGCAATGCATCACTGTATGTAGTGGGAGCATTTATTTCTCACACAATGAAGAGATGCCAATGGCTCTTGCATCAACGTTGTTAAACAAAGCAGAAATGAACTGTGAACAGAGAAACTCTAGGAATTATTTTGGCATTAGACAATTCTTTTGATACCTGTATGACCAGGAATTTATCTTGCTAACAGATTACAGACCATTGACCACAATACTCAGGCCTTATAGAGAGATTTATTCTCGAGCAGCTAGCTGTATGCATTGTTGCTATGAGTGCACACTTAGACAATTAAGTATCAGCAATTCAATTTACACGGGAATGCTGATGGGCTCTCTAGATTATCTTTGCCAAATTAGTTAACTACAAACAGTCCTTATGAAGACATTTTCTACATTAAACACTCTGGCAAGAGCAGGACAAGTTAAAAGTACACTAGAAATGGTCCATTACAAGCAAACATGATGGACATGGTACTTCATGGCAAGATCACAGGCACAACTTCAAAACTGAAGCCATATGTTCCATGAAAGCTAGAACTATCCACATAAGAAGGATGTCTCCTATGGGGAATGAAGGTTATCAGTCAACCACTCGAAGGAAATGTGTGTTAAATCAACTATGTGAGATCACTGTGACATTATCAGAATAAAGGAGGTAGCCAGAAGCTATTTTTGAAGGCCTGCAAAATTTAGGAGCAGACAGAAAGTTGTGCAATTTCTGCAAGAGTGGGCAATATACCTCCACTAGCGCCATTCCACCTGTGAGAATGGGCAGAAGGTCCATAGCAAAGAATCCATATCGACTATGCCAGACCTTCGGATAGGCGAATGTTTTTCACAATGGGTGATACATATACTGAGTAGCTTGAAGTTATCATCATGAAGATGATACCTTCAGAGAAAACCTTTGAAACACTGGGAGAGAGCTTTGTGAGGTTGGAACAACTTGTTAGTTAATGGTCCACAGTTTACACCACAAGAGTTTATGGACTATCTAAAGCATAAATGAATTCAAAATATCTGATCAGCTCCTTATAACCCAGCCACAAATGGTATTGCAGAAAGGTTTGTTCAGATAGTGAAACATTCCTTAAAGGTTACTTGAGAACAGGGATCATTATCCAAAAGACTAAGCTATTTTTTGATAGCATACCAGAACACAACCAACTCAAAAACTCAAAGTTCTTTAGCACTGGTCATGATAAAATGTCAGTTGCACATAGCAGTTAATTTGTTGAAACCATCCATGACAAAATATATCTTGCCTACTCACTGTGGTATTAATGATTGGAAATATTCAACATTTTCATTGTAGGAGCTTCTGATGTGGAGGGGTTGTGTATTTGTGTAAGTATGGTGGACTGTCACTTTAAGGATCTGACATAACGCTTACATCATTAGCCATTTGAGGGCAAACAGCTTAGTCAAACTTGGCTGCCTGCACAGTAAATGTCACAATAATAAAGTTCCTGTTGTTAAATACTTCGGCCTCTTGGTCCTTCTAGGTAATAGGTCACCTCACTTTTCTTTTCTCAAGACATTAAGGATGTAGCCTGTCAATCTTAATCTGATAATATAAACCATATTTCTGGAATTATCCTTTTAAATTTTCTCTGCATCCTCTCCAATGTGTCTATCTCATTTTTGTAATGTGGCAACTAAATGGCACAAAATCCTTCAGATATGGTCAAACTATGATTCAGAACATTGTTTGGCTGGAGGAGGCTTCAGAAACAGAAGGAGTGAAGTCATGAAGGGATTTGAGAATAAGAATTGGATTCCTTAAAATTGAGGAATGCAGGACCAGGAGCCAATGTGGACGAGCAAGGAAAGGTGAACTGGACCTGATTGTCATCTTTTAGTTTAGCTAGAGCAGTGTAGGAGATTACAGGCAGGGAGGTTTGAGAAAGCATAGCAATGGATAGACTCTTCAACTCTTGGCCATTTCTGACAAGTTACCTACAATTACAGATATATGTCACATCTCTTAAAAATATTTTCCAACTCACTTGTCAGTTGTATTAATAGATCATTAACCTTTTAGAAATGCTGACAACTAACAGCTTTTTTGCGATTTCCTTTAGATTCCCAGCATACTTTACACGTACAACTTCTGCTTTGATTTTACGTTCTAGTGGACCAGGTTGTTAACTGGAATATGGCTCCATTTTCAGAATTTCTTATCTTTCAGGATCACTGAACCAACAGTAGGCTCTGCATATGATTGACTATCAGCATGCATCTTGTCACCTCAGAAATCAGCAAGTTAACTTTGTGTTTTACCTTTGTTAAATCCAATCACTTGGATAAGACCACCATTAAAATAACTCAAGGGCAACGAGATGGACAATAAAAATGTTGGCCACATCCCAGTAAATAAAAAAAAACTTACTGCAAATTTATCCAAGATCTCCTGGATATGCTGAAATCCATTCTTCTCAGCGATGTCTCTTGGGTCTTCTCCGTAAACATTCAGAACTGTGGAGGCCTGGGCTGATCCCGGACATTCTAGAAGTAGAGTGACAAGGTTCTCTAGACCATTCTTGGCTGCAAAATGGAGCAGTGTTGGGAACTCATGGCCATGTTCCAGATCTGGATAACAATAGAGAGTAGGCAAGTGTCAAATGTGATTGAAAGTTCGTGAGATGAAATAGGAGAGTTAAAATTTTAAATATGCAGTCTTGCACACTGATTAAAGAATGTAGTCCTAGATTTATACAAAGGACTTCTCTCATTTTGGTGGATATTGACTTATCTCATTTCACCTTGTACATTTTGTGGGCGGCACGGTGGCACAGTGGTTAGCACTGCTGTCTCGCAGCGCCAGAGACCCGGGTTCAATTCCCGCCTCAGGCGACTGACTGTGTGGAGTTTGTACATTCTCCCCGTGTCTGTCTGTGTCTCCCACAGTCCAAAGATGTGCAGGTCAGGTGAATTGGCCATGCTAAATTGCCCGTAGTGTTAGGTAAGGGGTAAATATAGGGGTATGAGTGGGTTGCGGGTTGGTGTGGACTTGTTGGGCCGAAGGGCCTGTTTCCACAATGTAATGTAATCTAATCTTAAAAAATAAACACATCTGACACTACCACAAACTTCATTGCATGCAACTTCTTCATTTCTTAAATGAGACAAAGAACTGTAGATGCTGGAGATCTGAAACAAAAACAGAAAGTGCTGGGGACCCTTTGTTCTGAAGGGTCACTGGATTCGAAACGTTAACTGTTTTTCTCTCCACAGATGCTGCCAGAGCTGCCCTGTATAACTGAAACATAACTTCCCAACTTTTGTAGTCAATTCCCTTTGCAATAAATAATAGCATGAGCTTTAATAATTACTTGCTGTAACTTCATAGCACATTGTGATTCATGCACTAAAACACCCCGATAGCTCTGCATCTCAGAGCTCTGCAACCTCTCACCATTTACATAATACATTTAATTTTTATTCTTCCTGCCAGAATGGATAATTTTAACTTTTTCCCAAATTATACTCCATTTGCTACATTTTTGCCAACTCAGGTAACCCATCTATATCTTTTTGTAGCCATCATGTGTCCTCTTCACAGCTTGTTTTCCTACCTATGTTTGTGTCATCAGCAAATTTGGCAACAACATCTTTGGTGCCTTCATTTAAGTCACTTCTGTAAATTGTAAACAGTTGAAGTTACTTCACAAATCACTGAAGCACACCATTCATTACATCGTATCAACCAGAAAAAGACCCAGTTATGCCCACTCTCTCCTTCCTGTTAGCCAGCCAAATGTCTACTCGACAAGTTAGTCTCTGTATCATGAGTTTTTATTTTCTGTTGTAACAAGGTACTTTATCAAATGCTTTCTGGAAATCCCAGTTTGGTACATCCACTGGTTTCCCTTTATTCTTGGCGCTACTTCCTTAAGGAAATCCATGGGACTAAACCTAATATTTTTCTGGCTAAGTCCAAGATGCATCAAAATGTTTCGAAGGTTTCTAGCTGTCTTTTGAAATTCACGTCAGTAATAGTGTCTCTCCTGAGCAACTGCCAATCCATATAATACACGTTGTTTCCACAACAATTTGCCACTCACTGGATATTCCTGAATTCACCAGAATCCCTGCACCTCTGTCACTAGTAAAAGTCTGTTGAGCCTCAATGCCACAGTCAGTCCAGAGCTGTCCCATACAATTGCTGACATTTGCCCTGGACATGGCAGACAGGGGGAAATAGGCACCCCACTTCCACTTTGTGGGCAGGAACTCAAACGGAGGGAGAGATGAGGGAATAGGGTGAGGGAGGCAGGATACAGGACTTCCATTTCTCCTAGAACCAGTGGTAGAGGCCACAAAAAATGATCTGATCTGAGATTGCTATCTAGATCAAAGCACTGAAAATTATCTGAAAAAATATGCGGCAACGTAGGAAGAAGGTCAATGTTGTTCTCCACTCTGCAACCATAAGTGCCACCATCTTCTCCCCAATACCTTACACGCACTCCATCTCTACCACTGTACCACCTCCCACCAAAGCTCCTGCTCTACCATTTTAACTATTGCCATCAACATCTTCCCTCAATTGCTGTCACCCACCCCAAACTCTGACACCACTAATTTTGCAAGCATTCTGCACTGCCTACTCAGTGACCCATGGCACTTCCCTACATGCGTCAATAGTAATGGCTGTGTCACCCAGCTTCTACAATACCTGCTTGTCTTTCAATTCCTTGATGAAACCAGACCAAATAGGGCAGAAAGATTCAAGACAGGGACTGCTCTACCTGTCATTTGGCTCTCCGTCCTTTGTAAGGAAAGGTTCCTGACTCTGACCACCCAAGCAGTGCCTGGACTGAGACTGCCCTTGATTGACTGTATTGGGAACGCCTTAGTGAAGGCTATTCCCTTATCTTGAGTGAAGCCTGCTGACAACTATGACAAGGAAGAAATGTTTGTGGCTGCACTAAATGGTGAGGCAAGACAGATATCTTGGGGGAGACAGTGAGGACTGCAGATGCTGGAGATCAGAGTTGAGAATGTGTTGCTGGAAAAGCACAGAAAGTCAGACAGCATCCAGGAGCAGGAAAATCGATGTTTTGGACCGGAGCCCTTCACAGGGATTAGGCTGGGAGTCTCGGGGGTGGAGAGATAAATGGGAGGGGGTGAGGCTGAGGAGAAGATAGCTGAGAGTGCAATAGGTGGATGGAGGTGGGGGTAATAGTGATAGGTCAGAGAGGAGGGTGGAGCGGATGGGTGGGAAGGAAGATTGACAGGTGGGACAGGTCATAAGGGCGGTGCTGAGCTGGAAGGTTGAAACTGGGGTGGACATGAAAGTTGCTTAGCTTACATTCTTTTATGTCGAATGCAGTAGATAAATACCGTTTGTTGAGTGCATTAACCTCCTTAGGATGTAGAAATACAGAGGTCCGCTACATGTATCCTCCTGAGAATGTAGAAATCTTGGGGGGGGGGGGGGGTTGCTGAGACAGGGAAAAGCACAGAAAGGCAGGAAAGCCAAAAGCATTTATAGTAGGGGCAAAGTAAGATCGTGCCATGTCAGCATACAAAGTGCCCTGTGATGCAGCCTGATTCATTCCCTCAGCTCACAGTGCCCTTGACGTAGCATTACAAGGATAGTTGCCAGTTCAGCCCAAGGTGCGGCATTACAGTGCAAACGACTCCTGTAAATATATCGAAGATGTGTCATGACATTTCTTAGAGGTTGAGAAATGTCGAATGCTAATGTCCATGGATGTGGGGTGAATTTGGCCAATACCCACGGAGTTGATGAAGGCCATTCAAAGCAAGCAGTAAGTTGAATCTGCAAAGTACAAGTTCTGGTTTGCTTGTTAGTTTTCTCGACATCTAGCTTGTTTGGCAAATTTGTTAAGATGGGTGTATCAATATTGACAAGGCACACTGTGGCATTAATAAGGCAGTTAACAATCAACAAGAAGCAGCAACTTGCTTCTTGCCACTGCCATGTGAGAATCTCACCATGCCATTTGTGAAAAGCCTTTGAGATAGAGGAGATAATCTTGATGTTGAGATGGGGCTCGCTGCACTTGCCACACTGCTCACCACAGGCCACATTACTCGGACTCCTTTAAGATTCCACCCAACAAACTGGCTAAACATGATTTTTGTTTTCTAAAACCATGTAGACTCTGCCTGATTAACTTGAACTTATCTATAACTTCTTTATTAATAGCTTCCAATAATTTTCTCATGATCGGATGCTAAGTCAACTGTCCTGTAGTTCCCTGCTTTCTGGCTCTTTCCCTGTTGAATAAAGAAATTACACTTACCATCTTCCAAATCTAGGGATTTGAGGTAAGTTAAACCGTATCAACTGATGAGCCATTTCTTTTAAGACTGTTGGATGAAGTTCATCAGGACCTGAGACCTTGTCAGCCTTCAACCCCAATAACTTCTCACTAGCACTCCTCCAGCAATTGTAATTTGTCTGAGTTTGTCCCTGCCTTCCAATTCTTGATTTATTACTGATTCTGGGATGTTCCTTGTATCCTCTATGGTAAAGACTAATGCTAACTACGTGTTCAGTTCTTCTGTCATCTCTTTATTTTCAATTATCAACTCTCTACACTCACTTTCTATTGAACAAAAACTGCTATTCTTAACTTCTCTTGTTTTAATATTGATAGAAACTATCTATTTTCATATTTCAGGCTAGGTTTCCCTTTAATTTTCCCCTGCTTATTAATTTTGCTAAATATTCTGCTCATTCTTCTGATCTGTCACATCTTTGCACAATGACACACTTTTTCTTTATAATTAGACAAGAACATCATCTTCAATTCTACTTGTTAATTGCACTTAATCAACTTAATTTACTGTGAACTTTCAAAATACAGTACAAACATAATAACAAGTCATTTGGCCCACCTGGTCTATGATGGTAATTCTGCTTCACATGAGCCTCCTGCCATCCCTCTTAATCTCACCTGACTCCCGTCTGCTTCTAATTCTTGCTCAATCACTTGTTTATCGACATTCCCCTTAAATTAATTTATACTATACAATTCAACCACACCATGTGGTAGTGAGTTCCACTTTCTCACCAAACCCTGTGAAAAGAGGTTTCTCCTGAATTCTCTATTGAATTTATCTGTGATTGTCTTATATTGATGGCTGAAAATGTGTTGCTGGAAAAGCGCAGCAGGTCAGGCAGCATCCAAGGAGGAGGAGAATCGACGTTTTGGGCATGCCTCCCCATCAAATGGAAACATTTCCTATCCATCTGATAGCCTTGATCTTCCATTTGTTGCATCTTCCATGCAACATTTGTTTCAGATGGAGCAAGGACCTGAACAGAATAAGTTTATTGAATTATTTTACAATGTTATCAAATGTTGACCCAATAAAATTTTCTCCAGTTGCTTCTACACCTTGCATTTTAGTAATTACAAAACTTACTCTTCTCATGAGCTAAGAAGATTATTTAGTTTGATTTAATGTTAAGTGAAATTTTTAAAGAGAACACATACCAGTGAAAGTTGCTTCATAAATCTAAGTTATAAACCTATACATTATGTTATAGAAAAATTCAAACCATGGGTATTTAGCAAGTTCTGTACAGGTTGTTGTCAATCGTGCACTCCTCACACAATTGTAGATTGTACAGCACAAAATAAGACCATTTAACCTATCATATCTGTCTTGGTTGTTTGAAAGTAATCGAATTAGTTACACTCTACTCCTGCATTGCTCTGAATATTTTTCATTTTCAAATATTGATCAAGTTTTTTTTGAAAGTTACAATAAAACTTGATTGATTAGGTAGTGTTTTCAAGTGATTCTATGCCCATTTTTAACCCAATCAAAAAGGTCCATCATGTGAACAGTGTTAAAACAGGGAGTATTGGAGAAACTCAGCAAATCTGGCAGCATCTATAGATAGAAAAACAGAGTTAACATTTCAAATTCAGTGACCCTTCATCAGAACTGAAGATAGCTGTGGAAGGATGGAATTTAGGTGAAAGTGAGGACTGCAGATGCTGGAGATCAGAGTCTAGATTAGAGTGGTGCTGGAAAAGCACAACAGGTTAGGCAGCATCCAAAGAGCAGGAAAATCAGCATTTCGGGCAAAAGCCCTTCTTAAGGTGGTGATGTTGGGGCAGAATAGAGTATGTGGAGATTGTGTCGAGAGAGAGAAAAAGATAGGCAAACAAAAAGATTGCTGATGAAAAGCTGAGAGAGAAATAATACTTAGATGGGGTATTAATGAGAAGTGTAAATGTTTGAAAATTGTTTGGTTACGCCGGGAGTGGCTCCTGCTGGACAGGACGTAGAGGTGTGTTGGAAAGGAATGAACAAGGGAGAGGGTGTTCATGTTGTAAAACTGTAAAACTCAATGTTGAGGACTGAAGGCTGTAAGGAGGCTGGGTAGAAGTGAGGCGCAGTTCCTCCAGCTAAGCCTCACTGGAATGCTGCAGCAGGCCTGAGACAGAGATTACTGTCAGGGAACACACTTTTGTGTTGAAGTGGCAGGCGACTGGAAGTTCAGGGTCATTTTTACAGATTGAGCTTAGATGTTTGGCAAAGTGGTCACCCAGTTTGTGTTTAGTCTCCTCAATGGAAGGTGTGCCTGGAGCCTTAGATAGCGAGAAGGGAGGAAGTAAATGAGTGCTCAGAGTGAGGGAGATGTGGATCAGGGAGCTCCTGGACGGAATGGTTTCTGTGGAATGCTGATAATGGAAGAGTGGAAAATAAGTGGCGTCCCACTGGAAGTGGTGGAAATGTCAGCATATGATCCTTTGGAGGTGAAGACTGGTGAAGTGGAAAGTCAGTAACATTATTGTGGGAGGGAGGGGAGGAGTGAAGGCAGAAGTCCTTCATAACCACCCTCCTCTGCCTGTTGAGCTCCTCTTCAATTCCTCCGCAACTTTTCCTTTAACTCCTCTCACTTTCTTCAGGTCAAAGATACGATCATGAGTATTTTGTTCATTCCCTCTCCCTATACACTAGGTTCTGTCCTGTAAGGACTGTTCTCAGCACAGCCAATTTATTTTCAAACTTTTACAAACATAAACAAAAACAGAGATTGCTGGAAAAACTCGGCAGGTCTGGCAGCATCTGTGGATAGAAATTAAGAGTTAACATTTCCAGACCAGTGAAACCTTCTTCAGAACTGATGGTAGCTAGGAAAATGTTGGAATATATGCAGATGATGGGGTGGGGAAGGGGCAAGAGTAAGTGGTAGGTGAGATGGAAACCATAGAAAAAAACAGTTGGACATCAAAGGGGTAGTTAAAGGTCAGTCTGGGGGAATGAACACCCGTTAATGGGTGCTATTAGTAGCTGACAATAGGTTGTGTGTGTAGCAGCCCATGTGATGACAAGGCCTGGTGTATGGAGGCTGGGGTAGGGACATGGCCCAACATATACATTTTTGATCCCACATTTATGCTTCTTGTTATCTCCCAACTACCTAACATCTCTCTCTCTATCAGTTTATCATCAGCAATCTCTTTGTTTGCTTATCCCTTTCTCACTCTCTCTCTGGGTACTGCTTCTGTGTACTCTATTCTCCCTCCGACTCCACCAACATTGTCTATCATCAGGATAAATTCACCTTTTCCCCAGGTAGCTTCAGTTCTGATGAAGGGTTACTGGACTTGAAATGTTAACTCTGTTTTCTCTCTATTTTTGTTTCTGAGTTCTGGCATCCACAGTTCTTAGTGTTTTTTTCCAGTAATGTGTTCCCTAGCAGTCAGACAGAAGGTTTGGACACAACTGCAGAGAATCACTAAGTTAGCAGCCTCACCTATTAAGGAAAACGAAACAACATGAGCAAAGCCACAATTTTCCATCACTAAAAACATACTTTCCCAAAATGCTGGGAATCAACATAAACAAAAATCAGATTTCAGTCGTTGCTCAGAAGCAGGAACCTCTGAAATAAAATTTCCATTTGTGTAACTGTGTTAGAGAAAATCAAATCAAAAAATTAAATTTCCATGGCAATGTGTTCAGTCATTACATCATATTCCTTTAATATCAGGGCTCATGTTATTGTGATTAAGTTTTATACATTTTTAAAAGAATGATTCTAGGTAGAAAGTACCACTTAAAATACTTCATCACTTAGCAACATGAATGAGAAGGTTTTAATGGTGTTACAGCACGATTTAGTCTCATTAATTTTGTACTAGGTGAACAAGTGGTCCTTGCGCCGATATAATTAACAATATCATGCAAATGCAGTGTTCTAATAAATAATACCACAGAAACATAATTATAAATTCTACAACCCCCCCCCCCCCCCACATTATTATTAGCAATAACATATAAACCTGCAGTGTTATAATTAACAATACCATACAATGCGGACTGATACAATAAACATACTATACAAGTCCACAGTGTTATAATAAATATCAGACAAACTTGCAACATTATCCTTAACAATACTATATAAAGACATGTGTTATAACTTACAAGTCTACACAAACTCAATATGAGAATTAACAAATGACACAAACTGCACAATTCTGATTAACAATATACGAAGCTGTAGTATTACCATGAAATATACTCCACACACCCATATCATAATTGTTAATGAAACCACACAAACCCACACTATTACAATTAATACCACACAAATCTGCACTGATATAATTAATAATTATACAGAAACTCGCACTGTTACAATCAATAATATTACACAAAACCTACAGTGTTATAAGTAACAATGCTACAGAATACACATAATATTTGTATGGGTTCTAGTAAAGCCTGTCTTTTTTTGTGTGTGGTATGTGAAGTATTCACTTTTGAAGTCCTACTTGAGATCCCTTCCGCAACCCTGTTACTGGTTCACTGGTGACTGGTACTGGTAAGGCAACTTGTTTGCATCCGGAAATGGAAACATTAAGTTTGCTTCCAATTTCCAGCCTCTCTCTCATCTTGGACAAATTGCACCCTTGAATTTCCTTCCTTGACTTTCACTTCTCCAGTTCCAGAGGTAGGCTGTCTACTACTATTCATCCAGTACAAACCCACTGACTCCCACACTTAATTCAACTACACTTCCTCACTGCCTGTTTCCTACAGTGACTCCAATCCATTCTTTCAGTTTCTCAATTTCTGTCATATCTGTTCCAATGATGGTTCCTTCCACGGGAGTGTTTCTGATGTGCCTCCCTTTTCCTCACTATAGTGGACAGGGCCCTCTACCAAGTTCAACCCATTTCCTGAACCTCTGTACTCAATCCTTTCCCCCTCCTAGGTCCAGAGTAGGGTTTCCCTTGTCCTCACTTTTCACTCCTTGTGGAGGGGGGGGTGATGTTGAGAGGTTAGAGTAAAGGGTGGAGCAGATAAGTGGGAAGGAAGATGGACAGGTAGGACAGTTCAAGAGGGTGGTTCCAGGCTGGAGGTTGGATCTGGGATAAGGTGGGGGGAGGGGAGATGAGGAAACTGGTGAAATCCAACCACATGGGAGCAACGTCAGTTTGCTCATTTCCCCTTCTCCCAACCTTATCCTAGACCCATCCCTCTAACTTGGAACCACCCTCTTGAACTCTCAGATTTTCCCCAGACAGCACCTTCCAAATCCATGACCACTACTATTTAGAAGGATAAGGGCAGCAGATACATGGGAACACCACCAACCGCAAGTTTCCCTCCAAGATGCTCAGCCACCCTGACTTGCAAATATACCGATGTTCCTTCACTGCCACTGGGTCAAATCCTAGAATTCTCTCTCTAAAGCCATTGTGGATCTATCTTCAACACATGCAGCAGTTCAAGAAGGCAGCTTATCCCTCCAGGGCAATTCGGGTCAGGAGTGAATTAGAGGATTAGAGATTAATGATCACTTATGACACAAAACAAAAAGCAAAAGGACCAGTCAAGGTTGTACAGAAAGGAAACAGGTACTAATTTGGATCAGCTCTGCTGGAAGTATATCCAAGAAAACCAGACGTGGTGGGGCGGGGTTAGGAAGAGGTGAGGGAAATAAAATAGAAGACAGAGTTAATGGTTTGAAGTTGTTGAACTCAACTTAAAGTCCAGAAAGCAAACTTGATTGAGGTTTTTGAAGAAGGAACAAAGAGGATTGATGAGGGTAGAGTGGTAGACCTGATCTATATGGACTTCAGTAAGGCGTTTGGAGACTGGGAGATGGGTCACTGGTTTGCAAAGTTAGATCTCATGGAATACAGGGAGAACTAGGCATTTGGATACAGAGCTGGCCGAAGGTAGAAGACAGAGGGTGGTGGTGGAGGGTTGTTTTTCAGATTGGAGGCCTGTGACCACTGGAGTGCCACAAGGATAAATGTTGGGTCCACTACTTTTCATCATTTATATAAATGATTTGGATGTGAGTATAAGAGGTATAGTTAGTAAGTTTGCAGATGACACCAAAATTGGAGGTGTAATGGACAGCGAAGAAGGTTACCATATTACAACGGGATCTTGATCAGATAGGCCAAAGGGTTGAGGAGTGGCAGATGGAATTTAATTTAGATGAATGCGAGGTGCTGCACTTTGGGAAAGCAAATCTTTGCAGGATTTATACACTTAATGGTAATGTCCTAAGGAGTGTTGTTGAACAAAGAGACCTTGAAGTGTAGGTTCATGGCTCCTTGAAAGTGGAGTCGCAGGTAGATAGGATAGTGAAGAAGGCATTTGGTATGCTTTCCCTTATTGGTCAGATTATTGAGTACAGGTGTCGGGAGGCCATGTTGTGGCTGTACAAGACATTGGTTAGGCCACTTTTGGAATATTGCATGCAATTCTGGTCTCCTTCCTATCGGAAGAACGTTGTGAAACTTGAAAGGGTTCAGAAAAGATTTGCAAGGATGTTGCCAGGGTTGGAGGAATTGAGCTATGGGGAGAGGTTGAATAGGCTGGGGCTGTTTTCCCTGGAGCATCGGATGCTGAGGGGTGACCTTATAGAGGTTTACAAAATCACGAGATGCATGGATAGGATAAATAGATAAAGTCTTTTCCCTGGGGTGGGGAAGTCCAGAACTAGAAGACATAGGTTTAGGGTGAGAGGAGAAAGATATAAAACAGACCTAAAGGGGCAACTTTTTTACACAGAGGGTGGTACGTGTATGGAATGAGCTGCCAGAGGAAGTCGTGGAGGCTGGTACAATTGCGACATTTAAAAGATATCTGGATGCATATATGAATGGGAAGAGTTTGGAGAGATATGGGCCGGGTGCTGGCAAGTGGGACTAGATTAGGTTGGGATATCTGGTTGGCATGGACGAGTTGGGCTGAAGGGTCTGTTTCCATGCTGTACGTCTCTATGATTCTGTGACTCTATAACTGTGAAATGCCTAAATGGAAAATGAAGTACTGTTCCTTAAGGCTGCATTGGATTTTACTGGAACACTGCAATAGACCTAAGACAGAACTGTGAGCATGAGAACAGATGGTGTGTTTTAACAGCAAGTGACCAGAAGGTTAGGGTCATGTTTGTGGACTGAATGGGGGTGTTTCACCAAGTTATCATGTAGAATTAGGTTTTCCCATTTCAAGGAGACCATGTGTAAGCTGTGAACACAGTAGACTAGATTGATGAATCGGCCCTGTACCCCTTCCAACGTAATCACACTGCATTCCCTCCTGTAGTCTTGTGAGCAGAACTGCACAAAGTACTTCATCTGTGGCTTAACCAAAGTTCTGTACAACTCCAAAATACCTACCTGAACTTATAATCTATGCCCTGCTTGATAAAGGTAAGTGTCTTGTATGCCTTCTTAACCACCCTATTAATCTGACCCACCACCTTTAATGATTTGTGAATACCACTCCAAGACTCTTCTGACCCACTGAGCTCCCTAGTGTCTTGCCATTCATTTAGTACTTTCTTATCTTGTTCATCTACCAAAGTGCGTCACCTCACACTTATCAGGGTTAAATTCCGGCTGCCACTGATCTGACCATCTGACCAATCTATCTGTATCCTCCTTAACTTTAAGAAGTTAAGATATTCTTCCCCAATATCAATCACCCAGTCAATCTTCGTGTCATCCCTTCTATATTCTCATCTACATCGTTTTGTATATATCCAGGATAATGTGGATAAATGTGGTTTATCTACTCTAGGAGCAAAATCAGGAAGGCTGATTATTATCCAAACTGCGCTAGATTGGGAAATGACCTCACATACCAGTCACTGAAAATAAGCATGCTGGTGTAGCAGGCAGTGAAGTAGACAAATGGTCTGTTGGCCTTCAGAGTGAGAGGATTTGAGTACAGGAGCAGGGGTTCTTGCTGCAATTATACAGGGCCTTGGTGAGACCACACCTGAAGCATTGTGTGCAGTTCTGGTCTCCTTACCTGAGGAAGGATGTTGTGGCTATGGAGGGAGGTTTACCAAATGGGATGGCAGGACTGACATATGAAGAAGGATTGGAAGTTCAGAAGAATGAAGCGGGGGGGAGGAGGGGGGGGGGGGGTGGTGGGGGGACGGTTCTCACCAAGGCCCTGTATAATTGCAGCAAGAACCCTGCTTCTGTACTCAAATCCTCTCACTCTGAAGGCCAACAGACCATTTGTCTACTTCACTGCCTGCTACACCAGCATGCTTATTTTCAGTGAATGGTATGTGAGGTCATTTCCCAATCTAGCGCAGTTTGGATAATAATCAGACTTCCTGATTTTGCTACTAGGGTGATCTCAAAGGAACCTATATATCCAGGATAATATATAAAATTCTAACAGAACTGATCAGAGTAAGCATTGGAAGGACGTTCCTGATGATCAGGGAATCCAAAACCAGGAATCACAGTCTAAGGATACGTGGTAGGCCATTTAGGACTGGGAGATTAATAGAAAATTCTTTATACAGAGTGGTGAAGCCTGTTGAATTCTGTGAGGCAAAAATATTAAATGTTTTGAAGAAATTAAATACAGCTCTTAGGGGTAAAGAGTATGGGGGAAATGGGAACTGAGTACTGAGTTGGATGATCAAACAAGATTGCATTAAATGGCAGAGTAGCCTTGAAGTGACAAATGACCTTTCCAGGATCTTGTGTTGCTGGAAAAGCGCAGCAGGTCAGGCAGCATCCAGGGAACAGGAGAATCGACGTTTCGGGCATAAGCCTGAAGAAGGGCTTATGCCCGAAACGTCGATTCTCCTGTTCCCTGGATGCTGCCTGACCTGCTGCGCTTTTCCAGCAACACATTTCCAGCTCTGATCTCCAGCATCTGCAGACCTCACTTTCTCCTCCTTTCCAGGATCTTATCTTCTATGTTTCATTGGGCCCACAGGGCTATTTTCACTTGTCATTTCTGGTACTTGGTCAATGGCAGGTGACCTATCCAGTTTAATCTTTTGAGAATTTCCAGTGATTATTATAACTAAGTGGCTTGCTTTGGCTATTTTAGAATCAACCACATTGCTGTGGGTCTGGAGTCACATGTTAGGCAGACCAGGTAAAGAAAGCAGATTCCTTCCATAAAGAGCATTTGTGAATAAGCTGCGTTCTTCCTATAAGTAATGGTCATCATTTGTCTCACAATTCCACATGTTTATTGAAATCAAATTCCAACATCTGCCATGGTGGGACTCAAACCTAAGTCCCCAGAACATTATCTGGATTTCTGGATTAATACTAGTAATACTACCACGAGGTATCATCTCCCCATCCTGGCCCAGCCAGTGATGCCCACATCCCATGAATGAATAAAAAGAGCCCTTCCTTTCTGTTTCAGTTGCTTTTTTCTCACTTTTTGTACCTTATAAAACTGATCACCTTTTGACCTCCAAAGAAAAGACATATTTGGGCTCAAAACATTAACTCTGTGTCTCTGCAGAAGCAACCAGACCTGCTGACTTACACAATATCACAGAATCTCTACAGTGCAGATAGAGGCCATTCAAAATATGAGTCTGCACTGACCCTCTGAAGAACATCCCATCTTCTCCATGTAACCCCACATTTACCATAGCTAACCCACCCAGGCTATCAATCCTGGACACTATGGGCAATTTCCCATGCCCAATTCCATTCAACCTGCACATCTTTGGACTGTGGGGGGAAACCAGAGCATCTGGAGGGAACCCATGCAGATTTAGGGAGAATATGCAAACTCCACACAACCACCCAAAGCTGGAATCAAACCTGGGTCCCTGACAGTGCTAACCTCTAACCCACCCCCTCCAGTGTTTATATTTTGATTTCCAGTGTGTGTGATGTTTTATTTTTATTTTATTGTTTTATTCATGCCATTTTTCATCACTAAAGGTCATGTGGCCTCCAATTCTAAGGCATCAAAGAAAGCAAGGATGTGAAGGATATTATTCCAAGTCAGTCGGAATATCCCTTGCAGAATGAATATTGAAAAATATGAATTCAATTTACTATTTCTGGGCCACTCCAAAAAGACTTCTAATAAATTAGAAGAAGACAGAAATCCAAATAGCTGGAAAGTGAGGAAGGATCCTGAAACTGTGGCAGTTTATGTTCTGACTGTTGTTTTTGGCATATCTCAGACAGTAAAATCAAGCAGGGGAAATTCACTGAGGTGAAGTAGCCCAATGGAGTCTTTGTCCTTCTACATAATGGAATGAACAGACTTGGTGTGTCAGATACAGTGCGATCACTAACCCTCTCCCACCAACATATTATCCTCAATTCTTCCTCAAGCAACTCCTCACACTAACACAAGGAAGATATAGCATGTTCTGTAACTTCAGCCATGCAAATACTGGAAGTGGAAGGGTGAACACCAATTCTACTTGAAAGAGGGATTATTAAAAATCGGTTGATACAGTCAATGACAAGAGATATAAAAACAAGCACTGCAGTATCACCATTTCCCAAACTATATCCCTTGCAACCACCCCACTCTAGAAGGACAGCTTAGGGAAGGATTTGGTCCAGAAAATGTTTTTTCTAGGAGAAATTCCAGAAACTAGGCTGGATTTGCTGGGAAGGTTGAGAGAAGAGTAAATGAGTTTTTTTTTAGGATTTCAAAAGGAACTGATAGAGAAACATTTTTCACTGATGGCGGAGGAATGTGAAATAGGTACAAATGGCTGAGTCAGATTAGGCTGGGTGGCATGGGGTTGTGATGATGAGGAGGTGGCAAGGGATGTGAAACAGTGAATGGTTTGAGTGAGAGGGAGGTGACAGTGTGAGGATTGAGGGATTGAAGGGATAATGGGGTGAGTGGATGAGGATTGAGTAGGAACAGGGTGAAGATGTGGGGAGGGGTGAGGTGGTGAGTAGGCAGACTTTGAGAACATGTGGGTTGAGGGTTGAAAAGGTGATGTGAAGAGATTAGAGGAAGCGGGTATAAGATAGCTGAGGAGATGAGGAGGTGAATAGCAAAAAGGGTAAGGTTTAAAAGAGTGATGGCGTACAGTTATGGTATTTAGAGAGTGCAGCTGTCAGGATAAGATGGGGAAGGGAAACTGCATTCGAGAACTGGAATGCAATTAAACCTTTGCCAACAAAGAAGGGGCAACAGCAAGACAGGAGAGAGTCACATAGGCTCCAGAGCAACCCATTCTCAAGGTGGGGCAATGGAAAATGAACTTTGTTTTTAGTTTGTACAAAATAAGGAAGGATTGTCAATTGTTAGATTTTTTTCCGAGGGATTTGAAATATATGTAATGGCAACTGTTACTGTTAAAATTTCTTTAGATCCCAGGACAGCGGATGGGGAGTTGCTCTCTGTTTTGTTTTGGGAGTTGCTAAGACTTGCAACTTTGCTGAGAAAACAGAATCAATTTGTGACATGGAGCTCTGATCCTTCTCACCATTTATTCAAACTTATCAAACACTTGATTGCAAAGAATAAGGCTGTGATCCTTAAATAGTGAATTATTCACGACACTCATGCTGACAGTATTGCAGTCTTAAAATGCCCCCAAACCATTTTTCAGCCAATCAAATACTTTTTGCAACATTGTTACTGTTGTAATGTGGACAATGTAGCAGCTAATTTTTATGCACCAAGATCCCACAAACAACAATATGATGAAAGACCAGATAGTAAGAGAAGCTGGGTAAGCTCAGGTTATTTTCTTTCGAGCAGAGGAGGCAGAATGGGGACCTAGTTGAGGTGTATAAAATTATGCGAGGCATGGTTCGGGTGAATAGAAAGCAGCTGTTCCCCTTAGTTGAAGGGCCAATAACAAAGGAGCATAACTTTAAAGGGGAAAGACATGAGGTTTAGAACTAGAATTAGATTTTATTGTCTCGTGTAGTCAAGTAAAGGGGTACAGGAGTATATTGAAAAGTGTACAAAGTCGTCATTCCTGGCACCATCTGAGTTACAAAGGTTCCAAGGTACAAAATCTTAATTACAAAGTAGAAAAAAAGGAAATAAAGTTGAAAGTTCAACATTACAGTCCTTATAAAGTATAAAAATAAAGATTTTTCATCAGAGAATGGTGAAAATCTGGAGTGCATTGCCTGGGAGGATAGTTGAGGCATCATTATCTTTAAGAAGTATTTGGATGAGCATTTGAAATGTCATAAATGCCAACTGCTGGAATACGGAATAGATTGAGGGCAGTTTAGTCAGTGCAGACTCCATGAGGCAAAGGGCCTTGTATGTACTATAGGATCCCATGCTACTCTGCGGAACAACAATACTGACCAGGACACCAGAGGAGTCTGAAATAGTGTGATAAGACCTTTCACAACAAACTTAATAGCTGAATGAAGACTCAGTCCCTTTGTAAGAAAGGAGGCATCAACAACAGTGCAGGGCTTCTCCAATACTGACTCTCTTACAGTGCAGCATTTTCTCAGCACTGACCTTCCAACAGTGCAGCACTTCCTCAGTACTGACCCTCCAACAGTGTAGCACTCTCTCAATACTGACCCTCCAACACTGCATCGCTCCCTGAGGCCTGGCCGTTTGAGAACATTTCTTCCATATTGACAAGGATGGAAATGTGTTGCTGGAAAAGCACAGCAGGTCAGGCAGCATCTAGGGAACAGGAGAATTGACGTTTCGGGCATTAGCCCTTCTTCAGGAATGAGGAAAGTTGGTCCAGCAGGCTAAGATAAAAGATAGGGAGGAGGGACTTGGGGGAGGGGCGTCGGAAATGTGATAAGTGGAAAGAGGTCAAGGTGAGGGTGATAGGTCAGACTGGGGTGGGGGCGGAGAGGTCGGGAAGAAGATTGCAGGTTAGGAAGGCGGTGCTGAATTTTATGGATTTGACTGAGACAGGCTGGGGGGAGGGGAAATGAGGAAACTGGTGAAATCCGAGTTCATCCCTTGTGGTTGGAGGGTTCCTAGCCGGAAGATGAGGCGTTCTTCCTCCAATCGTCATTTCGCTGTGGTCTGACGATGGAGGAGTCCAAAGACCTGCATATCCTTGGTGGAGTGGGAGGGGGAATTGAAATGTTGAGCTACAGGGTAGTTGGGTTGGTTGGTCCGGGTGTCCCAGAGGTGTTCTCTGAAACGCTCCGCAAGTAGGCGGCCTGTCTCCCCAATATAGAGGAGGCCACATCGGGTGCAAAGGATGCAATAGATGATATGTGTGGAGGTACAGGCGAATCTGTGGCGGATATGGAAGTTTCCTTTGGGGCCTTGGAGGGAGGTGAGGGGGGAGGTGTGGGCGCAAGTCTTGCACCTCCTGCGGTTGCAGGGGAAGGTGCCGGGAGTGGAGGTTGGGTTGGTGGGGGGTGTGGATCTGACGAGGGAGTCACGGAGGGAGTGGTCTTTACGGAATGCTGATAGGGGAGGGGAGGGAAATATATCCTTGGTGGTGGGGTCTGTTTGGAGGTGGCGGAAATGGCGGCGGATGATGATAAATGGAGGTTAGTGGGGTGGTAGGTGAGGACCAGTGGGGTTCTGTCCTGGTGGCGGTTGGAGGGGCGGGGTTCAAGGGCGGAGGATCGGGAAGTGGAAGAGATGCGGTGGAGGGCATCGTCGACCACGTCGGGGGGGGAAATTGCGGTCCTTGAAGAAGGAGGCCATCTGGGATGTGCGTTTTTGGAACTGGTCCTCCTGGGAGCAGATGCGGCGGAGTCAAAGGAATTGGGAGAATGGGATGGCGTTTTTACAGGGGGCAGGATGGGAGGAGGTGTAGTCCAGGTAGCTGTGGGAGTCGGTTGGTTTGTAGTAGATGTCCGTGTTGATTCGGTCGCCTGAGATAGAAATAGAAAGGTCGAGGAAGGGGAGGGAGGAATCTGAGACTGTCCAGGTGAATTTGAGGTCGGGGTGGAAGGTGTTGGTGAAGTGGATGAACTGTTCAACCTCCTCGTAGGAGCACGAGGTGGCGCCGATACAGTCATCGATGTAGCGGAGGAAAAGGTGGGGGGTGGGGCCAGTGCAGTTGCGGAAGATGGATTGTTCCACATATCCTACGAAGAGGCAGGCATAGCTGGGGCCCATGCGGGTGCCCATGGCTACTCCTTTCGTTTGGAGGAAGTGGGAGGATTGGAAAGAGAAGTTGTTCAGGGTGAGGACCAGTTCAGTCAGTCGAAGGAGGGTGTCTGTGGAAGGGTACTGGTCGGTACGGCGGGAAAGAAAGAAGCGGAGGGCTTTGAGTCCTTCGTGATGGGGGATGGAGGTGTACAGGGACTGGATGTCCATGGTGAGAATAAGGCGTTGGGGACCGGGGAAGCGAAAATCATGGAGCAGGTGGAGGGCATGGGTGGTGTCCCGAACGTAGGTGGGGAGTTCTTGGACTAAGGGGGACAGGACGGTGTCAAGGTATGCGGAGATGAGTTCGGTGGGGCAGGAGCAGGCGGAGACAATGGGTCGGCCGGGGCAGTCAGGTTTGTGGATTTTGGGCAGGAGGTAGAAGCGGGAGGTGCGGGGTTGTGGGACTATGAGGTTGGAGGCGGTGGATGGGAGATCCCCCGAGGTGAACCAACAGTGCAGTGCTCCCTCTGTAGTGCACTAGGAAGAAACCTTTTAAGTTCTGACTCATGTGAGAAACAATTCTATTTAGACTTGGTTGAGGCCAATTTGGGATAAATATCTGCTCTGCCAGAGACAGAATTTCCAAGCTGTGACAAAGGTGGTGACTGGATATTTGAGAACAGTTTTCCTTGTGTAGAATAGTATTAACCCAACACTGCGTGCATTTTCATTTGACCAGAACTGGCCTGTTTGAAATGCCATGTTCTGAGTGTTGTACAATTAGTGAAGTGGGGGGGGAAAGAAGGTGGGGAAGAACATTTGTGGGATTTATTGCATATATGGTATCTTGGATTGCAAGCAGGGGACCATGAAGTCAGACTTAGGATGTTCTTGTGGGGCCAGGAGATTGAGAATTCAGCATTGGAGTTTGATTTGAATTGGGAATGGAGGTGATCAAAATGATTACTTGTCTATAGTTTCAATCCAACCTGCTAAGCACTGGATTCCCCAAAGGCGGATCTGCATTGGGGCTGACATTGGGGTGTTGGGATCTCCAGTACCTTCCACACTCTGGTCCCAGTCCCACATGATCTCACATCATTGAAAATCACTGATGATAAAATCACTAGTTATTAGCATGTCGTTATTACCACTCTCCTTTATGTAGTTTATGGTGTTAAAATGAAATAGTGGCACAAAATTAGACCCTAATTTATATTCTTAACGGGCTAACTACTCCATCATAGATGGGGAAGGATATCTCTTTCATTTACACCAGAATTGTCCACGTGACATTTGTCCCAACAAAAGCCCAGAGGTACATGACAGAAACCCGAACCTAACATATTTTAAAAATATTTTTGACTTAAGGCCTCATTACTAAATAACAGGAATCAAGTTTCTGGATAATACTGTCAATCATTCTGACCAATTTATTATCTAATGAAGTCCCTGACTCTTTAAGGCAATCAAAATGAAGAATTAAATTAATTTTACTAAAGTGATTAATCCAAGGCCCATGATAATAAACAAGCAGCACTCCTGAAATATTGATAGAACTGTGTATTCAATATTTGAGAAGCTCAGCACAATGCCACAGGATTATTTATAATGTAGAAACTGTTACAAGATCACAAGGAATGAAAAGGTTAATGAAGTTAGGCAACAGGAAATAGATTTTCAGTCGTCTGGGTCTCAGCAAAACCCGGACTGAGCTTGGTTTAATGGTTATAAATTTGCTTTCATGGATGACCTTTATGGAAACTACACCATATTTAACAAAGAGCTTCATTTACTGACAGTCACGGAGACTGCGGAACAAACATGATTGCCAGAAATTTCTGAAGAGGATGAACACGTCGGCTGTAGATTTTAATTTTTGTGGGTTTGAAGCTCAGTGTGATGAATATATGTTATGTAAACCCATTATTTTCAATCAGTATTCCAGTCTAACATGAAAGGCACTTCACTGTAACGTGGGAGCTTTGTACTAATTATCATCTTTTTCATCTGTTGATTATGGCTGGACCCTTGCTTCTCTCCTACATTAATTAAACGCAGAAGTAATATTATACTGTTTTATTTGTTGCTCCAGTCCTTACAATCTCATTATAATCCCTTTATAATCCAATAATGAATCAGATGTAGAGCTTGGTTTTCCACTGTGTCAGCTATGGTTCAGCAGTTTGTTCCCTTCCCGCTGAGTTGGAGGTCATGGGTTCAATAATTAACTCCAGAGATTTGAAAGAAACATCTAGCAAACATTCCAAATGCAGTGCTGAGAGAGTGCTGTACTATCTGAGGGTCAGTGCTGAGGAAGTGCTGCACATTTGGAGGGTCATTGCTGAGTGAGTACTGCACTGTCGGAGGATCTGTACTGAGGGGGTACCGCACTGTCGGAGGGTCAGTACTGACAGAGAGCTGCACTGTCAGACAGTCAGTACTGAAGGAGTGCCACATTGTTGGAGGGTCAGTACTGATGGCAGAAAGTGAGGACTGCAGATGCTGGAGATCAGAGTCAAGAGTGTTGTTGGGAAAGCACAGCAGGTCAAGCAGCATCCGAGGAGCAGGAGAATCGACATTTCAGGGATAAGCCCTTCATTAGGAATGAAGCTTGTGGGCTGGGGCTGAGAGATAAATGGGAGGGGGTGGGGTGGTACCTGAGAAAGCAATAGGTGGATGAAGGTGAGGGAGAAGGTGATAGGTCAGAGGGGGGAGAGATGGACAGGTCTGGAGGGCGGTGCCAAGTTGGAGGCTTGGGACTGGCATAATGTGGGGGGAGAGAGAAAATGAGGAAGCTGTTGAAATCCAAATTTAACCCGTGTGGTTTCAAGGTCTCAAGGCGGAATATGAGGTGATCTTCCTCCAGGCATTGGGTGGTAACAGTTTGGCGGTGGAGGAGGCCCAGGACCTGCATGTCCTTGACAGAGTGGGAGGGGGAGTTGAAGTATTCAGCCACGGGGCGGTGGGAATGGTGAGTGCGGGTGTCCCAGAGATGTTCTCTGAAACGATCCGCAAGAAGGTGTCCTGTCTCCCTGATGTAGAGGAGACCATACCAGGAGCAACGGATGCACTGTCAAATGGTCAGTATTGAGGGAATGTGCAGTGTTAGAAGGTCAGTATTGAGGGAATGCTGTGCTGTCAGAGGAGCAATACTGAGCAAGCTCCACACTCCTGGAAGTGAATGATGGTAAATTCCTTTGTAATGTAGATAATCACTCTGAATCTGAACACACCCATACTCTTAGTCCTTCCTAAAAACAGTGTAATAATGCCAGCTAAAGCTAATATTGAACAAGACAGATTCCAAAGTGAAACATAGCTTGATAGAATATATCGGAAAGATGTTGTGAAACTTGAAAGGGTTCAGAAAAAACTTATAAGGATGCTGCCAGGGTTGGAGGATTTGAGTTACAGGGAGGCTGGGTCTGTACTCATTACTCTGACCAATAAAGGAAAGCACACCAAATGCCTTTTCACTATCCTATCTACTTGCGACTCCACTTTCAAGGAGTTATGAACCTGCACTCCAAAGTCTCTTTGTTCAGCAACACTCCCCAGGACCTTACCATTAAGCGTATAAGCCCTGCTAAGATTGGGCGGGACAGTGGCTAGTACTGCTGCCTCGCAGCGCCAGGGTCCTGGGTTCGATTCCAGCCTCGGGCGACTGTCTGTGTGGAGTTCATACATTCTCCTTGTGTCTGTGTGTGTTTGCTCCGGTTTCCTCCCACAGTCCAAAGATGTGCTGGTCAGGTGAATTGGCCATGCTAAATTGCCCATAGTGATAGGTGCATTAGTAGGGAGTAGGTGAATGGGTGTGGGTGGATTACTCTTTGGAGGGGTGGTGTGGATTGTTGGACCGAAGGGCCTGTTTCCGCACTGTAGGGAATCTAATCTAAAAAAAAGCACCACCTCGCATTTATCTGAATTAAACTCCATCTGCCACATCTCAGCCCACTGGCTCAGCTGACCAAGAACCCATTGTTATCTGAGGTAACCTTCATCACTGACCACCACACCTCCAATTTTGGTGTCATCTGAAAACTTACTAACTGTACCTCTTAAGCTCACATCCAAATCATTAAAATAAATGACGAAAAGTAGTGATCAGCACTGATCCTTGTGGCACTCCACTGGTCACAGGCCTCCAATCTGAAAAACAACCCTCCACCACCATTCTCTGTCTTCTACATTTGAGCCAGTTGTGTATCCAAATGGCTAGTTCGCCCTCTAATACATGAGATCTAACCTTGCTAACCAGTCTTCCATGGGGAACTTTGTCGAACACCTTACTGAAGTGCAGAGAGATCATGTCTACTGCTCTATCCTCGTCAATCCTCTTTGTTACTTCTTCAAAAAATTCAATCAAGTTTGTGAGACATGATTTACCACGCACAAAGCCATGTTGACTATCCCTTATCAGTCCCTGCCTTTCCAAATACATGTACATCCTGTCCCTCAGGATTCCATCCAACAACTTGCCCACCACCGACATCAGGCTCATTGGTCTATAGTTCCTTGGCTTGTCCTTACCACCTTTCTTCAATAGAGGCACCACATTAGCCAACCTCCAGTCTTCCGGCATCTCACCTGTGACTATCGATGATACAAATATCCCAGTAAGGGGCCCAACAATCACTTCCCTAGCTTCCCACAGAGTTTTAGGATACACCTAATCAGGTCCTGAGGATTTATCCACTTATGTGTTTCAAGACATCCAGCACTTTCTCCTCCATAATATAGACCTTTTTCAAGATGTCACCATCTATTTCCTTACACTCTACATCTTCCGTGTCCTTTTCCACAGTAAACACTGATACAAAATACTCGTTTAGTATCCCTCCATCTCCTGTGGCTCCACACAAAGACTGCCTTGCTAATCTTTGAGGGGCCCTATTCTGTCCCTAGTTAACCTTTTGTCCTTAATGTATTTGTAAAAGTCCTTTGGATTCTCCTTAACTCTTTGCCAAAGCTATCTCATGTCCTTTTTTTGCCCACCTGATTTCCCTCTTAAGTATACTCCAAATGCCTTTATACTCTTCTAAGGATTCACTCGGTCTCTCCTGTCAATATTTGACATATGCTTCCTTCTTTTTCTTAACCAAACCCTCAATTCCTTTAGTCATCCAGCATTCCCTACATCGACCAACCTTTCCTTTCACCCTAAAAGGGAACAGTTAAATGGTAGAATGCCAGATAGTTGCTGTTAGAGAGTGCTCACTGGGTGCTCAGAGATCAGATGAACATGAAGCACTTTGGGAGTGAGAACTGATTTAAGTTTTTACAAGGTTAACTACTATTTTAATCTCCAATTTGTTTTTTTTAAAAGCCTTATCTGCATAATGAGTCCCACCACCACAATCAGTAGCAATCCTCTTAGCACACATTCCTCTGATTAACTTAAACCAAATCGATCCTTCCACCTCAATCAGGATCTGCACGTTAACGCAAACCTGACCAAGACGGTATTGCAGAGTCTAGGCACCCATTATCTCACTGTAAACGTTCAAGCTTTGATTAAAAAAAGAGTTGGTTTGGCTCCAGACAAGGTCACGATAGATTGAACTCAGAGCAATCTGCACGGCAGACAGACTGATCACAGACACAGAACGGGGCATCTTGGTTCTAAACTCCAAATGTCAGGAGCAGCAAAACAGAGACACAAAGTACCTTCCACAATTGACTTCTTTCTGGACACCAACACGGTAAAGTTGGTTAAAGGAGATAACCCGCTGGTATGACATGGGATACACAGAGTCTCTGAGTGAGGACTGAAACAGAACTGTGGAAACTGGCTCTCAACACCGGGATGTTTTATAAATGAGGTGAAAACTGACCCAAACTGAGCATTTGAAAAGTTCTCACCAGCTCCATACAGGATTCACATGGGAGCCCATCCTTTGTGGAAAACATCACCAATATCCTGAAGTAAAATAAATTACAAAATAAGACAGGGAGAGAGACTGAAGATGATGATGAGGAGGAAAAGAGAACGAGAGAGCATCCAGGCAAGAGGTCACTAATCTCCGGGTTTATTTCGGAGCTTTGCTTTTCCCTGACTGGATTCCAGATGAAACTTAAACTAATTGCTCATTAACAGAGCCTACTCCTGTTTGACTGATAATCTGTTCATTCACTTGTGTGCATAAGGCAACCAGAATTTTGTTTCAGTTTTATAGGTACTAGTAATCTGCCTCAAGTTTTCCAGCACAATCTCTCTTCACGACAACATGGTGTTTTGGGTTCATAATGACAGCAGTATCACTAAACTCCCAGAAAATGCAATGATGTGTTGCTGCCAAATCATATTTAAATCATGTGTGTGCCCAGGGTGGGATGGGGTGTGTAGGCTGAGGTGGGGGAAGGGGCACTATGTTTCAGTTATTGTTGGGAATGGCAAAGTGTAACCAAGTTACAAAGGCTCAGTTAACATGTGTCCTAACCTACAGAAAGATCCGATCATCTTGTGGAGTCAAGGCACATTTGCACAACAAAGTTCAAAGCTGCTGAGAGTATCCAAAATTTTTGTTTAACAGCAGTACAAAGTGGAACAAAAATGATGAGACTTATGGTAGAAATGGATCAAAAACAGATAAATGCTGTGGTATAACAGTAACTGCACTGCAACTGAATGGCTGGACAGGGTAACTGACCATCTCAGTAACAAGATACATAATATGGCCAGCAGAATTTGATACACCAGATAGATTCACAGCAATGTCTAAATACAGAGGCCTGAGGTTTTGAGATGGCAACACTGATATGTTGGAAAAACAAACCATTTTCTCTCCAAAGGTCTATTCGGCAACATTCTTTTAAAGCAAAGTTTTCAAACACTCAAATGTAAACTTGGAATTCAAATGATCCAAGTTTTACAAGCAAACAATTTCTGAACATCTCCAAACTCTTGTTAATCATTTCTGAGAAAGGGTCACTCAATCCGAAATGTTAACTCTGATTTCTTTCCACAGATGCTCTTAGACCTGCTCAGCTTTTCCAGCAACTTCTGTTTTTGTTCCTTGATAATCATTGCAGTGCCCATTACTATCAAGCTATTATCCGAATACATCACCCTGTGAACAAACATTAGATTTGCACACTCAGAAATGTTAGCAAACCTTCCAAAGAAATAGCAAGAAAGTGGAATGGATTTTAAAACACCATCATCCACCTGCTTGATCACACACACACACATACATACCCAGAGCCATCATTCAGCTCGGGGTCTGTCGTTATAACCCTCATTCAGTTAGAGACAAACAGCTCATCAATCATAGCATGAAGGAAAATATACTTCTCTCCAGTAGTTGTTTGTCCACTTTTTATCATAACTACTACTGCTGGACAACAATAAAAAAAAAGCCTTCACCTAAAAGCAGAGAAAGTCATTCTTTTATTCAAGAAAGTTCTATTCAGGCCTATATGTCAGGTTAACCTAGATCCCCCTCAACTATGATCCCACCTCCCATCACCAAACCATCACCTCCCAGACCATCCACAACCTCATCACCTAAAGGGAGCTTCTATCCACAGCCTCCAACCTCATAGGCCGAGAACCCTGCACCACCTGTTTCGACGTCTTACCCAAACTTCACAAACCTGACTGCCCTGGTCAACCCATTGTCTCAGCCTGCTCCTGCCCCACCAAACTCATCTCTGCATACCTTGACACCGTCCTATCCCCCTCAGTCAAGGAACTCCCCATCTATGTTTGGGACACCACCCATGCCCTCTACCTCCTCCATGACTTTCGTTTCCCTGGCTCACCTTCACCATGGACATCCAGTCTCTGTAACATCCATCCGCCATGACAAAGGCCTCTGAGCCCTGTTTCTTCCTCTCCTGCCAACCCAACCAGTACTCTTCTATTGACACTCTCATTTGATTGGCTGAACTGGTCCTCACCTTCAACAATTTCTCCTTCAAACCTCCAGACCAAAGGCGTAGCCATGGGTACCCACATAGGCCCCAGCTATGCCTGCCTCTTTGTAGGGTACATGGAACAATCTATCTTCCACAGCTACACTGGCACCATTCCCCACCTTTTCCTCTGCTACATCAATGACTGTATCAGTGCTACCTCGTGTTCCCATGAGGAGATTGAACAGTTCATCAACTTCACTAACAGTTTCCACCCCGACCTCAAGTTCACCTGAACCATCTTGGAAACCACCCCCCCCCCCGCCCCCGGACCTCTCCATCTCCAATTCTGGTGATCGACTCAACATAGACAACTATTACAAACCCACTGACTCCCACAGCTACCTGGACTACACCTCCTCCCACCCTGTCTCCTGTAAAAACACTATCCCTTGTACCTAATTCCACCACCACACCTGCTTCCAGGAGGACCAATTCCACAATAGAACATCCCATAGGCCTCCTTCTTCAAAGGCTGCAATTTCCCCTCCTATGTGGTCGACAATGCCCTCCAGTGCATCTCCTCCACTTTCTGTATCTCCGCCCTTGAACCCCACCTTTCCAATTGCAACAAGGACAGAACACCCCCTCGCCCCTGTCCTTTTCTTCCACCCCACCAACTGCCGGATATATCGCATCATCCTCCGCCATCTCAGCCACACACAAACGGACCCCACCACCAGAGATATATTTCCCTCCCCATCCCTATCTGTGTTCCAGAGAAAGCATTCCCTCTGTGACTCCCTTGTTTGGTCCACGTGCCCCCCAAATAATCTCCCCCCCCACCCCAGCATCTTCCCCTGCCACCGCAAGAAGTGCAAAACCTGCAGCCACACCTCCCCCTCATCTCCATCCAAGGCCCCCAAGGATTCTTCCACATCCGACAGTGATTTACCTGGACTTCCACACACATTACCTACTGAGTCTGTTGCTCCAGATGTGGTCTCCTCCACATTGGGGAGCCAACTTACAGAACATTTCAGAAAACATCTCTGGGACATCTGTACTAACCAACTCCACTGCCTGTGGCTGAACACTTTACCTCCCCCTCCCACTTTTCCAAGGACATGCAGGTCCTGGGCCTCCTCCATTCCAAACCTTAACCATCTGATACTTGGAGGAAGAACCACACGGGATCAATGTGGATTTTATCCGTTTCTTCATTTCCCCTCCCCCCACTTCATCCCAGATCCAACTTTCCAACTCAGCACCGCCCTATCTGTCCATCTTCCTTCCCACCTATCTGCTCCATCCTCCTCTCTCACCTATCACCCTCTCCCCCACCTCCATCTACCCATCGCATTCCCAGTTACCTTCCCCACCCTCCCATTTATCTCTCAGCCCCCTTGGGCCACCCTTACATTCTTGATGAAGAGGTTATGCTTGAAACATTGACTCTCCTGCTCCTTGGATGTTGCCTAACCGGCTGTGCTTTTCCAACACACACTCTGGCTCAAGCAGAAACTCAACTCAGACAGATGGATAAAAGACTCCTTCTGAACTCAGACATGATGAATGATCAACCTCATCCATAATCTTTCAATGCTGAACTGTTTAAACAGAGTCATCGCAGATCCCAAAAAAGGGGCTAAACCTACATCATAAATTAAACATAATTTTACAAAACAAGTTGGACAATTTTGGTCAAGCATCATCCGTGAGAGAAATGGAATGGTTACTCAAGTGCACTTTCGACTGTGGCCTTTTGTGAAATGCTGTAAAGTGCATCAAACTGGAGAGGGGCCTCACAGTCGGTGAGTGAACGTGTTCTGGTGACCGTTTTGCAAGGATGGAAGACCAAGAGACACTTCCTTTATGTAAAATAAAAACAAAATGTAAGTGTCTGACTTAATTTCAAGGTCTGCGGTTTTGGAAGTGATTTCGATCCATGAAGGCCAAAATCCCCTCTCGACCAGTGAATAAAAATTCATCAACAATAAATCAAACATCCGCCCAAAATTGACAATTAGGTTAATCGGTCTTATTGCCGTGAAGGAACAGTTAGATATAGTTCTTAAGGCTAATGGAATCAAGGGCATGGGCGAGAAAGCAAGAACGGGGACTGAGTAGGATGATCAGAATGAATGGTGGAGCAGGTTCAAAGGGCTGAATGGCCATTTTTGATAATACAAACATTGGAATAAAATCTACTCAACTATTTTTCAAGTTAAATTGATAGCACCCAACATCTGACATTATCAAATGAACTTGTAATTATTAATTAACAATGGAGGAGTATTTTTATTTAAATGTGTTCACAGGATGGGGATGTTAGTGTCTGGGCCGGCAATTTACTTCTCACCCTTAATTCTTGAAGGGCAGTCCACCATCTGCTTGGTGGGATTTGACCCCAGGACATTAACACTCGGTTATGGATTACTTGTGCAGTGACATTACTACCACCTCGTGTATCTTAACTGTTTTTCCGAGGATACAATTTCAAAACCTGTCACAACAGTTTAAAAACTTGGAAGTAACTTTTTTAAAATCTGGAAGTAAACCTATCAATAAGAACCACAAAGATGGTTCACACACATCCTTTAGGAAAGAAAATTACCTGTCCTTTTCTGGTCTGGTCAATGTGTGATAAGTGCATAAGGAGGAAGTGTTAGCAATTCTGGAAAGTGTAAAAATAGATATGCTCCCTGGGCTGGATGGGATTCATCCTCAGATTTTCTGGAAAGCCAGGGAGGAGATTGCTGAGCCTTTGGCTTTGATCTTTATGTCGTAATTGTCGACAGGAATAGTGTCAGAAAACTGAAGGATAGCAAATGTTGTTCCCTTGTTCAAGAAGGGGAGTAGAGACAACCCTGGAAATTATATACCCGGACACCTTACTTCAGTTGTGGGGGAAAGTGTTGGAATGGGTGATAAGAGATAGGATTTATAATCATCAAGAAAGGAATAGGTTGATTAAGGATAGTCAACACAGTTTTGTGAAGAGTAGATCATGCCTCACAAACCTTATTCAGTTCTTTGAGAAGGTGACCAAACAGATGGTTGAGGGTAAAGCAGTTGATGTGGTGTATATGGATTTCAGTAAGGTGTTTGATAAGGTTCCCCACGGAAGGCTATCGCACAAAATACAGAGGCATGGGATTGAGGGTGATTTTGCGGTTTGGATCAGAAATTGTCGAGCTGAAAGAAAATGGAGGATGGTGGTTGATGGGAAATATTCATCCTGGAGTTCAGCTACTAGTGGGGTACCACAAGGATCTGTTTTGGGTCCACTGCTGTTTGTCATTTCTGTAAATGACCTGGATGAGGGCATAGAAGGATAGGTTAGTAAATTTGTGGATTACACTAAGGTCGGTGGAGTTGTGAATAGTGATGAAGGATGTTGTAGTTTACAGAGGGACATAGATAAGCTGCAGAGCTGGGCTGAGACGTGGCAAATGGAGTTTAATGCGGAAAAATGTGAGGTGATTGGAAGGAGTAACAGGAATGCAGAGTACTGGGCTAATGGTAAGATTCTTGGTAATGTATATGAACAGAGAGATCTCGGTGTCCAGGTACATAGATCCTTGAAAGTTGACACCGAAGTTGATAGAGTTGTTCAGAAGGCATATGGTGTGTTAGCTTGTATTGGTAGAGGAATTGAGTTTCGGAACCATGAGATCATGCTGCAGCTGTACAAAACTCTGGTGCGGCCACATTTGGAGTATTGCATACTGTTCTGGTCACTGCATGAAAAGAAGGATGTGGAAGTATTGGAAAGGGTGCAAAGGATATTTAGCAAGATGTTGCCCAGTGTGGAGGGAAGATTTTATGAGGAAAGGCTGAGGCACTTGAGGCTGTTTCATTAGAGAGAAGGTTGAGAGGTGACTTCATTGAGACAGACAAGATAATCAGAGGTTAAAAATGTGTTGCTGGAAAAGCGCGGCAGGTCAGGCAGCATCCAAGGAGAAGGAGGATCGACGTTTCGGGCATAAGCCCTTCTCCAGCATCAGCAGTCCTCACTTTCTCCAAGATAATCAGAGGGTTAGATAGGTTGGACAGTGAGAACCTTTATCCTCGGATAACGATGGCTAGCACGAGGGGACATAGCTTTAAATTGAGGGGTGATAGATATAGGTCAGATGTCAGAGGTAGTTTCTTTACTCAGAGAGTATTAGGGACATGGAATGAATGCCCTGCCTGCAATAGTAATAGACTTGCCAACGTTAAGGGCACTTAAATGGTCATTGGATAGGCATATGGACGAGAATGGAATAGTGAAGATTAGATGGGCTTTAGATTGGTTCCATAGGTCGATGCAACATTGAGATCCAAAGGGCCTATACTGTGCTGTAATGTTCTATGTTCTACTGTCTGATTTACATGTGAATTCAAACCTTGTTTCGAAGATGTACTCTGGATGGAGGAGTTCAATGTCCACTACCAAGACTGGCTCATTTTCAGCATTACTGATTGAGTTCGTCAGGTCCTAAAGGACATAGCTGCTAGACAGGGTCTGAGGCAGGTGGTGAGAGAACCAACAAGAGGGAAAAACATACTTGACCTCATCCTTACCAATCTGCTGGCTGCAAATGTTTCTGTCCGTGACAGTACCGGTAAGAGTGACCACCACATAGTCCTTGTGGAGACAAAGACCATACCTCCGTGCCCGCCCCCCCCCCCTCCCCCACCTCCAACTTCCCATTGGGAATATCCTCCATTGTATTGTGTGGCACCATCACCACGGTAAATGGGACAGACTTCGAACAGATCTAGCAACTCAGGAATGAGCAAACATGAGATGCTGTGGGCCATCAACAGCAGCAGAATTGTACTCTAGCACAATCCCATAACTTCATGGCGTGGCATATCCCCCACACAACCATTACCATCAAGCCAGGGGATGAACCATGGTTCAATGGAGAGTGTAGGAGGGCATGCCAAGAGCAGTACCAGGCATACCTAAAAATGGGGTGTCAATCTGGGGAAGGACTATTTGCCAAAAAGCATAAGCAGCAAGTGATGGAGTTTAGCCATCCCACAACCAACAGATCAGATCTAAGCTGTGTTGCCATGTGTTGACAGTGCTGCAGTGGAGACCGGGAGGGAATGGAGTCCCCAACGTTGAAGGGGGAAGAAGGTCAACAGTTTCAAACACGAGGAGACAGAGAAAACCTTCGAGGAGCTGGTGGTGATGTCACTAAAAACGTAATCACAGTGGCAATGACTTTGAAGAGCTGGCTGTAAGTCTGAACAAGGTAAAGAAAGAAAGCGATACATGTACATAGTTGCAAAAATAAATGCATGATGTTCCAAAGTGCTTCATAATCAACCAACTTCATTTTTCCAGTCTGGATGGTGAATGGCTTGGTGAGGGGAACATGTAGGTGGTGGTGTTCCCATTTATCTGCTGCTCTTGTCTTTCTAGACGGAAGGGTTTGTGGATTTTGATCGTGTTGCTTGAGGATGTTTGGCAGATTTTTACATTGCATCCTGTAGATCGTACATACTGCTGCTTCTGAGTGTTGATGGTGAAGGGATTGGATGCTTGTAGATATGCTACCAATCAAGCGGCTGCTTTGTCCTGGATGGTGTCAAGCTTCTTGAGCTGCATCCATCCAGGCAACTGGGGAGTATGTCAACACACTCCTGAGTTGTGTCTCATCGATGGTGGACAGGCTTTTGGGAGTCAAGAGGTGAGTTACCCACTGCAGTATTGCTAGCCTCTGACCCGTTGTTGTATGTGCTGAATCCAGTTGAGTTTCTGGTCAATAGTAACCCCTAGAATGTTGATAGTGGGGGAATTCAGTGATGTCAAAGGGTGGTAGTCAGATAGTCTTTTATTGGAGGTGTCATTGCCTGGCATATGTGTGGTGGACACATTAGTTGCCACTTGTTAGCCCAAGCCTGGGTACTGTACAGATACTGTTCCATTTGAACATGGACTGCTTCAGTATCTTAGTAATGATGCTGAACCTTTTGCAATCATTGTGAACATCCCCACTTCTGACCTTATGATGGAGGGAAGGCCATTGATGAAGCAGCTAAGATGGTTGGGCCTAGGACGCTGCCTTCAGGAATTCCTGCAGAGATGTCCTGGAGCTAAGATAACTGACCCCCAACAAACACAAACATTTCCTGCTGTGCTAGGTATTGTCTCCAACTAGGTGAGTATTAACCCCCGATACCCACTGATTCCAGCTTTACCAGGTCTCCTTGACAGAACAGAGTTAAATATGGCTTTTCCATCAAGAGCTGTCACTCTCACCTCCCCTCTGGAATTCAGCTCTTTTGTCCATGGCTATAATGAGGTCAGGAGTTGAATGACTCTGGAGGAACCCAAACCGGCGTCACTGAGCCGGTTATTGCTGAGCAGGTGCTGGTGGATGACACTGTTGATGACACCTTCCATCAGTTTACTGATGATTAAGAGTTCACTGATGGGTTGGTAATTGGCTGGGTTGGATTTGTCCTGCTTATTGTGTACAAGAGATATGCGGGCAATTTTCCACACTGTCAGGAAGGTGCCAATGTTGTAACTGTACTGGAACAGCTTGGCTAGGGAGCAGCAAGTTCTCGAGCATAAGTCTTCAGTACTATTGCCGGAATGTTCTCACAGCCCATAGCCTTTGCAATATTCAGTGCCTCTATCAGTTTCTTGATATTACATGGAGTGAATCAATTTGGCTAAAGATTGGAATGTGTGTTGCTGGGAACATCTGGAAAAGGCAGAGATGGATCATCACTGAAAATGTGTTTCTGGAAAAGCGCAGCAGGTCAGGCAGCATCCAAGGAACAGGAGAATCGACGTTTCAGGCATCAGCCCTTCTTCAGGAAGCCTGAAGAAGGGCTTATGCCCGAAACGTCCATTCTCCTGTTCCTTGGATGCTGCCTGACCTGCTGCGCCTTTCCAGCAACACATTTTCAGCTCTGATCTCCAGCATCTGCAGCCCTCACTTTCTCACCAATGCTGGTGTGTCAGGTCACATTCAGGGATGGTGAAGGTGGTGTCTTGGACTTTGTCTGTAAGGTATGATTCAGTGAGTATGACTATGACAGGCTGTTGCTTAACTCGTCCCTGAGACAGCTCTCCTAATTTGTAATAGCCTAAAGATGCTCATTAGGAGGACTATGCAGGGTCTACAGGGCTGTTTCTGATGTTGTCTCTCTATTTTCTTCTTTTTCCACACATCCCTGAACCTCCACCTTTGCTGTCATCTACTTAAAACGCATCACATCTACAACATTTCTAGTTCTAGTTAGACGCCCGTTGAAGTACTGTGAACAGATGTGAACACATCCCAGGAAGGATAGATTTGTCTTGGAGGGAGTACAACATAGGTTAATAAGAATGATCCTTGGACTTCAGGGATTAAAATATGAGTACTCATTTCTTAGATTAGAGATGAATTAAAAGTATGTTCCCAATGGGATCAGTGTTGGGACTCTTTTTTTCTGATTTATATGAATAATTTGGAGATGGGTGTTGAGGGAAAAGTGTCTAAATTTGCAGATGAGTCTAAGCTGGGGAGAATAGTAAATTGTGAGGATGATACGGAGAGATTTCAGAGGGACACTGACAATCTAGCCAAATGGGTAAACGCCTCACAGATGAGTTTCAATGGAGAGAATTGGAAGGTAATGCATTTTGTTAGAAGAAACACAGACAGACAATACACATTCAATGGTACAACTTGTGAGGGGAGTACAGGAGCAGAGGGACCTTGGGGTTCATGTACATAATTCTCTGCAGGTAGCCAGGCAAGGTGAATCAGTTGTTAGGAAGACTTATAGGATCCTTAGGTTTATAAATAGAGGCCTGGAGTAAAAAAGTAAAGAAATGGTGCTACATCTCTCCAAATCATTGGTCAGGCCACATTTGGAGTATTGTGTTTGGTTCCAGGCACCTTAGTTAAGGAAGGATTTTAAAGCCCTGAGAAAGTATAAAGGAGATTTACTAGAATTAGATCAAGAATGGAGGATTTTAGATACAAAGAAAGATGACAGAAATTGGGTTTATTCTCCTTGGAGCAGAGGTGACCTCATCAAGGTGTTCAAAATTATGAACAATTTTAACAGGGGAAGGATATTTGTTTCTACTGTGTATGTCAGTAACTAGGAAATCACCATTTCAAGATTGTCAACAATGAGAGCTAGGAGTGAGATGAGGAGAAATTTCTTTACTCAGAGAGTTGTTAGCATTTGGAATGCACTGCCTGGAAGAGTAGTGGAGGCAGACTCCATAGGGGATTTCAAAAGACAGCTGAATAAAGATTGTAAAATGATGAAGTTAAAGGGCTACAGAGATAGGGCTCAAGAATGGGACTAATTTGGTAGTTCAATTTGTAGCTGATACAGACACAATGGGTTGAATGGCCTTCTTCTGCACTATAAAATTCTATGCTCTGCAAGTCACAATTCGGGATGTGATGGAATACTCTCCACTTGCCTGGATGGGTGCATTGCCAAGAGAGAAGCCTAACGCAATCCAACACAAAGCAGCTGCATAATTGAGAGTAACTGCAAATGCTGGAGATCAGAGTCAAAGACTGTGGTGCTGGAAAAGCACAGCCGGTCAGGCAGCATCCGAGGAGCAGGAGAATCAACGGTTTGAGCATATGCTCTTCATTAGGATTGACTCCGTCTCCTTTAAAATTCACTCCGTTCTCCACTGATACATAGTAGCCACAGTGTGTACCTTCTATAAGATGCACTGCAGTAACTCAGCAAAGCTCTCTGACTTAGTCTTCACACACCACCCTGATGTGGAACTATATTACCATTCCTTCACCTGGGGGAATGTCCTGGAATGCCCTTCCTGATAGCGTCCCTACACCCAAGGACTGCAGTGTTCAAGAAGATAATTCATTCTCATCTTCATCAGGGCAATCAAGGATGATCAACAAATGATGCCTTGCGAGCAATATTCATGTCCCATGAGCAATAAAAATGAAGTAGATAGTTCTTGTGAACCTTTATAGTATATCGCAATGGTTTGGCGTTGTGAAAGGAAATGATTCTGAGAGCAATAGGGAATAGGCAAGGAATAGAACTCGCTGAGTTGCTCTTGCGACGTGAGAGCTGAATGGCCTCCTCTATGCTCTACCATTTTCTGATTCTCAGAAAGCAGATCTCTCAAGATGACTTCTACCTTCTCCATAACTAAAGCTGCTGATTTGATTGCTCTTCTTCAACACCACAAAAAGACCTTCGAGGAAGCTCAAGAACTCAGGTCTGCAAAACAGTAGCTAATTAATGTCACTAGCCCACCGAGCCATGCACAAATCTGCAGCAATGCAATCATTTTCACTTGGGTGGAGTTGCCAAAGGAGAGTTCAAATAAATTTTCGACAGTGCAATCAGGAAAAGCAGTCTTGTGGTTTGGAGTCAGTGCTGAGGTATCTCATCAATTCAAATAGAGAACATGGTTCATAGGAATACCTTTACTCATTGAATTTCTGCAATGTGGAATAATTTACCAAAGCAACTGAATGAGTCAGATACCATTGGGCAGAATCTCACAGGGGTGAGAGCCACATGGAATACAGTGAGACTTGTGGCAGAATCAGACAAGAATTGTGGCAAGGCTTATCTTCATACCTGGAGCATCTCATGCCACCTTTTATTATTTTGACAAGCAGCGAACTGAGTTTCTTGCTATGCAGTGAAGAACAGTCAATTAAAGGGGATTGTAGCTTCTTAAATGTCTTGTTAATGGCCCAATTTGCCTCATTAATGTTCAGCTGCTTATCTTATCAAACTTGCCAAAAATCGAGATGCCAGGAAATCTCAACATGGAATTCAAAACAGATATCTGGTGGTTTTAGCTTGCCACCAACTGTGAGACACCCACATATTGATCAGCACCAAACAGCATCTCAAGGCACAATCCAGGGGGCCACACTTGCCCCCTCATCCTCAGATACTGGCATCTGCCAACTCTTCATAATCATCTTGGTACATCTCTGATCCACTTGCACTACAAGGTGCACTCTCATTAAGCTTTGAAACACCGCAGGAAGAAAACTTTGCAAAGTGTCAGGCACCCAGATCAAGGATTGGACCAAGCTGCATCTGAGGTTACTCACTTGCTCTCTCAGTCCTTGCTTACTTAGCAGCTTCCATGCCTTATCATCCTTGCCATTCCACTTAGTCTTTGGCTCTTGCTAAAATGCAAATGTGCTGTCAGCAAACATATTGCATAAGTTTTCAACCAAATGGGGGCCACTTCTCAGTTCAGTCAAGTGTGGGGGAACCGCTATTGGTCACAGAGCCCCATTAGTTTGCAACCTAGGGACTGCTTTTGCCTTTAGATGTAGACAACACAAAAAAAAGAAATAAAAGCAGATTAGAATCTCCTCAGTTGAGGACTGACTCTGAGCTGGTGGGCCACAGCTAGTGTACGATGCACAGTGAAATAAAGGGTGACTTGGTGACGGGAACTGACCTCTGTGCATTATTTCACAAAGACAAAGAAAAAAGATTTTTAAAAAACCAGGAGATTAGAATCTCCCCACTTGAAGACTGAGAACGTACACTGGGGAACCGTTGCAACTTAAGGACACGAATTTGCTTCCGGTCTCCTATGAGAGGCAGTTGGTGCAGTTACCAATGATGGTAGTGAAAGACTCAGAACCAAGCCGATGGGAGCAGAACTGGTTGAGAAAGATTCACCTTGATTGGCTCAACATTTTTCGATTGGAAAATGGCTGCCTCAGTGAAATACCCAGACGTTTTTCAAGAAGGGGTGTGATTATCAAAGGGGGCAAAGCCACTTTACATGTTAATGAGAACGCAATTCTGAGATTTTGCGAGGCCCACCCAATGTCATTTGCCTCGCAGGCAAAGGTACAGAGGAAATCAGAAGGCTGGAGAGCAAAGGAGTCATCAAATAATTTGCATTTTGCAGAATGGGCAGCACCAATTGTGAAGTCTAAAGGCTTGGTTCACCACTTGAGCAAACGGTAAACCGCTTTTCGCAGCTGGTAAAATACACAATTCCTTGCACAGAGGACTTAACCATGAAGTTAAGGTGGGGGGTAGAAGGGGCCTGTCCTTTACAAAGTTGGACATGAGCCATGGATCAGTGGTGCTGGAAGAGCACAGCAATTCAGGCAGCATCCGACAAGCAGCAAAATTGACGTTTCGGGCAAAAGCTCTTCATCAGGAATAAAGACAGAGAGCCTGAAGCGTGGAGAGATAAGCTAGAGGAGGGTGGGGGTGGGGAGAAAGTAGCATAGAGTACAATAGGTGAATGGGGGAGGAGATGAAGGTGATAGGTCAGGGAGGAGAGGGTGGAGTGGATAGGTGGAAAAGGAGCTAGGCAGGTCGGACAAGTCCGGACAGGTCAAGGGGACAGTGCGGGCTGGAAGTTTGAAACTAGGATGAGGTGGGGGAAGGGGAAATGAGGAAGCTGTTGAAGTCCACATTGATGCCCTGGGGTTGAAGTGTTCCTCCTCTAGCTTATCTCTCCACGCTTCAGGCTCTCTGCCTTTATTCCTGATTAAGGGCTTTTGCCCGAAACGTCGATTTTGCTACTCGTCGGATGCTGCCTGAATTGCTGTGCTCTTCCAGCACCACTGATCCAGAATCTGGTTTCCAGCACCTGCAGTCATTGTTTTTACCTCCTGGACATGAGCCATGCCTACCTGCAATTGTGACTGGATGAGGAGTTTCAGAAGTATGCTACAATTAATGCCCATAAAGGCCTATACCAATATACAAGACTGCCATTTGTGGTGTCATCAGCCTGCACTCATTCCCAGAAGACCATGGAGAACCGGTTGCCATTTATCTGAATGAGGTACTAATAACAGGGAAGGGTTTTTACACACACATTAAAGTCAAAAGGATAACTAGGGAGAAAATAGGGCCCCTCAAAGATCAGTAAAGCAGTCTTTGTGTGGAGCCACACAAAATGGGTGGGGGGGAGGGGGGGGTGGGGGAATACTAAACAAGTATTTTGCATCAATGTTTACTGTGGAAAAGGACACAGAAGATATAGAATGTGGGGAAATAGATGGTGACATCTTGAAAAATGTCCATATTACAGAGGAGGAAGTGCTGGATATCTTGAAATGCATAAAAGTGGATAAATCCCCAAGACCTGACCAGGTGTACCCAAGAACTCTGTGGGAAGCTAGGGAAGTTATTGCTGGGCCCCTTGCAGAGATATTTGCATCATCGATCGTCACAGTGAGGTGCCAGTAGACTGGAGGTTGGCTAATGTGGTGCCACTCTGTAAGAAGGGTAATAAGGACAACCCAGAGGACTATACACTAGTGAGCCTGACATTGGTGGTGGGCAAGTTGTTGGAGGGAATCCTGAGGGACAGGATGTACATGTATTTGGAAAAGCAAGGACTGATTAGGTATAGTCAACATGGTATGAAGTATTGTGCTGGAACCATGGAAATGGTCCTGTATCGGTACAAAGCAAGGTTGATGTGAGGTCAAGTCCTGTGACTTACAAAGTTCAAGTCAGTGATACAGTCCAGAACAAACACCTGCATCACCTGAAAGACATTACTTCTCAAACGAGGCAGAAGCAAAACACACCTGGCCCCTCAGAACAGCCAGTAGGCCTAGCAGAAACTGTAGGTACTCCCCCTCTGTCTCGTGTCGAGGAAACCTCAGAATCTGAAATGGATGCAGCTTCAATACCATTGCTGCCAGAAGAGGAAGAGGAGAACACTCTTGACTTAAGATATGAGCCACGGTCCAGTGCATGCCACCTGTGTCTGAGTCTGAGTGGGAAAAACCAGACCTGGGGTGAAAGCATCGCAAGATATGCTCCAAGTGAAAGACCAGGCCTACAGTCCTGGACTTACAGTAGGAAGGATATAGTGATTAGAAGCAGGTGGACCTCATAACGATGAGGTTCTTGATTGAGGTTGTTAACCTGGGTCAATTAGGAAAGCCTTGGCTGACCAATCTCACCAGGAGATTTATAATCTCCTCGGTTTAGGATGAACTCCAAGCTGGCTGGCCATAACCAGTGTACTATATAAAAAACCAGGATATCAACATGGGTGCTGGAGAAATATAAGCACTACTACCACATGTTTAAAAAAGGAGGTAGACAAATGATGGGGAATTATGGATCAGTTAGCTTAACTTCTGTAGTGGGGAAAATGCTTGAGTGCATTATCAAGGAAAAAAATAACAAGGTATCTAGATAGAAATTGTCCCATTGGGCAGACACAGTGTGGGTTCATGAAGGGCAGGTCATGCTTAACTAATCTACTGGAATTCTATGAAGACATTATGAGCACGGTGGACAACGGGGACCCATTAGATGTGGTGCATCTAGATTTCCAAAAGACATTTGACAAGGTGCCATACAAAAGGCTACTGCATAAGATAAAGATGCAAGGCATTTATGGGCAATGTAATAGCATGGAGATAGGATTGGTTAACTGACAAGAAGCAAAGTGTGGGAATAAATGAGTGGTATTCTGGTTGGCAATCAGTGACTAGTGGTGTACCTCAGGGATCAGTGTTGGGACCACAGTTATTTTACAATTTATATAGATGATGTGGAGTTGGGGACCATATGTCAGGTGTCAAAGTTTGCAGATGACACTAAGATGAGTGGTAGAGGAAAGTGTGCAGAGGACTGTGAAACGTTGCAAAAAGACATAGATAGTTTAAGTGAGTGGGCAAAGGTCTGGCAGATGGAATATAATGTTAATAAATATGAAGTCATCCATTTTGGTAGGAATAACAGTAAAAAGGACTATTATTTGAATGATAAAAAATTGCAGCATGCTGCAGTGCAGAGAGAGGGACATGGGTGTCCTTGTACATGAATCACAGAAGGTTGGTCTGTAGGCACAATACGTAATTAGGAAGGCAAATGGAATTTTGCCCTTCATTGCTAAAGGGATTGAGTTTAAAAGCAGAGAGATTATGTTGCAGCTGTTCATGGTGCTGGTGAGGTCACACCTGGAATACTGCATGCAGTTTTGGTCTCCTGATTTGAAAAAGGATGTATTGGGATTAGATGGGGTGCAGAGGAGATTCACTAGATTGATTCCAGAGTTGAGGGAGGCTATATGAGGAGAGACTGAGTAGGTTGAGATTATATCCATTAGAATTCAGAAGAATGAGGGGGGATCTTATCTATTCCCTTCATAATTTTATATGTTTCTATAAAATAGAAGTAGAGAGGAGGTTTCCACTGGCAGGAAAAACTAGGACAAGAGGGCATAGCCTCAAAACTAGGGGGAGCAGATTTAGGACTGAATTGAGAAGGAACTTCTTCACCCAGAGGGTTGTGAATCAATGGAATTCCCTGCCCAGTGAAGTGGTTGGTGCTACTTCAGTAAATGGTTTTAAAGCTAAGACAGATTTTTTTTGAACAATGAAGGAATTAACGGTCATGGTGAGAGGGCTGGTGGAACTGAGGCTGTGAAAGGATCAGCTATGATCTTTTTGAAGATGGAGCAGGCTCGAAGGGCCAGATGGCCTACTCCTGCTTCTAGTTCTTATGTTCTTATGTATGACAATACTATAGGGGAAAAAATACAACTGGGAGACTAGAATCTCCTCAGTTGAGGACTGACTCTGAGCTGGCTGGCAACAGCCAGTGTAGTGCACACCAGTTAATAAAGGGTGACTTGGTGACGGGACATCAGTCTCTGTGCAGTAATTTCATAACGGTTCTGCAGAAAGCACAGGAAGTGGGATTAGTTTTGGATAGAGAAAGGCTTGTGGAGGCAGTGAGATTATTTTTGGATTCACAGGGTGGGAGAGATCACGAGGGCAGAGATCGTAACAGATTAGCTAGATGGGCTGTGTCAAAGCAGACTGTGCCCTCGATCTCTCATGCTTGCTTTCAGTTGATATGTTTCCTGATTTTACAAACACAGAGCAAAGGTACTAAAAATAAAATTGTGGTTAAATTTGAAGATCATGCCTGTCATCTCAAGAGCAGATAAACTGCATGACCCTAATCCATCTCCATTACAGTTGATGGAGAATCTTTTGCAGCTTGCCCTCTCTTACCTGTCTTGGAAAGGTAATACCTGCTCCTACACCTTTATTAAAAAAGCTAAGGAGACTATATACTTGCATGGAGGCGATGATCTAGTGGTAACATCGCTAATCTATTAATCCGGAAACCCAGCTAATATTCTGGGGACCAGGATACAAATCCCACCACAGAGGATGGTGAAATTTGAATTCAATTTAACATTAAAAAATTGGAATTAAGAATCTCCTGATGACCATGAAAACCCAACTGGTTCACAAATATCCTTCAGAAAAGGAAATCTGTCATCCTCACCTAGTTTGGCCTACATGAGACTCCAGACCCACAGCAACTTGGCCAACTGTCAGCTGTCCTCTGAAATAGCCTAGCAAGCCAATCAATCAATCAGTCATAATCATTACAAAATCTCAAAGAAATGAAACAAAAAGGACCACCTGACATTGGCCTGACTGAATCACACTCACAGAACCATACCTTGCAGAAAATGTCCCAGGCACCACCATCCACTTACAGGACAGACCCAGCAGAGGTGCTGGCACAATGGCATGCAGTTGGGAGGGAGTTGCCCTGGGAGTCCTCAACATTAACCCGAGACCCCATGAAGTCTCATGGCTTTAGGTTAAACATGGCCAAGGAAACCTCCCACTGATTACCACGTACTATCCTCCCTCAGCTGATGAATCAGCACTCCTCCATGTTGGACAACAGTTGGAGGAGGTAATGAGGATGACAAAGGCACAAAATGTATGCTTGGTAGCAGAATACAACGTCCATCACCAACAATGACATAGCAGCAGCACTACTGATTGACCTGATTGGGTCCTAAAGGACATAACTGCTATGCTAGGGGTCTGCAACAGGTGATGAAGGAACCAACAAGAGAGAAAAAACATACTGACCTCATCCTTACCAACCTGTCAGATGCAGGTACATTTGTCCATGACGGTACGGGTAAGAGTGACCACCACACAGTCCTTGTGGAGCCAAAGTTGCACCTTCAAATTGAGAATACCGTCCACCATGTTGTGTGGCAATCTGCAAACTCATGGCCTAGAATATCCCCCACTCAAGCAGTCTCTGGCTTGATGCAGAATGCAGGAGGCATCAAGTATAGCTAAAATGAGGTGTCAACCTAGTGAAGCTACCAGACAGAACTACTTGCATGTCAAACAGCATAAGAAGCTTATGATAGACAAGGTTAAGTGATCCCGCAACCAATGGATCAGATCTAAGCTCTGCAGTCCTTCCACATCCAGTCACAAATGGTGGTGGACAATTAAACTCACCACTATCTCCATCCTTAATGATGAGAGAGATCAACACATCAGTGCAAAAGACAAGGCTAAAGTTTTCACAGCAATCTTCAGATAGACGTGCCAAGTGGATGATCCATCTCAGCTTCCTCCAGTGGTTCCTAGCATCACAGATATCAATCTTTAGCTAGTTCAATTTGCACCACATGATATCAAGAAATGGCTGGAGGCTCACTAGATACAGCAAATGAGCCCTTACAACATTCTGGCAATAGTACTGAAGATGTATGCTCTAGAAATTGCCATTCCCCTAGCTAAGCTCTTCCAGTGCAAATGCAATACTTCGTCTACCAGAAAATGTGAAAAATTGCCCAGGTATCTCTTGTACACAATAAGCAGGATAAATCCAATCCAGCCAATTACCGCCCAGTCTACATTTGATCTTCAGTAACCTGATGGAAGGTGTCATCAACAGTGCTATAAAGAAGCACCTGCTTAGCAATAACCTGCTCAGTGACACCCAGTTTGGGTTCTGCCAGGGCCACTCAGCTCCTGATCCCATTACAACCTTGGTTCAAACATGGACAAAGGCACTGATTTCCAGAGATAAGGTGAGAGTCATAACGCTTGACATCGAGGCCACATTTAACTGAGTCTCTTAGCAAAACTGGAATCAATTAGAATCAGGGAATAAACTCTCTGCTGGTTGCAGTCAGACTCGACACAGGAAGCTGGTCATGGTTGTTGGAGGTCAGTCATCTCAGCCCCAGGACATGTCTGCAGGAGTTTCCCTGCAAAGCATCCTAGGCCTAACCACCTTCAGCTGCTTCAATGATCTTTCCTCCAACATAAGGTCAAAAGTGGGGATGTTCGCTGATGATTGCACAATGTCCAGCACTATTTGTGATTCCTCAGACACTGAAGCAGGTTAATATGCAATAAGATCTGGACCACATCCAGGCTAGAGTTGACAAGTGGCAAGTAACAGTCACATGACACAAATGCCAGGCAATGACCATCTCCAATAAGAGACACAATCTAACCACCGCCCTTGACATTCAATCATTGGCACTACAAGCATCCACTCGCATCACCACTGGAGGCAGCTCACAATCACCTTCTCAAGGACAACTAAGAGCAGGAAATAAAAGTGACTCCTATGTCCCACAAGCTAATGAAACATTATAAAATCAGATGGTGGCAGTGGAAGGCTGTTTGTGTGACTGGAGTCTGGTGTGTAGTTGCATATTATTGGGACCAGAGCTGGGTGCTTTATTGTTTGTGATATTCAGAAATGATGTGGATAAGAATGTGGGGTGAATGAATTGTACTTTTGCAGATGACACAAAGACTGGCTTGTGATTGACAGGAAGGTTTTAGGTTACAGAAGGATATATGGGCAGATCAGTAGTATAGATTCATAGAGATCTACAGCACAAGAAAAGGCCCATTGTGTGGCCATCAGTCAAAAACATGCACCTAACAATTTTAATCCCATTTGCCAGCATTTGGCCTGTAGCCTTGTATGCCTTTGCATTGTAAGTGCACATCTAAATACTTCTTAAATGTTGAGGGTTTCTGCCTCTACCACAAGTGTTCCCTCCAACTTTACTCAGGTAGACTATTGTCCCCTTCTTACTCAAATGTTTTGTACCCTTTTACTGAATTCTAAAATGCTTCCAATCCCCAGGCTTGCTGCTTTTTCTGGCAATTTTATTTGTCTCATCTTTGGATCTAATAGGTTTCATGGCTGAGCTAAGAACTGTTTACCTGCATTTGTCCAAAAACCTTAATGTGATATCCTGTTTTCATTTAGTACAATTCAGACAGATCAGACTAGCTACCATAGTTGGGGAGCACTGAATAAAGTGTGATTAGCTTAACTTCAAATTGTCATTGTCAATACAACAAGAGCCAATTTAAATTTCTTTCGCACTTTTGAACTGATTAAAATATCTCAAAGTTCTCAAAGATGCAATTAAATAAAATTTCACACTGAGCCACATAAGGAGATAGAATCATAGAATCTCACAGCACAGAAGAGCCATTTTGGCCCTTCAAGACTACACTGACAAAACTACCCTAAATCTACACCAGTCCCATTTTCTAACACTTGACTTCTAGCCTTGAATGTTATAACATTTCAAGGGTTCATCCTAGTACTATTTAAAAGTTGTGAGGTTTCTCACCTCAACTATCCTGCCAGGCAGTGCACTCCAGATCCATATCACCCTCTGGCTGAAAAACATTTTCCACAAATCTCCTCTAAACCTCCCACTATTCACCTTAAAAGTATGTCCCCTTGTTACTGACCCTTCAACTAAGCAATTCAGCTGCTTTCTATTCATCGTGTTTATGCCCTTCATAATCTTACATATCTTTATTTAACCTTCTCCGCTCCAAAGAAAACAACACAAGCTTATCCATTCTCTTTTCATAGCTAAAGCACTCTATCACAGGCAATATCTTGGTGATGTTTCTCTGCATCCCCTCCAGCACAATCACATTCTTCTTACTGCATGGTGACCAGAATTATACGCAGAACTCCAGCTGTGGCTTAACCTAAAGTTCTGAACAGCTCCAACATAACCTCCTTACTCTTAGAATCTATGCCTTGACTAATAAAGGCAAGTTTCCCATATACCTTCTTAACTACCATATTAATCTGCCCTGCCATCTTCAGCGATTTGTGGACATTCTGAGATTCCTCTGAACTTCCTAATGTTTTACCATTCATTGAGTACTCCTTATTTGAGTAGGCAACCAAAACTTAGAATGGTCTTAAAGAGGATTGTACAGTAGAGAGGCAGAGAGTTTTAGGGAAGGAATTCCAGGACGTTGCAGATGCCCAGGTAGCTGAAGGTATAGCTGCCAGTGATATGGTGCAGTGATTAAAGCCCCATCTGCCTCGTGAGGTGAAATATCTCACAGTAAGCTTTTGGAGAGGAGCAGGAGCTCTCCCCATTGCCTTGGGACCAATATTTATTTCAGTGACACTGGGCATTATTTAATCACATTATGAAAAATATTTAGCAATAAAACACCCACTGACAGTTCAGTCACTTGGTTGCTGTAATATTGGTGCTTGCAGTGTTTCAGCAGGATTTCTTCTAAACTAAATCTAATTTTGAATATCGAATGGTCATGTAGGAAAAACAATTGCACATGACACAGTGATCAACTTCACCCAATGAAGAATTAAACTTGAGTTAAAACCAAAACACAGCTGGAACCTGCGAAACAATGTAATTCCAACAACACCACTTTGAGGTCAGCATGTCCATTTGAAGCAGCAGTGTTGAGGGTTATGAGCATTAAACATCTTGTTCCTTCATTTCTGAGACATCTATTTGATTCTAAACAATGCCTTGTCTTTGTTGGCAACTGGAAGATTAATTGACATGTGTCTGGATCAATATCTGGTCAGGTTTCTTCAGGAGGATGTGTCCATAGAATCTTGCTTCGCAATCCACCACTACATTGACAATTTTAACAGAAAGGCACTTCAGTTATAGATGCTTTGGCAAGTGAATAAGAAAAAACAGACTTACATTGCTACAACAATTTTCACAGTGAAATACATTTGGAAATGTAGTCACTGTAGGATATGTAGCAGCTAATTTTCACAGAGCAAGTCTGTCGATGTGAACCAAGATGACAGATTGAAGCAGATCAAGTCTGAGATAGAAAGGCCAGTAAAGATTGCAAAGAATGTGATGTTGAGTAAACATGAGATGCAAACTCTAGAGAGGGACTGACTGGATGGAACATGAAATGATATCATTTGGAACTGAGGAAGTGAAGAGATTAAAGTGAAATCAGGATGTTCATTGATGCCTATGAATTAATGATCATGCATTAAGTCCAGGTAGCTTGCCATTAACTTTCCCTTTCATAACTACATAGAAGGAGCAGGCTGAGCTTCTAGTAAAAAGTAACAGTTAAGTTTTAAAGTTTGTCATATCCTGTCCAGACTTTTCTGAGATAGGAACACAGATTCAGGTTGCAAGGTCAGTATGGTCACTTTACAAGCTGCTGTCAGTTATAATTAATTGCTGATAAATTACCTAGAATGGGATCTTCCGCCCTCAGAGGTGGCGAGCTTGAAGGCGGGAAAGACACAATTAGGGAGGGTGGTGGTTTGACTAACTGTGCCATCTTCCTGACTCCATCAGCGTGTTGCACCACAAACTAAAGAAGAATCAAGTTTTCATGGCTTCTTCACATCAGGGGACAATGTTTTGTTTTTGAGGTTATTTGTGAGGCATTCTTTGGAGGGCTGTCTTGATATTTCCAGAATCTATTTTTCTCATTTTCAATAACTATTATAAGAAGAATCAGTCACATAGTAACATAACCTCCTGCATTTGTGTTGAATCTTGTCAGGGATTTCTTCTTTTGAAAGATAGGAGAGCATAAATACCAAAGATTCTTTACATTCATGTGACTAAAACTTTTAATTAGGAATGAATAAATCAGATGTTTTTGTTAATTTATGATAAATAAATCTTCATTTTGCTCAGTTTCTAAAATAGTAGCATACGTACATTTCAATTAGCACCTCTACTTTACCACACAATATTCCCACTCCTTATTCCAGGACAGCCAGAAGCACCACCGATAATCAGAAGCTCCCTACTCTGGGTTCAGCAACATTTTCCTTGAACTCCTAGATGTTAGTTGGGTTTTGTTTTCAGTCAGTTCCGGTGATTCAATAATGAGCACCTTTGGAGCTTTTAGTGACTATTTAGTTTGAGCATCTACATAGTATTTGTATATTATGACTTTACAATGTGGCCACCAATTGCCCTACTTCTGTAAACCCATCTCTGGAGGGAATTGGAACTTTTCACCAAAGTTAAGTTTGAGTTAAAGCAAAGCATACATATGGATTAATATGAAAGGCATGTCTAAGGTCACTTCCTATTTTTCGAAAACTTTATGGACCTTTCATCAAGAGCAAAGTAATAGCCAATTGAAATCAGCCAATCTTGCCTTCACAGCAACACTCAGGCCCTGTTCACCACCACCGCCCTCACCTGACACTCAGGTCTCGCTCCTTGCCTGGCTGATACTTAGGCCTCACTCTTTGTGCAGGCTCAGCCTTGTTGTGTACTCACTGCTCCAAATAGCCACTACTCCTGTCATCACAAGGATCAGCCAGAATAACTCCTCCAGCTTGGCCAATCCACAGGGTTTGACTCAGGAGGAACAGTAAGAGCAACAGAGAAAATGTCTATGACTGGAGCAACAGATTCTGTCTCTTCCTTGTGCTGGGTGACTTTTCTCTGACTGTCACCTTTACGGTTGCATTTTCCTTGGTGATTTTGGGGCAAATTTGCCGATCTTGCGTATGTTGAGTGTTACTTCTTATTTAGGTGCTTCTTCATTGGTCCCCTGTCTAATCAGAATGGTTTTGGAACTGCTGCCGATTGTGTACTGTAGCATATCTACCTGATTCCTGTCTTGATTCTCAGAGTTGAGAGACTACAGGGTGGTTGCTGAGGTAGTAAAATTATGTAGTCACGTGACCATGGTGCCTAAAATTAGACATGTTAATTTAACCAGAGAAATCAAGCCTGACAGACAATTGGTCAAATTAAATTAAACAGCAGCCAGCAGTTATGGAGAACAGCAGAAATTATGGTTTAAAAAGGTCACAAAGATTCCGGGGGATTCTGTTACAACCTGCTCAAGGGTTGTGGATTGGAAGAGTATAGATCAAACTTTCTGTCACCTTGACTTCCAGATATTGCCTGAGGATGTGCATTTTACACCTCATGGCTGGGCAACAGTGAAGGCTGTTGGTGAGATCCTGCAGGATGTTTTGAACTCCACTTATGAACCCATTAGTTGAAAGCCACAGAATATTCTGGAAGGTCCGGGGTGAGGGGGGATAAAAACATACACCTAGAAGCCACCCCATCAGTGAAAACTCACAGCAAGACTTGAGGCAGAAAACCATGCAGAAAGTCAGGAAGACCCAGGAGAGGATCCGCCCTGACCTGCAAGACCCACTTTTGTGGAAGAGAGCCTGCCCTACATCAGAGAGGAAGGAGATACCAATGACCCAGCTCCAACATGTGGATGATTGTGGTCAATATCCTTTCACAGATGGATAGAGTTAGAGCATAAATATTGTGGGAATTTGAGAAATGTTCACATGATTCTTTTTTAAGACTGTTTGCTGTTTCTCCAGTGTGCTCTACAAAGCTCAGTGTTTTTCAGCTTTCTCACCTTTCTCAGAAACTACTGCCACCATATGTTAATACCATAACAGGGGACATACATCTTTGATAGAAGGTACCTGGAAATCATGCCATTATACAAGATGGCAGTACCAGCACAGTTAGCAGCATTCAGACTTCTGTATCCATCCATTCCAGAAATCTGTTTCTTCCTTTCTTTATCCTTTTTGTTTTCTTTCTTTATCTTCACTTACTTCCTGTCAGCAGCAGCAAAGAAGGTGACATTGCGGAGGAGAGCAGCTAGAGCAGGACCCTTGGTGAGGTGGTGATCTGGCTGTCAACGGACTACAGACTTCTGGTTGTGGTAGATCTGGAGTGGGAACTTCTGATGTTGGTGAGGTGGCAATGGCAGTGGAGCCAGGGGGTCCTAGCTGCGGTAGGCCCAAAGTGGGGATTCCTGGTTATTGGCATTATGGTAACAGCAGCTCCTGGTTTGGGAGGCCCGAAGTAGGGACTCCTGGTTACCACTAAGGCAGTGGAGCCAAGTGGGCTCTTGGTTGTGGGGCAAGTATGGGGCCAGCATGGGACTCGGCATTGGAGGTCCATCGGTGAGGTGGGCCCAGAGTTAAAGAGATGGTGCCTGAAGAGCAGCAACTCCAATGGTGGTGGGTCCAGTGCAGGCAGCAGAGGGGTGGCGGAGCAGTCGTCATTGGTGAGCCAACTTAGGACTCATGGTGGAAGTGGCCAAATGAAGATGGACTCTTTCAGCTTTATCTTTTGATTCTTAAAATATTCAAATGGCACCGGATTGTGGCGATGGTTGAAGCTTTTCATTGTATTTTACGGTGTTGTTCATTGTAGAGCACCAGTGACAATAAAATCATTCATTCACTATATTCTAATAAACATTTATTGGCTCATTACACTACAATATTACAAGGCAGACTGTTGTAGCAGATCATCGTAATCTTTTTCTCTCAGGTTCCAGCCACATGTGATCAGATCAACACACCATTCATAGCATTCCTAAAGTGTGGGCAAAAGCCATTAGGACCATCAACTCTGCACCAACCGCCCAAAGAGCATCTTACCCAGACCCTACCCTATCCCTGTAAGTCCACATTTACCATGGCTAACCCATCTAGCCTACTCATCCCTGGATATTATGGGCAATTTAGCATGGCCTGCACATCTTTGGACTGTGGGAGGAAACTGGAGCACCCGGAGGAAACACACACAGACACAGGGAGAACATTGGAAACTCCACTCAGACACAGTCGCCTGAGGCTGGAATCAAACTTGGGGGTGCTTGGAGATGTGAGGCAGCACTTCGAACCACTGAGCCACCACGTCACTTCATATTCAATTATCATCTGATCAGGGATTGGTTTAAAAAATCTTCTGGCGTTAATCAGAGAGGAGCAAGGAATTCTCCCAGGGTTCTCACTAAACATTCCCTTCTCAGCTAATGCCTACCGATCCATCCTAGATTACAATAAATGGCCACACAAAAATAGCTTTTCCTCATTGCCTATCTTTTGTAGGAGAGATGGGTACTTACCTGGAAGATGACAAAGCATCCACAGACCTTGAAGCAGATGAGGATGGTTTGGAGATGGAAGCAGAAATTTGCAAAGGGTCAAAGTTGGGTTTCTTTTAATAGGAGGAAGTGGAGAGGGGAGGTGATGACGATAGATTAAAAGGAAAAGGGGCAATACCTACAGACAGAGTGTCATTTGCTTTATTTTAGGTAGATTGGGAGTAGGTACTTCAAGTAATCAGTTGAAATGGAATTAGGAGAGCAGGAGTGCTCCAATTTGAAAACAGAACTTGAGAGATGGCAGTGCTGTTAAAAAGATGGGGTTGTCAGCTCAAGTAGGAAGTTGGAGGAGATGTGAAACCGTGGGCTTGGCCAGGGGCAGGGGTTATGAATAAGGGAGCTTTCCGTCAGTGAGGAAGAAACCTATAAAATCTTGATATTTGTTGATCAAGGTCAGAGGGTAGGACAGAGAGATTAAAGGATGTGAAGGTTTCTGGTCAAAGAAAGCAATCTTAAACATACAAGACCATCTGGTTCTTTGTGCCTCTGCTAGCTGTTTGAAATAGCTAACTAGTTCCATTTCAAAGATGACTGTACCCTACAGAGTTAAAAATCACACAACACCAGGTTATAGTCCAACAGGTTTAATTGGAAGCACTAGCTTTCAGAGCAACCCTCCTTCATCAAGTGATTGCAGACAACACAATTGTAAGACACAGAATTTATAGCAAAAGTTTACAGTGTGATGTAATTGAAATTATACATTAGATTAGATTAGATTAGATTACTTACAGTGTGGAAACAGGCCCTTCGGCCCAACAAGTCCACACCGATCCGCCGAAGCGTATACCACCCAGACCCATACTCCTACACTTACCCCTAACCCCTAACACTACGGACAATTTAGCATGGTCAATTCACCTAACCTGCACATTTTTGGATTGTGGGAGGAAACCGGAGCACCCGGAGGAAACCCACGCAGACACGGGGAGAATGTGCAAACTCCACACAGAGAGTCGCCTGAGGCGGGAATTGAACCCGGGTCTCTGGCGCTGTGCGGCAGCAGTGCTAACCACTGTGCCACCGTGCCGCCCAAATACCTTGATTGCTTGTTGTTGAGTCTTTCAACTGTTTGAATACTATGATAGTTTCACTTCTTTCATATGTAAATTACAAAACATTTTTTTAAAAGTTACATTCTCAGGTTAACTGTAGCAATTGGTGTGAGCCAGATACTATGTTGAAGGTGTTAGCCCCCTGTGTTCTCTGTCTGTGCCATAATGTTTACACTGATTCTAATCTGAAAAGTGAGTTAACAGAATCTTACATGAATTTATGCAGTTTTTGAGCAAAGTACAATGTAACTCTGCAAGTACAAATTCACCCCACAAACGTATATGTATGTGTGTGTGTGTGTAAGTGTGTCTGTGTGGGGGGCTTGTGAGTATGCGAGAGAGTGTATGAGTGTAGAGTATCTGTGTAAGTCTGTGAGGGGGTGCGTGTGTGAGTGTGGGAGTGTATGTGTCTGTAGGGGTGTGTGTGAGTATCTGTGTGCATGTCTGAGTATACGTGTGTGTATGTGTGTGTATAGGAGTATCTGTGTGTGTGTGTCTGGGGTGGGGGGTTGTGAGTGTCTGTGAGAGAGAGTGTATATATTTGTGTGTGTGTGAGTGTAGAGTGGTCTAAGTGTGTGAGAGGTTGCATGTGTGAGTGTGGGAGTGTGTGTGTGTCTGGAGGCGTGTGTGTGTGTCTATGTGCGTGTCTGTGTATACGTGTGTGTATAGGAGTGCATGTGTGTATGTGTAGGAGTGTCTGTGTGTGTATATAGTGCAATGGTGGTCACCTGTAGTGTGACATGAACCCAAGGTCCCGGTTGAGGCCCTCCTGATGGGTATGGTACTTAGCTATTAGCCTCTGCTCGGCCACTTTTTGCTACTGCCTGTCCCGGAGTCCGCCTTGGAGGATGGTCACCCGAAGGTCCGAGGTCGAATGTCCTGGACCACTGAAGTGTTCCCCAACTGGGAGGGAACACTCCTGTCTGTTGATTGTTGTTATGGATACAACCCTGTCATGGTAGGCGCTGCAAAACATGTCAAATTGTAGACATGGATACCACTATTACACATGGGAACACCTCCCACCTTGTACATGGCAGGTACTCATGTGACTCAGCCAACGTTGTCTATCTTATACGTTGCAGGCAAGGATGCCCTGAGGCGTGGTACATTGGAGAAACCGAGCAAAGGCTATGACAATGGATGAATGGGCACCGCACAACTATCAACAGACAGGAGTGTTCCCTCCCAGTTGGGGAATACTTCGGCGGTCCAGGACATTCGACCTCAGACTTTCGGGTGACCATCCTCCAAGGTGGATTTCGGGACAGGCAGCAGCAAAAGGTGGCCGAGCAGAGGCTGATAGCTAAGTTCCATACCCATAGGGAGGGCCTCAACCGGGACCTTGGGTTCATGTCACACATTATAGGTGACCACCATTGCACAATACACACACACAGACACTCCTACATGCGCGCGCGCACACACACACACTCCTATACACACACATACACACGGACACACGTATACACAGACATGCACACAGACACTCACACACACGGATCCTCTCACAGACTTAGACCACTCCACACTCACACACACTCACACTCTCTCTCTCACAGACACTCACAACCCTCCACCCCAGACACACACGCACTCCTACAGACACCCACACTCACATTCACATACACACACACACTCTCACACTCACAACCCCCCACCCCAGACAGACACACACACATACGCAGAGTTGCATTGTACTTTGCTCAATACTGCATACATTCATTTAAGACTCTGGTAACACACTTTTTAGATTAGAATCAGTCTAAACATTATGGCACAGACAGAGAACACAGGGGGCTAACAGCTTCAACATTGTATCTGGCTAACACTAATTGTTACAGTTAACCTGAGAATGTAACTTGTAAAAAAAAGTTTTGTGATTTACACATGAAAGAAGTTAAACTATCATGGTATTTGAACAGATGAAACACTCAACAAACAATCAAGGTATTTTTCAATGTATAATTTCATTTACATCACACTAAGTTTTTGCTATAAATTCTGTGTCTTACAATTGTGTTGTCCGCAATCACCTGATGAAGGAGCGGCGCTACAAAAGCTAGTGCTTCCAATTAAACCTGTTGGACTATAACCTGGTGTTGTGTGATTTTTAACTTTGTACACCTCAGTCCAACACCGGCATCTCAGAATCATGTACCCTACAGAGGATTTACACGGCAAGGACAAGGCTTTCTTTGGAATGAGGTGGTTGCTTTCGAGATGGCAATGAAGAAACTCAATAAACTTCCCAAACTCATGCTTTATGGCTGCAAAATTGTATCTGATCACAAAACCTTATAAATTTGATGGATAAAATGAGCAAACTTCACCTGATATGCGTCAGGTAAATTGGTGAATCAGCATTTGCTAGATGCAACGATTGCCAATTAATCTGCCAAAGCAACACAAAATTATACAGGTGTTGGACGATAAACAGCAAGGATGTATAGTCAACCTAATTGTATTTATAAGGTAGCCAGAGAGTGTTACAACAAACAGATACATCGTCACATGTAAAACCCATGATAAACTTCTGTTTCCCCATTGAGATAATTGTATATCATGGTAATCATTGTAATGATGAGGTATCAACAGAAATGTAGATGAAAAAGATTGGAAGACAGAGAATCGCACAACAATAGTTCCACAGTCAGGGTGGCTGATATGGGAAGGGGAAGATGACGTTCAGTAAGACAGTTGGAAATTCTGTTCAGACATAGGAGGCTGGGTTGCCAACTCTCCAGGAGGTATGGAAAGATTACATATCAATAGTGCCATTCATACCAATATTAAGATGCTTTGAAAGCTACAGGAATACTTTGCAGCACAAAATTTGTGCACAGCAAGATCCCACATACAGCATTGTGGCAATAACCAGATCATTTGTTTTAGTGATGTTTAATGAGGGATTAACATTGACAAGGCATAGATTCTTACACTCGCCTGAAAGTGAAGACAGGCCTTTGTTTAATGTCTCATACAGAAATCACTCCTCCGTTAGTGCAGAACTCTCAGTATTTACCCTTATCCTTCAGGAGTGTGGTACTCTCTCAGCACTGGCACACCAATAGAATGGTGGAAAATAATAGATAGAAAGGCAAGTTGCGAAGGGGATACAAACATTTTTGGAGAAATATTCTTCGGTTAAGTAAGTGGACAAAGAGTTGGGAAACGGAATATAATGTGGGAAAATGTGAAGTGTTCATTTTGGAAGGAAGAACTAAAGAATTATTACATGGAGAAAAGCTTTCAGAAAGTTGCAATACAAAGGGACTTGGGGGAACTCGTTAACAAAGCTAGCACACAGGTGCAGCAAGTAATTAGGAAGGCTAATGGAATGTTGGCCCTTATTTCAAAGGGGTGAGAGTATAAGAGAAGGGAAGTCCTACTGCAACCATACAAAGTGAGTTTGAAACCACATTTAGGAGTACTGCAACTAGTTTTGGTCCCCTTATTTGAGAAAAAAAATTGTTACATTGGAGGCAGTTCAGAGAGTTTTAAATTTGTGAGGAATAAGAGAATGGTCAAAGAAAGAGTAGGGCAGATCAGGGAGCGCATAGGGAATTTGTGTGTGGAGTCTGAGGAGTTGGGGAAGCCCTAAATGAGTTTTTTGCTTCTGTCTTTACGAAAGAAACAAGCTTTGTAGTGAATGAAACCTTTGAAGAGCAGGTATGCATGCTGGAATGGATGGAGATAGAGGAAGCTGATGTGCTGAAAATTTTGTCAAACATTAAGATTGACAAGTCGCCAGGCCCGGACCAGATTTGTCCTCGGCTGCTTTGGGAAACAAGAATTGCAATTGCTTCGCCACTTGCGAAGATCTTTGCATCCTCGCTCTCCACTGGAGTCGTACCTGAGGACTGGACAGAGGCAAATGTAATTCCTCTCTTCAAGAAAGGAAATAGGGAAACCCCCGTTAATTACAGACCAGTAAGTCTCACGTCTGTCGTCTGCAAGGTGTTAGAAAGGATTCTGAGGGATAGGATTTATGACCATCTGGAAGAGCATGGCTTGATTAAATGCAGTCAACACGGCTTTGTGAGGGGCAGGTCATGTTCTTATCGAGTTCTTTGAGAATGTGACTAGAAAAGTTGATGAGGGTCGAGCTGTGGATGTAGTGTATATGGACTTCAGCAAGGCATTTGATAAGCTCATGATAGGCTCATTCAGAAGGTCAGGAGGAATGGGATATAAGGGAACTTAGCTGTCTGGATACAGAATTGGCTGGCCAACAGAAGACAGCGAGTGGTAATAGAAGGAAAATATTCTGCCTGGAAGTCTGTGGTGAGTGGTGTTCCACAGGGCTCTGTCCTTGGGCCTCTACTGTTTGTAATTTTTATTAATGACTTGGATGAGGGGATTGAAGGATGGGTCAGCAAGTTTGCAGACGACATAAAGGTTGGAGGTGTCATTGACAGTATAGAGGGCTGTTGTAGGATGCAGCGGGACATTGACAGGATGCAGAGATGGGCTGAGAGGTGGCAGATGGAGTTCAACCTGGATAAATGCGAGGTGATGCATTTTGGAAGGTCGAATTTGTTGTGAGAGCATGGAATATGTTGCCAGCAGCAGTTGTGGAAGCAAGGTCATTGGGAACATTTAAGAGTCTACTGGACATGCATATGGTCACAGAAATTTGAGGGTGCATACATGAGGATCAGTGGTCGGCACAACATCGTGGGCTGAAGGGCCAGTTCTGTGCTGTACTGTTCTATGTTCTATGTTCATTAGAATGATCCTTCATATGGAGGGATTATTTTATGAGGAAAGATTAAACAGGTTGGGCCTCTACTCACTGAAGTTTAGAAGAATGAGGGGATTCCATTGAAACATAATAGGATTCTTATGGGGCTTGACAGGGTAAATACTAAGAGGATGCTTCCTGTCATGGGCAATTCTAGGATCAGAGGCCATAATCTCAGAATAAAGGAATACTGAAGTAAGGAGGAGGAATTTCTTCTCTCATAGTCTTTGGAACTCCTTGCCATAGGGAACTGCCAGGGCAGAGTTTTTGTATATATTTAAGGCTAAAACAAATAGATTCTTGATCAGTTAGGAATCAAGGGTTACATGGAAAAAGGCAGGAATGTAGACATGAAGAATGTCAGATCAGCCATTGTCTGACTGAATGGCAGGGCAGGTTTGAAGGGCTGAATGGCCTAATCCTGTTCCTATTTCTTGTGGACTTGTGTTGTTGCACTGGTTCAGCATTGACCCTCTGACAGTGTAACACTCCTTCAGTACTATACTCCAAACGTCAGTGGGTGGGACAAAGCAGGGGTTGATTGACAGGCAGGTAGCACCCAGGTTCCTGGGATGGGAGAGGGTAAGACGGACTTATTTCATTGGGTGTCACATCTTAAGGAGGCATAAACTTTTCAAAAAAAATTGAAGAGACCTTAGACATGTCTTTGATATTTATCCACATATAAACAATTAAAAATTCCATGTCTCTTGCTTTTGAAAGAATCTTCAGGCTCAACTTCAAATTCCCTCCAAAAGATGTACTAACAGTAAGGAAATTGATAGGCACTCTGTAAAGTCACAACTGCACAGAAACAAACCTTACCAAATGCTCTGAAGGCACTCATTATTGAATATCACTGTTCCAGAAAAATATTGCTGATCCCAAAATAAGAGATGTTCTGGTGTTTTTGCAAAAGATTAACTGGCTGTCCTGGAATAAGAACTGGAAACTGTTTATAGTGAGGGGAGAGACGGAAGTGAGGCTGATTGAAATGTGTATATGCTCCATTTTGGAAATAAAGCAATGAAAATGTATTTATCAAAATGTATGATTTAACAAAAACATTTGATTCATAGATTCCAAGTTAAAATATTTAATCACATGTATGCATACAATCTTTGATAGTTGTGCTCTCCTATCTTTCTAAAACTTAAAATGCTGAAAGATTTAACACTGATACAGCAGGTAATGTTCCTACTTGATTGCATCATCTGATCACGGAGTTAGTGAGAATGTAAAAGGAGCTTTGGAAAATCAAGAAGTAGCCTTAAAGAATGTCTCACAAAGTGCCCTTGAAAGAAAAATATTTTAATCCTGGTTTGTAATTCAGTTTCCTAAATATGACCATTACACATTGCTATGGAAACAAGATTTCCATTACGGTTTGTTTCTTGTCCCTTACTGATCTCCTGTTGTGACACTAATTCATTTTGTTGTAGCACCGTTGATAGTAGTTTTCCCATACATTGTTCCTACACACTTAGAAGTAGAATATAAACAAAATATTCAACAGAAACAGGTACAACAGATAAACCTGATTAAACCTTTTCACTCACTGTGATGGAAGATATGTGTATATATATATATTCATATTGTTTATTGCATGTTTGGATTTTGAACTAGTGGCATTATGATTTTGGTCTGTACATGAATGGGTTGAATAATTAACTTATCAGTTAATTCTGGAGCAACTTTTGACGATGAATTCGATCTTCCATTTTGATATCCTGCTTCTACCCCCAGCATGTGTAATGTGTTTATATGTTTTGGCTCTTAGTCAGAGCTGACCTATATTCTGCTGCTAGCATCTATTCTGGATCTGTGCTTTGATTTTTCTTGACAATTATCACACTATTGCTTTTTGTTCAATGGTACCTTTGCCCTCTAACCTGATGCTCTCTACTGTTTCATTTGATCTTCTCCCCTCCTTCAGCAGCATAAAACCACATGGCCTCTTTAGTTCAGAAGAGGAGCACATTAGATTTGAAACATTAACTCTGATTTTCTCTCCACAGATATTGCCAGACCTGCCGAGTTCCTCTGCATTTTCTGTTTTAATTTCAGACCTACAGCATCCACAGTATTTTACATTTGCAACTGACTGTAAATGTATGGTGAGGATATTTTTGCTCAGTCTTTTAAAATGAATTTTGAGGACTGTTTCACAGCAATTGCATGAGGTGTTACAATAGTCACAGAATACAAGGCTTGGCTCGATAAACTTACTGCTGTGTTCAGTTCTGTCATTAGATCCAAGAATTTGGAAAGCACCAAGTCCACTGGGTGGTAGTGAGTTACGGAGAGATTGAGTGAGGAGCTGATCCAATTGATCCTTGGAGTTAATCTGAAATGCCTAGAAAAAACAAACAAACGTACAGCTCAAACAATGTGAAAATAACTACGAGTAAGAATTTTACACACGCATTTTCCAGGTAATTTGTGGAAGATACATTGCTATATTTGCCTAATTTCCTGACATTCCACTCTAGCCTCAAATTCACACCATTATGGAAATTATTTATGGAAACACTGGTGGAAATAATGGAATTTAAGAACATGAGATAAGGACCTTATAGAGATTTATAAAATCATGAGGGTCATGGATAGTGTGAATAACCAAGGTCTTTTTTCCAGGGTAGGAGAGTCCAAAAGTAGACGGCATAGATTTAAGATGAGAGGGAAAAGATTTAAAAGGGACCTGAGGGATAACTTTGTCATACACAGGGTGGTATGTGTATGGAACAAGAGGTGGTGGAGGATGTTACAATTACAACATTTAAGAGGCATCTGGTTGGGCACATGAATAGGAAGGGCTTAGAGGGATATGGGCCAAATGCTGGCAAATGGGACTAGGTCAGTTTAGGATATCTGGTCGGCATGGGCGAGTTGGACTGAAGGGTCTGCTAATGTGCTGTATAACTCTATAAGCAGATCATCCAGTCCCTTGATGTGTTGCTCCATTCATTTTAACTTCATGCATAACCCTTAACACTGTTTCATTCCTAATTAGCTAATTTTTCAGGCAGGATCATAACCGACAAAATCAATCAGACTCAAGCTTTGAAAATTCCAATTGACACCCAGCCTCAATACCATCTTGGGGACAAACCTCTACATTTCCACTCCTCTTTGAGTGAAGTGCTTCCTGACATTACACCGTATGGCCTGGATTTAATTTTAAGATTTAGTTACCTTGCTCTGGACTCCCACATGAAAGGAAACAGCTTTGCTCTGTTGTTCCTATTAAATTGTTTAATCATTTTAAAACTATCAATTAAATTAGAACCCGCTTTACTTGAGGGGATACAATCTCAGCTTATGCAATGAGAAAGTTTCTCGGAATAGCGTCAATAACAAGGAATATAACTGGCCAAACAATTGCAATCTTAAAGATAGCAATATCCCATCCATTCACTTTAACAGGCAGTACACAGGCCTTTGTGAGAGGACCTAATTGGCCATAGCTCAGTGGATGTCATGCTCACCTTGGATTTGGAATGCTGTAGGTTCAAACCCCAACTTCTAAGACTTTGCTCCAAAGTCTAGGCTGATATTCTGGTGCAATCTTGAGGGAGCACTGCTCTGTCAGAGGTGCTATCCTTAGGATGAGGCATTAAACCAGGGTGCAGGATGCTCTCTTGGGTGGATTAAAAACCCAATGATTACTTATATCTTTGCTACTTGTGAGATCTTGCTATTTACAAATTTGACTGCTTTGTTTCCTTTTCTCACAATGATAATACTTCATAAAACGCCATTGGTTATAAAATTCTTTGAGAGATCTGGAGGTTGTGACAGGCGCTTTTGAAATAAATGCAAGTTCTATGATTCTGTAACATTCTTTATTTTATATAGATATTTTTATTGAAAATTTAACATATTTTTACAAGTTTACAAATAAAAAAACCCAAGTATAAACATTGATATACAATTAAATCTTAAATAAATAATAACCAAATTTATCAAACAAAAAAAACAGAGAGAAAAAAAACAAAACTCAACTAACTACTAATCTAACCTACAACTAACCAGAGTGTATAATTAAATCTCTTACATTATTCAAAGAAGAGAAGAATAAAAACCGACGGATAACACAGAAATTGGGTAGTGAGATACATGCTCGGAATGTATTAACATCAAATCGTAACAAAACCCGTATTCGTGCGGGATTCCTCTCCCAAGGGGCCCTGGACCAGCCAGGTTCGTCATCTCAATTAAATAAAAGCCCTTGTTAGGATGGCCGAAAAATCTGTAGTTGTGTAACTCAAGAAGGGCTGCCATATTTTATGGAATAATGCGGTCTTTTGGTGCACCATATTTGTAAGGAAGTCAAGGGGAATACAGTCCATGATTAATCTGTGCCAATTCGAAAGTCCAGGGGGCCCTTCAGCCACCCAGTTTACCAAAGTATTTTTCCTTGCACAGAAAGAGAATAGAAAATAATCTCTTCCTGTGCATATCCAGGGAGGGTAAGTTCGAAAAGCCCAAAAGGAGAGATACAGGGTCCACTCTAATTTCCATTCCTAAGATTTCTGTCAGAGCACTTGCTACTTTAGTCCAATGTCTATGGATCTTATGACAGGCCCATAGGCAATGTACAAGAGTGTCCACCTCTATTTTACATTTGGGACAAATTGAGATGCTCCTCCCTTAAATTTTGCCAATCGATCCGGTGCTATATGGGCCCTATGAAGTATCTTCAACTGAATGGCCTGAGTTCTGTTGCAGATGGTGATTCTTCTGGCGTTTTCCCAAATGTCATTCCACGCTTCTATAGAGATTTCCAGTCCCAAATCCTGATCCCATGTTTTAAGCAGATTGTCCATATCTCCCAATACTTCATCATGTAATAAATGATAAATAGTGCTGACGGAAGATACCCCCATTGGCCATAGCACTCTACATTCTCTATCTGATTTATAAAGACTATCTAATAACGTAGTCTTCTTCTGTTTGTAATCTCGAATTTGGAAGTATCGAAAGAGGTCTCCATTAGGTAATCCAAATTTCTGATGCAGCAGTTCAAAAGACATCAGGACCCCTTCTTTAAACAGATCCCCTAAACATGAGATACCCCAGATCTCCAGAGTTTGAAAGTGGCATCTGTAAACCCCGGTTGAAATCCCCATGCTTCCACTATCGAAGCATAGGGGGATATTTTATGTGAGTTGCCCCCATTTTGCTGCATTATATCCCAAGCTTTAATTGTGTTTAGTATTATAGGGTTTTTACAGTGATCCGTGATGATTTTCCTCTTGTCTGAAAATAAGAGGTTAGTAAGTGGGCATTTTACTTGAGAGGCCTCGATGTCCAGCCAGATTGATTGCGGGTCAGACAAGACCCAATCAGCTATGTAGCTTAATAGAGAACTTAACTGATATGTCCTAAAATCTGGGAAAGCCAATCCTCCCCTTGCCTGTGGAAGCTGTAGCTTCTTCAGCTTAATGAGGGGCTGTCTATGATTCTAGATAAAGGAACCCACCAGCCATATAATTTACATAGTGCCAGCCTCGACAGCATCACCAGAATCATTCTCATTGGGTATAGGAGACGGGCAGGACATTTATTTTAATTAGTGCTATTGTACCTAGCCAGGAAATTGGAAGGTCTCCCCATCGCTGGAGGTTCTGCCTTATCCTTTCCAGTAAATGCACAAAGTTAGCCTTGTATAACTGACCAAATACTGGGGTAATAAAAATGCCTAAGTATAAGAAACCCTCCAGGGACCACCGAAAGGGAAAGTGGGATCCGTCCACAAAGTGGGGTATCATAGCAAGGCCACCCATTGGCATAGCCTCCGATTTTGAGAAATTAATTTTATAGCCTGAAAATACACTAAATGTATTAATAACTTGGATTAAGCGAGGCACGGACATCAGGGGATTACTGAGAAATAGAAGAATATCATCTGCATAAATGGTAATTTTATGTTTACCTGTACCAATCCTCAGGGCTGTTATATTAGGATCATCCCGTATTGCTTCTGCTCGTGGCTCAATTATTAGCGTAAATAGCAATGGCGAGAGGGGACATCCCTGACGGCAGCCCCTATCCACACTGAAGCTATCCGAGTCTAATCCATTGGTAATCACAACTGCTTTGGGATCACTATACAGTGTTGAGACCCATTTGGTAAACACCTTTCCAATGTGTAAAACAAATATGACCATTTAACTCTGTCGAATGCCTTTTCCGCGTCTAATGAGACTACTACTTCTGGTATTTTTCCCTGTTGGCAGGCTTGGATCACATTCAAAACTCTTCTAACATTATTGGATGATCTACGGCCCTTAATAAACCCCGTCTGATCCACCTTTATGATATGTGGCAATACCCTTTCTAGCCTCAATGCTAACGTTTTAGAGAGGATTTTAAAATCTGCATTTAGCAAGGATATTGGTCTGTATGATGCACAATCTTCTGGGTCCTTTCCTTTTTTGAGGATAAGAGAGATATTCGCTTCTTTCAGCGAAGGCAGGAGACAGCCCTGACTGTATGAAGAGTTTTACATGTCCATAAGTGGACCAGCCAATATTCCTGTAAATTCTTTATAGAATTCAGCTTGAAAGCCATCTGGGCCAGGTGCCTTACTGCTCTGAAGTTGCCTGATTGCTTCAAGTATTTCTTGGATTGTTAGGGGAACATTCAAGACCAATACCTGTTCCTGAGTTAGGTTTTTAAAAAATGACTGCATCCTCCTAGTCCTGTCTTTGCAATCCTGCCATTTATATAAATCAGAATAAAATTTTCTAAAGATTGCGTTAATCCTTTTATGATCATGAATCAGAATACCTGTACTTTCCTTGATAGCCATGATAGTTTGAGGGGCCTTCTTTTTCTTTGCGAGAAATGCTAAGTATCTACCAGGTTTATCGCCAAATTCATATAACCTTTGTTTTGCAAATAATATTTCCCTCTTAGCCGTTTGGGTAAGCGTGGTGTTCAGAGCTGTCCTAAGGGCCGTAATCCTATGTAATTTGATAATAGAAGGTCTGTCAGCGTATGCTGTTTCAGCCACTTATAAGCGAACTTCGAGCAGACGCTGTTGTTCGCCCTTTAGTTTTTTCTGGGTTGCTGAGTATGAGATGCTCAAACCTCGCATGTAAGCTTTGATGGTCTCCCATATCATTGATGGGTTGCTAGCTGTACTTGAATTAATTTCTAAAAAAGTTTTAAATTCTTGAGAGAAGTACTTTACAAATTTACTATCTTTCATCAGGAAGGGGTCCATACGCCAATGCCGGGGGGATGTCTCATTGTTCCTCGCCTTGATTTCCATATATACAGCAGCATGGTCAGAAATTGCTATACTGCCTATTTTACAGGATGATATGGAATTTTTAAAAATCAAGGGGGCAAAAAACATATCAATTCTGGTATGACATTTATGTGGATTGAAGTAAAAAGAAAAATCTCTGCCCTGTGGATGAAGGCATCTCCATACATCTACTAGTCCTAATTCTTTATTCAAATCCACCAATTGCCTGGATCTGGGAGATACTCCTGCAGTACTCTTGGGAATCCTATCTATTTCTGGATCCATAATACAATTAAAATCTCCCCTATAATTGTATGACGAGCACCGAGAGCCATCAATTTTGAGAAGGCTTCCGTTATAAATTTAAAAGGATATGCCGGGGGCAATACAAACTTAAGATCCCATATTCCTCTCCATTTATAAGGGCTTTAATCAGAATATATCATCCAGATTTGTCTTTTATCTGATTTAGGATTTTGAAAGGGAAATTTTTCCGAATAAGAATAACAACTCCCCTGTTTTTTGAGCTGAAAGAAAAGAAAAGGGCCTGATCAAATCCACCCTGTTGTAATTTCAAGTGTTCTTTATCCAATAAGTGTGTCTCCTGTAGGAGAGCTATATCAACCCTTTCTTTCTTGAGGTTTGATAATATTTTCTTCCTTTTGACTGGTGAATTACTTCCCTTGACATTCCAGGTGCACCATTTAACTGACTGATCAACCATAATCGTCCGGGCAAGTCCAAGACCCCTCGGGAGGGGAAACCCTATCCAGAACATTCTAAGCATATAGTATATAAAATTCACAAAAATAAAGGCTCTTTAATACACTCTCATCAATATAATAAAAAACTATTTCTAAATAAAAAAATATAAAACGTATTTAAATGGAGATTTTCCCCCTTGTTCCCAGGGGGTATCACTTCCTTTCCAAAAGTCCATCATATCCTCTCCCAACCAGTGCCCCACCCTTGACCCAGGTGCCCCTCGATAGGATGAAGAAAATTCAAATATACTACAGAGCTAGAGTTAACAGTGAGCACCCTACCCCCTCCCCCACACCCCCATCCCACGCCAACACCAACACCTGGATATATTTGGTAATGTTAATACCATGTATAAACATACATAACTATAAAATTACAGCCTCAACAAGTAATAATTAAATATAATAATACAAAATAACAGGGGAAAACAAACCCGCTCCTAAAGACAGAAACAAAATAGGATAACATAACCACCTCCCCCCACCAACATTAACTAGACCCCCCGGCCTATATATATAAACAAAGGGAGAAAATCGCTAAGTAGAGAACAAATAAATAAATCCCTCTCCCCACCCCCTGAAGATAATATTAAACAGTAAGGTTGAAAAAAGGGATTAAGATAAAGAGAAAGGGGGGTGTAAACCAGAGTGGGGGGAGAGCAAAACAACATCAATTAACTCTTACAATTTATCTAAGAGAGTCCAAATATTCCTTGGCCTTTTCTGGCGATCTGAAGTTATACACGGACACTTCATGGTTAAAACGTAGCGTAAGGAGTACTGAATGTTTAAGTCCCTTAAACACTTCTTCGCTTCATCAAACACCTTCCTCTTTCGGACCAGAGCTGGGGAAAAGTTCTGGAATAACATAATCTTGGATCCTTTATAAATCATGGTTTGAGGATCTTTCCCAAGATTTCTGGAAGCTTCTAAGAGCATCTGCCTCTCCTTTAGCTCTGCAGCTGGAACAGGACCGGGCGGGGGCGCTGGTTTGAGCCGGGCCGCATATTGCAACCCGGTAGGCCCATTCCACCCTTACCTGGCCTGATCCAGCCTCCAGATTTAAAAGCTGTGGACGCCACTGTTCTAAGATCCGGACTCGCTGTTCGAGAGTCCGGACCCGATCCACGGCCAATTCTGCTGTAGTCTCGGAGGTCACGGCCTTTAGCTCCGCCCCTCTGACTCGGCGCTCAATTTCCTTGATGTCTCGGTCGTACTTTTGTAGCGTGGCCGAGAGTGAGTCCCATCGGCTCCCGGACTCTTCGATGAAGGTGTCGATCTTCGCATCGAGTTTAGAGATTATTTCCACAAGGCTTGCCACCTTGGGTAAGTCCCCCAGGGCGGCTGCGGATGCCTCTGCTGCAGCTGGAGAGGGTGGGGTAGGGGTTCCTACCCACTGAGAACTCCGGGCTCCCTTCCCTTTAGTCATTTTTACTGGAGATTAAATTGTTTAAATTCAGTACTGAGCAACTAATTACATTAAGTAAAAACTATTTTGAATGATTTGGTGAGTGTGGTGGAGGCGGGTGACCCACTTTGCCCAAGTCTTGGGAGGAGCACTATAGACTCAGACTTGCTGGATCGCCGCCATCTTGGCCCCGTAAGATTCTTAACTCATGCCCAATCAAGAAACATTTCCCTTCTCAGGCAGATCAAGTCAAATGTAACATTGTGTGTCATGTTTTAATGCAGAAAGTGCAGTGTAGCGATGATAATGGGAGAGGCTTTAGTATGATCTCCATGGATAGAGAAGGAGAATCAGGGAAGGGATGTTTGAAGAAATACAACTGTTGCATAGTGCAATGGCTGGCACACCTCAGTCACGTGACCTCTACCTTTGCTGTAACTTGCTTTTACTTTAGTCTGTGGCTAAACATGAAACCAGAAATGTGAAGATGACATTAAGTGAAGTTTCAGAGCTGTTAAAAGAGCTCCTGTAAAGAAAAAAAAAGGTAGATTTAAAACTATGGTCTGTAATGTTGAATTACTGAGTCAGATTGACTCTAACTTTTCCACTCCATGATTTGAAAACTAAAGGAGACATCACAGAGAATTTGTACCAATGAGACTTTGCATTATGCTATGGTTCTGTTCGCCGAGCTGGAAGATTTTGCTGCAAACGTTTCGTCCCCTGTCTAGGTGACATCCTCAGTGCTTGGGAGCCTCCTGTGAAGCCCACAGGAGGCTCCCAAGCACTGAGGATGTCACTTAGACAGGGGACGAAACGTTTGCAACAAAAACTTCCAGCTCGGCGAACAGAACCACAGCAACGAGCACCCGAGCTACAAATCTTCTCACAAACTTTGAACACCTACGGGCGAGAGACGCTACGACAAGCCAGGAAATGGGAATCCTGCGCTAACCGCCTAAGCGCCACACTTTGCATTATGCTAAAAGATAAAGCCAAAAAATGAGCAACATATTGGAAAAAAGGAGACAAATTTACAAAAGAAAAGAAAGCATGTTCGTGTTTTAGATTACTTACAGTGTGGAAACAGGCCCTTCGGCCCAACAAGTCCACACTGACCTGCCGAAGCGCAACCAACCCAGACCCATTCCCTTACATTTCATCCCTTCACCTAAAACTACGGGCAATTTAGCATGGCCAATTCACCTAACCTGCACATTTTTGGATTGTGGGAGGAAACCGGAGCACCCGGAGGAAACCCACGCAGACACGGGGAGAATGTGCAAACTCCATACAATTAGTCGCCTGAGGCGGGAATTGAACCCGGGTCTCTGGTGCAGTGAGGCAACAATGCTAACCACTGTGCCGCCCATAATTTCTGATGATCTTATGGCTTATGGTGTACAGCACAAACACTTGCACAGATTAGTTGGGCTGAATGGTTTATTTCTGTGCTATGCATTATGTGTACGATATGACAACAGTAGTTACACTCTAAATGGATGTAAAATATTTTGCTTTAGAAATGCAAGTTATTTCTCTTCCTAACGGATGATGCACTCTCCAAATCAGAATATGTGGGAAGGTGGAAACTGTCAACAAGAGACTGGTAAGCACAACCCTCTTGACAGGAAGGTTCACGTTCATTGACAAAGAAGTCCTGCTGTACTTCATACAGTCATCAAGAAATCTTTCAACTACTTCTGGCAAGTTTATCTATTACTGTAAATGGGTGTCAACACATGGTTAAAAAGGATATCGACAGTTTGCTGTCTTTGGGATTCTAGTGTGTGAAAGGTTAAGGGAATTGTCCTAATAGCCAAATAAATTAGTTCAGTTAGCCATTCACATAAAGTGTGATGTCCATACATCAAGGTGAAGCCATCTCAGTGCTGTATTAATTAACTTCATCAATTCATGAGTAATTTAATCTATGAAAAAAATCACTTCTGGCCAATATTGAAAGCTGTCGTCACCAAAATATATTAATGTATGTGTCAGTGTTACGGATAATATTCTATTTGAGGTTTTACAGTTGCAGAATCTCCTTCCTCTAATCTCCAAGATAATCGAGTAGAATATAAAAATTTTACTATTGGATTTAAGATAAACTGATTCAATTTGCCTAACTTAGTACTGAATTTCATGTTAATAAAGATATATTGAAAGGATAATTTTAACTTACAGCAGTGGGAGAGACTTCCTGGAGTAAACCTGCTGAATCTTTCTGCTAATAGAACATAGATCAGTACAGCACAGAATAGGCCCTTCAGCCCACGATGTTGTGCCGACCACTGATCCTCATGTAAGGTAAACCTAATGTATGAACCCTCAAATTTCTGTGACCATATGCATGTCCAGCAGTCTCTTAAATATCTCCAATGACCTTGCTTCCACAACTGCTGCTGGCAACGCCTTCCATGCTTTCACAACTCTCTGCGTAAAGAACCCGCCTCTGACATTCCCTGTATACTTTTCACCAAACAGCTTAAAACTATGACCCCTCGTGTTAACAATTTCTGCCCTGGGAAAAAGTCTCTGGCTATAAACTCTATCTATGTCCCTCATTATCTTGTACACCTCAATTAGGTGACCTCTCTTCCTTCTTTTTTCCCAATGAAAAAAGTCTGAGCTCAGTCAACCTCTCTTCGTAAGATAAGCCCTCCATTCCAGGCAGCATTCTGGTAAACCTCCTCTGAACCCTCTCCAAAGCATCCACATCTTTCCTATAATAGGGCGACCAGAACTGGATACAGTATGCCAAGTGCAGTCTAACCAAAGTTTTATAGAGCTGCAACAAGATCTCATGGCTCTTAAACTCAATCCCCCTGTTAATGAAAGCCAAAACACCATATGCTTTCTTAATATTTTCTACTTTCTCCTAGTTTTTTTTTGTTTTCACATTTTTATTAGTTTCAAAGAAAACCAAGAAATTGAATTTTGGTTAAAAAATGCAGGAATTACTTCTTTAAGAAACCTGCATTTTTGTGATACCTTTTACTTATTCTCTAAATGTTTCAAGACAGATTCATATCCATTTTAATTACTTTTCAAATTCAAGTTACAAAACTATGATACTCTGATGAGACATGAAATCCCAACTGCTGTCCTCTCAGGTGGATATGAAAAGATTCTTTGGTACAATTTTGAAGCATAGCAAGGGAACTATGCTTCCCCTGCATAGTAACTGAAGTAGGCCATTCAGCCCCTTGAGTCTGTTCCACCATTCAATGAAATCATGGTTGATCTGTGGTATAACGTCATACACCTGTCTTTAGCCCATATCCCTTAATACTCCTGCTAAACAAAAATTTACCTACTTCAGATTTAAAACTAATAACTCATCTAGCATCAACTGCTGTTTGTGTAAGAGAATTACAAACATCTGTCACACTGTGTGGAGAAAGTGTTTAGCAAACTTGCCTTCATTGCTCAGACCACTGAGTTTCAGAGTTGGGACTTTATACCTAAGTTGTGCAGGACGTTGGTGAGACCGCTTTTGCAGTACTGAGTGCAGGTCTGGTTGCCCTGCCATAGGAACGATATTATTAAATTGAATGGGGTTCAGAAAAGATTTGCCAGTATGTTGCCAGGACTGGTGGGTTTGAATTAAAGGGAGAGGCTGGATAGGCTGAGACTTTTTCATTGGAGAGTAGGAGGTTGAGAGGTGACCTTATAGAGGTTTATAAAATTGTGAGGGACACAGAAACGGTGAATAGCAAAGGTCTTTTCCTTAGGGTGGGGCAGTTCAAAACTAGGGGGCACATTTTTAAGGTGAGAAAAGGAAGATATAAAAGGGTGTTCTTGTACATCAGTCAATGAAAGCAAGCACGCAGGTACAGCAGACAGTGAAGAAAGCTAATGGCATGCTGGCCTTCATAACAAGAGGAATTGAGTATAGGAGCAAAAAAGGTTCTTCTGCAGCTGTACAGTGCCCTGGTGAGACAGCAGCTGAAGTATTGTGTGCAGTTTTGGTCTTCAAATTTGAGGAAGGACATTCTGGCAATTGAGAGAGTGCAGTGTAGGTTCACGAGGTCAATCCCTGGAGTGGTGGGACTATCATATGTTGAAAGATTGGAGCACCTGGGCTTGTATACGCTTGAGTTTAGAAGGATGAAAGGGGATCTGATTGAGACGTATAAGATTATTGAAGGATTGGATACTCTGGAGGCAGGAAGCACGTTTCTGCTGATGGGTGAGTCCAGAACCAGAGGATACAGTTCAAAAATAAGGAGTAGGCCATTTATAATAGAGTTGAGGAGACACTCCTTCACCCAGAGAGTGGTGGATATATGGAATGCTCTGCCCCAGAAGGCAGTGGAGGCCAGGTCTATGGATAATTTCAAGAAAAAAATGAATAGAGCTCTTAAAGATAGTGGAATCAAGGGTTGTGGGGACAAGGCAGGAATAGGATACTGATTATGGATGATCAGCCATGATCATAATGAATGGTGGTGCTGGCTCAAAGGCCCGAATGGCCTATTCCTGCACCTATTGTCTATGGACCTAAGGGGTAGCTTTTTTTAACACAGAAAATGGTTCATATGTGAAATAAATTGCCAGAGGAAGTGGTAGTTGCGGTACAATTACAACACTTAAGACATTTGGGTAGGTACTTGAATGGGAAAGGTTTAGAGGGATATGGGCCAAATGCAGGCAAGTGGGACGAGTTTAGTTTGGGAAACTTGGTCAACATGGATGAATTGGACTGAAGGGTCTGTTTCTGTGCTGTATGACTCTAGGACTCTGCTTGATTCTGAATGGTTTGGCCCTAATTTTTAGACTATGCCCCTAGTTCTAGAATCTGCAACCAGTAGAAATAGTTTCTCTTCATCTACTCTGTCTTTTCCAGTTAATATGTTGAAGACTTTGATCAGATCATACCTTAACCTTCTAAATTCAAGAGAAACAGGCCTAATTTGTCTAGTCTCACATCATAACTTAACCCTTGCAGTCCAGGGATCATTCTTGTAAAGCCACGTTGTACTCCCTCCTAGGAGGATATCTCCTTCCTTGGGTGTACTGCCCAGATTTGCTTATATCACTTCAAGTGGGTTCTAGCCAGGGTTGTATGTAACTGCAGCATAAAGTCTACTCCCTTATACTCCAGTCCTCTAGATATTGTGTATATGTATGTAACATATGTATGTTTTCTCCCAGCGTCTTGGGGCCAATATTTCTCCCTGAATTAAGATTGTAGAAAAATATAATTGTCACGATTTCATTGCTGTTTGGGGGATCTTGTTATGTACATTACAATAGTGGTCTCACTTAAAGGATGTTCATAAGTCATGTTAGGGAATTGTGTAAACATTTGAAAAGAAGAATATATATAAGGCTATTATGCAAGGTGGAGTGGAACCAATGAGATAACTTCTTCAAACGCCAACTGGCTCCTTCTGCGCTAAACTGAAAAGGAGAAAAAGGACAGGATCGGTTTTTTATTAATCACAAATAGTACTTACAAGAAGTGAATACATTATGATTGGATTACATAATCACATGTGCAGGTTTGAATATGATTGGATAATATAGTCATGTCTTCTAACCTAGAATGTAGACTATGTTAACAAATATGGATGAGTAAATCTGAAACCTTTTGATTTGAAACATGTTATCTTTAGAAATACTATAAGACCATTATTTTTGTTATCAAGTTTGATCGGTGTGTCACCTTTGTTGTGCACACCTCCCATGTCTGCATGAATAAATGTTTGCACAAAGAAACCAAGTCTTGTCTGGTCTTAAGGAGGAATGAAGGGATAAAATCACTCTTTCATATACAATACTATGAAATTTACATACAGTAGATTCAACTATCTCTCAGCTTAATTTCTCACTGTGATAGACATTGGACATATTTGCCACTAGACTCAAATCCACACATTGGCTTAAATTACTAAGCACAATGAGCATCAGTATAAAACAGACTCACATAACCAAACACGGGAAAAAAGTCCCATGAACAATGTAGCTCTGTTTGAAAATACACTGATGCTGCACCTCAGCTGAGCTAGAAATAGTGAGTCTAAAATATAAAGTATCCAATGAAAAAACAACTCAATCAATTATTTGCAATCTCGGTCCCTTCACTCTACATATTTGTTCTATCACCACATATGCATATAGATAATACCACCTAAACAGAATAACACCACAAACAAAACGATTCATTGTTTCTTTCTGTACTACATTTAACTACATTAGCGTAGACTTCCTTAAAACTTCACTTCCGTATCAAATTATCTTTCAGTGATGGTACATTTTTCTGTGTTGAGTTCATTTTACGATGCAAGGGAGCATTTTGCCTGTCCTGCGTTTTTACAAAAAAACTTGTATTTCTGTAAGACCTTTCTTGACTTCATGATACACCAAGTGCTTTATATTTTAAAGAAATCCTTTTTTGAAGAAAATGAATATGGGAAGCACATAGCAGGTCAGGCAGGAAACAGAGTTAATGTTTTAGGTTGATGACCATACTGATGAAGGTGCTGATTTCATTTAAGATTTCCCGCATCTGAGATATTCAGTTGTTGTGTTGAAATATGTTTTTGAAGAATGGTCACTTTCATAGGGAACACAGCAGCTAATTTGCACACAGCAAGCTCTCAACAACTGCAATGTGGTTATAATCAGATAACATGCTTTTGCAGGTCTGATTGAAACATAAATATTGGCCAGGACACCATGGATAACTCAATATAAGATCAATACAAACAATCCACTCCCCCTAATCATTATCAATAGCCTTGCATTTCTTTTTCTTTTTAAAGCATTTATCCTATTCTGCTTTGAAAATTATTATTGAATCTGCTTCCACTGTCCTTTCAGGCAGAACATTCCAGATTATAACAATTCATTGCATAAAAAACAATTCTCATCTTCCTATATTTTTGGTCAATTAACTTGAATTAGTGCCTTCTAGTTACCATGATTCCACTAATGGAAACAGCTTCTCGTTACTTAATCAAAACTCAAAGTTGAACATCCCAAGTAAGAATACTGCTTTAGTCACCTTCCCTTAGCTTAAGTTAATAGTAATAGAAGCAGGAGTAGGCTATTTGGCCCGTCAAGCCTTCTCCGCCATTCATTACAATCATGGTTGATCTATCCATTGTCTCAACTCCTACCTGCGTTATCCCCATAACCCTTAATTCACCTACCAAGCAAAAACCCATCCAACTGTGCCTTGAATATATTTAATGAAGCTGCCTGTACTGCTTCCTTAGGCAGAGAATTCCATAGACTCACTACTCTCTGGGAAAATCAGTTCCTCCTCATCTTTGTCCTAAATCTACTCTCCCTAATCTTGAGGCCATGTCCCCTAGTCCTAGTATGACCCACCAGAAATACCTTGCCTATCTCTATCTTATCTATCTCTCATAATTTCATAGGTTTCTATAAAGATCCCCTCTCATTCTTCTAAATTCTAGCAAATACAGTCCCAAGTGACTCAACCTGTGCTCACAGGGTAAGTCCCTCATCTCCGGAATCAACCTGGTGAACCTCCTCTTACCACCTCCAAAGCCAGTATATCGTTCCTCAAGTAAGGAGACCAGAACTGTGCACAATACTCCAGGTGTTGCCTCACCAACACCTTGTCCAATTGCAGCAGAACCTCCTTGCTCCTAAATTCAATCCCTCTAGCAATGAAAGCCTTCTGTTTGCCTTCCTGATTACCTGTTGCACCTGCAAATCAACTTTTAGCGATTCATGTACAAGCATTTCTAAGTCCCTCTTACAACAGCATGCTTCAATCTTTCATTATTTAAATAATACCCTGACCTACTATTTTTATTTCCAAAGTGGATAACCTCACATTTATCAACATTGTACTCCATCCTCCAGACCTTTGCCCAGTCACTTAAGCTATCTAAATCTCTCTGCAGACCCTCCAAATCCTCTGCACAGTTTGCCTTTCCATTCAATTTAGTGTCATCAGCAAACTTGGACACATTATACTTTGTCTCCTCTTCCAAGTCATTTGTATATATCATGAACAGTTGCAGGCTCAACACTGACTCTTACGGCATCCTGATCACCATTGATCTCCAACCAGAGAAACACCCATTTATCCCAATTCTCTGCTTTCTACTGGTTAACCAGTCCTCTATCCATTCTAGTACATTTCCCACAACTCCATGTATTTTTACCTTATGGAGGAGTCTATTATGTGGCACCCTATCAAACACCTTCTGAAAATCCAAATATATAACATCCACACGTTCCCCTCCATCCATAGCACTTGCCACATCCTCAAAAGAGCTTCAAGAAGTTTATCAAACACAACCTTCCCTTCCTGAATCCATGCTGCAACTTTCTGATGGAACCCATTCCATCTAGGAGTCACACTATTGCTTCTTTAATGATAGCCTCCAGCATTTTTCCGACTACAGATGTTAAGTGAACTGGCCTATAGTTACCTGCCTTTTGCCTACACCCCTATTTAAACAGTGGCGCGACATTCGCTGTCTTCCAGTCCGCTGGGACCTGTCTGGAGTCCAGTGTATTTTGGCGAATTACCACTAACGCATCTACTACAACTTCCACCATTTCTTTCAGCACCCTGGGATGCATTCCATTAGGACCAGGGGACTTATCTACCCTTAAACCCTCAAGTTTCCTCAACACTACCCCTTTAGTGATAACAATTGAATTGAGGTCCTCATCTCCCATCATATCCTTAACATCATTCTTTGGCATGTTAGACATATCTTCCACTGACTCAAAGTAGTTATTCAAGGCCTCAGCCATTTCAGCATTACCCAACATTAATTCCCCCTTCTCATCCTGCAAGGGGCCTACATCCACTTTAGCCACCCTTTTCCATTTTATATATTTATAAAAACTTTTCCAACCGGTTTTTATATTCTGTGCTAGCTTGCATTCATAATCTTTCATTTCTTTCTTTATTGCTTGCTTCGTGGTTCTTTGTTGCTTTTTAAAGTTTTATTAATTTTCCTGTTTCCCAATACTCTTGGCTACCTTGTAAGCCTGAGTTTTTAACTGGATGCCTTCCTTTATTTTCTTGGTTATCCAAGGCTGGCTCTTCCTACCTTTGCTATTCTTGTTTTTGACTGGAATATACTTTTCTTGAGCACTGTGAAAAATCTCTTTGAAAGTCCACCACTGTATCTCAACTGTTCAACAATATAACTTCTGTTCCCAGTCTAATCTAGCCAACTCCTTCCTCATCCCATTATAGTCTCCCTTATTTAAGCACAACACCCTGGTTTTAGACGATAGCATTTCACCCTCCATTTGTATCCGAAATTCAATCATACTATGATCACTCTTTCCAAGAGGATCCTTAACTAGGAGATCATTAATTTTACCTGTCTTATTACACAAGACCAGATCTAAGATTGCATGCTTCCTTGTAGGTTCGGTAACAAGCTGTTCAAGAAAGTTATTACAGATGAGTTCTATGAACTCCACTTCAAGACTGCCCCTACCGACTGGATTCGGCCAATCAACGTGCATGTTAAAGTCCCTCATGACTACAGCCGTTACATGTGTCAGATATTTCTTGATTGATTGTCTGTGCCACTTTAGCATTATTATGGGATGGTCTATAGATTACTTCCACCAGTGACTTCTTCCCCTTACTATTCCTGATCTCTACCCAAATGGATTCAACATTTTGCTGCTTAGATTCTAATTAAGGATTCTCATCCTTAATTAAGAGTGCGACCCCACCTCCCTTACCTTCCTGCCTATCCTTCCTAATTACCTGATACCCTTGGATATTTAATTTGCAGTCATCACCATCCTGCAATCATGCTTCTGTAATGGCAACTAAATCATACCCCTTTGTACTGATTTTGAAAGGTGCTACAACTGCCTCTGAAAGAATCAGAGGCAATCTCAATGAAATATATAAAAGTCTCAGAGGGTTTGAGAGGGTCGATGCTGAGA